>NC_140412.1:54250625-54851562 GCF_965140295.1 Lepidochelys olivacea
AGACCTCTCGAGGTCCCTTCCAGTCCTACAACTCTATGACAAATCCTGCTCTCTGTATTTATGCATGTAATCCCAATGAAGTCAGTAGGGCTGCTCGTATAAGGAGAGCAGGATCTCACTCATGTTTTTAATGCTATACCGGTAGCGTTGGAAGGATTTGATTTTTATCGGTAAATGTCAGTAAATGTCAATTTCTCTGTACACACACAAACTGACGAAAAATATTTTCATCAGTAATAATAGAAATTTCAGATAGGCAATGAAAGAAAAATGCTGTTTGATAACAGAGTTTACACTGTATATTTTGACATTTGATGTTGACAATTTGTGTTTTAACAATTATAAAACTAACTTTTTGAATCTCAACATCTACTCTCATTAAACAATTATTTTCACTCCTCCACCCATAATTTCTTGCAAATGTGAAAATTTAAATTGATAAAAATAGGAAAAAATGCTTTAAAACAAAGAGATATCTATCAACATTTTTTTAAAAAATTCAAATTCTGCCAAGCCTATATATAGGGTGGGGCATTTTGTCCAAAAATAATCAAGTCAATTGACTGGTCAAATAATGTTAAAAATAGTTAAATATTTTAAAGCACTAATTTATTAGAAGAGTAACAAAAAGAGTAAGACTATATGGTCTTCAGATATATATTTCTGCCTAACTAAAAACTAAGTTACTTAATTGAGGATGTGTCTACACTACAAGCACTACAGTAGCACAACTACTGTGCTGCAGCTATGCCGCTGTAGTGTAGAGACTAGCTACAACAATAGAAGGGTTTTTTCCATCACTGAAGTAAATTCACCCTGAGAAGCAAGGTCAACAGAACAATTATTTCTTCGACACACTAGTGTCTTCATCCTGGCTTAAATTGGATTTTTTACACCCCGGAGTGACAAAACTAGGTAAACCTAAGTTTTAGGTGTAGATCAGGCCTGAGTTATTTTAACTCAGAAAAATTTGAAGCACAATGAAATGAAGTTCTAAAAATGAAAGAATGGCATCATTATGAAAACAAAAAGGTAGGCCACTGCCTATTTTTTGTTGGAATATTTCACAATATTTGACCATGGTCAAGTAATAGGCAGTCAATTAACTGACTTGCCAAGCCTAGCTATAAAGATAAGAATTGCTATATAATAAGAATTATTTTAATTGCTTTAGTTCTTTGAAGTAGCAGTGAAAAGAGGAGGAGGCTAGGTTGCCCATATCATTCTTATCTTTAATACGTAATTAGTTATGACAAACCAGAGTAAGAATGCTTTTTTAAATGATCATTTACAGATATTTACACAAATCAGTTCTGTTCATGTTAATTTTCAGCAACATTAATAATTATAAACTTTTACAGATGTTAGATACTCTTGCATTAGTGAAGTTATTTGCTTACCTCTGTTATCCGTGAAAAGTTACAACCCCACAAAAATATTATTTGCATTAATCTAACCGTAGGAGATAAAAAGGTGCAAATATTCCACAAGCTGGGCTTGTCTACACTTATGACGCTGCTACAGCACTGTAATGCTTAGTGGAAATTCTGTGTACGAATTTCTCCTATTGAATCAGAGAATATCAGGGTTGGAAGGGACCTCAGGAGGTCATCTAGTCCAACCCCCTGCTCAAAGCAGGACCAATCCCCATCTAAATCATCCCAGCCAGGGCTTTGTCAAGCCTGACCTTAAAAACCTCTAAGGAAGGAGATTCCACCACCTCCCTACCCATTCCAGTGCTTCACCACCCTCCTAGTGAAAAAGTTTTCCACTAGGCCAATGGGAGCTGCGGGAAGCAGCGCGGGCCAAGGGACGTGCTGGCCACCCTTCCTGCAGCCCCCATTGGCCTGGAGCAGCGAACTGCGGCCAGTGGGAGCTGCAATCGGCCGAACCTGCGGACGCGGCAGGTAAACAAACCGGTCCGGCCTGCCAGGGACTTCCCCTGAACAAGCGGCGGACCGGCTTTGAGAACCACTGGTCTAGATCCATCCTCTTTGGAACCCCCTTTCAGGTAGTTGAAAGCAGCGATCAAATCCCCCCTCATTCTTCTCTTCTGCAGACTAAATAATCCCAGTTCCCTCAGCCTCTCCTCATAAATCATGTGCTCCAGCCCCCTAATCATTTTTGTTGCCCTCCGCTGGACTCTTTCCAATTTTTCCACATCCTTCTTGTAGTGTGGAGCCCAAAACTGGACACAGTACTTCAGATGAGGCCTCACCAATGTTGAATAGAGGGGAATGATCACGTCCCTCGATCTGCTGGCAATGCTCCTACATGTATAGCCCAAAATGCCATTAGCTTTCTTGGCAACAAGGGCACACTGTTGACTCATATCCAGCTTCTCGTCCACTGTAACCCCTAGGTCCTTTTCTGCAGAACTGCTGCCGAGCCATTCGGTCCCTAGTCTGTAGCAGTGCATGGGATTCTTCCGTCCTAAGTGCAGGACTCTGCACTTGTCCTTGTTGAACCTCATCAGATTTCTTTTGGCCCAATCCTCTAATTTGTCTAGGTCCTTCTGTATCCTATCCCTACCCTCCCGCATATCTCCTTCCACGTTAGTGTCATCTGGAAACTTGCCAAGGGTGCAGTCCACGCCATCCTGCAGATCATTAATAAAGATATTGAACAAAACGGCCCCCAGGACTGACCCTTGGGACACTCCGCTTGATACCAGCTGCCAACTAGACATGGAGCCATTGATCACTACCTATTTGGCGTAGTACTTCACTTTCCCAAGACGCAGTAACTATAGCGTTAGCGCCGTCCACACTGGAGGTTAGTTCAGTATAACTATGTTGCTCAGGAGTGTGGACATAATTATATCAACATAAGTTTGTAGTATAGACCAGTGCATAATCAACCATTTACCATATCTGAGAAATACTTAGTCACTGTGGCAATCCCGCAGCGAGTGTTTAAAACTTGTCATACAATCCAGCACAATCCTCTTGTTAAAAAAGGCAGGCAGACAAGGATGCTTGCACCACCCAAAACAATGCTGTAGTCATCCCCAACAGCCCGCTGCAGCACATCAGCAAGGTGGAGCCTTATGCTGGGAACTTGAAAGGCTGCAGAGATAATCAGGGACTTGCTCCGCTTTTGTACGTTTAAACACAAGAGACAAACACTGGGCGCTCAGTTGTGAAGCCAGCACTGGCCCGACAAGGTCACTGGGGGTGGGGGGGGGACACACAGGAGAGGTGACCTGGCTACAAACAGCACTGGCAGCCTGGCTGCCAAACCCCACTCACGGGGGGAAGGTGCCGCCCTGGCGGATGTTAAGTCTCTCTCGGGGGTAGGAAATAACTGGGGGGCAGGAAACAAGGCTGTTCCGCTGTTTACGTCCCTGGGCGCGGACAATCCCCGCTGCGGGCACAGAGCGCCCCTCGTTGCCCGACACCGCCCAGGCGCAAGCAGCAGCTCCGGCCCGCGGGCTCTGCTGCCCCGGAGCGAGGAGGGGGCTGACAGGGAGCCCCGCCGGCCAGCTCGGGGTGCCAGGCCCCTCATCCCGACGCCGCGGCTCCCTGCAGGGGGCGGGGGATGCGCTGCCCAAGGCGGAGCTGAGGTCTCATATTCCCCACTCCCGCCTCCCCTTCCTATCCCAGCCCCGCGCCCCGCCCAGACCCCCGGACACACACAGAGGCCCGGCCCGGGGCGGGGGCCCGCTGCGGTCTCTGGTCCCCGCGCCCCACCCTTCACCTTCCAGCTCCTCCATGGCGCGCTCCGGCTCCGGCTGCCGCTGCTGTAGCAACCCGGCCCCACCCCCGACCGCTAACATCCCCCGCTCCCATTGGCTTCCCCGGCGGGCGGGCGGGCCGGGGCGACAGAGCCCCCTGTCCGTCGGGCCTGGCCGGGCTGGGGCGCTCCCTGCTGCCTCGCGATTGCCGCCCCTAGCCCTCGCCACCGACCCCTGTTCCTCTGAGCTCTCCCCAAATACCCCCGCAGCCTCGCCGCCACCCGACCCCGCAAACCGCTGCTTCTCTAATCGCTCCCCAAATGCCCCGACCTCTCGCCCCCCTCCATCTCCAAGACCTTCCCAAATCCCCATGTCCCCCAATTTCTCTAAATCCCCTGGGTGGCCCCCAGTTCCCCCGGATCTCTAATTTCCCCCACTATCTCCTCGCTCTCCCAAAATACCCCTGCCCCCCTTCCCCCCCAATTTTCTTGCAGTCACTCTGTCCCCAAATCCAATTTACCTTCCATCCTCCTGAATCCTCCCACAGATCCCTGTACATCTTTTACTGCACCCCACACACACCCGCACCCCAATCTCAGTACATTGCTACTCTTTTCCATACCTCCCAAGTTTCCTCCGACTGCCAGATGCTGAGACTGGATGAGGAGGTGGATCATTTAACAATTGCCCTGTTGTGTTCACTCCCTTTGAAGCATTGGCCACTGTCCGAAGACAGGCTATTGTGCTAGCTAGAGGGACCATTGATCTGACCCAGTATGGCCGTCCTTATGGTCTTCTGTCCCCTTGTGTCAGGGATGAAAGTTCGGAGGTACGGGCCAGTACGGAGTACCGGTAAAAAGTGGCTGCCGGTACCGGCCCGTACGGCTGAGTTTAAAGCGCTGCCGGGGCAGCACTTCTAGCGTCACTGCCCATTTTGCGCCCCCCATCGGCGTCCCTGCTGCAAAGGACCCTTTAATGTCGTTGTCCTTTTTTCCTTCCCCGCGCCCGCCTAAAAGAAGTAGCTACCCCAGGGCCACGATTTAAAAGGGCCCAGGCAGCAGAAGCGGCTGGAACCCCAGGCCCTTTTAATCCCTGCAGGAGCCCCGGGCAGCACAGGCCAGGCCCCTTCCACCAGAAGCCCTGCCCCTTCTGGGGGAGTGGGGTGGGAGAGGCAGAGCAGCCCCCGTACTGGTAAGAGCTCGTACCCCTGCCTTGTGTCAACTCTCCCTCTACCCTCAAATCCCCCTGTATGTCTTATACACTCCATCCCAAATCTCCTTACATAATTTTCCTCCCTCCTGCTTCACACAACAGATCCCTCTGCAGCAGCATGTTATCCATTAATTATGATTAATGCTCTTGGAGCTGCTAAAAATCTAGAGAGAATGTGGGAAGTGCTAACAGCCCATCTGAAGCTGCTGGAAAATCACGGTACCACAGAATCCCCTTTTTTCAGAGATATTTTTCAGTCCTCTCCCTCCTTTATTCATTTTAGCAATGTTTCTGTTGTTACATTTACAGACATCAGAAAAGTACCTAAAGACTGATAATGAATTTCAGTGCACCTGTAGAAGGAGATATAAATACTGCTAACATAAGAATGGCCATACTGGGTCAGACCAATAATGCATCTAGACTAGTATCCTGTCTTCTGACAATGCCCAGAGTCAGATGCTTCAGACAGAATGAACAGAACAGAGAGGGTGTACTGAGTAAAACATTCCCTCTCATCCACGCCCAGCATTTAAGCAGTCAGAAGTTTAGGGACACTCAGAGCATGGGGTTTTGTCCATGACTGTAGTGGCTAAACGCCATTGTTCCACCGATTCTCCATTAACTTATCTAGTTCTTTTTTGAACCCTGTTATAGTCTTGGCCTTCACAACATCCCCTATCAGTGAGTTCCACCGGTTGACTGTGTACTTCCTTATGTTTGTTTTAAACCTGCTGCCTATTAATTTCATTGGGTGACCCCTAGATCTTATGTTATGGGATAAATTACACTTCCTTATTCATTTTCTCTACACCATTCATCAGGGCTGTCCCTAGGGAAGTGCAGGGCCAGGGACAAATCAGCCCCCTTGAAGGCCCTGCTCTGCATCGGCAGCTGGGTTGGCGGGATGGAACCAGCTTGGTGCTGAGCCGCCTGCTGCTACTGGCAGTTGCTGGTGCCTTCCACGGGGCAATTGTTGGCCACAGCACCATGGTAGCTCAGGGCTCCAGCTGGGGCGGGGGACTCATTGCACTGAAATGCAGGCGGATGAGCTGGGTGCTGTCTCTACTAACTGCCAACAAGATAGCGGGCCCGGCGGAAGTGACAGGTTTATCTTTTGGCAGTGGCGCTGGAACATTTTTAATACGGGGGCTGAAAGCCAGCCCCCTTACTCCTGCCCCCAGAGCTGAGGCCGGGAGCAAAGCCCCCGGTGTGGGGCGGTAGCACATCCCTAGGCTTGGGATGGCCTCAGAACTCTGGACGTGGAGCCAGCCAATCTGGACATGGGCATGGGGTGGTAGCAGAGCCCTGGGGGCGCGGGGTGGCAGCTGAGACCCCGGTAGCAGGGCAGCAGCAGTGATCTCGGGTGGCAGCAGAGACCCTGGGAGCAGGGCGGCAGCCGAGACCCTGGTGCATGGGGTGGCAGCAGAGCCCTGGGCGCGTGGGGCAGCAGCCGAGACCCCACGTGCGGGGCTGGCAGCTGGGAGCATGGGGGTGCTGCAGCATCTCCTGCTCCCCATGCCTACGTCTTCCGGGACCGACCGCATTTGCCAGTCACACCAGCCTGCGGAGCACTCCAAAGCGCAGGGCCCGGAGCGGTCACCGCGATTCGCCCTACCCAAGGGATGGCTCTGCCATTCATGATTTTATAGATATCTATCATATCCCCCCTTAGTTGTCTCTTTTCTAAACTGAACATTCCCAGTCTTCTCAATCTTTTCTCACGTGGAAGCTGTTCCATATCCCTAATCATTTTTGTTGCCCTTCTCTGTCCTATTTCCAAGTCTAATATATTGTTTTTGGAGATGAGATGACTGGAATTGCACACAGTATTCCAGGTGGGGACATATCCACTTTTTATAGTGGTATTATATTTCTGTCTTATTTTCTATCCCTTTCCTAATGATTCCTAACATTCTGTTCGCTTCTTTGACTGCTGCTGCACATTGAGCAGATGTTTTCAGAGAACTATCCACAATGACTCCAAGATCGCTTAAGCAGTAACAGCTAATTTGGACTCAATCATTTTGTATGTATAGTTGGGATTGTGATGGGTTCGATCACAGAAACTCCTTTGGGACTGCTGCCTGATGTGCTGAGACTACCTCTAAGCCCATTTTCCCTGGCAGTTGGGACTTCAGAACCCTGCCTGGTTGTGCCAGACATGCTAGCCTGCTACAAACACAGACCCAGGTCTGAACCACGTCCCCTACAAGCTGCACGCTTACCTGAAAAGAGTTTAAGAAGTGTTCCTGTCTCCAACACTCAGGTGCCCAGCTCCCAGTGGGTCTAAACCACAAATAATTCTGTTTTACCCCATATAAAGCTTATAGAGGATAAACTCATAAACTGTTCACCCTCTATAACACTGATAGAGAGATATGCACAGTTGTTCCCCCCCCCAGGTATTAATACATACTCTGAGTTAATTAATAAGTAAAAAGTGATTTTATTAAATACAAAAAGTAGGATTTAAGTGGTTCCAAGTAATAACAGACAGAACAAAGTGAATTACCAAGCAAAATAAAACAAAACACGCAAGTCTAAACCTAATACAGTAAGAAAGTGATTACAGATGAAATCTCACCCTCAGAGATGTTCCAAAAAGTTTCTTTTACAGACTAGCCTCCTTCTAGTCTGGGTCCAGCAATCACTCACACCTCTGTGGTTACTGTCCTTTGTTCCAGTTTCTTTCAGGTATCCTTTGGGGGTGGAGAGGCTATCTCTTGAGCCAGCTGAAAACAAAATGGAGGCGTCTCCCAGGACTTTATACAGTTTCTCTCTTCTGGGTGGAAGCCCCCCTCTCCCCCCTTTGTAGCTACAAAATGGAGTTTTGGAGTCACATGGGTCAAGTCACATGTCCATGCATGACTCAGAACTTGACAGGAATGTTCCCAAGAAAGCTCAGATGTGGATTTGCATCTATCAGATTAAGTATTTCTTGATTGGGCACTTACTGAGAATAGTCTTTTCTCAAGAAGCTGATGAAATGCTTCATTGAGGCTACTTAAAATCAAACAAGTACACAGCCAATATTCATAACTTTGAATACAAAAATGATACATGCATACAAATAGGATGAATACATGCAGAACATAACCTTTGCAAAGATATGTTACATGGCATACCTAGCATAAAACATATTCCAGTTATGTCATATTTACACTCATAAGCATATTTCTATAAAGCATTATGGGGTGCAACATCAGAGGGATTATGTTTTCTAATGTGCATTACTTTGCACTTATTAACACTGAATTTCATCTGCCATTTTGTAGCCTGGTCACCCAGCTGATCTACAGAAACCATAGTTGGACATGGGATCCTCTAGTGCCTCCAATAGCATTGTGTGCAATAGGGCTGTCAATTGCAATTAACTCAGCAATTAAGTCAAAACAAATTAATCATGATTAATCACAGTTTTGATCACACCATTAGTACTAATTGTTGTTACCTTTTCTTAAATATTCGATTTTTTCACAACATCCAAGAAATGCTCTACGTGTGTTTCAGCATAATGTCTCTCTTCAGTATGTATGACTGTTAAAGCAAATGACTACAGTGTTCATGCAGCATCCATCAGGTGTGTCGTGACTCCAAGAGAGCTGTGATTGCTCAAGGATGTCCTGTAAACAGCAGTCCAAGCAACAGCTAGTGCATTTTTCAGAAGCTCCAACTGAGTATTCTTCTCATTGTGAAATAGGACATGTATTTGTGATACAATGGTTCCTTAGGAGGGCAAGGGGTATGATTGATTGGAAGATTCAATTAGAATAACATCTCTTAACCCTCTGTCGTTTACAGTGTTGAGTGGTCTGCTGTCCATAGCTATCTACTTTGCAATAGCATTGGTTAAGCTGTTGTATTTTGTTTGATCCATTGGGCTTGTAGCAATCCTGAAACTCTGTAAGAGTACTCTGTATCAGCTGGTGGGGTTCATTTGCTGTTAGTGGGTTATCTGTAGCACAAGAACTGGAGGTGAAAGCATGTTTAGCATGTTGGTGGTACTGCAGACTTGAAGTACTTTGATGGTATTGGAACTTAGCTTTGCAATTGTTACATATAACTGACTTTTTATCCAGTGCAATCAAAACTGATTAATTGCAACTAATTTTTTTAATTGCTTGACAGCCCTACATATCAAGCTCAGTCTTGAAACAAGTTAGGTTTTTTTGCCCCCACTACTCTCCTTGGAAGGCTCTTCCAGAACTTCAGTTCTCTGATGGTTAGAAACTTTCATCTAACTTCAAGTCTAAACTTGTTGATGGCCAGTTTATATCAATTTGTTCTTGTACTATCACTGGCCCTTAACTTAAATAGCACCTTTCTCTTCCTCATTCTTATCCCTCTGATGTATTTATAGAGAGCAATCATATCTCCCCTCAGCCTTTGTTTGGTTAGGCTAAACAAGCTAAGATCTAGGGGTGCTGGAACAATTTCTATAGTGGGGGTGCTGTGAACCATTTAACCAAACTGTAAACCCTGTATATAATGGAAACCACTTCAAGTCAGGGGGTGCTGTAGCACCCCCTGAACCCCTCGTTCCAGCACCTATGCCAAAATCCTCAAGTCTCCTCTTGTAAGGTAATTTCTCCATTCCTGTGATCAGCCCTTCTCTGAACCTGTTCTAGTTTGAAATAATCTTTGTTGAACATGGGAGACAAGAATTGCACACAGTATTCCAGATGAGGTCTCACCAGTGGCTTGTACAATGGTAATAACACTTCCCTATTTCTGATGGAAATACGAATGGTTACTTACCTTACAGTAACTGTGGGTCTCAGATATTTGTTATCTCCATGGATCCCATGACTTACTTTTCATTCCCACTTTTTCAGTCATTGTTATCTGGCATTCTGAGTTAGCAAGTGAACTGAAGGACAGTTGTGGCTACTCTGCCCTTTATGCTATTGGGTAGAGAGGCACAATGACATACACAGTGCAGGCAGGGCCCAACAGACACTGCTGTTCAAAGATTCTGATCTTGTGTGTGGGGCACATGTACAACTAGAGGGGGATCTGCACAGACAACCTCTCAAAGAACCTCAGTTGTTATATGTAACCATTCTTTATAAGGGACATGAAGGTTTACCATTAACACATTAGTAAGCATAAGAAAAATATAGTATTTCCACCAAAAAAAATAAGCGTCTCAACACAAAATAATTCTTAGCATTTTGCTCACTCCTTTGCCTGCAAAGTCTTGATAAGACAATAGAAAATGACTGCACTGAGCAGTCTGGCTCAGATCACAGGAACCATGTCAGTACTTGTTTTATACTGAGAAGATACCTTTGCTTCATTAGTAATCATATAGTATCTTGTTTTAAAACAATCCATTAATGCACTGTATGTACATCACTTAAAATCCACAATCTCATTGGTACACTGTTTTCAGTAACATGTTTCATTATACAACAGAAGATGAAATAATTAAAACTCAGCTAGCACACACTATCTGTAGATCTCAAAGTGCTCTACTCCCCATTTTACAGAAATGGGGAAAAGACAGGCACAGAGAAGTTAAGTGAATCACCCAACATCACAGAGTGAGACTGTCGCAGAGCTGGTAATAGTAGGAGTGGTCTTTAGTGCCAGGATGATGCCCTCTTGTTGTAAGTGTGCAATACTCTCCTTAGCATTAATAAGTTCATCATATATGGAAAGTCCCCTTCAATAGGCCTTCTGGGTCTGCCCATATAATAAAAAGTGTATAAATTAATACACAAATGATAGCAGTATTATATTTTAATTGTATACATAAGTCTTGGGAACAAATATATCAAGGATAAGAGATCTATCTCTATACTCGCAATCATATTTTTCACTTGCTCACATGTAGTTTGTTGGCAATGCACTGGAGTGTAGGCTTCAATACTGGTAATTTATACTATGGTAGCACCTAATTTCTTCAGTAAGGATTGGAGCCCCATTCTGCTAGACACTGTACAAGCACAGAATAAAACACAAATAATAAGATAAACATCAGAAACTCTTACCTGCCATCTATCCAATCATTATCAGTTGGCCATTTCCCATAAGCATGGTAGAAGTGGTTCTTGAGGAGGGACTTGATGTGGGACAGGATCATAGTATTATTGAATAGTTCATAGAGGGCATTCTATGCTTTATAGGTACTTGTGGGGAAAAGCAGACAAATGAATGTGAACATTGGCATGGTTGGAGGAACAGAGGGTTGGGGCCTATGAGAGAAGATACAAATTTGGAGAAGTAGGGGTGCATTAAGTTATGAAGAGCCTTACAATCTTCCCCCAGCATACCTAGGCCTGGTCACAATTTACACCTGAGTCTTTTAATTTTATTTCTCTAGTCCAAATTTTTCAAGACTGTAACAGGGTCAGCGGCCTCCTGCCTGAGTTTCCCCTCTCAGGTAAAACAATACCTTCATGCAATTTTCCTCTCTCAATAATATCCCTCTTTGGGGGCTGAATTATTAGTAAACCTCATGGAAGTACTCCATAAAAAAAGTCCCAACATAAAATCCTTTTATCACCCCCACTGCAAACAGTTATTAAGATCACCTGATATCTTATTCCTCAAGGCCCTACATGTACGGGGAGACTTTGGCAAACCAGTAAAGTGCCTGAAACCACTATGGCTTATTGCTAAAAGCAGCCAAGTCAGCAGGCTGTAAATTGGCCATTCAGCACTGTCAGTTTGACCAAGGCAGGAGTGGTGGTGGGGGTGGGGGTGGGGAGTTTTGGGTGCCACAGAAAGGGCAGCTTGACCCCCGTGCATCCTTCCTGATAAGAATTGTGTTGAAGTGGCTGATACATGCATTTTCGAAGAGCAGGATGTGCCCCAGGAATATCTATTGAGGCCTCAAGGCAGCAAACGCTGGAAAAACCCACGCCTGGTTAATCGATAATCAGAAGGAACCTCTTGCTTCACTATTGAAACTGCTTACTTAACAACTTTTCTTTAAGGGACATGTCATTCTATTACTAATGTATAAATAAGGGGGAAAAGTTTGAGGTAGTTGGACACTTTTTGGACTCTCCCTCTGGATACATCTTGCAGTCCCCACTGGCAGATGGAAGATTTGGCCACCGGAAGCCTGCCCACTGTGCCACTCGAGAGCTACACTCAGCTTTGGTAATTATGAAGGGTTGGGGGTGTTTTACTAACCTTTTGCGGACGTGTGTTAGTGCTTGAGACTAAGTAAAGTTTAGCTTTAAGTGAAAGCACTCTTGTGTTGTCCTGTTTGTGCCAGCCATCTATCAGTCAGACGGCCGTGTCTCCCCTGATTTATTTCCTGACATCACCTCGCACAGAGTAAAAGTTACCAAGAGCTTTGGATTGAAAGAACCCTGGGTAACAAACATACTCTCCAGTGCCTCTGGCCACATCCAGACTCTTGGTCAGTCCTCTTCTATCCCTGGAGAGCCACCCTAACCCTTCCAGTTGGAGTGCGAACCCTGGGTAACAAACATACTCTCCAGTGCCTCTGGCCACATCCAGACTCTTGGTCAGTCCTCTTCTATCCCTGGAGAGCCACCCTAACCCTTCCAGTTGGAGTGCAAACCCTCCTCCGCAGTCTCTCTGCTGGGAGCATCCCTCACTCCCCCAGTCCTCTCCCTGTTCCTCTGGGTCCAGCTATCTTGTCCTGGAGATGTAAGCAGGTAAGTGCTGTGATGTTATCGGATTAAAATGTGACCACGTAGATCATTATTGCTACTACTGTTATATAATTGCAACAAATCTTGTACAAAGGTTGTTAAGTAAGGTGTCTATGGAAAGCTTATGATTTGCTGAATATAATTATGCTATTTGTATGTATGTATCATTTTTGTATTTGAAATATGACTGTTGGCTCTATACCTGTATTTCAAAATGTTTGCTCCTGGGTAGCACCCACAAGGTAGTTAGCCAGCACATCTGTTCAAATGGCTATTCAAATTGAGTGGCCCATTGAAAGAACATTTAACTCACAATGAAAGACGCCCACCTACCCTGACTGGACTTTCCTGTGAACGTGCTGTTTGAGGTATAGATAATGACTTCTACTGTGACTAAATGGAATCATGCATGGACATATGACATGGACATGTGACTCCAAACACCATCTTGTCACCTGTGATTTTCCACTAGCTATGCTGAGGGCTTTGTTTCAAACAATCGGTTTCCCTCCATGTGGCAGAAGCTATCAAAGGCACTGGAAACATCTCCATTTTGCCTCTTTCCTGCTAAGACCTCTGGATTATGGATTTATACTAATGGGAGCATTCTAACCAAGGGATCGAGGACCTTTCAATGATTTGGAAGCAACCAGAGACTTGACTTAAG
Organism: Lepidochelys olivacea; assembly: GCF_965140295.1. NCBI lineage: Eukaryota > Metazoa > Chordata > Testudines > Cheloniidae > Lepidochelys > Lepidochelys olivacea. Next base: position 54,263,821 of record NC_140412.1, read on the forward strand.
ACAGCAGTTTATTCCATCACTGCTACAAGCCTGATCCAAGAACTTTGCAATGGTTGTATGTGTTTGATTCCTTTAACCAATTTTAACTCTCACATATCTTTCTTTTTTTTATAAATAAACCTTTAGATATTAGATACTAAAGAATTGGCAACAGTGTGATGTTTGGGTAAGATCTGAGCTGTATATTGACCTGGGTGTGTGGCTGGCCCTTAGGGATCAGAAGAACTCTTTGTTTGATTAAACTGGTTTTAAAGAACCACTCATCTTTAAATCGAGTGGTTTTGGTGGTGAGTCAAGGATTAGAATGCCTAAGGAAACTGTTTTTATGATTTGTTAGCCAGCGTGGTGAAACAGAAGTTTACTTTTATTGCTGGTTTGGTATATCTCATGGGAGAATAACCACTAGCTTGGGGTGTGTCCCCCCTATTTCTCAGCAGTTTGTCCTGAATTTGGTATTCGCAGTTGTGACCAATGGAGGCACAGATACAAGTGCTTATACAGCTTCTCTGCCTTTTGGCCTTGGCTTCAGCTCCTCAACTCAGAGCCAGCAGGCAACTCCTTTTGCTGCTCACTGGCCTTCCACCCTCTCCATCTCTCTGACCTTGACTTTCTGGTTTGGGGATGGCAGCCAGCAAACACATCTTGCTGTTCTCCAACCTTTCCCCAGGAACCACACACGCTCTCTGGCACATCAAATCTCCTCATAGACAGTCCTGACTCCACAAGTCTCTCTCAAGAGGCCTCTCACTTCAATTTGGGCTTAACAAAGGGCACCTGGGCCCTAGTGGAGGCAACAGATGAGGCACAGGTACACTGGCCCTGCTTAAAGGGCCAGTATCACCTTATGACAAAGACTGACTAGAGATTTTGGATGTCCAAGCTGAGTTTTGAAAGGGCCCTGATTTTCAGAAAGTGCTGGCTGGACATCCTCAAAAGATCAGGTCCCTTTACAGAGCCTTAAATTGGGAACCCCAAAACTGAGGCACCCAACATCATCAGTTACTTTTGCAATGGTTGGCCCTAGTACCTCGTGTTTGACAGTAACTTATTTTGATCTTTGCAGAGCTGTGCCATTCATTCATTTGAGCATAAATGTTCACAGAGACTGTACATCCAGTAAGAATAAACAGCCAATTAACATTTCAAATGCTCTCTTTCACTGTCTGATTCTTTGTAATGACTAAAATTTTTATTAAAAATCATGAGCTATTCAACATCTTTTAACTTTTATGTTAATAATGAATATTGCATAGGGAGGGATTTCCCAAAGTGACATACTAGTTACAATGAAACCAGACTGGAGCATCAGATATGCCTGTTCTAGGGGGATTTTACATTTAAAAAATAATCTTACATTTAAAGCTAATTGTGGGCTATAGAGAAGAATTATTACTTCCATGCTAAAATAATTATTCTATTCAATTCCTTGAATGATCTAGATTTACTTATAAACCATGAACTGGAAAAGTGCTATTTTATTCTTGTTATAATCCTGATTTGTATTCAGGGTTGGAGTATTGTGATTATGCTGCCAATCAGTTTATCAAGTCAGTTTTTCTCAATGAATTTTTAGAGTTTTAATTGGGTTGCTGTGGGGCAGCCAAATTATAAGAACATGAGAATGGCCATACAGGGTCAGACCAATAGTCCATTTAGCTCACTGTCCTTTCTTCTGATAATGGCTGATGCCAGATGCTTCAGAGGGAATGAATAGAACAGGGACAGTTACTGAGTGATCCATTATTGCGTCATCCAGTCCCAACTTCTAGCAGTTAGAGTAAAAGGGACACAGAGAGCTTGGGGTTGTGACCTTGACCATCTTGGCTACTAGTAGTCATTGATGGACCTATCCTCCTTTAACTTAACTCTTTTTTGAACCCAGTTATACTTTTGGCCTTCACAACATCCCCTGGCCTGTTCCACAGGTTGACTGTGCATTGTGTGAAGAAGTACTTTCTTATATTCTTTTTAAACTTGGTGCCTATTAATTTCATTGGGTGACCTCTGGTTCTTGTGTTATGTGAAGGGGTAAATAACACTTTATTATTGACTTTCTCAACACTATTCATGATTTTATAGACCTTTATCATACCCCTCTTAGTCATCTCTTTTCTAAGCTGAATGTCCCGGTCCCGGTCCCAGTCCCAGTCCAGAACTTTGGGGGAGGGAACCCAGTGTTTATCTCTCTCCACTTTGAAACACGACCATTTATTCCTACCCTTTGTTTCCTATCTTTTAACCAGTTACTGATCCATGAAAGGAACTTCCCTCTTATCCCATGACTGCTTCCTTGCTTAAGAGCCTTTGGTGAGGAACCTTATGAAAGGGTTTCTGATAGTCCAAGTACGCTATATCCACGCTATATCACTCTTGTCCAAATGTTTGTTGACCACTTAAAGAAATTCTAATAGATTGGTGAGGCATGATTTCCCTTTACAAAAGTCTTCCCCAACATATTGTGTTCATCTAATGTCTGATAATTCTGTTCTTTACTATACCTTCAACCAATTTGCCTGGTACTGAAGTTAGGCTTACCGGCCTGCAATTGACAGAATCGTCTCTGGAGCCTTATTTTAAAACTGGCATTACAGTAGCTATCCTCCAATCTTCTGGTACAGAGTCTGAGGTAAGTGATAGGTTACATACACAGTTAGTAGTTCTGCTATTTCATATTTGAGTTACTTCAGATCTCTTGAGTGAATACCGTTTACTTCTGGTAACTTATTGTTGAAGTTATCAATTTGTTCCAAAACCTCCTCTGTTGACACCTCAGTTTGGGACAGTTCCTCAGATTTGTCACTTAAAAAGAATGGCTTGGGTGTGGTAGTCTCCCTCACAGCCTCTGCAGTGAAGAGTGATGCAAACAATTCATTTAGCTTCTCCACACTGGCCTTGTCTTCTTTGACTGCTTCTTTAACACTCTGATCATCCAGTTGCCCCACTGATTGTTTAGCAGGCTTCCCCCTTCTGATTACTTAATTTTTTTGCTGTTACTTTTTGAGCCTTTGGCTAGTTGCTCTTCAAATTCTTCTTTGACCTGCTTAATTATACTTTTACACTTGACTTGCCAGAGTTTATACCCCATTCTGTTTTCCTCAGGATTTGACTTCCAATATTTATGCTAAATGAGATGTCATGTCCTGTGAGCAGCTCCATCATCATGGTGAACCATGGTGTTGTAAACACCAAGTAGTGTGTGTCTGCATGTGTGAAATTAAACAATACTTCATAGATTGAAGCTGGAAAGATGAATACAGACATTAAGGTCTTGTTTACACTTTCAGCATATTTTTGTATGTAATTCTATTAGTATTATAGTTGTGTAAAAATAATTAATATGTAAATCAGGACTTTATACATGTAAGCTAAAGAGTGAACAGAATGAGCTGCAATAATCTCCTTTTTAGATTCTCAGCCATGCACACTTTATATTTTATTTCTGATACACTCCCACCCTGAAGCTTGTTATGCCTTGTTATTTTAGGATACAGCTTTGTTTTCTCAGTTATGACACAAGTTAGAAGGACTGAGACATTACAGAGAGAAGCAAAGCAATAGTAATACAGTTGACCTTCGTATGCTATTTCATATGAGTGAGTTCTGCAAAGCATTCTGTGTGCTTGAGTCCTCCTCTTGCTTACTCAGAAGAATAACTTTTTTTTTGTAAAAATGTGAAAGTTGGCTCCCTCTATATATTGCTAAAATACAATGAACACAGTATGGATGAAATCCACCAATGTGCAGAGGTCCCACCCAAGACTTGTGTTTGATTTGGGTACCATTTAAACACTATGTTGAGGTCCTTTGCCAAGTTCTCTGCACACAGAGGAATATCATCCTGTGTACATTTTATTTTAAAAAATGGAAACTTTTAAATGATCATTAAAATTAAGTCTATAATTACTGATTGTTTCAAAAATGGAAGTTTTGCTATATCAAGAAACAAATATTTTATGAAATTGAATCCCAGCAAGAGTGGAGATTTTGTTTGTTTGTGTTTTTTAAACACACACACACACACACACACACACACCCATAGCTTCTTCCCTGGAGATTATGTTTTGCCATGGTTATGGGGTTAATGGTGCCTCAGTTTCCTTTCTGGTATTCTAAGCGCAGCCATCTTAAATGCTCAGTCTCTTCCCCTTATCTGTCTCAGGGTTGAATCTTTTGATTCTTCTACTCTTAGCCAGGACCCAGTACACTATCCTGTGTACACTTATCACCCTGCAGGTCTGACTGGCTTTCAGGCATCTGCATTTCCTTCCTTCGGGAACCTGTGACCAGTGATATAGTGACCAACAGCCTTCTTAAAACAAAGTATTTTATTTAGCAATTGGAACAAAACATGAGAGTTTGCTTATAAGAAGGTCCTGTGAGAGAGTACCAAAACCCTTACTAAAGTTGAGATACATCACATCTAATGCTTCCCCCAATCCACAAGGCTTGTTACCCTATCAAAGAAAAATAATAGTTTGGTTTGATATGATTTGCTCTTGACAAATCCATGTTGATTATTACTTATCACCTTATTTTATTCTAGGTACTTGCAAATTGATTATTTGCTTCATTATCTTTCCAGGAACTGAAGTTAGACTGACTGGTTTATAATTCCCTGGGTGTTCTTATTCCCCTTTTTATATATAGGCACTATATTTGCCCTTTTCTAGTCCTTGGGTAGCTCTCCCATCCTCCATAAGTCCTCAAAGATAATTGCTAATGGCTCAGAGATCTCTTCAGTCAGTTCCTAAAGTATTCTAGTTTGTATATTGTCAGGCCAAGCTGACTTCAAGACATCTATCTTGTTTAAGTAATTCTCAACTTCTTTATTTTAGCCACAGATACTATCCCATTTAAACTGATGTTCAGTACATTAGTTGTCCAATCAATGCTAACATTTTCGGTGAAAAACAAAAACAGGCATTTAACACTGACCATTGCTACATTTTCTGCTATTGTCTTTCCCTCCTCACTGAGTAACGGGCCTGCCCTGTCCTTGGTCTTCCTCTTGCTTCTAATGTATTTGTAACATATTTTCTTATTACCCTTTATGTCCCTAGCTTGTTTAATCTCATTTTATGCTGTCATAAATATAAAGGGAAGGTTAAACCCCTTTGAAATCCCTCCTGGCCAGGGGAAAGCTCCTCTCACCTGTAAAGGGTTAAGAAGCTAAAGGTAACCTCGCTGGCACCTGACCAAAATGACCAATGAGGAGACAAGATACTTTCAAAAGCTGGGAGGAGGGAGAGAAACAAAGGGTCTGTGTGTCTGTCTATATGCTGGTTTCTGCCGGGGATAGACCAGGAATGGAGTCTTAGAACTTTTAGTAAGTAATCTAGCTAGGTATGTGTTAGATTATGATTTCTTTAAATGGCTGAGAAAAGAATTGTGCTGAATAGAATAACTATTTCTGTCTGTGTATCTTTTTTGTAACTTAAGGTTTTGCCTAGAGGGGTTCTCTATGTTTTTGAATCTAATTACCCTGTAAGATATCTACCATCCTGATTTTACAGGGGGGATTTCTTTATTTCTATTTACTTCTATTTTTTATTAAAAGTCTTCTTGTAAGAAAACTGAATGCTTTTTCATTGTTCTCAGATCCAAGGGTTTGGGTCTGTGGTCACCTATGCAAATTGGTGAGGCTTTCTTATCCAACATTTCCCAGGAAAGGGGGGGTGCAAGTGTTGGGAGGATTGTTCATTGTTCTTAAGATCCAAGGGTCTGGGTCTGTAGTCACCTAGGCAAATTGGTGAGGCTTTTTACCAAACCTTGTCCAGGAAGTGGGGTGCAAGGTTTTGGGAAGTATTTTGGGGGGAAAGACGCGTCCAAACAGCTCTTCCCCAGTAACCAGTATTAGTTTGGTGGTGGTAGCGGCCAATCCAAGGACAACGGGTGGAATATTTTGTACCTTGGGGAAGTTTTGACCTAAGCTGGTAAAGATAAGCTTAGGAGGTTTTTCATGCAGGTCCCCACATCTGTACCCTAGAGTTCAGAGTGGGGGAGGAACCTTGACATATGCATTGGTCTTTCTCATTTTGTCCCTACTTGCTGGCATTGCCTTTTTTAATATTCATCCTTCACATTTTGACCTAGTTTCCACTTTTTGGAAGCGTCTTTTTCGAGGTTCAAGTCATTGAAGGTCTTCTGGGTAAGCCAGAGTGGTCTCTGACCACACTTCCTATCTTTCCTATGCATTAGGATAGTTTGCCCTTGTGCCCTTAATAACGTCTTTTAAAAAGTGCCAACTCTCCTGAACTCTTTTTTCCCTTAGACTTGTTTGCCATGGGATTTTACCTACCAGTTCTCTGAGTTTGCTAACGTATGCTTTTCTGAAGTCCATTGTCTGATTCTGATGTTTTCCCTCCTAGCATTCATTAGAATCATGATCTCTATCATCTCCATCATTTTTACCCAAGCTGCTTTCCACCTTCAACTTCTCAACCAGTTCCTCACTATTTGTCAGAATCAAATCTAGAACATCTTATCCCCAGTCACTTTCTCCACCCTATGTAACAAACAGTTGTCTCCAATGCATTCCAAGAGCCTGTTGGATAGTTTATGCCCTGCTGTATATTTCCCCCATCACCACCAAGTCTTGTGCTTTGCAAGATTTTGTTAGTTTTAAAAAAGCCTCATCCACTTCTTCCTGGTTAGGTGGTGTGTAGACCCCTACCATGACATCACCCTAGGTTTTTACCCCTTTTATCCTTACCCAGAGACTTTCAACAGGTCTGCCTCCCACTTCTATCTCAACCTCAGTGAAAGTATATACATCTTTGATATACAAGGCAACACATCCTCCCTTTTTCCCTGCCTGTCCTTTTATATCAATATTCCAGTCATGTGAATGATCCCACCAACTCTCTGTGATGCCAATTATGTTATAATCATGATTATTCACTAGTATTTCTAGTTCTGTTTATTCCCCATACTTCTTGCATTAGTATACAGACATTTAAGATGTGCATTAGATTGCCCTTCTATATTCCCTTGGGTCTCCTTTGTCCCTGCTTTCCCCCAGATTTCAACCCATCACCCAGGTCTTCATGTTCTAGACTTACCTGTGGGCTTTTGCCTCATGCCCCTGTCAAATCTAGTTTAAAGCCCTCCTCACTGGGTTATCCAGTCTGCAACCTAAGATACTCTTTCCCTTCCTTGATAGGTGACTCCATCTCTGCTCAGCAGTCCTTCTTGGAACAGCATCCCATAGTCGAGAAACATAAGAACGGCCATACTGGGTCAGACCAAAGATCCATCTAGCCGAGTATCCAGTCTTCCAACAGTGGCCAATGCCAAGGGCCCCAGAGGGAATGAACAGAACTGGTAGTCATCAAGTGATCCATTCCCTGTCGCTCATTCCCAGTTTCTAGCAAACAGAGGCTAGGGACACCATCCCTGATCATCCTGGCTAATAGCCATTGATGGACCTATTCTCCATGAATTTATCTAGTTCTTGTTTGAACTCTGTTATAGTCTTGGCCTTCACAACATCCTCTGACAAAGAGTTTCACAGTTTGAAACTGCGCTGTGTGAAGAAATACTTCCTTTGTTTGTTTTAAACCTGCTGCCTATTATTTTCATTTGGTGACCCCTAGTTCTTGTGGTATGAGAAGGAGTAAATAGCACTTCCTTATTTACTTTCTCCACACCAGTCATAATTTTATAGACCTCAATCACATCCCCTCTCTTAGTTGTCTCTTTTCCAAGATGAAAAGTCCCAGTCTTATTAATCTCTCCTCATATACAGAAGCTGTTCAAGACCCTTAATCATTTTTGTTGCTCTTTTCTGAACCTTTTCCAGTATATCTTTTTTGAGATGGGGTGACCACATCTGCACACAGTATTCAAGATGTGGGCCTACCATGGATTTATATAGAGGCAATATGATATTTTCTGTCTTATTATCTATCCCTTTCTTAATGATGCAAATATTCTGTTTACTTTTTTGACTGCCGCTGCACATTGAGGGGATGTTTTCAGAAAACTATCCACAATGACTCCAAGATCTCGTTCGTGAGTGGTAACAGCAGGGCCAGCTCCAGGCACCAGCGTTCCAAGAAATGGCTAGCAGTTCGAAAGGGGCGGCAGTTCCTCCGGCCGCGGTGGCAATTTGGCGGCAGCTTCTGTGTTCCGCCCGCCCCAGCAGGAAATCAGCGGCAGCTTCTTCCTTTTGCCGTCCGCGGTGTCAGTTTTTTTCCACTGCTTGGGGCAGCAAAAACTGTAGAGCCGACCCTGGGTAACAGCTAATTTAGACCCCATCATTTTATGTGTAAAGCCAAAGCCCTCCTGGAGACACCACCTGCATAGCCACACATTCACCTCTAGGATGTGTCTGTCTCTGTCTGGGCCCCTGTCTTGACCAGAAGGCTCAATGAGCGCCCCCAACTCCTTCATCCTTACTTCCAGAGCCCTGTAATCACTTCTGATCTGCTCAGGATCATACCTTGCAGTATCTTTAGTGCCCGCATGGATGAGCAGCACGGGGTAGTAGTCAGAGGGCTGGATGATTCTTGCATAATGCCTCAGATATGAGCCCTGGCAGGCAGCATACCGCCCGACGTGCCATATTGGGCCAGCAGATGGATGCCTAGTTTCCTCTTGGCGAGGAGGATAGTGGCCACTGCTCCCTTGGGGGTACATGGCTTCTCCTCCTCCATCTTTCGGGGAAGATACCTCATCCCTTGGTGCCAGGGTTGCGTACCATTTTGTTTAAATCTCTGTGGATGGTGAGTTGAGAGCAGGGATGGAGCACTATTTATGTGAAGGAGTCATTTTCTCCTCACCTGGTGATGCTACTGCAGTCCTCCCAGCTGGATTCCTTCCTCAGCCTAGGTGATCTCCCTATGCATGTTTCAGTTTTTATTCAAGCAAAGCTCCCACTGAAATCAATGGGAGTTTTGCCATGACTGAATTGGGCAGGGATATCAGCAGATGGAAACAGGGATTCCATCTGAGCCTAAGACCTTATTTTTCATTTCTTTTATAGCATTTGCCATTTCATTTGGTGTTATAAGCTCCAATATACTAAAGCTCAGCATTTTGAAGTCGTATTGCTCTCTTAGGTTTTCTTCATTTAAGAGCTGTTCAAAATACCTTTTCCATTGATCCTTTACGTGACTCTCAGTCAACACCATACAGGTTTCCTCTTTGGTGAGCCTCACTTCCTTTATGTCTTTAGTACTTCTGTCCTGTGTTTTCACTAGTCTATACACTTCTTTTGCTCCTTCCACAAGTCTTATGTTAAGGTCCTTGAGATCTTCACTTTCGCAACTACATTCCAGGCCAATAACTTCACATCCTTGTATTCCTCTGTGCCTCATTTGCTCCTACTCCTTTCCCAGAGTTTTTTCTCTGATCGTGTCACTTCCTGTTCTACTTTGTTCTACCACCAAGTTTCTTTTTGAATAAAAAGTTTTCCCTTTTGATTCACTCACAACTTGTTTAGAACTCTCCAATATTTGTCACCATAAAATCCCAACATTTATCCACTCCTTCTGCATGGGGTGCTGACCTCATTCTTTTCATAATCAACTCCCTTCTCAGCTTTACCCTGTAGCTTTTGCCTCCTTATCTTTGGTGTGTTACCCTTTTTGATTTTCTCTGTACTTTTATTTTATAAAATGTATCTAAGATGAGTGATCTATGTTGACTAGTAAGACTGTCTCCCACAATCACCTTGCAAAATTAATAACTATATTGAATAAATAATATGCTTTTTTGTTTGGCTAATAATGTGGCCATATTATATTTTATGTCTCTTTTAAAAGCCAGGCTTCTATTTTATTCTCTCCAAAGTATATGATATGAAATGATAACCTTTCAGGCAAATGCAGTAAAATGAGTAGTGCATACTCTTTAATACACATTTTAATTTGTCTGCGTGCATGCATATCTCCTGCTATATTCCTCCTGTCTCTCTCCCTTCCCTCCCATGTATTTTCACTTCTCTTTTCAACTAGAGCTTCATGTTCATTTGGCTAGAGCAATAAGACCTCAAACAATTTTTACACAGTGCCAAGTGCAGTAAGTAAAAATGCAGAAAAGTCATAGAGGTCATGCTTTAGTAATACTGCACAAAGAAATGGTATTTTGCTGACACGTGTTGCTGTTTTCCCCCCCATGGCTTTCTCTACTTGTTTCTATTTAAATAGTTATGATTTGGAGAACTGATACTTTGAAAGGTCTACTTAAAATTGGGGGAAGGAGTAGGAATAGAGAAGGAAATTACATCTGTCCTGTAGCACCAGAGTAGCATTGCAGGGTTCAATACATATAGAGAGAAACAGAACTAATTTGATATATGCTATAAAAGTATATAAAAAAAATTCCATTACATTATTTTTGGTGCTTCAGTCCAAGCTTGAGATATTATTACTGATTATCTTAAACAGTTTTAGTTGCATTTGAAAAGTAGGATAATACAATTTGTGGTAAGTAGATACAAAATTTTAGATCTAGGGAGATGAAGCATCTTGTTTAGAAATCACTCCAACATCCCTTAGACTTCAACGGCCACATCACAAACTTGTGTGTCATTCTTGACTCTCTTACCATACACTTCCAAGTCACTCATTCCTCCTGGATCACTGTTTACAGCCCATTGCTCACACAGAGCCCTCTCTCTAGGGTTCTGTTCCTGGTTACTACTTCCCTATGTGGTCATTTCCCACTGCTGGTTACTGTGGTTCAAGCAGTGCCTTCTATCTCAAGGGTTGAAGCGACCAGTCACAAGCCAACAAGCTCTTTAAAGTATTTTGGCAATAGGTTTAATAGGTGTATTAACATTTCCATTGTAGAATTTAAATAGAAAAGAATGATCTATTAGGTCATCTAGCTCAACTGGATGAAGACCTGCCCCCATCATTTCCCATAGGCTTATTTTCCAAACAGTCATTTGATGGTACAGTAACAACTTTCAGTCACTACTACTACTCAGGGTGGATTTGCACCATTATGTTTGGGGTGAGAGGAGCTTAAGCAAGTACCCAAACATCTATTCCATCTGTTGATACATGCTTTATCATTCATTGTCTTAAACAGCCATATTTTGTATGTTTCATCATATATTGGATGTATACCAAGTCAGTCATATGGGCAAGCAGCTGCATTAATGCTTTAAACTAAATTCAGAAACTAATATGCTCACTGCATAAGCATATTTAATTATTAACAAAATAATGACATGGCAATTTTTGCCTTAAACTGGAGCATGATGGGGTGGATTTAGTGGAGCACCTAGTGGTCAATTCCCCTGCCACCTGGCATGGCCCTTTAATGGTTCAATAAGGTCCAATAGATATAGAGAGGAAGCAGTCCCAAGAATAAGTAGTAGTTGGGAAAAAGACACAGTTTCTTTACAGGCCTGGGATCAGGGGCCCAGCAGAGTGGATGGTGCAAGGCTCCCCTCCTCCTCAACCAGTCAGGAAATGCACTGGGGAAAAAGGGGTCAGCATAAATTCTGCCTCTGCTCTCTCAGTAAGGACTGCTACTGACAGGAGAAGACTAGCAGCCAGCTGAGTTCTCCAGATTGGAAGGCTAATTAGAAAGTGTGTTCAGCAGATGGGAGCTGGCAAAAGCCTTACAGCTGACTATTCTGAGGCAAGAGGCCTGAGACACAAACTCCAGGTTGAGGGGAACTCCAGTTTGGAGGAGGGAGATATCAACTGCTCTGAAGGTGAGAGACAGAGGACTGCTTGCAATACAGCCCAGGTGCTGCAGAGAAAGGTGGGAAGCAATCTTCAAGAAAGCACCTTCCTAACTGGTTAAGGGTGAACCACAGATCCAGGATAGCAGAGTTGAGAGATGTGGTGAAGATGTCAACAAATGGGGTGAAGGTAGGAGCAACGGAGGGAAGTGGCAGAGGGACTGAATTAAAAAAAATCTGTATCTGCCTACAGAAGAGGATCCCTGGGCTGGAAGCTGGAGAGGGTGCATGGCTGTCAAGAGACTCTAGAAAATGACCTTGAAAGTCATTAGATTTTGACAGGTTTCAGAGTAACAGCCGTGTTAGTCTGTATTCGCAAAAAGAAAAGGAGTACTTGTGGCACCTTAGAGACTAACCAATTTATTTGAGCATAAGCTTTCGTGAGCTACAGCTCACTTCATCGGATGCATACTATGGAAAGTGTAGAAGATCTTTTTATATACACAAAGCATGAAAAAATACCCCCCCCACCCCACTCTCCTGCTGGTAATAGCTTATCTAAAGCGATCACTCTCCTTACAATGTGTATGATAATCAAGTTGGGCCATTTCCAGCACAAATCCAGGTTTTCCAGATTTTGAGTTTACTTTTAGACTCTCTTGTTACCTGGGAAGGGGACTGAACTGAGTAATGACCTGGCTGGAGGGCTAGGCCATGCAAAATGACAGATTGCTGTGGAACCCCAGTGACCAGAGGGGATGCTAACTGAAAAAAAAATTCACTTGAACACCTGGAGGTGAGAGGCTTATCTAAAAAGGGGTGTAAAAATTAGGTCCAAAGGCTGGGCCATTTGAAGTACAATGCGCACATACATATTTTTGTAATTACTACAGTTTAGTAGATGACTCATCTGGGACTTGCTTCTTTTCTTGCTGTGCTTGCTTCTTCTTAAGTTCCAAGAGCAGGGCATAAGTGGCTCATTTCCACTTGGAAAGGGATCCTGGAAAGTCAGCTTGCAGGATAAACTGTGGGAGTGGATATGCTAAGTGTGACAGAATGACGATAACCTGAATAAACCTTAAGGAATTAAATTTCATTGAATTAAGTTACCCAAAATTGCATTTTAAATATAATGTTTGTGGTATTAGCATCCCCTTCCCTACTAGAAAAAAGTACATAATGTACTTCCTACATGATCAGCTTGTCACCAGGGGCTCTACTCACTGCAGGTATGGCACCTGCTCCTGGAGGTTCTGGGAATTAGCTTGGTCAGGCCAATGCTCCTTCCAGCAGTTACATCCTAGCAGTTTCTCCTCTGCAGCAGCTCTCTCACTCCAGGAACCACAGCATTCTCTTTGTGACTCAACCCTCCAGCCAGATCACTATGGATGGTTTCCCCTTTGGGAGAAGAGAGAGAATACCAAAGTTCCTACTCTCCAGCAGTCTCAGGTAGTCTACCACTTCATTGCCTCACAGTGCCACTCCCTGGCAGGGAAACCAGGGCCCACCCTCTACCCTGTATTCTGGCTCAGGGACCCTCTGTACAGCAGCCAGGGTCTATTCCCTGCACTGCTTCTATACCGCCTCAATCTCGCCACTCTTCTGGGTTTGCTAATCTCATCATTCCCTCCTCCCAGGGAGTAACTTTAGGCAACTCATCTCTATAGCCTACCTTCAAGGGAGCAACTACAGATATCTTCTTAACTTCCAATTTCCTGTCTTTTGTAGAACCCTTGCCTGTCCCTCACAGGTGAGCCTCTCTAATTAGCTGCCCCCAGCCAAAAGCTCCTTCGTTTGCAGCCTACCTAGCTAATTGGGCCCACCTGGCCAATTCAGCTCTTGCAGGGCCAGTGTGGGGAGTACAGCACACCCCACCATACAGCCTTTGAAGCTCCTTTTCCCTAGTCTTCCAGAGATATGCACATACTAGTTCAAACTGGATTCTCTAGAGGCTAACAGACAAAGACTTTTGGATAAATAGCCTGAGTTTAAACTGACTCAGGGCCTTCTTCCTGATCCAGCCAACAGACAGGACCCCTGGTTCACGGAGGGCCACAGGTCTTAAGGTAGAATTGTCAGGATTAGACCTTCCAGAATCCATGTTAGGATGAGCTCTGTAAGTTTACTAGCATGTGTGTAGGTTCTTTTATTGTGTTTTATGTTTTTTCTGTAATGCTTTTTCCCCTTAAGAATGAAGTAGGCTGGCTTAGAAAGAGCTATGTGGAAACTTACGTCTATAGCAATCACTCTGTTATTCCTCTTGGAAGAGAAAGCAAACAGGTCATCTCAGGCAACCTGTCTGCTGGGAAAAGCAGGGATTGGGAACTGGTCAGCCTAGACATACCCTGGTCAGAAGAGAGTGAAATGTTGGCCTGGGCCCAAGGAGAGAGTTGGGGAGCTGGAAGCCTGAGACTGGGTGCGTTTGATAGACTGCTGAGGGAAAATACAGGCACAGTTGCTCTAAACCAGTGGTTCTCAATCTATTTACCATTGTGTACCACATATGTAGCTCTCTGTGTTATATTGTGTGGCTGCAGCCACACAATATATACACTACCTGTATGGCACTGAGGATGTCACATGGACTGCAGCTGGGTGCTGATTAGGCCGCAGGTTGAGAACTACTGCATAACTGTGACAGTAAAAGACTCCATGAACTAGTTTACAGTAACTCTAAATGCATGTTGCATATCCACATTGTTCCTTGCTGTATTGCAAGTTTAGGCATTCACCTTTGCAGTTTAAATGTCGCATGCCCGTTCTTCCAAGGCAGAACTCATTCTTGCTCTCCTCATAGGCTTGAGGCAAATCTCTTCCTTCTAGGTTGCATTGCCTACCCTGTTCTGTAGCCTTTTCACCTACAGATGCTCCCAGTTTGAAAGAAGAGTTTTGCTGTTTTAATATGGGACATTTTCTTTCACTATGACACTTTAACAGTTATCTTACTATTAAACTAGTGCTAAAACAGAATGGAGGCTGAGATTCTATACTATCATCAAACCGAAAACTAAAGTCCTGATCCTACAACTGGGACTACCAGCATAACCTTTGTGGAACAGTATTGACTTCAATGGCCCCCTGAATGGGTGCAGAAGTCCACACTACTGGATCGGATTGCAGAATTGCACCCAAGATTGGAAATAGGAGACAATGAACCCAATTCTCCTGCAATAGATAGACAATTTAAGGTATTAACTTCATTTTCAGAAAGACAAGTCTGTCTTTGTTCATGATTCATCTAAATACAATTTCTTTAAACTATCAGAGGGAAATGAAGTCTGACAAGCCCAGTGACACATAGTGGTACATATTAAAAGCAATTATACCCTTTAATACACACTTGCTTGTCTGGGTAAAATGCAAATTGATAAAGAATTAGTTTAATGTTGTCCTACCACAAAATGCAAAACATATAGCTACACAACTTCATTGAATGTCAAAACAAAAACTTATTTGTTCCTTTTTCAACAGCAGCTATTGTAATTCATAGAGTGATATTTCTCTTGGCTTCAGAAGCAATTTAGAAATATCTGGTTTATATTCACCATTGTTTATCTTTATGGCTACTAAAATAGCAGGCACCAAAGAGATGGATAAACTACAAATAATACCTTGCTTTTATATAGTGCTTTTCATCAGTAGATCTCAATGTGCTTAACAAAGTAGGTCAATATCATCCCCATTTTAGAGATGGGGAAACTGAGGCACAGAGCATGGGCATGACTTGCCTAAGCTCACCTGGCAGGGGTTGAATACCTGACAGGTATGTTAGCAACAAGCAAAAGGTCAGGGGAAGTGTGGGACCCTTAATGAATGTGGGAGTCAACCTAGTGACAGATGATGTGGAAAAAACTGAAGTACTCAATGATTTTTTTTGCCTCGGTCTTCACAGACAAGGCCAGCTCCCACACTGCTGTCCTGGGCAACACAGTATGGGGAGGAGGTGAGCAGCTCTCAGTGGTGAAAGAACAGGTTAAGGACTACTTAGAAAAGCTGGATATGCACAAGTTCATGGGTCAGGATCTAATATATCCGAGGGTGCTGAGGGAATTGGCTGATGTGATTGCATAGCCATTGACCATTATCTTTGAAACCTCATGGCGATCAGGGGAGATCCTGGATGACTGGAAAAAGGCAAATATAGTGCCCATCTTTTAAAAAGGGAAGAAGGAGAACCTGGGGAACTACAGACCGGTCAGACTCACCTCAGTCCCTGGAAAAATCATGGAGCAGGTCCTCAAGGAAACCATTTTGAAGCACTTGGAGTAGAGGAAGGTGATCAGGAACAGTCACCATGCATTCATCAAGGGCAAGTCATGTCTGACCAACCTGATTGGCTCTGTGGATATAGGGAAAGCAGTGGATGTGATATATCTTGACTTTAGCAAAGCTTTTGATATGTTCTCCCACAGTATTCTTGCCAGCAAGTTAAAGAAGTTTGGATTGGATGAATGAACTATAAGTGGATAGAAAGCTAGCTAGATTGTTGGGCTCAACAGGTAGTGATCAACAGCTCGATGTCTAGTTGGCAGCCGGTATCAAGTGGAGTGCCCCAGGGGTTTGTGCAGGGGCCGGTTTTGTTCAACATCTTTATTAATGATCTGGATGGTGGGATGGATTGGACCCTCAGCAAGTTTGCAGATGACACTAAGCTGCGGGGAGCAGTAGATATGCTGGAGGGTAGGGATAGGGTCCAGAGTGACCTAGACAAATTGGAGTATTGGGCCAAAAGAAATCAGATGAGGTTCAACAAGGAAAAGTGTAGAGTCCTGCACTTAGGACAGAAGACTCCCATGCACTGCTACAGGCTGGTGACTGACTGGCAGTTCTGCAGAAAAGGTGGCAGTTCTGCAGAAAAAGCTTCAGTTCTGCAGAAAAGGACTGGGGATTACAGTGGATGAGAAGCTGGATATGAGTCAGCAGTGTGCCTTGGTGCCAAGAAGGCTAACGGAATATTGGGCTGCATTAGAAGGAGCGTTGCCAGCAGATCAAGGGAAGTGATTATTCCCCTCTGTTTGGCACTGGTGCAGCCACATCTGGAGTATTGTGTCCAGTTTTGGGCCCCCCACTACAGAAAGGATGTGGACAAATTGGAGAGAGTCCAGTGGAGGGCCATGAAAATGATCAGGGGCCTGGGGCACATGACTTATGAGGAGAGGCTGAGGGAACTCTGCTTGTTTAGCCTGCAGGCTAGAGGAGTGAGGGGGGGATTTGATAGCAGCCTTCAACTAGCTGAAGGGGGGGGGGGGTTCCAAAGAGGATGGAGCTTGGCTGTTCTCAGTGGTGGCAGATGACAGAACAAGGAGCAATGGTCTCAAGTAGCAGTGGGGGAGGTCTAGGTTGGATATTAGGAAACACTGTTTCACTAGGAGGGTGGTGCAGCACTGGAATGGGTTACCTAGGGAGGTGGTGGAATCTCCATCCTTAGAGGTTTTTAAGGCCTGGCTTGACAAAGCCCTGACTGGGATGATTTAGTTGGTGTTGGTCCTGCTTTGAGCAGGGTGTTGGACTAGATGACCTCCTGAGGTCTCTTCCAACCCTAATCTTCTATGATTTTATGATTCTATGAATCTCTCTATCTGTTGTGAACAATATGTAAATGCATTATTGCAATAGACCACATTATTGCTCTAATTTCCTAATAAAACTGAAGTAAGACAAATCCATAATAAAAATACAGCTGACCATATTAAAATATTACTCTGCTGTTTACTTAGAAGTGTGCTTTTTTCTTACAGAAAAAATATATATATATATATATATATATAAATATACACAGATAAGTTGGAAGTTACCATACAAACTGTGAGAGGCTAATTAGTTAAGATGAGCTATTATCAACAGGAGAAAAAACTTTTGTAGTGATAATCAAGATGGTCTATTTAGACAGTTGACAAGAAGGTGTGAGAATACTTAATTTAAGGAAAAAGAAAAGGAGTACTTGTGGCACCTTAGAGACTAACAAATTTATTTGAGCATAAGCTATTGTGATGTATCCGATGAAGTGAGCTGTAGCTCACAAAAGCTTATGCTCAAATAAATTTGTTAGTTTCTAAAGTGCCACAAGTACTCCTGTTCTTTGTACTCTGTAGTGTGTGTCTTTTTTTTTTTTTTTTTTCCCCCAGTCCTTATGAGAACCTGTTGTTGATTTCAGTAGGAGATTTGCTTCAAAGGACTACAGGAAAAGGTCCGTAATTTGACAAGTGAACCTCCACTGGTTTGGAGGGTCAGTTCAGTTTGGCATTGTAAAGTAGGAGAGTATTAATCCCAGCATCTTGGTCAAATACCAGTTGAATAACATTAAATTCTACCTATCTAAATATATCCCTGCAAATTCTAGTCCCACCACCTGATGCAATATTCTCTTTTACTTCATATCTTAAACTGTTGTATGGATGTTAAACAGCTAGTGCCTTCCACTCCAGAGGTGGCTGTATTTTAATAATGCGTGAAATGATCTTTATATGTCCTTTACCTACAGCATGGGGGCGATGTGAGGCTTAATTAGTTAAATTTATAATGCTGTCTGAGACCCTCAGCTGAAAGGTGCCATGGAACTGCAAAGAACTGATTATAATTGCTTATTATTATTACTATTTAAGGAACCTTAGTCAATCTCTCCAAGTCTGTAAACTAGACTGGACAAATAACAAGAACAGCCTCTTCCCACTGAAAAGTTAGTGATAAATGTTATTGGAATCACAAAAAGAAAAATGTTAAATCATTGGCCAGACAATTGAATTGTAATTATAAAGATAGTAAAATACTGGCTTGTTTACTACTCTCGCAAGAATGGTGCAACTCAGATTCACCTTCCTTGCTGGAACTGGTCCAGCAGGCATGGTAAACTGCTGACGTATATAAGATGTTCCAGATAAACACTGATGAACTCTCAAGTACTTGATCCTTTAGTAAGCTTTTATACAGCATTTTAATGGAAAATAACTAACTTATTTGCTGTTCTCAGACTTGTATGAAGATTCTGTACATAAATCATCCCTTGTGCTGTTTCGATATCTTTGAGGTGATGAGTGTTCACTTCTATTCTAATTATTTTAGTGTTTCTGGCAAGCTTTGAATACTTACCCTGAGGTGCAGACTTGCTTGTTTATTGGGTTTGAGTGTTCTATAGATTTTATCACTTCTTTGTGATTTTGATTAGACTAGTTTGTTGCCTTTCTGCAGAGCAGTAGCAGCTTAGTGGCTTGGCACACCCGCTTTTTAATAGACATCACTCATGCAGTCGGAGTGTATTCTTAGTGTAACCTGTTTTTAGGTACTTATACACCAGTCCTGGAACAGACGTTCAAAGAGCAGGCAGGACGCTTCCCTTTCAGGGATCTCCGATCAGTAGCAAAGCCCAGTTTCCAGGGAGAAACTCCACCTCTGGGAGTGACTCTAATCAGAAACCATGGCCAAGAATAAACGATTGTGCTGCCTGCATGGCTCCCTCTAACCATAATCTTACATAACCAAACCAGTACCATACTGTCTACCTTCCTAAGGATGAACACTTGCTCTCATACTATGAGAAATTGAGAAATATTTGGAAGACTACGTATAACAGCACCGCCTGCCCTGGACATATTATAATGGCCAGTGATGGGCTGCTAGATGGGGAGGGCTCTGAGTTACTATAGCACGTTCCCCCTGCTCCTGGTGTCTGACAGGTGGGTCTTTCCCACATGCTCAAGGTCTAACTGCTTGCCATTGTGACCAGGGAAAATTCCTTCCTGACCCCAAATATAGCAGAGACCCTGTTTGTTTGTTTTTTGCCTTCCTCTGCAGCACGGGACATGGGCGACTTGCAGGTTTAACTAGTGTAAATAGTGGCTTCTCTGTAACTTGATGTAATTAAATCATGACTTGAGGACTGCAGAAACTCGGGCAGAGGTTACGGGTCTATTATGGAAGTGTGTGGGTGAGGTTTTGTGGCCTGGTTCAGAGTAGATGATCATGATGGTCCTTTCTGGCCTTAAAATCTATGCGTCTATAACAAAATTCTTCTGGTGGATATTTTAATATTTATTTGTTTATCAAGGGCCATTGCCATGGGAAGTAACAGGACATTCTTGTGTAAGTGCTAGTCTGTGAATACAAGTTGCAGAATCGGGTCCTGTATTTGTAAATGGCAAATAAAAAGGATGCTGTCCCAGTGTTTTATTGCGGTATCTTTATTCTCCCATAATTCCTTGTAATATATCCTCACTGAGTGGCAAATAAAAAAGAGAAAAGAAAAGTACAGTTCAAGTTTTGAATGAAGGTTTCTAGTTTTTACACCAGTTAGAACTTCAGTCTTTCAGACTTTAAGAGCCATATTCTGTTCTCTGATGCGCATGCATGCAGCTCTCATGCAGAAAGCAGTGAACTGTATTGCATGCATGTACCCGAAAGAAGTTAGCCCTAAAATAGCTTGATAAGACTTGAGAAGTTTTTTTTTTTTATTATTTTTTAAAGTAACCACTTTTTGGTGTAAGAGTAACTCATACCCAATGGTTGAACTCCCTCTGGTGGCTCTGAAACAAGATCTATTTGGTTTGCTATATAATTTATCTACTCTGCAGGAGCTTCTATTTCTAGAGTCCACAGAATAGTTTCCTAGGCGTGGTAGGTATTCACATTGAAGAAACTATTCTGTGGACTCTAAAAATAGAAGCTGCTCTGTGTCAGTCTATTACGTGACTAAAGGACATAGAAATCATGGAATCATTAAACTGAGGCTCCAGTCCTGCGATCTGGCACCCACATGGAATCCCAAAATAGGACTCTACATGGGCCTAAGTGTCAGCCTGCATGGATCAGATTGCACGATTGAGGCCTAAAAAACTTTGGGCCAGATCATGCTCCTAGTCACCCATGTGTAAATCAGGAGTAACAACATTGACTTTAGTTCATTTGCTCTGGATCTATATTAAGATTTAAGCCTTTCTAAAAGATAAAATTGAATTACAGCATAGATTAAAGGTGATACAGGAATTTCTGGGTGAGGTTGTGTGTTATAGCTATGTGATCATATTGGTCTTGCCTGGCCTTAAAAACTATGAAACACTCCACTTCAGTGCTGCTGCTCTGGATTTACACCAGTGTAGCCAACAGCAGGATTTGTCCTTCTAACCTGATACCTACTTAACTACCAAACAGTGCAGAGATAAGGAGTCAAGGGAGAATCCTCACTTGAAATTCACAATTTAGATAATCAATTAATTTTAATGGGTCCATGATAACTATCAATACATGTATATTCCTGTTGCAGGGAGTGTGTGTGGGTAAACTCACTATTTCCCCCTCTATATGTATAAGCACTTGGTGGAAAAAAATTTATTTAGAAAATTAATCTTTTTCCACCAACTACTCAAACTTTTATAATATCTTGAATTTATAACTCCCCAGCCCAGAGGACTAACTCCCTATGTTTTGTAGTTTTTGTTTCTCCATTTTTCTGATAAGTGCGTGACTGGATGTATTTTCCATCAGAGGCTGCTGGTATAGTGAGGAGTGCAGTTGAGTTACAAAGCCACAGAACTCCAGGCTGGGGAGGCAAGGGTTAACTGACAGAGCTCAAAAAGAAAAGGAGTACTTGTGGCACCTTAGAGACTAACCAATTTATTTGAGCATAAGCTTTCGTGAGCTACAGCTCACTTCATCGGATGCATACTGTGGAAAGTACAGAAGATCTTTTTATATACACAAACCATGAAAAAATGGGTGTTTACCACTACAAAAGGTTTTCTCTCTCCCCCACCCCTCTCTCCTGCTGGTAATAGTTTATCTAAAGTGATCACTTTCCTTACAATGTGTATGATAATCAAAGTGGGCCATTTCCAGCACAAATCCAGGGTTTAACAAGAACGTCTGGGGGGGGGGGAACAAGGGGAAATAGGCTTTAATAGAGACTGGGAGTGGCTAAGTCATTATGCAAGGTAACCTAAGTTAATTGTATCCAATTTGCAAATGAATTCCAATTCAACAGTGTCTCACTGGAGTCTGGATTTGAAGTTTTTCTGTTGTAATATCACAACTTTCATGTCTGTAATCGCATGACCAGAGAGATTGAAGTGTTCTCCGACTGGTTTATGAATGTTATAATTCTTGACATCTGATTTGTGTCCATTTATTCTTTTATGTAGAGACTGTCCAGTTTGACCAATGTACATGGCAGAGGGGCATTGCTGGCACATATCACACTGGTGGATGTGCAGGTGAACGAGCCTCTGATAGTGTGGCTGATATTATTAGGACCTGTGATGGTGTCCCCTGAATAGAGATGTGGGCACAGTTGGCAACGGGCTTTGTTGCAAGGATAGGTTACTGGGTTAGTGGTTCTGTTGTGTGATATGTGGTTGCTGGCGAGTCCTTGCAACAAAGCCCGTTGCCAACTGTGCCCACATCTCTATTCAGGGGACACCATCACAGGGCCTAATAACATCAGCCACACTATCAGAGGCTCGTTCACCTGCACATCTACCAATGTGATATATGCCAGCAATGCCCCTCTGCCATGTACATTGGTCAAACTGGACAGTCTCTACGTAAAAGAATAAATGGACACAAATCAGATGTCAAGAATTATAACATTCATAAACCAGTCGGAGAACACTTCAATCTCTCTGGTCATGCGATTACAGACATGAAAGTTGTGATATTACAACAGAAAAACTTCAAATCCAGACTCCAGTGAGACACTGTTGAATTGGAATTTATTTGCAAATTGGATACAATTAACTTAGGTTACCTTGCATAATGACTTAGCCACTCCCAGTCTCTATTCAAGCCTATTTCCCCTTGTTCCCCCCCCCCCCCCAAGCCGTCCTTGTTAAACCCTGGATTTGTGCTGGAAATGTCCCACCTTGATTATCATACACATTGTAAGGAGAATGATCACTTTAGATAAGCTACTACCAGCAGGAGAGTGGGGTGTGGGGAGAGAAAACCTTTTGTAGTGGTAAACACCCATTTTTT
Organism: Lepidochelys olivacea; assembly: GCF_965140295.1. Taxonomy (NCBI): domain Eukaryota; kingdom Metazoa; phylum Chordata; order Testudines; family Cheloniidae; genus Lepidochelys; species Lepidochelys olivacea. The sequence goes on from NC_140412.1 coordinate 54,286,424, forward strand.
CATTGTTTGTGTGTATAAAAAGATCTTCTGTACTTTCCACAGTATGCATCCAATGAAGTGAGCTGTAGCTCATGAAAGCTTATGCTCAAATGAACTGGTTAGTCTCTAAGGTGCCATAAGTACTCCTTTTTTCTTTTTGCGAATGCAGACTAACATGGCTGTTAGTCTGAAACCTGACAGAGCTCAGAAGCAGCTGAGGTTCCTCAGCCTCGCAGAAACCCTGCCTGGATTATGTGTAAGGAAAGCAGCTAGGGATTGCTGGAGTGGCTAGACAGTCAAGTTACTAGGGGGAATAGAGTGCCCTATGAGAATGGGTTGGTTGGTTGTTTAAACCCTTTGGGGCTGCTTTGGGATCTCTATCCCAGGGGAAGAAAAAACCTTAACCATTGTTTCAAATCTGTTTAGGGCATTTTCTCTGAAGGAAGAAAAGCATGAGTCCTTTGTGAATTCCAGCCTATTTTGATGAGCTTTCAATTCACCCTAAAAAGGGAGGGCTCAGAGATGTTGGTCATTTAGCCAGCTTGTTGAAGTCTTTAATGTTCACTTAAAGGGATCCATTGTCTTTGTTTTTCAAAGACCACTGCTTGAGGGCATGGGAGCCCAGCCCTCCTGTCAAGGGAGTTCCTAGGAAGACAGTAAGGATATGTCTACACTGCAGCTGGGAGTGTGGCTCCAGACCCGTATAGACAAACACACTAGCCCTGCTTAAGTTAGCATACTAAAAATAGCAGTGTGGGTGTTTGTGGCATCGGCCAACCCTCTGAGTAAGGACCCAGGGGGCCAGGCAGGCTTTTATTTGGATGGCTACTGAGCCACCTCTTGTGCAACAATATCCACACTGTTATATTTAGCATGCTACCTCAAGCAGGGCTGGCGCATGCCCCTCCACCTGGGCTGGGAGGCATACTCCCACCTGCAGCGTAGACATACCCTGATAAGGGTTTTGGAAGCAAGCCCACTCTGCTGCTTTTGCTCAGGGCCTTAAAAAGCAGCGCTAAGTAGGTGGGAAATCTCCTTGACACTGAAAGATTGCTGAGATGACCTTTTAGCATAGGACCAGGTTGTACCCAACTGCTGTACAGATGCAGAGTAGTTAGGCACGACTGTGGTCCCATGAGAGCAGGCAACTCCTTTCAGTCACATCCCTCTAGCACAAGACACCTTAATGGGAAGGGGGAGACTAGGCTATGGCTACATCCCCTTTTGTACAGGCCCAAAGAGCCACTCCAGTGCACTAGAGCATGCTAGTATTAACTGATTTCAAGACCACAGTACACTAAGACAGTGGTTCTCAAACTTCATTGCACTGTGACCCCCTTCTGAAAACAAAAATTACTACATGACCCTGGGTGTGGGGAGGGGGGGAGAAAACTAACAACGGAGCCTGCCTGAGCCCTGCTGCCCTGGGTGGGGAGGCCCCCCACTGCTGAAGCCCAAGGGATTCTGCCCTGGATGGGGGAGTGGCGGCTTGGGCTTCAGACTTGCTGGGGCCCAGGGCCAACACTAGCTTTAGCAACTCCATTAAAATGGGGTTGCAACCCACTTTGGGGTTCTGACCAACAGTTTGAGAACCCCTACACTACAGCATATGTTACTGCTTTTAAGATGCTCTTAGAACTCTAGCCCTGATCTCCAGTGCTTGTCTGGCCCTTTCATGTTTCTGTAATTTTTAACTTCAATGGGACTTTAACAACTGCTTAAGGGCCTTACCCTAAGCCCATTGATGTCAATGGGAGTCTGTTAGCTTCAGGGAAGGTTGGATCAAAGCTGAAGTGCTTTGCTCTATAGGGGCTTGGAGCCTTTGATTACAAACACTCATTTCACTCCTGTAAATAATAAAGTAACCAAAAACTATCAGTCCCTGGCCAAAAGTCGTCTAGGTTACCACACTCGGAATGTGTGTAGGTGAGGTTATGAGTAAGCAAGTGCTGGCAAAAAAGATTATCCTAATGTTTTGGTGTTTGTGGACCATCCAAGGCTGTGCACAACATACCCACCCACCCAGTTAACTCGAGTTTAATCAGTTATTTGCCCTGTTAATAGAATACTAATTGAAATTTCTAAATACTTTTGCATTTTTCTACATTTTCAAATATTGATTAATACAAAGTATGATGCTCACTTTTGATTAAGTATTTCTACTGTAAAAATAGTATTTTTCAATTCACCTCATCCAAGTACTGTAGTGCAATCTCTTGTGGAAGTTCAATTTTTTGTTACATAACTGCACTCAAAACAAAATGTAAATCTTTAGAGTCTACAAGTCCACTCAGTCCTACTTCTTGTTCAGCCAATCACTTAGACAAAACAAAAATGAGTCCAGTAGCACCTTTAAAGGTTAACAGATTTATTTAGGCATAAACTTGTGTGGGTTAAAAAAACTCACTTCTTCAGATGCATGGAGTGAAGATTACAGGTGCAGGCATTATAATACATGAAGAGAAGCGTGTTGTCAACACTGGTTATCCACTTATACAGGAAGGGAGTTGCAAGCATTATTGTAAAGTAACTCCCTTCCTGTATAAGTGGATAACCAGTGTTGACAACACGCTTCTCTTCATGTATTATAATGCCTGCACCTGTAATCTTCACTCCATGCATCTGAAGAAGTGGGTTTTTTAACCCACACAAGCTTATGCTCAAATACATCTGTTAGTCTTTTTTTTTTTTTTTTTTTTTTTTAAAAAAAAGGTGCCCCTGGACTCCTTGTTGTTTTTGTGGAATCAGACTAACATGGTTAGGCCCTGATACTAAGACAAACAAGTTTGTTTACATATAGGGGAGATAACGCTGCCCACGTCTTATTTACAATGTCACCTGAAAGTGAGAACAGACATTCACATGGTACTTTTGCAGCTGATGTTGCAAGATATGTACATGCCAGATATGCTAAACATTCATGTGCCCCTTCATGCTTTGGCCACCATTCCAGATGACATGTTTCCATGCTGAAGACAGATTCTGCTTGATAACTATCCAAAGCAGTGCAGACTGATGCACATTCATTATCTGAGTCAGATGCCACCAACAGAAGGTTGATTTTCTTTTTTGGTGGTTCAGGTTCTATAGTTTCTGTATTGTAATGTTGCTCTTTTAAGACTTCTGACAGCATGTTCCACATCTCATCCCTTTCAGATTTTAGAAGGCCAAGTGCTGTAGCTATCTTTAGAAATCTCACATTGGTACCTTCTTTGTGTTTAAAGAACACTTTGCAGATTTGACAAAACAAAAAACCCACAAATCATCATCATGTGCTGGGTCATCATCCAATACTGCTATAACATGAAATGTATGCAGAATGTGGGTAAAACACTGAGCAGGAGACATAATTCTCCCTCAAGGAGTTCAGTCACAAATTTAAACAAACATTTTTAAAATGAGCATCATTGTGATCACTGTACACTTTTGATTTCAATTACACAGATACATATTTGAAAATTTAGAAAAACATCCAAAAATACTTATAATAAATAGAATACCAATTGAAATTTAACAAGGCAATTAAAACTGCAATTAATCATTAGGTTTTTTTTAGAATCATAGAATCATAGAATATCAGGGTTGGAAGGGACCCCAGAAGGTCATCTAGTCCAACCCCCTGCTCGAAGCAGGACCAATTCCCAGTTAAATCATCCCAGCCAGGGCTTTGTCAAGCCTGACCTTAAAAACCTCTAAGGAAGGAGATTCTACCACCTCCCTAGGTAACACATTCCAGTGTTTCACCACCCTCTTAGTGAAAAAGTTTTTCCTAATATCCAATCTAAACCTCCCCCACTGCAACTTTAAACTTGTTTGACAGTCCTATTTCTTAGGGGTACAGCCTCACAGAACAGTTCATGGAAATCATATTTCATTCTCATGCTGTGATTTGACAGCTTGGAAAGATTTTAAAACAAAATTGCCTCCTCACAGATAATGTACATGCATTAGGCTGGTATGATTGTATAATACCTACTGCAATGTATATGCAAAATCAAGGGCTCAACATCCCATTTCTTCACAGGGTATATTTATTCAAGCATATACACTTAAGTAAAATAAAGAAAAAGTTTGAGCCTCTCTAACACTGTTATGCTCCTTAATGCCTAGCACAAAATTATCCCTTTTTCCTGTTGTAGAACTTGAAAAAATAAGGATTGAGTCATTTGTTGCATGCTTTGTAGTTACTGACTGAACCAATTTTCCATATTTGAGAGAGAGAATTATTTTGAATGGAATGGTACAATCTAAAATATCACCTTAGTGAGGGGACTGGATGGCTCCAGAGTAGCCATGGGAGGGGGAGCTTTTCGCTAACAGTTTACTGGTTCTTAATATCTAGTACAGGCCATTAGTGACTGTAGCAGCCTCCTGTACACCACATTGTGGCCAGAGGGTGCTCTGCAGCATCCTGCCCTCTTTCATCCTAGAAGCACAACCCCTTAATAACTTGAGTGTCTCTCATCCAATCACAGGCCTCCTTGGGATCTGGTTCTGTAACAGTTACCCCCCCCCAAAAAAAACCACCCCAAAACAAACAGAACAAAAAAAAACAACCTTCCACCAAGCCTTCAGTTGGGCACAACTACTCCTTCCTGAGGTACTGTCCCTTCCTGCTGTCTGAGCAGCTGGAGAAGGTGCATAGCCTATCCCACCTTCTTTGCCTTCTCCCAAAAGAAAAACAAAAAACTTTCAGCTGAGTTTTTACCCAACTCCCCTCCTCAGGGACCACTGCAGGAGAACCTCCCTCCTTGCAGCTTCAGTCTGTGCATCACCTTCCATCTCTTATCTCATGTGGGAGCCCCTGCTCTGGCACAAGGACATTGGACCTACTTTAATCACAGGGCCCAGTCACACTGTGATGGTGACCAAAACCTTGTTTGTTTAGTGAAATGGGTTGGTTGTCCCAACAGACAAGTTTCCACATCACAAAATACCACCACCGTTTAAGGTAGTTGGAATAAATTGATGGCTGAGAATGGTCATGGAATCTGACCTGCACATTTGAGCTCTCACTTGGGGAGGGGGAGACAAAGTATGTGCTGACCCTTCCTGCACTATACTTATTCATTAGATAAATAGAGGACATTAGAAAGGGGGAAGCATTAAACAAAAGCAAGTAAACAGGCCAGAAAGACTGAAATCAATAGGAATAAAATTAAAACTTCTTGAAGTCAGAAGGTAATTTAAGCATAACATACCAGAGTGACATGAGGAAGGCTACACCACCCCAATTAGATGGTTAAAATGATGAGGAATAAGTTATCTGAGCTCAGCAGATATCCTTCAAAAATGGAAAGCCAAGTGATGAGACCAATAGAAAGTAGTATAAACTCTGGCAGGAAAGATAGAAAAATAGGAGGGTGATGAGGAAATCTGAAGAGACAGATATAAAAACAAATACAAATGTTTGATATTCTTTAAAAATATGGATGTGATGAAAAAACTGTAGATCTACTGTGCTACCTAGGAGGAATTAAAGATACCAAGGACACCAAAGAAACAAAAAGTGATTTCTTTGTCCTTTTCATCAAAGAAAATTCTGGGTAAAAAAAGATGAAGCCCTGTCAGAGCTGAGCAGTCAAAAGAGAAGGGAGCACAGTTTTTTACCGAGGAAACCCTCCCCCCCCCCCCCAAACGCATTCACAGTCTACTAGGATTCCTTGAGAATGTCCACAACATAGTGAATAAAGGAGAACAGAGAGATATTTTACCTGGACTTTCAAAAAGCCCTTGAAAGAGTCTGTGACAAGAGGGTATTATGGAAATCTAGGGTTAGATTTAGACTCACTTTCAGTCCATTTGAGGGAGAGGAGGAAGAAAAGGAGGGTCTAAACTACCTTTCCATCCCTTTTGATCCTGAGGGCAGCTAATGGCCAAACCAGCCGCAGAGAAAGATTAGGGGAGTGGCAAGAGGGCTGCTCCAATATATGCTATCTGGCCCAGAATTGCCAGGGCACAATGTGCTCCAAATCTCCCCCCCCCCCACCCCCAATGTCTTCAGACACCCTCCTTGGCCTGGAATGCCCACTACACTGAAGGAGTGGGGTGAGCAAATGACAAGCTTACTGGTCTCTAAAGCTGAGAATGAACTTAGCATCTTTTTATGGGATCATTCAATTTAAAAAAAAAAAGATCATTAATTACAAGTCTTCATTTATAACTACCTGTTTTCAACTGCTATGCTAAAGAAATCCTCAACAGCTTGATGAAGGCAGCTTTAAGTATCTCCTTGTCCAACTGTAGCAGTGCCAAGAGGACTTAACCAGGACCAGCATCTGGCCCTATGTAGTGAAGGGATGAGAAGGAAAGTTCTACCATGGTGTACAAAATAATGACTATGAATGAATGATTGAACAGAGCAAGGGGCTAACAGTGGGATGGTCACAGTATCTGTAACAGGACAGGTGCTGTCTAAAATGTTAATAGTGATTTGGAAAACAGAATAAAAATTGCAGACAGCACCAACTTATTCAGGCTGTGCAAGACTAGAAAAAAGACTTTGAGAAACTTCAAAGGGACCTCAAAAAGCTAGGGGAATGGGCAATACCATGGCAGATGAAACACAGTGGCAAATGTAGATCAGTGCACTGTGGAAGGAATAATTTGAGTTCACCACACTGATTATAACACAACGAAAAAAACCCCAAGGAAAAAAGTAGTTGTCATTTTGAAGACCCCAGTTCAAGCATGCCGCACCAGTCCAGGGATGGCAGAAACAGGGGACTAGCACCCCAGCCACAGAATTATTGCAGGAGGACTAATCTGTGTGTTCTGCTCTGCCCCATGCCACCTACCTCAAGCTACTGCCTTCCCATTGGCTTTCGTCTCCCAAACAGCCAATCAGGTCCTGGCCAGTGGTGGGGGCAGGGCACACCTCCATCCATGGGGAGGCACTAACTGTGCACACGGCGTGGGATGTTGGAGGTGAAAGTAGGAGCTGGAGCAGTTGCTGTGTTGCCCGGGGTTGGGCAGAGGTGCAGGTAGGACCTGGGGTGATCATTCACCCTCCTTTCCCTCTGCTCCATCCATTCAAGGTGCACCATTGCACCAATCAAAATGGGAAAAAATTATTATTTTCCATCCCATGTTTTATACAGACTAATGAAGATCTTATAGTGTCATTATGTTAACTGATGGACACTCACCTGTAATGCAGCATTTTTTTCGGATTACCCCGGGTAATCTAATCCACTATGGCAGTGGAGCTGGGCAAAAAAAAATTTCAGGGAATAGTTTATCTGCTGAAAAATGCAGTTTCAGTTGATCCAAAACTATTTGCAAATTCATGTTGAGTGCACCAAATAGCTTTGACAAAATCAAAATGTTTCAGTAAAGTTGAAACAACAACAACAAAAAGGGTTCATTTTGATATTACTGAAACATTTTGACTTTTGGGAGGTGGAGTTGCATAATGGCTAGAAGAGCAGCTGTGGTTATGGCACTCACATGGGCTGTAGGAGGAAGTGTCCAGTTGTCACTAATCTCAGAAGTTTCTCACTGTTAAATTATGCCAGGATGGCTAGGTTTGTCAAACAACACTTCAGCCAAAGTTATAGGATTGGACCCCAATGTGCAAGTCCTTACTCACTTGAGCACTAAGTATAGTGGTCAAATCTTAAATGTTCACACCAGTTTGAGCAATATTTCTTTGATGTATAATGGGGAAAATAGTAAAATTAGTACATACTTCCAGACCAGCAGAAATAGTTTGGATGTGACACTGTCTTCTTAAGGCATGCTTAGGGGTTAATTGTGTAAGTAAAGGTTGGCAGGTATGAGTCCATAAACACCAAGAGTCTGAAACACCACTGTGTTACACTGGTATAAAACTAGGGCAACATCTTTCACTGGAATTCCACTAATGTAGAACTGGAATAGTGCTGCAATGAATCAGGCACTGAGGTTACTGAAACGTTAAGGAAAATCCATTATGCATTAGTGCTACTTATTGCATCGCTGAAATCCTCAGCACCAATGGCAAGGTGCAAATGTTTTCTGACTTCAGTTCCCAAATGACATGGACTGAAGTATTTTTAGAAGAGAACAAAACTCCCAATGGGGGGGGGGGGGGGAGAATCTATTTAATATACACTCACAGCCTTGTTGGCCTCTCCTTGTGAGTGTTTAGTAGGATTCTATATGGTCACTTGAATACCTGACATGAAAGTAGGTCTCTGCAGATCTAATACGGATAGAATCAGCATGTACACAATTATATTTGTACACAATTCCTAGAAAGACAATTATGTTGATGTAAGGCCTTGTTTACTCTTGCAGACAATTGCATTAAAGGCATTTAGTCTTTTGAAATAACGTCTCTAGGGAAGTAGGATGCTGGTTAATTCATCCAAAGGAGCAGAACCTGACATTTTCAGCAGAATATTTGGCAACATTTTGCAGAGTTTCCTGCTGAGACATTAAATGTTTTTGCTGCTGTGTGTGTTATATAGCGAAGTATGTGGGAGGATTTTGCACCAGGGCCAGTACACATGGTGAATAGGTCTACCTTTTCCAGTGAGTCCTTGAATATTAAGTTTACTTGTGAAGCAGAAGGAACAGCTTGAACTATTTAAAATCCATTATATTTTTCCACACTGTCAAGATACCTGGGAGCTTTTCCTTAAGTGTGTTCAGCTTTCTGTATTTAAATACAATATATTTTAGATTGAAATGTGTCAAAGAAAATAACCAGGGTCTCAAATCAGCAAAGTACTTAAATACGTGCATAAATTTTGGTACATTAGCAATTCCATTGCATAATGTTAAGCCCATGCTCAAATACGAAAAATAGGCACCAGTTCAGCAAGGTAACAATTGATTAAGCGATGTTTGTCTTCCAAGAAAATGGGCTAAGCATAACATCTGGGGACACTGTTATAGAAGGAGTGACCAATACTGTCAAACTGTAGTCTTTTAATCTTTGGGAACTCTGAATTTGTTAAAACGTAGTGGCTGCCATGTAGAGCTTATTTCTCTATTCTGACTAATTCTTTTGAATGACCATTTCACAATCCTAAAGACATGCAGGGCTGGTCTTACCATGAGGCGAACTGAGGTGGCCACCTCAGGTGCCAGACTGTGGGGGGAGAAGAGGGTGCCACTAGGACCCAGAGTGTAGAAAAGTGTGTCTGCTGCTGGTGCATATGTATTCTCTCTGCTCTAGATGCACAGAGATGGTGGAGTGCTGTGCTGGAGGAAGGAGGGCACAAGAGACGTAACAGGCAGGCAGGAGAAAAAGTGAGAGGGAATAACAGAAAAGCAGCAGGAGCTGCAGGGAGAGAGAGGAGGATGAGCCTCTTATGTACCTCTCTAGCACCCCCAGGAGTCTGGACTGATTAACACCAGCTTCTCAGGGAGCTTCCTGTTTCCTGCTGCTTCCGTGAACCCACTTGAGGAGAACAGGCAGTCAACTGAAGTAGCAGGAGCCAGTTAGGCCCTTAAGACGCGGATATCTTCCCTCACTCAGGCCCTTCTACCAGTCTGCTTATTTGTCCCCGTCAATTGAGTGTTGAGAGCCACTATAGATGTCACAGAATAGCAGCCATGAGTGAAAGAAGAAAACACCTTTCTGGGGCAGCATTCAGAAAAAGAAAGCAAAGGAAACTTTATTTAAGTAGGAAGGAGCTCTTCTGAGATACATAGACACAAATGTTCATGGTGAGCCTTCCGGCCTCAGTGAGGATGTGAGTGGTGAGGAGATGCCTGATCTTCCAGTTAGTCAGAGTGCAGGTGACCTGGCAGCTACTGCAGCATCCATATCTCATCTCAAATGGATGTAACCATGCACTTTCCTGAAGAAAAGTGTAGGTCAGAGAAGAGTGTGGTGGAGGTGAAAGAAACAGCTACTGCCGAGTTTTATTTCCTGAATTCTGGATGATCCAAGACTGTGGACCCACTTCAGCAGTAGCTTGAGGGGATTCCTTGTACTGCATGGACCACAGCAAGTGAAAAACTTCATGTTCCCCAAAGACAATGAAAATAGAAGTTTCCATCCAACATATTACTGGTGTGAAATCCCCAATGGTGACAAAGTGGAGAGGCCATGGCTTATGTACTCAAAAAACCAGAATGCTGCATACTGTTTTTGTTTTGCAAACTTTTCCTGTCTAATGTTCCAGCCACATTGGGTTCTACATGAACAAAGGATTGGAAAAATCTGGCTAGACATCTGGCATGCCATGAGAAGGCTGCAGATCACCAGAGAGCATTCCACAGGTGGAAAGAGCTTGAGATGAGATTAAGGTTAAAGGCCACCATAGATGATCAGCATCAAGAGAAGATTGCATCAGAGTCTCTTTACTGGCAAAATGTTCTGAAAAGGCTCATTGCCATTGTGAGAATGCTTGCTACCCAAAACCTAGCACTGCATGGCACTTCAGATCAGCTATATGTGCCAAACAATGGAAACATCCTTAAAATTGTGGAGCTGATGGCGGAGTTTGATGTTGTACTCCAGGAGCATCTAAGAAGAGTCACCACCCAAGAAATGCACACACACCACTACTTTGGAAAAACAATTCAAAATGAGATCATATAGTTCCTGGCAACAAAAGTCAAACAGAAGATTGTGGCAGATCTGAAGTCAGTAAGATATTACTCTGTTATTCTGGACTGCACACGTGACATCAGCCACATGGAACAAATGACTTTAATGGTGCGTTTTGTAATGGAACCTAGTGAAAATGTCCCTGCAATGGTGACTGTCAGAGAGCCTTTTCTAGACTTTATTGACATTAATGATACTACAGGAGCTGGTATGACAAATGTGCTTCTGAAAAAGCTGGAAGATATGGGAATTGCGATAGCGATATGAGAGGTCGGGACCACGATAATGGTGCCAACATGAGAGGAAAGAACAGAGGAGTGCAGACACGGATCCGAGAGTTAAACCCTCGAGCTTCTTTTGTCCCATGCAGTTCTTATTCATTGAACTTGGTGGTCAGTGATGCAGCATCAGCTTCTAGTGAGGCTGCTGAATTTTTTTTAAATGTGATTCAAAGCATCTATGTATTTATCTCTGCATCAACTCATCAATGGCAAATTTTGAAGCAACATCTGGGAACATCCTCTCTGACACTGAAACCCCTGAGTGCCACATGATGGTAAAGTCGAGTGGAGGTGATAAAGTCTCTCAAACACCAAATTGGGAAGATAGATGATGCCATAGTTCCCATTATGGAGGATAATGCTGTGACAGGAACTGTTCATGGGAGAACAGTGGCAGAGGGAAATGGAGTCACCAGAAACATACATAACTTCAAATTTCTGTGTGGCTTAGCTGTGGCATGACATACTGTTTGAAATAAATGTTGTGCTAAGCAAGAGACTCCAAGGTGTTGACCTTGATATATCTGGAGCAATGGAACTGGACAAAGCAGAGTCATACCTACAGTCTGAGCAGTCAGATGAGGGATTTCAAAACATTTTGAAAAGTGCACAGAAGTTGGCAGAGGAACTTCACACTGAAACTATTTTCCCATCCATTCAAGAATACAAGAGTCACCGAAGAGGACATTTTGATTACGAGGCATGGAATAATCCCATAAGAGACCCCAAACAATTCAAAGATGAATTCTTTAACCAGGTGCTAGATAGTACAATACAATCAGTTGAAGAACATTTCATGCAGGTCAAGAAACACAGCAGTATATTTGGGATGTTGTATGATATTCCAAAATATCTCACTATACCTGATGACCTACACCAGCAATGCAGGGCACTAGAGACAGTGTTGACACAGGATGACATGTGCGATATTGATGCGAGTGATTTAGGTGATAACTGAAAGCCCTCTCAAGATACATTTCAGCAGGATCAACTCCAAAGGCTGTTCTGGAATATATGTGCACATACAAGATAACCACCCTCTTTCCAAATGCTTCTGTTGCTCAGCACATACTTCTAACACTTCCTGTAACAGTTGCTAGTGGAGAATGCAGCTTCTCCAAGCTGAAGTTTATTAAAAACACATCTACGCTCCACAATGACACAGGAGAGGCTGGTCAGCCTTGCAACCATCTAAATAGAGGATGAGCTGGGCCACACTATGTACCTTCAGGAAGCAGTTCACATCTTTGCAACCAAGAAGGCACTTTGATTATTCAAACAGATAAAAATGCCAGTGTTTACTTTGCAGACAAGAAAAGTTAACTTTCAAATGCCTGAACAGCAAATGTAAGCATTACTTAAAACATTTAAACAAGGCATTTTAAGTTGTTAGTTCTCCTTTATTGAGGTAGGTAGGAGAGCAGTACCATGAGAGGAGTAGAACAGGAAGAAGGCAGAACTGAGACCTTTCAAAGTTTTGGCCCAAGCGAGGGGGCATCATTTGAGCTCCCTGCCTCAGGTGCCAAAAATGTTGTGGGCTGGCCCTGAAGACATGTGACCCTGTTGTCAAAAGTGAGACACTTTGTGGAGACGTTACACATTGTGTGAGGAGGGATTCCTTAGGGGTGTCAGACACAGAACTTTTGACAAGGCCAGACAATTTTCTAACAAGTAAAAGCATGGGTGTCAGATGCACATTAAAAACAAAACACCAGAGCTGAGACAATACTGGTTGTGGGTTACAATAAAGGTACATTGCATGGAAGAGGGAGATAAACACCCCCTTCACCAGCCAGTCATCTAGAGAGGTGATCACCTGGAATCCTGAACTTTTCCAGAGCTGCAGTTACCACTGTCAGAATCTTGATGAAAATGCAAGAGGCCCACACCTGAACAAAGGGAGAAGTACTGGTATAATACTATGGCCTAAAAGTGACCCTCAAAAACTGCGTGTGTGACTGGAGACAAACAGTGGAAAACTTCTGTCTGAGTCCAGACACTCCCAGAGGTTGATGGTGGCCAACATGTATTTAAAGACTCCATTTTGGATTTCTTGTAGTGTACAAATGGTTTCTGCCACTTGAGGTCAACATTCAAGCTCAGGACCCTTGGTCTTTTGTGATGTAAGTAGAATAAATGCCTCTTCCTTTTTTATGCAGAGGGAAAAGGCAAGACACTTGGCTGATCCTGAAGTGAGTGCATGAGTCAGCAACAGATTTTTGGCAGGAAAGGTGGAGAAAGTGGAAGGGATCCAAAGTAGATGTGAAGTCATTCAAACTAATACTGATTCAGCCCTGGGGAAATAAACAGTTTGGCAGAGACTTATGCATTTACACTGCACACTGAAAAGTACCCAATTGCTGTTTTCATGTTGTGACATGTTTGGAACTATTGATAGTTTTCTTTGTAAGTCAAATTGCACATTTTACATCTCTTAGGTCCTGTAGCACTGAGCACCTCTGATACAATGGCAGATTTAAAATGACTAAAATTACCTAGTTTCTCTTTCTGCACTCACATACCTCCCTTTATACTTCATTGTCCCAACAGGAGCTGCTCTCTTGTGGGCATTGTGCCCCTGAAGTCAATGGATACTGGCCCTTGATGATGGGCAATCACTTGTTACTGAGCATGATCATTTTCCGTGGGCGTTATGGGTCCTCAGGTCGCTAATAAGGCCAATCCTTGAACCACAGGTTCTATTGCAATGTGGGCAGATGTTTTCAGGCTCAGCAGGAGGCTGTTGACCATAACTGGAAACCAGTCTCTTCTTCCTCCTCTTGAGCTTCTCAGCGAACAAGTTCAAAATGCAGGGGGACCATCATGTAGGACTTCACTCCATTTTAAGTGATCCTGGACAAGTGTTGATGTCAATATTACACTTTAGGTTGTCCTTCAGCAAGTGCTTATAATGCTTCCATTGTTCATGTTATGGTGCCCTTCTTTCAGCTGAGAGAAAAGGACCTGTTTTGGGAGGCGATGGTCTGGCATCTGGTCAACAACATGACTAGTCCAGCAGAATTGCTGATAGATGATCTGCCTCAATACTGGTAGTCTTTGCCTCTTCCAGAACACTAATATTGGTGCACCTGTCTTCCCATTTGATATTCAGAATCTTACAAAGGCAGCATTGACGGTGTTTCTCAAGGACTTTCAAGTGGCATCTATAGGTTGTCCAAGTTTTGGACCCATACAACAGTGTTGGGAGAATAACGGCTTGATAAACAAGAAGCTTGGTGTCTGTTCAAATGTTGTGATCTTCAAAAACCCTGTGCTATAAACAAGAAAAAGCTACACTGGGACAGCTCAGGCAATATTGAAATTTTGCATCAATATCTGCCTTGGATGAAATAGCTTCCAAGGTAGAGGAAATGATCAACATTCTCCAGTGCCACGCCATTGATTTTGATAGATGGGGAATGTAATACCTCATTTAGAGAGGGCTGATCATATCAAGACTAAAATGCTCTAAGAATGAAACCAAGACAAGCGTAAGCATCGGCAAACACATTCAAGATAATTTGAAGATCTTTCTCAGAGTGGACAAAGATTTCATTATCAGCATACTGAAGTGCCACAATAGATGTTGTGGAGATCTTACTCTTGGCTTTCAGCCTGCTAAGACTGAACAGCTTTCCATCCGTTCTGTAGCAATTAGGTAAAAAATGACGGCAATAAAAACTACAAACATTGTTGGAGCAATGATACAGCCCTGTTTGAGTCCTGTTTGTACTTTGAAAGGTTCACTCTGGAAGCCAGTGCTGCTCAGAACATTTGCTTTCATGAAGCAATTTTAGGACATTGGATGTCCTGATAAATACATCAATCTTAGAAAGTCCAGTCCAGAAGGAACAGCGATTCACTGAATCAAAGGCTTTAGTTAGATCAATAAAAGCCATGTACTGTGGTCGGTTTTGCTCCGGACACTTTTCTTGCAGCTGCCATGCTGTGAAGATCACATCCACAATTGCACGACATGGTCAGAAACCACTGTGTGACTCCAATAAAATTTCTTCTGACAGGGGCAGAGTCAGGTTTGAAGGATCTGTGCCAGAACTTTGCCTGCAATGGCTAGGAGGGAGATACCATGGTAATTCCCACAGTCCACTTTATTCCCTTTCCTGAAGAGGGTGACAATCAGGGCATTCCTCATTTCACAGGGTATCTCCTCCTTTATCCAGATTTTAAGGATAAGCAAGTAAAGCTGCCAAATTAGCTCTGGTCTGCTGTCTTTAAAGATTTCAGCAGGGATCCCATCTAGACCTGCTGCCTTGTTGTTCTTTATCTGCTTGGTGGCATTGTGTACCTCATCCAAATTGGGAGGGTCTCCAAGCTCATCCCTAAATGATCATTGAGGGATTTGCTCAAGGACTTCATTTGCAACCATAGAATTACTGGCCCTACTTTGTGTCTGGAAGATATATACACACCCTTTTGTAACCTGGATCCTGGTCATGTGACCAGGATAAGGAAATAGAGATCAGTCCTTTATCAGCACCCTGGTGTATCCTACTCTTGTAATAATGCTTCTGTCTTCTAGTCTTGTTATTTGGAATTTCTCATGGTACTTTGTATTTATCAGAAATCAGGGATTAAACTACCTGCCAATGGCAAGTCTCATTACTCCCAATTATTGCAACGGTAAACTTTTATTTTAAGCCTATTGTAGGTAAATCAAAACCAGCTCCTAACTTGCTATGAACATTATACCTAAAGCCTAAGGATTGCTGGTGAATCTTACCCATATGCTCAGGGTTTAGCTGATCGCCATATTTGGCGTCGGGAAGGAATTTTCCTCCAGGGCAGATTGCAAGAGGCCCTAGAGGTATTTCGCCTTCCTCTGTAGCATGGGTCACTTGCTGGAGGATTCTCTGCTTCTTGAAGTCTTTAAACCACAATTTGAGGACTTCAATAGCTCAGACATAGGTGAAAGGTTTTTTGCAGGCATGGTGGGTGAAATTCTGTGGCCTGCGTTGTGCAGGAGGTCAGACTAGATGATCATAATGGTCCCTTCTGACCTAAATATCTATGAAAAATCTATGAGAGTGGCAAAGAAAGAAAGTAATTTGAGGAGAATTGCTGTTAGATGAGAAAAGGAGTACTTGTGGCACCTTAGAGACTAACCAATTTATTTGAGCATGAGCTTTTGTGAGCTACAGCTCACTTCATCGGTGAAGTGCTCAAATAAATTGGTTAGTCTCTAAGGTGCCACAAGTACTCCTTTTCTTTTTGCGAATACAGACTAACACGGCTGTTACTCTGAAACCTGTTAGATGAGAGAATCCAGGATTGAATTCTGTGGTCATCCTTTTGGCAGTCAGTAGCCTGTATGAAGACAGGACAGTTAGATTCCTGAACTTAGTACAGCTACCTAAGCTAGATGCAAAGGTTTCTCCCTTTGAGGAAATAAAACTTTTGGGAATGGTCTGAGGCAGAATACATCTTTTAATTCTCTTGGTGAAAAACTCTGGGTGAGGCATCAGACCCAGGTAAAGGAATACATACAATATTTTGTTCTTATGATTTCAACTAGTCTTGATTTTTTTTTTCCCCTGGATCCTCCTTTCTAGTTCAGACATCCCTTTCCACCATCAGATGGATTTTATTTCTAAATTCTTCTACTTAAAATGCTACAGATGGCCACCAGGAGGCAGATGTGTTTTGTTAATCAACTATTAGATTCCAGATTTATTACTGATTTAACAACATTTAAACAAACAACTTTCAAAATCTTCAGATTTGTTTAGGTCAGCACTGCAAGAGAGCTTTTCGCCTATGACCATTTGTTCTTCTTGTCCTTGCCCCCTTATTTTCTTTAAATTTAAGTTTAATTTTAGGGTGGGGGAAATTTTCTAAAAAAAAAAATAAAATTATTAGCACAGGGAGGTTTTATTTTAAATGTGCTTCCTGTTATTGTTACAAGTAGCTTGTTCTTCTGCTTGCTCCCAGAGTGAAGTTATAATTCTCTGGAAGAATCTTAGAAATTACAGGTAGAAAGACCTAAATTATTTGGTGCATCCCTTGCCCTGACAACATGCATTGTTCCCTGAAGTACATTTTACAAAGGGATTGAGGACATCAGTTTGTTGCTAGACAAATGATGAACATAATGTGAAGTTACAAAGACTACATTTTGACTTCATTTCAGGATTAGATATAGGGTTGTGAAATAAAAAAGCTCACTGAAATATAAACGTATCTTATGCGTAACTGCCTTTATCAGTAAAATGAGTAAGCAGCACTATAAACAGTTACATAGATTAGTAAGCATCTAGGCAGGTGGGTGTCTCCTTCACTGTCAGTCTCTGAGGGAGGCCACACCTCTTTTCTGACACACTCCTGAAACAACAGTCTAAGTAAAGGGGCGGGAGGGGGGGAGGTAGCAGGGCAGAGCCACAAATAGTTCCGGGGCCCAGGCTCTCAACCAGGGCAGGGCACCAAACAAAGAATCAGCAGGGGTTGAGCACACTACAAACTATCCACAGTCCTAGCTCAGACAGTAGACTAGGCCAGGCCTCCTAGCCTGAGGTGGGGTGGTGGGGACACACGGGCCCTCTTGACTCCACATCACAGCCCAGGGTCCTAACAGAGCCAGAGCAGTTTGCCACTGGGTCAGTAGGGATCCAGCCACAACACACTGACTTAGAGTCAGCCAGCACCATAGCCAGACAGTAATCAGCTGTTCCTGGGCCACTTCCTCCCCTCCCTTCAAGGTGTACCTGAACCCCCAAGGTCATCCTCCATCTCCCCAGGGTACACTGCCAGTGGCACTCCCAGCAGCTCCTCAGCATCAGGCACGTCTAGCAGTCCCGGTACCTGGGATGGGTCCTTGAGACAACAGAAATCTTCCACCAGTTCCAGCAGCAGACTAGAAGCATCTGCCTCCCTCAGAAGCTTCCACTCAAATGAGCTGCAGGGCCCTCCTTTTATACTTCCTGTTCCTTTCCCGCCCTTTTGCTTCTGGCATAGTGGCCTAGGTCTTCCTGGTTCCAACCACGAGGGGGCATCTGGCTCTCCCTTGCTGTCAGTCTCTGAGGGAGGCCATACCCCTTTGCTACAAAATTAAATATAACATTATGATGGGATTATCTGTTAGAAGTATAAATATTTATATTGTGGTAGCATCAAAAGGCCACAACTAGGATTGGGGTCCCATTTGGCTGTGCAATGTACAAACACAGAAGACCCAGTCGCTGTCTGGGAGGATTTACAATCTAAAATCTAAATATAACATCTGTACAAGTTCTTTGGTGGCCTCTTGGAAAGCACTAACAACTAAGATATATCTCCCCTAAAGACTAGATTTAAAGCAGTGTTGGGCATGTTGATATAAAATATCACTTGGGCACTGAGTACCCTTTCTTATAATAGATATTTGTATTTAATACCATTTGGACTTCATAGGGTCACTAAGTTACAGATCAGTGTTAATGACCAGACAAGCCCTTCTCAGACAGCTGTGCAAATGTTGCCTGTGCACTAAAAATGACAGTTCAAAATTGCTTCTGTTTTTGTAGGTTTGTAGTTTCTGCTCAGTTCTACAGGTGGTATATGTTAATGAAGCCAGAGTAAAGTGTATGAGTACACTTGCAGTGTTAACTTACATATCCCAAAGGAAGTGTTACCACAGATAAAAAGCTGGGAATTTGAGGAAATGGTATAGATAAGAGGGTAGACTGCAGAAATATGATTAAATTTATTTTATGAGGCAAAGGATGATATCCTGGTGGTACTAATAGGAAACATGAGGGATGGTGAAAGTGACATATAGACTCCAAGGCAGGTAGATATGGCTACAATTTTGTCTGCATGCTAGTTATTTTAACTTCAAAGTAACAATTAAAAAAACCCTCATGAATCTTCATTGGGGCAAAGGAACATTTTTGCTAACATGTACAAACTGATATTTGTGCTAGTTTCTATCTTTAGAAGGACCACTGGTATCCAAGCAGCAGTATCCTGCTAATGACACAGATTAAGAATAAATATAAAATTAAATGATAGCTCATGTTTCCAGAAAGCACTTCCTTAAAATGTGTATTTCTAGAAATTATATCATTGTTAGACAAAAATATCATTTTCCTGTTTCCCTAGGTAGGAACCCTAATCCCTCAGCTAACACAAGAACCACTGATCCATGTGTTTGTGAGCTCCAGGCCGGATGACTGCAATGGGAGTCAATTCAGATGCTAAAGAAACTAACTGATGCACAGTGGAGCAAGCCCTGGCTAACACACACAGGCTGCCCAGAGTACATCCATCTGATAGCCCCACTACCTATCACCTGCATAACAAATAGGTTAAAATCCTGATACTCATTTGCAAAGTGGGCAGGGCAGGGCGTAATATCACTGAGACTGCCTCTCCCTCCTTGACCAAACTGATGTAACAATATTGCAGTCTGAATTAATGATGACTAGAGCCCTGCACGGATACAAAATTTGTAGCCACATCCGATTCGCAAACATGGTCTGTGGACATCTGCAGATATAAAGCACGTATCTGTAGTCTTGGAGGGCTCCACCACGCTCCCTCTATTTATTGTTGGATTGGCCTCTCATCTCTTTGTAAATAAAACCTGTGGCATTGCAGGCCCTTCCATAGTCAGAAGCTTTTCTTCTCAAGTGGAAGTAGCATTTCTTCGCATATCTCAGCGTGGATCCAGTTTAAGGAACAGAAGTGAGACTGCTTTGACAAGAAAGAATTAGTTATTAACTACAGAGAAATGTTACATCAACAAGGAAGGATACTAAACCATTTTGAATGGTGGTGTTCTGTTGTTGTAAATACCCATTGGGTTTAGAGATGGGGATGGCAGCTCTTCACATATACATTTGACAACTTTGTATCAGAGTATGGTGTCTGAACTATTATTTGGTGTTTGTTTTTAAAAAAAGGAATATAAGTTCTCAGTGCCATTAGGGACTGAATACACATACTGCAATGGAGAGCTATTTAAAAAAAATCTGAATTAAAACATCACGAATCATGAACATAGTGATGTAAGTTTTTCCAAACATTTGAGATCCCCTGCTGTGTTGAAGCATAACATGTTATCCAAAAAGTCTTGGGGTGGCAGGGAGAGAGAGACGTGTGTGTATAATCAAAGACTAAGTAGCCTTTCCTTTTCCCCACCCCATCTTTCCACCATGTGTATACAACATACTGCAAAAGGACCAAGTGTTGCTGCTGCCAAAAGATGTTGGTGCCACCACAGGAGCTGTACTATTTTCAACCTTTATGTTTAATTATTTGCTTTATATATAATAGTTAGAGAGATTTAGATTCCTGTTCAAACAGCTGTTGAAATTCAAAGTTGTTGTGAGATCCCATGAAAGATAGTCACGTACAACAGCTATTAATGCACTACCCCATAGTTCTGTTTGAATAGTGTGATTTACGTGACCCTCAATATGTACAGCAAAATAGTTGTAGCAATTAGCATGAATAAACATAAGTGGAATATGTATTACATACTTTCACCACCTGTCTTCATTTTAATTTTTCCTTTTTTTATTTAGAATCAACTGACCAAAGGTCTGTTGGTTTTTTTTAAATTCAGGATGAAGGCAAACAGGATTGTGTTTGGTATTTAGTCGGCAAGCATCCAGGAATTGAGGAAAAGTTTCCAGCTACAATTCTAATTTACAACATATTCTTGTTTGATCTAATTAAAACCTGAGGATTTAAGAGTATCTAGCCTCAGTGTCTCATTCTTCTTTGTGATGCATCATGCTCCCACTGTTGCAGTAAGGCTTTTCTCATGGAGCACATCACAATTATGGTTAAAAAACCTATAGCTAGTCTTAAGTCCATATATCAGCTAAATCATGAAAGGTGGCCCCTCACCCCAACATTGCCACATCCCTGTCACAGTTTAGGACAACTGCATCTGTATGTCCCCTCAGGGGTTCAGCAAGGGCACCCACTCTCAGCTTGCAGCTCCACACCTGTTGCCTTTCTGGGTGGAGACCTGTTTCTCTCCCTCCTGACCAGCAAAGACAGTCTGTCTCCTTGCTTTCCCCTCTGAGACCGATAGAGTGATTTTCACCAGTTGTAAGTTACTTCCTATGCAAGTTCCTACTTTATTCTTAAGGTAAAAATCACTACAGAGAAAACATTTTAAAACAATAAAATGCTAATGAGCTTAGTGGATATTACATCACTCTAAGGGTTTCTTTATGGTTACAAGTTTGTCAGAGCTTCAGCTCAGAACAAGCACCCAGTCTTAAGGGGCCTGTTGTGATAATTGGCCTACAAATTCACTCTCATTGTGAGCTCAGAAGTAAAAAGTATATGAAAGTTCATAAAATGTCACAATAATCTATAACAAGTCTTGAGAAAAGCTAGGTAAGGGAGACAGATTGAACGAGTCTAAACAAAAAGTCCTGCTGATATATTTAAGGACTGTGTTGAAATGATGGTTGGTAAAAACAGAAGATGTGGACCAGAAATTAATGAACCAAATAAATGTATATTAGGCCTAACTGGTGGACAAATGACGACATGAGCTATTCCACCATCACTCCCTTTTTGGGTCCTTAAAGAGACTTTGGTGGAAAAGATGGAAGAGAACCGAGGCTACTGAAGCAAAATGCCACTCTCCCATCTCCTGTGCCCGTAAGTCTTCGTCATTCTAATTCTGAGATGAGTTCGAACCAGACCATGCCAAAGAGAGGGACTCAGATAACTTTGCCACTTCCACTGGCTCCAGCTGAATCCCAAACACCATCTCGGATTAAACAGGAGCAGACTTTAACAGCAGCAGCAGCAACTCCTCATCTCACCTTCTTCTTTTCCCCTGAGAGTTGTTACCATCTTTGATACCAACTAAGAGACGGTCAAAACTAAAGGACATGAGAACTGTTAAAATTAAAGCCTTTCAAATACAGAAAAGATGGAACACTTAGTATCTTTAATACAAGGTTAAAGGGATTTTTAATGGTGTGTTTGCCATAGTACTAAGCAGGCTGAAGTCTCTGTAAACCAAACCCCAGACTTTGTTTAACCCTGTTTATTGTTGGAGAGCTACTGGTTTACGTTAACACCTTTGGCCTGCTTATTCCAACTAAATGAATACAACAAGCCTCAGTAGGCCAAGTCCTTCCAATCCTCTTCAAAAAATTGAAGGCCTCTGTGGTCCCAGGGTCCTGTCTATTTGCTGGATCAAGAAGGCGGCCTCGAGTCAGTTTACAACCTAGGCTTGTATCTAAAAGTCTTTTCTTTGGCTGTTGGTCTCCGGAGAATCCAGTTTGAACAAATAAATATGCATCTCCCCAAAGGGTAGCTTTAAAGCCTGCTAATGGAGGAAGTTCATTAGCATCCCCCTCCCTACTAGAGAAGGTGAAAACACATACACCACATACACAATTGGATTTTGAATATGATGTACCCTGAAGGTGTTAATCCTTATACCAGTGGCTCTCAACCTTTCCAGACTACTGTAGCCCTTTCAGGAGTCTCATCTGTCTTGTGTACCCTCAAGTTTCACCTCACATAAAACTAGAAAATCAGATATAAAAATACAAGTGTCACACTATTACTGAAAAATTACTTACTTTCTCATTTTTAACCATATAATTCCAAAATAAATAGATTGGAACATAAATATTGGACTTACATTTCAGTGTATAGTACATAGAGCAGTATAAAGTAATTGTATAAAATGTTTGTTTATACTGACTTCACTAGTGCTTTATATGTAGCCTGTTGTAAAACTAGGTAAATATCTAGATAAGTTGATGTATCCCTTGGAAGACCTTTGCACACCCCCCGGGACAAACATACCCCTGGTTGAGAACCACTGCCTTATTCAATAAGGGCTAACTTATCTCACTAAAGTTTATCTTAATTCCTTAAGTTTTGTTCAGGATACTACACGGTTTTGTCAGTCTCTCACACTAACTATCCACTATGCCTCTGGAGAATATCATTTTCTGCATAAGGCCCTAATAAGGATATCATTAAGAGGAGCTGCCCTCCTACCAGCTGCTGGTGTGTGCTATTTGGTGACCACAGCATCTATTACTTGACCTCATGCTCCCCTGAGTCCCAGCTCCTTCATATCCACACCCTGTGGGGAAACGTCAAAGCATGTCTCCTGGTGTACAGGCCACAAGAAGGAGCTAGTACAGCATTCTCCTCCCACTACAAAGAAGGTGGAGAATCAGTTTAAAAAGAGACCAGTCAAGTCATCCAGCCCCCATCTCTACCAATGCATCACAGATTCCTATTTCAGAGGGAGATGGGGGAATCATGGAAAAAACAAAACCAAAAGACAGGAAGGAGAACATAATAGAACAGAACAAGGGAGCAAAAAAAGGGCCAGAAACCTTAATGCAGCATACCCAGGTAAGGGAGGCAGAACACATGGGACCAATGTCAAGGTGAAACAGTGGCTGCACCATAGTTACTGCGGTGTTACAGAGTTCACTTTTAACAGGAGCTTTAAGTCTTTATTCTGTGACAGTCTCACTGAAATGGCAAACACCAAAATATAGAATAGAAACTTTGAGCAGTATTTTCATGCTGGTTTGATGAAAAAGGAATTGATACCATGAGAATATTGAAGAGTTTTAAAATCACCCGTTTTGGGCATTTTATTCCTGGTGGATTGTCTCACTTTCGTTTGTTCTTCTTTTGCAAGAAATCTAAAACACTGTGGGATGTGTCCTTTGTGGCAGAACATACTCCACCTACACAGAAACTTAAAAGCATAGAAATAAGTTAGAGGAAAGACTTATTCATTCCTTTCCACCTTCCCATTGCCTGCAACAGTGCCCCTAGCATACTTATGGCATGACTATTCAGATGCATGGAATGTGTGCAAGTCAGATGTGCTGATCTGTTGATTTAAAAGCATTCAAGGATCATTGCTAAGATTTGACATTAGAGTGCAAGTATGATGTAGTAAGGGTTCTTACTGTTTTTCTGGTATCTGTTGCAGATGGAAGTGAAAGCCTTATAGAGTGTGTTATCAATAGCATAGGCAAGACGAAGGTGGAAAGGAATGCACAAGTGTTTCCCTTAATTTCTGATTTCCATGCTTTTAAAGGTTTTGGTAGCTACATCATGTCCTGCTACAACTTCAGCCACCACTAAATGTAGTATTCCATTTGTTAATAGGACCAACAAAGACAATATGGGGAAGAGTGTGAAGGACAGAAATGTGAGGGGATAAGGGAAGGGAACACTATGAAAAAAGAGCCCCCGGAATAGCCCACCTTAACAGTTGTAGCCATTCTACAGAATTTTTAAGTCACCCTATTAAGTCCATGTTGGTTACATCCTTTAGGTTTTTAGAGTAATTTCTATAGAATCATATTGGATTAAAATTCCCAAACTCACTAGGACTTTTCCCACAAGAGATGAGACAATAAGGCATGGGGAAAGGTAAAGGACAGAGGATAGGGCAGTGGGGATTTAGAGACAGCCAAGAAGTGATGGAATTGCATATTTAGGGCCCAATTCTGCCACCCTTCCTCAAGTTAAGTGGAAACTTGAACTGAGGCACTCTGATGCTAGAGAGAGAAGCAACTTATATGTAGAGTTCTTGCGATAAAACATAGTACAGTGCCATCTCAGTGTAGAAGCAGCAGAACTGGGTTCTTAGAAAAACAAGAAAGGTACCATTTTTCCCTTAAGAAAGATGAGCATAGGAAGCACAGCAAGACGGGAATAAATAAAGGGGAAAGAACAAATACGAATTAGAGATGGAAGGAGAAAATGGAATTCTAGTCCATGAAATAGGAGACTGAAGAAGGAAAACATACTGAGATGGGGGAAAAAATGGAGAAAATAAGCAAGGACAAAACACTTGGGCTAATGCATTATATTTATTTATTCCTGCTGGTACTCCTTGATGTCATTTTCCTAGCAAATATCCAACACAGCTGTAAATCTGGAGGAAGGGAATAGCAAAATGATGTTTTGTTGGGAACTAGAGAGTCTTACTTCTTTGCACTGTTAGTGCTGGGATGACGTTAACTGTTTCATGCCACAGTGGAAAATCATGCTCCCCCCTCCGAATTTCAAGTCTTGATGCAGAAATGAGGGGAAACCTTTGAACGACAATTTAGTTTTCTTCAAAGGAACGCCAAGGGAAACCAATCAAGGCACAATTAGTATGAGTTTATCAGCAGTTAGCTTGAAAGGAAACAGGCTACTCCTGCAGGCACCAGAAATGCTACGAGTTTGACAGCCAGATATCCAACTTCCAGACAACAGGAGGTAAAAGGGGCCAGACTGTGCTAATGAACCACAGGCAAACTGCTGGTTTGTTATTTATTAACACTAATAAATGAGCTCATAATACCGATCAGAGAGTTTACACATCTCACAAAAAATTCCATGTGACAAGTATCATGATACATATTGTAGAAACAACAGCCGTGGCCGTAACAGTAAATAATGTTTCATTAACTGATGAGTAATATACCAGAAAGCAATCACACTAGTAATCAGTAAGAATTTACAAACATTAAAAAGTGCATAACATTTGAAACCAAAGGAAAAAATGTGACATCACCACCTATTAAAAAAAAAAAGCTTCTCTTTTTACCCTGTGATTGGTGCAAATGCAGGTGCCACAGTAGTAGTCATTCTTCTCACTCACCTAGATCAGGGAGACATGGGATTGCCCCAAGACTAAGCACTAGGGTAAATCTCTGGCCTTTTTTGCCCAGGGGAAATTGACCATCATAGCTACTGCAGAATATCTTATTCTAGAATAGTTATTCCAAAGTAATTTACCCAGGTGGACGTATTATTCTGGAGTCAGAGTGACTTTCTTCCAAAATAAATAATTAATCTTCTCACAAAAGCAGAGGAGTTATTTTTGAATAAAATGACTTAATTCTGGAATGAAAGTCCACAGAGGGGAGTTATTCCAGAATAGCTTCAATTATATCAGAATAGTTATTCCGGAACAGTTGTTCTGGAACAGTCAGGCTGGTCAATTTCTCTCATGTAGACAACAGCTAGGTTTAACAGCAGGAACCACAGCTTCACCAGCACCATGGGCTTCATTATTTTCAAATCAATGTTTTTCAAACCATACAGGTTATACATTTACTCTAAAACAACAATAATAAAATGTTTGGACTTTCTCTTCTTTTTTAAAAAAGCCCAGAGAAAGATTTATAAATCCAAGAAAAAAATATAGGGGAAAAAACAAAATGTAAAGATTCAGTTTGAATCCCGGATCTGCAACGAACTACAGTCAAGTGGCTGAACTGTACCACAGATACAAGACATACCGAACTGAGGGAATATTCACATTAGTGAATCACTCTGAAGGCTCATCTAGTAATAAACTGGAGTGCTGATGAGTCAATAGTTTTAGGCATAATCAATTTAGCAGCTGACATTTTAATTTGTCATGTGCACACCACCACATTATGCAAAAAAACAGCCCTTTCAAACAAGTGATAGAAAAATTCACAGTAACAGAAATATTCTTCATAAGCATTTGAGACAGGGCAGGGTGGAGCGTCTAAGTAGTACAATACAAAACATTGTAAATAACAGAGCTGTAAATCACAGATGCAGAGTTCTAAAACCAGTGCTTTCTACACAGTTCTTTTACTAGGTGATCACTTTGGCCAGAGAATTTTAAACTCTGAGGATCACTCAAACCTTTGCCACAGAACACAATTAAATCCTCTGATGGTTCAAAGACCATTTGCTACAAGAATTATCTATTTTGTTCTACTTTCTACAAGCATTCCCATCAAGTGGTTGTTATGAAAAGATCCATCCGATGACAATGTCCCACGATTAATAACGTTTCAACCATTGCTAATGACAGAGGTAGAACAAATTCTGTCTGCTGTCACAGCCTGTGTCCCCATTTTTAGCATTATGTTGAGCAGGTTCCAGCAGTGAAATGCATCCATTTTCTTTTCCACCAGCTTGCTCATGGAAACAAATTTGTTCCAGTAAACTCCTGCAGTCTGCAAACATCCAGCAGCTGCTCCTGTCGGTCAAAGTTGGATGTCAGCTTTCTTGTTTCGCTGCTTCCCCCTGGGCCTCCCCTGCTTGTTCAGTTGGGTTTCTTTGTGCATCTCCTTCGCCTTCTGCAAGGAACAAACAAAGGAGGGGAATGACTGGGGAAAAAACTAACCGGTTTTCAGACTGATCCATTCTAGATCTGTATTTTGCTCCTGGAATAAAATTTTATCCTTTGCCAAATTTAAGAATTTTGCAGTGTTATTGTAGCTGTGTTGGTCCCAGGATATTGGAGAGATAAGATAGGTGTGGTAATATCTTTTATTGCTCCAACTTCTATTGGTAAAAGAGACAAGCTTTCAGAAGTTGGTCCAATAAAAGGATACTGCCTCACCCCCATGGTCTCTCAAAATTTAAGAAGTGTCAGAAGATATCTGAGAAATAAAGTCAAAAGGAGAACTACGATGTTGACAAAATAATGGTGCATTTAATTCAAATACGCTTTAACGATACCCTATATTGATGAAATATCAAGACTGCATATTTAAAGACATGTTGACAAACCTGTTTCTGGCTGAACAGTTATCGTCTATCATTGCAAGTAACATTAAGATTACTAAAACAAAGATGTTAACAGTTTTCCAGGTTTCTTTACCATGTTAATTTGACTATATAAGAAAATCATTGTTTGTACTGTGCCTAAATACAGCTCTCTGGTGGGCTATACAATTATGGTAGAAAAGTACCATATTAAACAATAGAGGTAAAATTATTTTTTAAATTAATTCACTATGTGTAGTACTTTCTCCACGGACCACACTCCACATATGCCACTACTTCTGCTTCTACTTCTGCTTCTACTCCACATATGCCACTACTTCTACTGTCTCATTATAAGCCACACGAATGATTTGCAGACTGGAAAATATGTCTTACAGTGATAGACTTAAGGAGTTCAGTCAATTTAGTTAATCTAAAAGAAGGTTAAAAGGTGACTTCATAATGGCCTATAAGTACCTACAAGAGCAAAACACATCTGATAGGAAAGGGCTCTTTTAGCCGCTAGATAACAAGATCCAATGGTTGGAAGTTGAAGCTAGACAAATTCAGTTTGGAATAAGAAGGTAGTTAACCACTGAAACAATTTACCAAGCAAAGTGGTGGATTATTTGTCACTTGTACTCTAAAGATTGAATTACAGCATAAATTATAGGGCTCGATGCATGAATTACTGGGTGAAATTCTATAGCCCAAGTCATGCTTAGGTCAGATTAGAGGATCATAAGGCCTTATGGCCTCAAACATCTAAACATTGTCACAGGGTGTGTCAAGGTTGATTCCTCACTCTGGCACTTCGAGTGCAAAGGTGGGGGCACACAAGGATTTTAAAAATTAATACATGCCACTCCAGGCTTGTATTAAACTCCCAAGGTTACAGCTTTTCTCTGACTTTGGCTTGGTAAACATTCTCACCACTCAAATGCAAAAACCCCTTTGAAACCCAGAAAGGCGCACTTGGGAATTCCTTCCTGTGGGATACCCTCAAGCCCTTTCACCCCCCTCCCCCCCAGAGAAAAGCAGAGAAAGGAAAACAAAGAAATCAGCTGTTGCCACCAGCTAATTAAAAAAAAACATGCACAAACCTCTTGGAACACCAAAAATCCAATCCTGTTTTTAAAAAGGTAAATTTTATTAAAAACAAAAAGAAAGAATACACATCTGGAACTTAGGCTTTTGCTAGATTTAAAAAACCCACTTACAAAAATTAAACATCAACAATAACTTTCTTGAGGTCCAGCTTAAAGGTTACAGCAAAACAAAAGCATTTGGGTTTAGCACAGAAGAGTCCACTAGCCCTAAGAAATAAACAGAAATAAACGTAATTGCATCTTTCTAAACATTCCTGATCTACTCACACATTTGGGGGTTCCAAATAAGTGTTCTAGGTATGATCTGATGATCTATGATCATACCTGGCTTAAAGCTGCTTATAGCATAACTGCTCCCTGTTCCCCTCTTTCCTGGAGAACAACAGCAGCACACAAAGGGAAAGCTTTTTCCCCCAATTTTAAAAAGTTCTAGCCTTTCCATTGGCTCTTTTGGTCAGGTGCCCACTCCTTTTCTTTTATCTAGCCAGGGAGAGTTTTTAACCCTTTAGAGGTAAAGCGAGAAGAGAACAGCCACCAAGAAGGACTTTATAACTAAATGGCTGGCTGTCCGTCCATAAAAGGGAGTGACCCCCGCCGCCCTTCATTTATCACAGGGTGATGGCCCCTTTAAGGGGAAATGGGCCAGTAACATCTGTGCCATAATTAATTAGGTGCTTTCCAGCCTGGGGGCTAAGGAGGGTCAGGTGGTAGTTTATGGACACCTGGGCCTTATTAGAAGACTGACAAAGCTCTGTTTAGGGAGTTAAACACAGTGGGCGGGAAGCCTTCTGTGGGAGGCAGAGAGCCAGGGTCTGCAGGAGGCTGGGTACTGCAGGGCTCTATACCGGAGTAAAGAGGAACAACAGATAGTAGACAGACTTCTATGGAAGGCCCAAAGTGAGAGTCTGCAGGAGACTGAGGGGACTTCCAGAGAAGGAGCCTGGAAGTTGGGGATCTATCCCAGAGAGAGAGAGAGAGAGAGAGAGAGAGACAGACACACACACACACAAAAACGCAGAAGGGACTGGGAACAGGGCCCAGAGGCAGGGCATTGGAGAAGCCCTGAAGGCCAGAAGAATCCTTTTGTTTCTTTGGGACTTTTGTTTGGACTTATTACTTCAAAAGGGGATTGAACTCAGAGTGAGCCAGCCCGAGGGCTGAGCCACAAACTCTAGCGGGGAGGAAACTGAGGAAGGGAGTGCCTGCAGTGCCACACACAGCCAGCAGGGCATTACATTACAGTACACCCTGTGACTATTTTGTAGGCCGTTCCACTATTTGAACATAGTAAGGTAAAAAAAATATTGTGGTTTAACCATCTATGCATAATCTTTTATTAATTCAAGTGACACTGAATATCTGCAACTGTATCTTCATGCACACACCCACTCATGAAACCATTCACTTCTCTATGAATATGCAGTGGCACAGCACAAATAAATAAAATACCAAGTTCATGCAGAGCATCAGCTATTAAGGGTGAACTTTTCATAACTTCCTGTTGATAAGAAAATTTACAATAATGATAATTACCAACCTGACCAAAGGTAACGCATGGGAGGTTGCTATTTGGATGCATTCACTAACACTGATGCTTATTCTATTAATTACGGGCTGACTTATAGATAATACTTTTTAAAAAAATACTTTTTGTTGCCATCCTTTTTCTCCGAACACCTGCCAGTATCTGCATTGCACCAATTCCTCAGATCCTGCAGTCCGCTCTTCCCTAACCCACCATTATCAATGACCAAACAATTAATAGGGATTCTATTTGCATATGGACACCTCCTACTTGAAGATAAAGTAAGTCTCCTCTTCCCAGCTGAAAGCTCTGAACTTTTTCCTTGCCTCAAAGCCTCCCATTTATCTTTTTGAACACTCTAGTATATATATTGACAAAAGTGACTGTAAAATCTGATTTTCAGTGCCCTCTCTGGCTCATCCCACTCCACACACAGTGAACAGTTCTGGAGCTTTAATATTTCTCTTGACCTGCAGGGAGAATTGTGGTGAGGAATAGCTTCCTGCATATGATTCCGGAGCACAGTGCAATGTTAAGGCTCCAGGAGTGAACTTTCCTTTAAGGATTCTTCTCAAGTCATTCCATCACTGACCAATCTATAACACCAGTTGTCTTGCATTTGCCGCCACTGACATTTGCTCTGAGACTCATTGAGTGAAATATGGTATTACATCCAAAAATCATGATTGGCTTAAAAATAAATGTTAAAAACCAGAAAGTAAATAGAAACAACCTGAGGTTCCACGGTGCTCTTGGGCCACGTTTTCAAGCTTTTTTCCTGAAACCATAAGGGCTAGAATCTTATTTGAAAAAAAACAAAACAAAAACAAAACACACATTTGCAGAGATTCTCATGCAATGTTTTGATTCCAGCAGGTGGGTTTTAAGAAATGAAATATCACAAGACTTGCCATAAAATTGTGAGAGTTGGCAACACTAGAAATACTTTAAATATTACTGCCAATGACCTCTCTGATCAATCTCTAATTTATTTTCCCTTCCAGATATTCTTGGTCTTTTATGGTCCATTAACTCTCCCAGAGGTTATATCACTGACTTAATCCTATCAAAATTTATCTTCTCCTCTACTCATTTTTACTGATCCAAACTTAAGCTATCATTCCAATTCTGTATTGCTCTGCCTAAATCAACAGTCTTGCTTTACTCTGAGATGCCTGGACCCTCTCAGTTTTCACAAGGAGGCATCCCTCTCAACTTCTCACCTGCCAATTCTATTCCCTACTCTCTCTGACAAAACTGCATATACTGTACCTATAACTTTTTTCCCCTTGAGCAATTTGTATCCATCTAATCTCATAAACCAACATCCCTCACTCTACTTTTTAACCTTGGTATATGGGTCACTTTTGCTAAATCAGGCGCTGGGCTAGTCTGTACTGAATTCTGAATTAAACAAATGCTTCAAATTGGGTTTCATCATCTATTTTGACAAGGTGAAAGCTTAGCTGCTGAGCTAACAACTTCTCTAAGAGCACACAAGTATAAAACCCTGCTCTCTGTTGTCAGCCATTACAGAGGGCACAGATATCTCAAGTTTCCTGTTGTGGTTTCCATACTTATCCAATCTGAAAAGCAATTCTCCCACAGGAATAAAAGTCACATTGCTGCAAAAAAGGACAGTATGTATTTATTTTAAATACACTGTTCATTAAATATGCCCACTAGGAAGTTGCTCATTACAGCTGATTTATTTTGACTAGAGAGTACTGGAGTACTTGTTTTGAAGGAATAGCCTTATACATAATTATGTGCACTTTTGCAAACAAATATGAAGTAGAAGATGAGAGTCAAATTTTGGACCTACCAACTTAGTTGAGTTTGTCACTATATTGGTGTAATTTAACTAATAAGAGCACCGTTCAGCACAAATAGTCTGACACCTTTTTGGCAGCACGTACATTGGCAACGTCAGTCTGTTCCTCACCAACAGGTGTCTACATCAGAAAGCTGCCAAAACTGGCAAGCAGCACCAGGTACAGGACAGGCCTGGAGAGTGATCTACTCTCTTACCCTGACACAGGTTTGGTGGGGCATCCTTTTCTGCCATTGGTGTAACAGTGCTAGGGACACTGCAGAAGACCTCAGTTTGAGACTTTTGATTTGGCACCTTTAAAAGAACTACATTCACTTTGTAAAATCAGTTGGGGGCGGGGGGGGAGAACAACGCTCCAAAAAAATCCAGACCATTCCCAATCCGGAAGGTTAAACTACATAGTTGGATATATTGTTAAGAGGAGGTAGGATGGCATTTCCATGTACCTTGTTAACCTTATAAGATTTTATGGGCTGCTCTGAAAACTTGTCTGAAATTATTAGCATTTACATAAGCTGCAAGAGAGGTCTCAGACAAATTAAATATAATCTTGAAACATGTATCAAATTTAGGCTAATCATTATTTAGCCATTCCCAGGGTTTATGAAGATTCAGGATCTTAAGTCTCCTTCTCATCACAGCAAAGCCTACTGTATCTACGTGATAAATATGCTAACACGAATTAAATCAAATTCCTTTGAATGATCACAAAAGTCACTCTAGCTAGTAATTGCTCCTTCATCATTAAGAGATACTGAACGTAGTCAAAACACTGAAGTTTGACTGTGTAATTGCAGTTTTGTAAAATGTAAATTTATGGTAGGAAGACAGTTTAAGGGGAGAAGTTGAATCTTAGCTGTAGGAATTTTGAGTATACAGCCCCAGAAGGCTGTATATGGCGATTGCATTGGAGGTGGATCTACTAAGGATACAAGATGGCTTTTTACACAAGTCCAGGAAGACAAACAAACAAACTCCACAGTCTCTATGCCGATCTGTTCAGTGGAGAGAGAAACTGTCAAATCTCTCTGTTCCCACTGAAACAGCATGTGGGGCCCTTCAAGCTACTGCTTGCCACTGGCCTGTCCTTTCTGAGACCCATTGTCTTCTCCTCCAATTAGGGCCAAACAATCTGCTGCAGATGGAGCAAGTATAGGTTTATGTCAGGGCTATTAGAAGCAAAGGAAAGAAATGTCAGTATTTACTACAGGGTGTGGGTGTGTGTGTGTGTCAATAGAAAAAGAAGCTTCAAATAAAACAAAACAAGAATAATCACATGAGTATCACTGTCTTTTAACTGCTGTACAAATAGTAATTACTGCTCACAATAATCTTTTAGATAGGAATGTCTTATTCCCAGTATACAGTTGGAAAAGCAGAGAGAAAGCGTAAATGAGTTGGTGCAAGCCCGCACACTGTACTAATAGCAGAGCCAAGACTAAAAAACACAAAGACAAACATACACAACTGAACAACTCAGGCATGTCTGGCTCCTAGGCTGTGTCCACTAGCCTACCCCATAGCCTCCAATGAGGCAAGAGTGGGTGTATAACCAAACACTGGAGACGAAGCCTCCCCGCAAAAACAAAAACACAAAACCCCACATTAAAAACCAACCATAAAGGCATTTACAGTTACCTTCTGAACTGACTTTTAACCTTCTTATTTTTTCACAATGGAAAGACTATTTGATCTTCTGTAAGCAAAACCCTTATATAGGTCACCAGCTCCAACGCACTGTAGAAAATCACTACTCATTTCTGTTGTGTGTCGAGTTTGGGAAGAGAAGCCATTTTTAAATCTGAGCTTCTGTATGAGTAGCAAAACCCACTGATTCTGCAACATCAGATGAAGGGCTGGAGTTTATCCATTCACCCATGGGGAGCAGTGTGTGTGTGCGCCAACCAGATTTACTAAAGTACTCATTTCTTCCGTTTTCTTTTTTGTAAACAGCTGAAATAAAAGAATACAAGTGCTTACCTCTTTTGTTTATATCAAGTTCTGATAACTTTAGAGATAGTTCACTAGAGTTCCCACTTGTAGAGGACACCAGGATATCATGTAGCGCATTTCTTCTACCTGTTCTTCCTGAAGCAATAAAATCTGCATATGTAGATTCCACATCAGTCATTGCTAACAAATATCCACATAGCAGTACCTAAATAGGGAACAGGAAAAAGGTCCATATTTAAAACATGGGAAAGGCAAAAAGGACAGGGAGACAGAAGAGGACAGCTAGATGCCTCCGATCATGAAAAATGAAACCTTTAAAATGTGCTGGATTTACAGAAGTAACACAGAGACCCCTCAAACTACTGAAGTTGGCAAATTAAGAGAATAAAATGAATAAAAATAAAAAGTGCAAGGATGTTGTCCAACAAATGTTCTTTATTAAACTATTTTTACAACTGTAGTTTAAATATGTGAAAGAATATTTCAGAATACAGTCATAAGTGCATTTTTTTAATGATAAATTTAGTAACATAACTCTGCTATATAGTGTTTGCTGGAAAGTGGGAGTTGGAAAGAGTTCTTTTCTGCATGAAATACGAAGTACACAGATTAACAGAGTTTGAATTAGTGAAGTTCTGCTTTGTTTCTGCATGTTTAACGTTCTTCTCGGCAGTGGAGAGATTGTGGTTTGATAATGTTGGTACTGTATATACCACTAGGGCTTCATAAGTAAATTTGCTTTGCTGTGGTATCAGCTCCAAAGTGAATGCATTGCAATAAAGCCACTGAAGTCGGTGGAGCTATGTTGATTTACACCTACTGAGGATCTGATCTGCACCATCTCCTCGTGGTTCAATACCTCTCCTCTCCTTTCCCTTTACAGGAGAATTTTATTACAAATGTTCTTGAAAAACCATTTGTAGGCTTCCTTTTGACAATCATATTTCTTTTATGTGCCCAAACTCCATTAGCATGCTCACCTAAAGTTTCCTGCAGAGATCTAGACAGGTAGGTTTCATTAATGAAATTTCAGAAAAGTTATGTCTGCTACACCAGTACTTGATAGAAAAGGGAGCACCAAGATCCACAAAGAAGAGGGTAGCATTACTCCTGAGCGAATTCTGCACCACTGTACATGTGCAGAATTTACGTCCTCCACAGATTTGATTGCTTCCCTGCAGAAAAATGACTTTCTGACAGGGATGCAAAGGGAAGCCACAAGAACCATCATGCGACCCTCCCCAAGCAGTATGTTTCGGGTGCCCAGGGCAGCCAGCAGAGAGGTAAATCACTCTGGGGCAAGGGGCGCGACTAGGGAAGACCAGATTGGTGGCTCCTACCCTGCACTGGGCTGCTAGTCCCAGCTGGGCTGGGGAAGACGGGACTTCCTCTTCCCCTGCATGGCTTTCAGGACCATGTCAGACCCACCCCTAGATTTCTCCCCTGGCTGTAGGAAGTGCTGCAAACTTCCCCACCTCCCCCTATGCTTCCTGCATCCCTTGCTCCTCAGCTGCAGTGGGAGGGATCACTGTACAGGGAGCTGCTCCCCCATCCGCCCAACCCCCATGCATCCAGACCCCCTCATACCCAAACCTTCCCACTGAGCCTCATCCCCTCCACACACCCAGAATCACCTCCATCCCCAAGCCCCACTCTCCCTGCACCTGGACCACCCCACTGAGCTACCCACACCCAGATCCCACTCCACCGAGCCCCAACCATCTTCACCTGGACTCCCCCGCAGAGTCCCATTACCATTGCATCCAGAACAATCCAACAAGCCCCTGCGCATCCAGATTTCCCCCCTGGCCCCGGATCCCCCACTGAGCCACCAGCATCCAGACTGCCCCCCACAGAACCTTCTCAACCCATACCTGGATCCCCCCACACTAAGCCCCTCCACACTTGGATCCTGTCCTGCTGAGCCTGCCTGCCCACACCTGGTGAACCTGGCATTGAGGGGTAGGGCCATGGGGTGTTTCTGGGGCAGGGTCAGTCCTTGTGCTGTACCAGGGTTGGGCGCAGTCTCACAGCTGAGTCCGTGTCCTGGGGCCGGGGGACAGAAGCTGCACTGTGATCTCCAACCTCTGTGCAGCCAGTGGCCTGTGCTCCCCAATGCCATGCTGGAACCTCTACATTTATTTGACAAATGAAATTAGCAGAATTTTTAATTTTTGGCACAGAATGCTCTCAGGAGTAGAGCATGCTTTGACCAAAGGTAACACTCATGGGGCCAAATTCTGCCCTCATTTACATTCCAGCTATTCCAGTGAAGCCACCAAAGGAAGAATTGGGTCCCTGATGCCAATTTAAACCTTGTTAAGTTGGTGAAAGTATGTCAACAATTCCACAGGAATGAGTGAAGGGTTATTTACTGAAAATGTACACAGCAAAAACCACTTTCATCCATTACCAAGACTTTTTTCGGGGGGTAAACAATGACCTAAAGATAGACCCATCCTCTGGATATCACAATGTGTTTATGTTGTCTATTTCGATTACATGTTAGGGACTACCTTCTGTGTCTTGCATAGGGCTGAACTCAACTGTCACATCATACATGGTTTTTTCCTTTTCTGCACTGTAAGGTCTGAGGCCTTCTTCTGCAGCCATATTAGGAGAGCAGCAGCCAGGAGCCAAGAAGCAGGAAGTCACATCCTCACATTCCTTCTAAATTACAGTAAAATAATGTAATACTGGGCTGCTAAGAAGGAGATCCTGCCCTAATAGCACCCACCAATCACCAGATAAAGAAACAAATCTTAAGATGTTTAAAAAAAACTTTGTTTGATAGCATTCTGTCTGGCAAGGAATCACTTAACAGTTGTGGGTGTGAAATCTCTACTACTTTATTCTTTTGCCTTTATGGTCCCTACTTTTCTATTGTTTATCTCTATGGCTTCTGCCTGGTTCTTTGATTGTTTCTGTTATGTAACTAATTTTTCAAGGTATAAATCAACTAAGGTGATGGGTATGATTGGTTGAAGAATTGTTTTGCAATATGCTAGGATTAGTCAAGGAATTATTTTGTAATACTTTAGTAAAATGATTGATTAAGGTATAGCTAAGCAGGACTCAAGTTTCACTATATAAACTGGGGTCCAAAAGAAAGTTCTTTGGAACCAACTCAGCTCAAGATCAGAGCTGCCAGATCTCAACACCCTGACAACTATATTGTGCAGAAGCTGAAGTCCCCAGATGACCTGATCCTGACTGGCCAGTAAGAAAAGTTATTGGGAGTGGTGAGCATTGTATGTTTAGCGGGTACATTCTGTTTTGGTGTTTGTTAATAGAGATTTAGGATATCACTGTGTAAGGCTCTTTCACTGGTAAAAGACCCTGCAAACCCACAGAGTGTAAGGCTATGTCTTGAGCTATGGAAGGGTAATGGTTGATGCCCTAGAGCAGCATTTCTCAAACTGAGGTCAATGGACCCTTGGGGGTCCCCAAGGGTACTTCAGGGGGTCCGCGGATCCCACTGAGAAACTCCTCCCCTTTCCTCCCAGTGCCTCCTTCATGCTGGGGAACTGCTGTGAAGGAGGTGCTGGGAGGGAGGGGTAGGAGCAGGGCACTTGGCTCCGTGCCAGCTGCTTCCAGGATAGGCAATGTCACTGCGGCCCCAGGGGGTGGGGCAAAGGGGTCTCCCCGTGCTGCCCCCGCCCCGAGTGCTGACTCCGCAGGTCCCATTGGCCAGGAATTGCAGCCAATGGGAGCTGCGGGGGCGGTGCCCGCAGGCTGGGGCAGTGCGAGGAGACCCCCTGCCCTCCCCTGCCTAGAAGCCTCTGCCAGAAGGATGTGCCAGTTGGGAAACGCCCGAGGTAAGCGCTACCTCCCTCACCCCAGCCCCCTGCCCCAGCCCAGAGCCCACACCCAAACTCCCTCCCGGAGTCCACACCCCTCGCCCCCTCCCACATCTAAATTCCCTCCCAGAACCCGCACCTCACCCCTTCCTGCACCCACACACCCTCCCAGAGCCTGCACCTCACCCCTTCCTGCACCCACACACCCTCCCAGAGCCTGCACCCCAACTCCCTGCCCCAGCCTGGTGAAAGTGAGCGAGGGTGGGGGAGAGGGAGGGAGTGGGGGATGGAGTGAGCAGGGGCGGGGCCTCAGAGAAGGGGCAGGGCAAGGGCTGAGCGGGGGGGTTTGGGGTCCCTGAAAAATTTTAAATGAAAATGGGTGTCCTCGGGTTGCTAAAGTTTGAGAACTGCTGCCCTAGAGTGTGCAGGTAACAGCATAACTGTAGATGTTTCCTTTTACTGCCACCTCCCTGGCTGCAATAGACTTAAAAGAAAACAAGCAGATTGAATCAGGTGGTGTAGTTCAGTGGTTGCACAAAAATCATATACCAGGAAGATCTTAAATGCAACTGACTCTTTGGGTCCACAGGCATTTCACTTAACTGCCTTGTGCCGAAGAAGCTATGAAGAACAGATAAGTATGAGCTGAGCTTCACTGGGTTAGTATATTACAGAAAAATGACATTGTCAAAAAGGAAACAGCGTATGCTCCGTCTCTGTAAAAATATTCACATACAGTGTTAAGATTTAACTCTATCAATAGCTGAAGTTACAGCAGCTGATGCCAAAGGCTCCCAAGTACGTATAAAATCTTCATTGACATATTACTGTTAACCTAAAGCATCTGTTACTAATGCACACTATGAAGTATTTCCTAAAAGCCAAAACCAATATTTATGCAATCCTTTAGAATACAAAAAGAGATTCAACTTCTTTTCCTCTAACAAACCCTGTATTTTCATGGTCTTATAAATGCCCATTCATTTTAAAAACAAACACTATCCTCACAAATCTTGTCCATTCCTGCCCTGCTTTTGTTTTAATCCCTTAGCTCCCTCCATCTTCGCTCAGCCAGAGTCAGTTAATCAGCCTAGTGTGCCATATTTGAATCTACTGACAAGCTCTTTGAGAAGCCAGGGAAAGGGGGTGAGGTACAATATTCTATCCAGCTAAATATAGCCATATTGAATATCATTGTAAGAGTGACTTATCCACAAAGAATTTCAAGACTATGAAGCTTCTGAGAATGAACTAGTGACACTGTGTCACACGCCAAATGCTGAATGGCTGACATCATTTCACTCCTGGGAATGAGACCCATGAAACAAGAAACCTGCTGTGAAGAAAGAGGGAATTAAAAGAGGTCAGTGTGTCCACAGGCTTGTCTGATATATGCAAAATGGTGCTGCGCCTTTCAGTTAACCAAAGCTTTCTTGGGCTTCATAATAATCCATGCCAGGATGCCAGATGTACTGATTCCTGTAATATGTTGTCTCCTCATAACAATGTGAAACACTGAAGCAGTTTACTAACTTACCGAATTTACTACTTAGTTCAGCCCCAACCTGCCAATATGTTTTTTAAAAACAAAATAAATAAATGGATTAAAAGTATATAGAGTGGGGATGAGAGGATGAGGATAATGGTGTCATTAGCAGCCACAGGTCAGGTTAAAAACCTACACAAGACTTCAAACTTGCCTGTGCTTTCCTCCAAAACATGTCAAACTTGACATGACCAGAAGACAGATTTACTACTTGATTTTAATGCAACTTACTCAAGTAATAATTGTTTGGTCCTTTTATTTAGGGTAGGTTTCTAGAAGACTAAGTGCAAAGCCAATGAGTAAGTGTCTAGCCACAGGAGCCACTCCTTAAAAACAAATAGCTTGAATTTTGATGCTAATATAGCATTAGTTCCAAGTCTACACAGCAATTGTTTCTCCCCCCCGCATTTGAACCATTAGTATGCCAGTTTTACAAGTTTTAGAAAAAGAATCCCAGGATTTTGCCTCCTGTGTATTTTTGCCTTGCTTCCTCATGGTCCATGATGCCAGCGGAAGTTGTCAGCACTATGTACCCAAACTGACGTGACGGCAAAAGGTTGTTCTCCCACTTTTCCAGGTCCTTCAACTGAACATCAAATCTCGGACTGATCACACCACACTTGCTCAGTTTGCCTGTGAGATTAACAACAATTTTCCCAGCTCTGTGATCGTCAATGATCTCAAATTCACCAATGCAACCATGCTTCATCATCACAGTTAAAAACCGGACGATTACTTTTGCCAGGATGCTGCCTTAATCTGTTAAGTGCAGCAGCATCACACTGCCAGAAGGAGCATTCTTTCGTTCTGCAGAAAGCTGTACACTGCTTTGCTGATTACAGTGGATTTGCTCACAAATAGATGAAGCACACACTATTGCTCAATTTCATTTAGAACGTTTTCAACTGTGTTTCACCCCAGGTGTTTGCAATACCCTTACCCCCCACACCAGTTATGGCAATTTCTAGAGCCAACATGGCTCATAGTTTTAAAGGGCTACCCTTAACTTTCCCTCAGAGTTTAGAAATCAGGATGATGTGTCTGTCGGGGAAGAAATTAGTGACAAGTGGCTATCTTTCACAGTGGTACTACTCTAGAGCCTCCTGCTTTGCCAGATTTACTGATCTACAGCTCATACTGGCAGAATCCAAGGATCTCCTATTTCCTTCCTTCAGAGGGCCTTTATCCACCAGATCTACTAGATGACAACAAATAGGGAGGTGGTTTCCTCCAACGTGAACACCCATACCACTCCAGGAATTAGGTGTCAGGAGATACATAGTCACAGTTTTTATTTCACCTCTGTAACTGGAGTACATCCCTCTCCCCAGTATGACTGAGTTACACCAGGCCTTGGATTGGCTTTGACTACAAGGTCCTTATTTACATATTAACCATAAAATAGTTATTCAGTACGGGCTGCGGGTACTCAGCACTCCTAAACCCAATGGAAGCGGAAAGCATTCAGTAACCCTGAAACACCAAGCCTGTGGCAGAGTACGGTTAGAACAGGCCACTCCCACATCATGGCAACTGCCACCCTAACCTCAGTTTCTTCTCCTGGTTCTCCATCAATTCACATGAACCCAATAGTTTATTTTATGTTTCCCTTCTTAGATCTGTTTTATTAGGTCAGTCTAGTTCCATAGTCTAAGTTTGGTTGTGTTCCCAGATACTAAGGTTCCTTCCCTGATCAGTGGGGTACCATAAATAATCCTCCTCTACCCTGCCAGGCTTAGATCTTTTTCTCTCCTAGTTACCAGGGTTCCTACAGCCTTTGTTCCAGGGGCTGCAGCACAGGTGCCCTTGGTAGAGGGTTCTTTCCTTCCCTCTTTTGAGGGACTTTGCCTAAAGTCTGGCAAGCTTCTCTAGTCTGCCACCATCCTGGCTGTACTGCCAGAGAGCCCTTCTGCTCTCAGCAGGTTTCTCCCAGGTGTGAGCAAGCAGCCCATCTTTTAGGAGGCACTGCCTCCAGGTGGTATTCAGGTGACCCCTAACTCAGGTGCTGGTGAGTGCTTGTGGCTTCAACCCCTTAGATTCATAGATATTTAGGTCAGAATGGACCATGATGATCATCTAGTCTGATCTCCTGCACAACGCAGGCCACAGAATTTCACCCACCACTCCTGCAAAAAACCTCTCACCTATGTCTGAGCTACTGAAGTCCTCAAATCGTGGTTTAAAAACTTCCAGCAGCAGAGAATCCTCCAGCAAGTGACCCGTGCCCCATGCTACAGAGGAAGGCGAAAAACCTCCAGGGCCTCTTCCAATCTGCCCTGGAGGAAAATTCCCTCCCGACCCCAAATATGGTGATCAGCTAAACCCTGAGCATATGGGCAAGACTCACTAGCCAAATACTACAGAAAATTCTTTCCTGGGTAACTCAGATTCCACCCCATCTAATATCCCATCACAGGCCATT
The DNA here is from genome assembly GCF_965140295.1 of Lepidochelys olivacea. Classification (NCBI taxonomy): domain Eukaryota; kingdom Metazoa; phylum Chordata; order Testudines; family Cheloniidae; genus Lepidochelys; species Lepidochelys olivacea. Next base: position 54,327,910 of record NC_140412.1, read on the forward strand.
GGGCCTATTTACCATTACATGCTCAGCTCACACAGTGACAAGACTTCTTTTCTGATGGCAGGTATTGGGTCATTTCACAAGTTCAGATATTAATGGGGTTTGGCAGCAAGTGAAATTAAAAAAAATCCCCTGGTATGTAGGGGAATGTTGCGTGCTATTGGGACGCAGAACAGTAGTGGGCTGCTCAAAGCCTTCCTAGCGAACCTTTGAGTAATGACTACATCATATTCTTTTTTATATATCCATATAAATAAAATAAATATATACTATATTACAGAGAATTCAGGAGTGTTTTCCATGTTATTCTAGGGTATCTAACAAAGAATATGAACTCCTTTTGGAGCATCTCATCAGGAATATCTCACAAGGCATATAACATGAACACTTCTGAATTCGCATTTTAAAATGTACACATTCAGTAATTCCTTGCTTAAGGTTGTAGTTATGTTCCTGAAAAATGCTACTTTAAGCGAAATGATGTTAAGCGAATCCCATTTTCCTGAGCCCTGTCGTGTCCCCTCCCTGCTCCGTGGAGATGGGGTAAAGGAGTGGGGAGCAGAGGACACCCTGACATTAGCACCCCTCTTCCCCCGCTCCCTGCACAGCAAGCAGGAGGCTCCCGGGAGCAGCTCCAAGGCAGAGGGCAGGAGCTGCAAAGGGCCGTGTGGGGAGGGACAGCTGAACTGCTGGCAACTGGGAGCCTGCTGGGTGGCTGCTGTACAGGGAACTTAGGGGAGCTGATAGGGTGGCTGCCGGTCCACCCTGGTGCCAAGCCCCCACAAGCTAGCTCCAATGGGCTGCTCTTTCTGCAAGCAGTGGACAAAGCAGGCAGCTGCCAAACACTGTTAAAAGGGAGCATTGCGCAACTTTAAACGAGCATGTTCCCTAATTGATCAACAACGAAACAACGGGATGACGTTAAGTGAGGAGTTACTGTATTATATTGAAAATATATTTCTTATATATAAACTAGCCATAACAGTAATAAAAGTACTCCTGGGAAGATTTTTTTTTAAAAACCCACAGAAATGGGCTTGGTTTCCTAACACATATGCTGCAATATTTATTGACAACTTCTAATTTTTGTGCCAGTATAATCTCCTTAATGTCACTGAAACACAATTTTGTTTTGTGTTGGCATTTTAGGCAGAATCATGAGACATTATTCCTTAAATATGGAATTTCATTGACGTCACCAAAGAAATCCTCTCTCACTGTGATGGCTTGATGCCCAGAAACCCGATTTATTTAGTGCAACCACCACGAAGCAATTACCATTCCTTCTTAAAACCCCTTTTTTTCATTCTCTTTGGGATGACTGGAATCTGGCTTTTAGTATATAAACTATTTCATGAAACAGGATTTTAATTTCTTAACTAACTGCATTAACCCGGTCTCCTTGGATAAAATCCTCATTCTGCTCCCATTGCCTTCAATAGGGCCAAAATTTCATCCCTTAACTTTAAAGGTTCTTTAAAAAAAGATGAAATGTTTATGAATAACCAGCTACCAAGTGTTATTGAGGAATTTCCTGATGTTTTTCAGTAACGTTTTCTGCTGGACTCAATTCAATAACAACAATTACTAACAAAATATTGAAAACATAATAAAAATATAATTAAAATATTTTATAACTCTAATCTTTAGCATGGAAAGACTGGTAATGACTTTATCATTACAGTTGCAACAAGGGGGTCACTCAAAAACCATTTCAAATTCAGATTTTCATGATTTAAAGTCTTCCAGGTTAATTTACAGTGAACTATTTTAATTCATTCCCTGCCTCCCCACCCTATACTTCCTAAAACTACTAACAGTTATAAAACATTTAATTTAAAGATGACCTCTCTGAACCAAGCTCAGATTTTGTGATCTTTCTTCCATTCTTCTCCACAGTATGATCAAGTTACAGCTCAAGATTTGATGGGGCATAATATATCTAATTGTACGGTTTATAGATTAGTTGTGTTATTGGGGTGGGGAACTAAAGCTCATTAAATTAAGACTACTGCACAAGTCTACTGAATATGATGGATATAAAAAAAAAACTACAACCACAGAATGCTCACATACCGTCGCCTGAAATTCTGGAAACAACAGCTCCCCCCCCCCCCCACACACAGGGCCTGCTCCTACTGAAACTGACAGGAGCAACTGAATGTCACAGGGAGCAGAATCAGACCCCCAGGAATTCTGGCAGAAGGGGAGACTTGCTAAGATCTGCTGGGGGAACAGAAGAGGAACTCCTCTACAACACACCTTCGCAGGTGCACAGAATAGGTGCTCCACTGCTGTTCCTTCAAATACATTTTTGATAAGTCTCTCTGCTTCTATCCTTTGATCTCACTAGCCCAAATTATGGGTTAATATTCATCACCCTTTTATATACAGTTTTTATTGTATCCCCAAGCTTTCCTAGCAATGTGTGTTACATTTCCATGAACATTTCTTTCTCCAATACAATCTGGTTCTACTGGGAAAACTGGAACACAGCCTGGCACTTAGTTGGACCGCAGTGTAAAATCCTGACTGCACTGAAGTCAATGACAAAACCTTCCATTGACTTTAAAGGGGCAGTATTTTACCCAGTGACTTTACTGCTGTTCTCAAGAATCTGGAAGTGAAAGCATAAAAATTATGCCACATAACACAGACAACTTTTCAATGCACATTAAAAATCTATGCCCAGAAGCTACCCAGACCAGTAGTACACCTGGTTCTTGAATTAAACGTATTTCAGGAACTGGACCCTCTGTTGGAAAGTCTATTATTTTTTAACCTGCCATTGCATCACATCCATGTTTTGTCAGCGTTTCCATTACTATCACAAAGAAAAGAAACAAAATGAAGACAAAAATCCAACAAGTCTGTGAAGAGTGTCTTCAGTGTAGGATTTGGCATGTGTTACCAGTAGCAGGAAGAGGTAGTTTTGTTTGCACTAAAAATTACTGGAATATAAAACCTCACAAGACACAATCCTCCCTGCTCTCCCCCTCCACACACACAGCTGAGAATTAAGAGGGGATTTTTCAGCTTTATTAAAAAAAAATTCTCAGGGTTTGGCAGGTAAACGTTGTGTCATGATCTGAACATCACTGAAAAATAATGATCTATAGTCAGCTTTCATATAGGAACATAAAACCCTATCCTTAATACTATGCAAGAAACAGAGGAGTTGTACAATTATGTTTTAAAAATAAAATTCAGTGAAGATTCAGCCTCCCTGTAAGCTTTTTCCAGTCAACAGGAAGCCTCTGTGACTATATTTCCCACATGAACTAATAGATTCTAAGGCTAGACAGGATCCCTGTGATCATCTAGTCTGACCTCCAATATATAGCTCAGGCCATAGAACTTCCTCAAAATAATTTCTAGAGCAGAGCTTTTAGAAAATTATCCAATCTTGATTTTAAAATGGTCAGTGATGGAGAATCCACCACAAACCTTGGCAATTTGTTCCAATGGTTAATTACTCTCACCATTAACAATTTATGCCTTATTTCCCATCTGAATTTGTCTAGCTTCAACTTCCAGCCATTGGATTGTGTTATATCTTTCTCAGTTAGATTGAAGGACTCATTATTAAATATTTGTTTTCCCAATTATTGCTTATAGACTGTAACCAAGTCACCCCATAACCTTCTCTTTGTTAAGCTAAAAAGATTGAGTTCTTTGAGTCTATCACTATAAGACTTTTTTTCAAATCCTTTAATCATTTTCATGGCTCTCTTCTGAGCCCTCTCTTATTTATCAACACCCTTCCTGAACTGTGGGCAACAGAACTGGACACTATATTCCCGCAGCAGTCACATCAGTGCCAAATACAGACATAAAATAACCTCTCTATTCCTACTGAAGATTCCCCTGTTTATGTATTCCAGGATCACATTAGCTCTTTTGGCCACAGCATCACACTGGGAGCACATGTTCAGCTGATTTTTCCCATAACTCCCAAATCTTTTTCGGGGTCACTCCTTTCCAGAATGGAATCTCTTCATTCTCTAAGAATGGCCTACATTCTTTGTTCCCAGATGTATACATTTATATTTACTCATGTTACAACACATATTGTTTGCTTGCACTGAGCTTACCAGGCAATCCAGATCACTCTGAATCAGTGACCCATTCTCTTCATTATTGACCACTCCTGCAATTTGTGTCTCATCTAAAAACTTTATCAGTGATGATTTTACGTTCTCTTCCATCACTGATAAAAATGTTAAGTAGCACTGATGAAGCGTTACTTGCTATGGAGCTAGAGCAAAATGGGTTGTCAGAGGAACCTCTGTTGTTTTAAATCCATTTCTCAGAGTGCTATGCACCTTGTGGCAAATAAATCATACTTTGTTTTGAAGCAACTGCTTCTGTGTCACTGCAAACGGTTACTGTCCACAGGTTCCCAAAGGGAAACTCTTGCATTTGTCAAGCCTACTGGGACTGCTTGATGTAACCTGGGAGATCCACTTGAAAAGCAGTTGGATTCTACCTCAAAGAGAAATGGAGGCACAAGCCTTTCATTTGAAAAGGGTGCACTATGGAGACTTGGAAAAGAGTCTCAAAAGGGACAACTAACTCATGGCCCATGACATGTAGAGGACAAGGGGACCTGATCAGAAGGAGATAGGGAGTTGTGATATGTAGGAACTTCGACTGGGTACTGCAAAAATTGGCTGACACAGGTATGCAACTTAAGGAGGAAAAGTATATTTGTCAGGCTGCCTAAATCATTTAGCTGGGACACAAAATTAATGCAACTGGCTTACACCCAGTAGAGGAGAAGGTACAGGCCATTACCAAGGTCACCACCAAAGTCAGTGTCCGAACTGAAATCCTTTCTAGGCCTGCTAAATTATTATGGTTAAATTTTATCCAACTTAGCATCTGTATTGGCTCCATTACACAAACTGTTACAGAAAAGGAGAAAATTCCAATGGGCTCAAAAACAAAAAAATAGCTTTTGCAGAAGCAAAGAAATCGCTAATGCCATCAAAACTGTTGAATTTATTAGAAATAGTACTGTTTTGTGACATCTCATCATGTCGCAGGGGTGGAAGCAAGAAGTGGTATTAGCTCACTGAATGTCAGATGGATCTGAGTGTCCTATCAATTATATATCAAGGTCACTAGTTCCAGCAAAAAAAAAAAAAAAGTATTCCCATTTAGAATGAGAATGGCTAGCTGTGGTTTTTGGGCTAAAGAGGTTCCCACTCTTACCTATAAGACAGGTCTGGCGCTAGTAGGTGGGGTGGGGGGAAAGAGGAGGGACTAAGGAGGCTCTGCACACTGTTCTCGCCCGCAGGCACCGCTTCCCCAGCTCCCATTGGCCACTTCCCAGACAATGGGAGTGCGGAGCCAGTACTTGGGGCAAGGGCAATGCACGGAGCCCCATGGCCCCCCGGCCTAGGAGCTGGACCTGCTGGCCGCTTCCACGATGCAGCGCAGTGCCAGGACAGGTAGGGACTAGCCTGCCTTAGCATTGCAGCACCGCTGACCAGAGCTTTAACGGCCCCATCAATGGTGCTGACTGGAGCCGCCAGGATCCCTTTTCGACTGGGTGTTCTGATCACAAACTGGACACCTGGTCACCCTAGAGGCCCCATAAGGCCCCCTCGAGCACTTGCAGCCCGGGCCACCCCCGTTCAAGATTATTCAGGGATATATAGCACAAGTCATGGACAGGTCACGGGCCGTGAATTTTTGTTTAGTGTCCATAGCCTGTCCATGACTTTTACTAAAAATACCCGTGACTAAAACGTAGCCTTACCTATGGCATCTGCCAGAATTCAGAGATGGTCTCTCACCTTATCACTTTATGGCTAGGAGTTTGATAATAAATCTGGAAAAGCACTGGGTAATGCACATACTCTGAGTAGACTTCCTTTGTCAGATAGCCCATCGAAAGTACCTCAACCTACAGAAACCATCCTCTTTACTGAACTACTGTCCACTTCTCTAATCAACACAGCACAGATAAAAAGAAAAAGACTCATTATTGTCTTGAGTGAAGAGAATGGTAAGAAATCACTGGACAGAGAGAGTAAGCACAGAAATCCAACCTTATTACACTCAAAAGGAGTCTTTAAATGTCCAGGATGTGTACTTATTAGGGTCCCAGATAATCATATCTCCAGTAAGTAGACTGGTGGTGCTAAACTTGTTATTCACTAGTGCAGAGGGGTCCTATAACCCGAGTCCTGCAGCCTCAGGCTGAAGCTCTCGGGCTTTGGCCCTGGGCCTCGGGTTTTAGCTTTGGCCCCGGGCCCCAGCAAGTCTAAGCCAGCCCTGGCGACCCATTAAAATGGGGTCACCACCCACTTTGGGGTCTGGACCCACAGTCTTAGAACCTCTGGCTTAGCAGAGCAGGCTGTGCAAATCATAGAAGAGAGAATGAAGATGATGACGTATGATAGCATAGAAGCCAAGCTGGCCAGGCTTCTTTTCCAGTATTGCATGACACCACAAACCACAACAGAAAAGTCACCTTCAGAAGGAAGGAAACTAAGAATACAATCTGGACTCTCTTCACTCAGATCAAGCTTCTAACACGAGGGAAAAGCAGACAGCACAAGAGTTATGATGATGATATATGAGGTGTAAGTAATGCAGTACATACTCTTAATCAGTGAGGGTCACTGCAAAAATTATCAGGTCACATCATAGCACAGGCAGGACCACTTTCTTGGGTGACTGATTTACCAGATGGGAGACATCACAATAAGGGTTGCCTGCTGCACCATGAGGAGTTAGGAATTCTCATTCAGACAGGTTGAGGTACCAGGTGTTATGGAGTCAGACTATCCAATTGCTGCATCCAGAAATAGTGAGATTGCTGAGGACTCTGTACCAACCACTACAGTGGACTTGGAAGTTAAGCCTGCAGAGACCGTTTTATTATCAGAAAACTCTTCTGCACCTGCAATTTATCACAGACCACAGGTATTTGCACTGTACCATTCCAGAAGATCTCCCAAACTTAGAGACAGACTAGACTTGTAGCAATAAGACAATTACGCTAGAAAGGGCAGAATAATCCCTTGCAATTGCCTGAAGATTAGGTAGTCCATCCCAACCTCTTAGTTAGGATGTTTTGTTGTTATAATGTTAATTAGGGCTGTCGATTAATCACAGTTAACTCATGCAATTAACTCAAAAAAACGGAGATTAAAAAATTAATCATGATTAATCACAGTTTTAATCACATTGTTAAACAGAATACCAATTGAAATTTATTAATGATTTTTGGATGTTTTTCTACATTTTCAAATTTATTGATTTCAATTACAACACAGAATACAAAGTGTACACTGCTCACTTTATATTTTTTTTGTTACAAATATGTGCACTGTAAAAGTGATAAAAGAAATAGTATTTTTCAGTTCACCTCACACAAGGACTGTAGTGCAATCTCTTTATTGTGAAAGTGCAACTTACAAATGTCAATTTTTTTTGTTATGTAACTGCACTCAAAAACAAAACAATGTAAAACTTTAGCTCCTACAAGTCCACTCAGTCCTACTTCTTGTTCAACCAATCACCAAGACAAGACAAACAAGTTTGTTTACATTTACAAGAGATAATGCTGCCCACTTCTTATTTACAATGTCACCAGAAAGCGAGAACAGGCGTTCGCATGGGACTTTTGTAGATGGCATTGCAAGGTATTTACGTGTCAGATATGGTAAACATTCATATGCCCCTTCATCCTTTGGCCACCATTCCAGAAGACATGTTTCCATGCTGATGATGCTCATTAAAAAAAATAATACGTTAATTAAATTTGTGACTGAACTCCTTTCGGGAGAATTGTACATCTCCGACTCTGTTTTACCCACATTCTGCCATATATTATTTCATGTTATAGTAGTCTCGGATGATGACTCAGCAAACGTTGTTCATTTTAAGAACACTTTCGCTGCAGATTTGACAAAACAAAGAAGGTACCAATGTGAGATTTCTAACGATAGCTACAGCACTAGACCCGAGGTTTAAGAATCTAAAATGCCTTCCAGAATCTGAAAGGGATGAGGTGTGGAGCATACTTTCAGAAGTCTTAAAAGAGCAACACTACAATGGGGAAACTACAGAACCCGAACCACCAAAAAAGAAAAATCAGCCTTCTGCTGGTGGCATCTGTCTGAGATGATGAAAATGAACATGCATCAGTCCACACTGCTTTGGATTGTTATCAAGCAGAACCTGTCATCAGCATGGACACATGTCTTCTGGAATGGTGGCTGAAGCATGAAGGGGCACATGAACCTTTAGCGCATCTGGCATGTAAATATCTTGCGACGTTGGCTACAACAGTGCCATGAGAACGCCTGGTCTCATTTTCAGGTGACATTGTGAACAAAAAGGCAGCATTATCTCCTGCAAATGTAAATAATCTGTTTGAGTTATTGGCTGAACAAGAAATAGGACTAAGTGGGCTTGTAGGATTTAAAGTTTTACATGGTTTTATTTTTGAATGAAGTTATTTTGTACATATTTCTACATTTGTAAGTTCAACTTTCATGATAAAGAGATTGTTCTACAGTACTTATATTAGGTGAATTGAAAAATACTATTTCTTTTGTTTTTTACAGTGCAAATATTTGTAATCATGAATAAATATAAAGTGAGCACTGTACACTTTGTATTCTGTGCTTTAATTGAAATCAATATATTTGAAAATGTAAAAAAAATCCAAAAATATTTAAATAAAACTAGTATTCTATTATTAAACAGTGCAATTATTTTTTTTAATTGCACAATTAACCATAATTAATTTTTTTAATAGCTTGACAGCCCTAATGTTAATGTTTTAAGTTTATTATTACTAATAATTTAAAGGAGGAGGAGTGTAATGTTGTAGGTATTTGTTATGCATATTGCCACCTGGTGGCCAATGTGAGAATAGCTATTTGCTGTTAGAAGCCTTAAGGCCATTATTGAGGATGCTCCAGTGGGTGGGGAGTGGGCGGAAAGGGATGCTACTTAGTTGTCTACATGAGCCTGTACCGGAATAAAAAAAAAAAGTCTCCTTTTTTCAGTTATCATCAGTTTTTGGTCTCCATATACTGTAACAGGGATTCCCCAAGTCAAATGTATGAACAATAATTCGCCAGGTCTCTGCAGAGAGTTAATAGCCTAGCCCACTGGTCATCATAATATTTGCAAAATGTATGTATGGATAATATTTAAGGAACTGTGTGTCTATACTGAAAAATGAGGCTCTTTAGGTATGTAAGTTAAGATAGATGAAAAAATGTTCCTGTCAGGTAGACAGGAAGAGACACTTATCTCTCTGGCTGGTCAAGTTTGTATTGTCCGCTTCACAATGGCAGCTTATCTACAGGCTGAGCTGAATGCTAATCAAGAGACTGTGAAATCTTCAAGAAAGGAAATATACAGAAATAAATAAAACAGTAGGAGGCGATCCTGTTTTAAAATAAAAACAGTGGATGGTTGGAGTATATCTGGGAGACCAGTGTAGCACCATTGCATCTTTCCACTGAGGAGGCAAGAGGACAGCGTGACTTGTTTTACGAACAGAAGATTACAGCCAGGCTTGGCTGTAATATTCCGGAAGGATTTTGGCTGAGCTTTGGCTCTATAAGACATGACAGGAACTAGTTAAGCAAGTCTAGGTTTTAGAATGTGAGTTATGTTTTTATTTTATATGTAACCATTTTGTTACCAGTATTTCTACTTGCCATCATTTGAATCTCTGCTCTTTCTTAAATAAAAGATCTGCTTGTTTTCACTATAAACCTATCTAAGTGCTGAGTGTTAAGCAGAGCTGTGATCTACGGTGGAACTGGTAAGCTATGGGGGTACTATTCCTCTGGGAGCAATGATTCTGTGAAAGTCCAGTGGACAGGGGGCCGGACACTCCAGGGAGATACTCGGAGGGCTCAGGGGTTGGAGTGTGCCTATCACGAACGCGCAGGGGAACAGCAGAACCAGTGCAGGCTAAGAGGGGAGTGCTTGTGTTGCCCATGGCTGGTGAAGTCAGGGAGCTGAGACAAGGCTCCCCCATACTAAGAGAAGGTGGTACCTCACAACCCTGGGGAGTGTCATAATGGGTATCGACACTAACTACCCTCGACGAACTAGACCAAGGCAAGTTCTGTGGTACAAAACCTAACCAAGGTTCTGGGGTCTTTTTAAGGGTTGTAAGAACATTACAATAAATATTTTTGTAACTTAGAATCATAGAATATTAGGGTTGGAAGAGACCTCAGGAGGTCATCTAGTCCAATTCCCTGCTCAAAGCAGGACCAACGCCAACTAAATCATCCCAGCCAGGGCTTTGTCAAGCCGGGCCTTAAAAACCTCTAAGGATGGAGATTCCACCACCTCCTTAGGTAACCCATTCCAGTGCTTCACCACCCTCCTAGTGAAATAGTATTTCCTAATGTACAATCTAACCTCCCCCACTGCAACTTGAGACCATTGCTCCTTGTTTTGTCACCAGGTAATTGAAGGCTGCTATCAAATCCTCCCTCACTATTCTCTTCTACAGATTAATTAACCCCAGTTCCCTCAGCCTCTCCTTGTCAGTCATGGGCCCCAGCCCCCTGATCATTTTCGTTGCCCTCTGCTGGACTCTCTCCAATTTATCCCTTCTGTAGTGGGGAGACCAAAACTGGACACAGTACTCCAGGTGTGGCCTCACCAGTGCCGAATAGAGGGGAATAATCACATCCCTCAATCTGCTGGCAATGCTCCTATTAATGCAGCCCAATATTCCGTTAGCCTTCTTGGCAACAAGGGCACACTGCTGACTCATATCCAGCTTCTCATCCACTGTAATCCCCAGGTCCTTTTCTGCAGAACTGCTGCTTAGTCAGTTGGTCCCCAGCCTCTAGCAGTGCAGGACTCTGTACTTGTCCTTGTTGAACCTCACCTGATTTCTTTTGGCCCCTATCCCTACCCTCCTGCATATCTACCTCTCCCCACAGTGTAGTGTGCTGAGGGTGTAATTCATCCCATCATCCAGATCATTAATAAAGATGTTGAACAAAACCGGCCCCTGGACCAACCCCTGGGGCGCTCCACTTGATACCAGCTGCCAACTAGACATCGAGCTGTTGATCACTATCCCTTGAGCCTGACAATCTAGCCAGTTTTCTATCCACCTTATAGTCCATTCATCCAATCCATACTTTTTTAACTTGCTGGCAAGAATACCGTGGGAGACAGTATCAAAAGCTTTGCTAAAGTCAAGATATATCACATCCACTGCTTTCCCCATATTCACAGAGCCAGTTATCTCATCATAGAAGGCAATCAGGTTGGTCAGGCATGACTTGCCCTTGGTGAATCCATGTTCACTGTTCCTGATCACCTTCCTGTCCTCCAAGTGCTTCAAAATGGATTCCTTGAGGACTTGCTCCATGATTTTGTCAGGGATTGAAGTGTGGCTGACCCGTCTGTAGTTCCCTTTCTTCACTTTTTTAAATAGGGGCACTATATTTGCCTTTTTCCAATCGTCCGGGACCTCTCCCAATTGCCAACTTGCAGCAGACAACCAAATCATCTCGAGCCACTACCATGCATAACAGTTTCTAAATGCCTTTTACCAAAGGAAATCTTAGAACAGCAATGAAACAGCTGCCTAGATCAACTGCTGCCATCTGAATTTTCCATTCCCTCCGTGGAGGCATTCAGCACCGGCAGGGACTAGATAACCAAACAGATCTTACTCCTGTCTCTCATCTTGGATTTCCGCTATTCTGCAAATCGATACCTACCTACAATAAACCTTTTCTATGTGGTCTACATCTTTGTAATTGTAGATGCATATTTCTCTGATATATAATGCACAGGTGTTAGTACTTTAGGCTAGTGGTTCTCAGCTGGGATACATGTACCTCTGGGGGTATGCAAAGGTCTTCCAGCAGGTATTCAACTCATCTAGATCAGTGTTTCTCAACCTGGAGCTTCAAGGCCGCAGGGGTCACGGGATATGTTTAGGGGGATCACAAGTGCAGGGCCAGCATTAGGGAGTGACAAGCAGGGCAACTGCCCAGAGCCCAACGCCACAGGGGGCGCTGCTTCAGACAAGGCTTGGGCAAAGACAAAGCATGCTTCAGCCCCACTGTCTGGGGCTCGGGCTTCAGACAAGGCTCACAAGTGAAAAAACAGGCTCAAGTATCACACTGAAATGTAAGTACAATATTTATATTCCAATTGATTTATTTTATAATTATATTGTAAAAATGAGAATGTAAGCAATTTCTCAGTAATAGTGTGCTGTGACACTTTTGTATTTTTATGTCTGATTTTGTAAGCAAGTAGTTTTTAAGTGAGATGAAACTTGAGGTGCACAAGACAAATCAGACTCCTGAAAGGAGTACAGTAGTCTAGAGAGGTTGGAACCATTGCTTTAGACAACAGGGGAAACAGTTATTTTTATGAGCTAACAGGTGACAGAATAATTAAAACAGAGATAGCACGTGAAAGATAGATAGTACATTTTGTACTGCATTTCTTTTGGGGGGGGGGTAGTTAAAGAAATAGCTCCATGGTGCAGGACAACCTCTGTTCAGCAGAATTAAGGGATATGCAGGCTCAACTTCTCTAAATGCTTTATTATAGCTGCTGTAGTTTCTAACAAAGAAATGCACTTTGTACGAAGAGTTCTAATTCAGGTTCTTTATGCTGCTGACAACCCAAGGAACGTACACCATCTCTTTCATTCTTTCACTTCTGTAAAATCCAGTTACAGATACCTTATTAGAGATTTAGCATGCATTAATTGTGTGAGCTTATTTTAATCAATATGAGATAATCTTGCTAATGTTTTCCATTGGCTTAAAATGTCAATAAAGCTAACAGCTAATGAAAAGAAATTAGACAATACTGCTGAGACTCTTCGTTTCTTAACTATGTATCATGCCAGCCAGAGGAGGTAATCTGTGTAGAGGACTCACTTAGAAGTCTAATACCATAGAAAATCATTTTAAGGTTACACATCACTAAATTTACAAATTACAATTATATTAAAAGGTTGCATCAACATCCTCGACCTTATTTATTAAAAATCAGATTCTGTCTGGCCCTTAAAAGGGCCTTTGCTTAGAAGACACAATCTAGTCCTTAGAGCCAAATCTTGTTTCCACTGAAGTCATAAAGGAAGTTTTTCACTGAGGGTCATGGGACTGAGATATGGCACTAATAGCATATATTTTGCTTTCACTCAGTTTTCTTTCCAGCTATGCACAAAGAAAATTAAAGTAACCACAATGCATATTTTCTGTAAGACATAATGGGCCTGACTCTTTCACACTTGCACTGGTGTTATTTCTAAGCAACTCTCACAAGTGCATTATAAATTCAGTGGAGACAAGTATCAGGGGGTAGCCGTGTTAGTCTGTATCCACAAAAACAACAAGGAGTCTGGTGGCACAGGGTTTTTACCCACGAAAGCTTATGCTTAAATAAAGCTGTTAGTCTTTAAGGTGCCACCGGACTCTTTGTTAAATTCAGTGGAGTTACTCACAGATTACACCAGTATAAGGAGGAGAACAAAGCCAGATGCCTTCATGCTGTGAAATTGGCCTACAGTGTATCAGAAAAATGGCAAAGTCAATAGGGGGGCATGAGCCAAAAAATGGTGCAAAGATTGACAAAGGGGACTGTAGGCGTGCAGTATCTAAAAGGTCAATTCATGAAGAAATTGACAAGGATTTTAAGAGGGGGGAAATGTGCAAGTTAGAACAGTCAACAACAACAATTCAGGTTTGTAATTTGCAGGGTTGAAATTATAGCACCATAACCATGTTTGTGACTTGCGACTAGCAAGGTTCCTGCAGTTTCTTTGTCTAGAGTTTCAGAGTAGCAGCTGTGTTAGTCTGTATTTGCAAAAAGAAAAGGAGTACTTGTGGTACCTTAGAGACTAACAAATTTATTTGAGCATAAGCTTTCTTGAGCTACAGCTCACTTCTGATGCATCCGATGAAGTGAGCTGTAGCTCATGAAAGCTTATGCTCAAATAAATGTGTTAGTCTCTAAGGTGCCACAAGTACTCCTTTTTGTCTAGAGTGAAAACCATGCTACAGAATTCCACTCTCCCTCCCGGATACCTTAAATGCACCATAGGAAGCGTATCTAGAACTTCTATAATTCTAGTTGATTTTCAGACATACAGACCTGTCCCTAGTGGTCAGGGAAGCTATGCTGGCCACAGTCTGGTGTCTAGCACAGTTTCAACCCCATTGTGTGCAGGAACTAATTTTGAAACTGACATATATTCTGCAGATATCCTAAACTGTCAGCTGCAATGGTTCTGCATTATTAAAGCATGGCCTCTTGGATACATTTATTGACCCAATGTGAAATGCGAAGAACACTCCAGTTTCTTGGTGCTTTTACATTTTCTCTCATGCCTAACTATATACTGGGCTATTACAGAAGTACAGGATTTGTTCCATACCAAATGTCTTTGGGACAGGTTCCCCCTTAACACTCCAGTGCCATAAAGCAACTGATGGCATTTGGTGACCTTTTAAAAACACAGATCAGCCCTTTGATTCATCATTCAAGTATGTGTAGCAATACCAAGAGCAGAAGAGCTGTTTCATCTGGGGCACTGAAAGGAACAATGGCAAAAACTACTAGGATCGGAGACAGCGGGCTTGTTTGCCAGCAAAATAATCAGCTGCTGTGGGTTCCAAGGAGGAGGCATTTCATTTGCTTCCTCACACACCTTTGAATAAAATAAATTACAACTTGGGGAAGGTTTCAGAGTAACAGCCGTGTTAGTCTGTATTCGCAAAAAGAAAAGGAGTACTTGTGGCACCTTAGAGACTAACCAATTTATTAGAGCATAAGCTTTCGTGAGCTACAGCTCACTTCATCAGATGCATATCGTGGAAACTGCAGCAGACTTTATATATACACAGAGAATATGAACCAATACCTCCTCCCACCCCACTGTCCTGCTGGTAATAGCTTATCTAAAGTGATCATCAGGTGGGCCATTTCCAGCACAAATCCAGGTTTTCTCACCCTCCACCCCCACACACAAATTCACTCTCCTGCTGGTGATAGCCCATCCAAAGTGACAACTCTTTACACAATGTGCATGACAATCAAGTTGGGCTATTAGCTGTAGCTCACGAAAGCTTATGCTCTAATAAATTGGTTAGTCTCTAAGGTGCCACAAGTACTCCTTTTCTTTTTGCGAACTTGGGAAAGGAAATTCTCCATCACTTTATGCAGACATAAGATGTTTCTTATGTTCATAGTTGATATTTGGCATGCTAATAAGGAGTTTCCCCAAGAATACACTCAAGAGGACCTGTATATTTACAGCATTTACAAAGAGAAATGCTTCTTGGAAATCCATAAAATTAAGGTATTTCTCTACAAGTATAATTTTGGTGAATGGAGCCATGTAGTTTTTAAAACCAAAATTAAAGGATGAGGAGACTATACTTCAGTCACTAAACCACAACCCTTTCATACACATTCATAAATGTTTCATTTGTGAATTATTTGGTGAATGTTCAGATCATCAATAATAACTCAGGTTTCAGAGTAGCAGCTGTGTTAGTCTGTATTCGCAAAAAGAAAAGGAGTACTTGTGGCACCTTAGAGACTAACCAATTTATTTGGGCATAAGCTTTCGGGAGCTACAGCTCACTTCATTGGATGCATAAAAGTGGAAGATGCAGTGAGGATATTTTTATACACACAGACCATGAAAAAATGGGTGTTTATCACTTCAAAAGGTTCTCTCTCCCCCCACCCCAGTCTCCTGGTGGTAATAGCTTATCTAAAGTGATCACTCTTCTTACAATGTGTATGACAATCAAGGTGGGCCATTTCCAGCATAAATCCAGGGTTTAACAAGACCGTCTGGGGGCGGGGGGGTAGGAAAAAACAAGGGGAAATAGGCTTGAATAGAGACTGGGAGTGGCTAAGTCATTATGCAAGGTAACCTAAGTTAATTGTATCCAATTTGCAAATGAATTCCAATTCAGCAGTTTCTCACTGGAGTCTGGTTTTGAAGTTTTTCTGTTGTAATATCGCAACTTTCATGTCTGTAATCGCATGACCAGAGAGATTGAAGTGTTCTCCGACTGGTTTATGAATGTTATAATTCTTGACATCTGATTTGTGTCCATTTATTCTTTTACGTAGAGACTGTCCAGTTTGACCAATGTAAATGGCACAGGGGCATTGCTTGCACATGATGGCATATATCACATTGGTAGATGTGCAGGTGAACGAGCCTCTGATAGTGTGGCTGATGTTATCAGGCCCTGTGATGGTGTCCCCTGAATAGATATGTGGGCACAGTTGGCAACGGGCTTTGTTGAAAGGATAGGTTCCTGGGTTAGTAGTTCTGTTGTGTGGTATGTGGTTGCTGGTGAGTATTTGCTTCAGGTTGGGGGGCTGTCTGTAGGCAAGGACTGGCCTGTCTCCCAAGATTTGGGAGAGTGTTGGGTCATCCTTCAGGATAGGTCGTAGATCCTTGATAATGCGTTGGAGAGGTTTTAGTTGGGGGCTGAAGGTGATGGCTAGTGGCGTTCTGTTATTTTCTTTGTTAGGCCTGTCCTGTAGTAGGTGACTTCTGGGTACCCTTCTGGCTCTGTCAATCTGTTTCTTCACTTCAGCAGGTGGGTACTGTAGTTGTAAGAATGCTTGATAGAGATCTTGTAGGTGTTTGTCTCTGTCTGAGGGGTTGGAGCAAATGTAGTTGTATCACAGAGCTTGGCTGTAGACAATGGACCGTGTGGTGTTGTCTGGGTGAAAGCTGGAGGCATATAGGTAGGAATAGTGGTCAGTAGGTTTCCAGTATAGGGTGGTGTTTATGTGACCATTGCTTATTAGCACCGTAGTGTCCAGGAAGTGGATCTCTTGTGTGAACTGGTCCAGGCTGAGGTTGATGGTGGGATGGAAATTGTTGAAATCTTGGTGGAATTCCTCAAGGGCTTCTTTTCCATGGGTCCAGATGATGAAGATGTCATCAATGTAGCGCAAGTAGAGTAGGGGTATTAGGGGATGAGAGCTGAGGAAGCGTTGTTCTAAGTCAGCCATAAAAATGTTGGCATACTGTGGGGCCATGCAGGTACCCATAGCAGTGCTGCTGATTTGAAGGTATACATTGTCTCCAAAACGTGAAATAGTTACAGGTGAGGACAAAGTCACAATGTTCAGCCACCAGGTTTGCCGTGACATTATAGGGGATAGTGTTCCTGACGGCTTGTAGTCCATCTTTGTGTGGAATGTTGGTGTAGAGGGCTTCTACATCCATAGTGGCCAGGATGGTATTTTCAGGAAGATCACCGATGGATTGTAGTTTCCTTAGGAAGTCAGTGGTGTCTCGAAGATAGCTGGGAGCGCTGGGAGCGTAGGGCCTGAGGAGGGAATCTACATAGCCAGACAATCCTGCTGCCAGGGTGCCAATGCTGAGATGATGGGGTGCCCAGGATTTCCAGGTTTATGGATCTTGGGTAGTAGATAGAATATCCCAGGTCGGGGTTCCACGGTTGTGTCTGTGAGGCTTTGATCTTGTGCTTTTTCAGGGAGTTTCTTGAGCAAATGCTGTAGTTTCTATTGGTAACCCTCAGTGGGATCAGAGGGTAATGGCTTGTAGAAAGTGGTGTTGGAGAGCTGCCGAGTAGCCTCTTGTTCATATTCCGACCTATTCATGATGACAACAGCACCTCCTTTGTCAGCCTTTTTGATTATGATGTCAGAGTTGTTTCTGAGGCTGTTGATAGCATTGTGTTCTGCACGGCTAAGGTTGTGGGGTAAGTGATGCTGCTTTTCCACAATTTCTGCCCGTGCACGTCGGCGGAAGCACTCTATGTAGAATTCCAGTCTGTCTCGGCCTTCAGGAGGAGTCCACCTAGAATCCTCCTTTTTGTAGTGTTGGTAGAAAGTTTCTTATGCAATTTTTCTGTGGCAGGCATTTAACTTCTACTTCACATTTGCATTGGTTTCCCCAGTCACTAAGTCACTAAATAATCTGATTTTGTTCCAAATATTCTTTAGAAATTATAAAACTATACAATTTTGACAGTATTTTAGCTTTTATGTAACCTAGTAACATCTCTTCAATCCAGGATCCTATGATGATTGTGTAATATATATATATATATATATATATACACATACACACACACACAGTGCACATTTTAACTCAGACTTCCCTGTTAGTCCGAGGCTTACATCTGCAAAGTTTCAATCACTTTTGTCTTTTGTTCCCATGTGTTCACTGGCTGCTTTAAAATTCTCAAGTCTGCCTGGTTCTGTTGCTAAGCAACAGTTTAGCCTAGTTAGGACTTCCTGAGAAATAATAATTATCTAGAACATGCCTGGTTTTTAGATCCATTTCTAGCAAGAATATTTTACCACTTAATGGAACACTAAGGCTCGCACTATAATAGTAGGCAGTAGTCACTCTGAAAATTTTGCCAGTTATCCTAGATAACAAAATAATGACCCCAGTATTTGCAAAATTCATGGCATTCCTTCTACGGTAAGCTCTGAGAAGTACATAACCCCCGATAACCACGTCTCTTTAGAGGAAAGCTGGCAAGTGTAAGTAGGAACGCCACATATTTCTATATGAAAAGAAAAAGAGGGGGTGGAGTCTTTTTATTATAGTCTATTGTTCTCCTAAGCACTGCCTAGCAGAGAATCATACCACCATCAGAAAAGATCCCTGGTTGAAGATCAAAATAATCACAACTGAAGTGCAGACCAATTCTTTCTGCAACTATCCCATGCTGCGACTCAGTATGGAATATGCTGGTTTCAGTGATCTGGGACATAGAGCTTGACATATTTGATCTCCTCCTTTCATTGCAAAGCACCAGTTCAAGTGTCATGAACTACTACTCCCTCCTGTCCCAGCTGTGTTTGCTTTTTGAGGCAACCTCCTTCATATAGCTCTTGAGAAGCACTGCCCTGTCAATTGCTCATTCCCCCCCCCCCATGGCGCTTTGTTCACCACGAACTTTTAGTGCCACTGTCTGGGAGGGCAGGGATGTGCATGTGTTTTTTCTTGGTCTGTTTAAGTTAATTCAATGCTGTAATACATGGCAGATACAGAAATACAAGGCTCCACTGCTGACTGATCTCACTGTTGTTCCAGGTCAGACAACCTGAAAATTGAAGCCGGAGGTTCAAATCCCACAATGCCCTAGCTAGGGCCAGGAACAATATAGGAAGGTCTGATACCAGAAGTGAAACATATTAAAAGGAATGACAAAACAGAGAGAGACTTATCAGAGAATCAGTGCTAATTCTGTGCTTTGAAGACTGAGTTTCAAGTATGGCTACTGTCCCACTTTTCAGCAAAATTCAGAGCCTATATACATATTTTGTTAAACAGAATAGTTTTTGTAATGTTTCATTTAGAAGACAAGAGGAGGGTCATAGGGACATAGGGTGCAAGGAAGGAAAAAAAACAAAAACACAACACAACCCCAACTGGGCAAAACTACCTTGATTCTCACATAGCACCCTGGTCTCTGACAAGCTTTATAACTTCTCTTTATATAACTTTATATAACTTCTCAATCATTTTAAAAGATGGGCTATCTAAAACAGCATCTGTGCACAATTGGCATTTTGTATTCATGCCAAGAAACAGTTGCCCAAAATCTTTATACAGGCCACGCTCTCCATCTTGGCCTCTGAAGATTCCTTTCAAAGGTGCATTACAACAACAAGAATTAGCTGAAGAAACTTTGTGCGCTGATTTTTTGCTAGGCAGTCTCAGAGAGTCAGATTTTGAAAATTCAGTCATTATCTGTATGTATGAAATAGCATATGCAATAACTTGTGCACACAGATGATGGCTGTCCCCCCCCACAAGCAATTGCACACGTGCAAATGGAGAATGGGTTAAGGAGCCTTTGAAAATGTGGCCCATAGAGACTAGGACTTAGATTTACCGTTCCTAAATAAGAGGATTAATGTGGTTAGGCTTTGTGGTTAATTGCTTGCACCAATTTATCAAAAAGCTTATCTAAACTACCACAGTCCTTCCTTCTCCGACCTACTGCAGGATATGGACAGGAAGGGTTAGCAGCCTATCCCTCCTCTCCATAATCTTTCAGAGTGGTAAGAAAGATGCTACTTTTGGTCCAAAAGTTCGTTTGTGGGAGGAAGATTCCCTAATACACTCTGCACTCTGGGGTTTCAGAGTCAGAGCCCTACCAAATGGAAGGGTTACAGCAGAGAATTTCTGGGCCCCACTGCTGCATAAGAAGCTGGCTACCTGACTCACCGGAGGATATTGGCAGCTGGATTGGAGGGTGTAGTGCACCCATCAGATGAACAAATTAAAAAAAGCAACTTATAGTATTTTGGTTTTTTAAAGTCAGTGTGGCTCCTTTAGGGCTCTTTTCCAGTCAAACAGGGCTTGAAGAATCCTTCTGAGCTGTCTCACTTTGAGATTCTCTCTTCTGGATGGATTTATTTAGACCAGAGGTGGGCAAACTACAGCCCGCAGGACCATCCTGCCCGGCCCGAGCTCTCAGCCAGGGAGGCTAGCCCCCGGCCCCTCCCCCGTCGTCCCCCCTCTCCCACAGCCTCAATGCGCCACGCTGCCAGCGCTCTGGCCCTCCGCTCCTGCCAGACAGCGCGGGCAGCGTGACTGGCTCCAGCCGGGACTGCGAGCTCCTGCTGCTCTGAGCAGCATGGTAAGGGGGTGGGGGGTTGAATAAGGGGCAGGGAGTCCCGGGGGCAGTCAGGGGACAGGGAGCGGTTGGATGGGGCGGAGGGCGGTCAGGGGATGGGGAAGTTGGATCGGCGTGGGAGTCCCATGGGGGCTGTCAGGGAGCGAGGGTGTGGATAGGGGTCAAGGGACAGGCAGCAGGGGGGTTGGATGGGGGTAGGGTCCTGGGGGGGCAGTTAGGAGCGATCAGGAGGCAAGAAGTGGGAAGGGGTAGATAGGGGGCAGGGGCCAGGCTGTTTGGAGAGGCACAGCCTTCCCTACCCGGCCCTCCATACAGTTTCGCAACGCTGATGTGGCCCTTGGGCCAAAAAGTTTGCCCACCCCTGACTTAGACAATAGCACTAGCTCTCTAGCATATACTGCTGAACCTGAACTCGTAAATTATGGCTATGGTTCAGAAGGCTCAAATACACCCAAATCACATGGGGTTTCAAGCTTGGCGCAAACTGTTTGACCAACCCTAATTAAATGTTTCCCATTTCAAAGAATAAAGGTTGTTGGGGATAAGCAGAATTTATCCTGCACCATAAACTATAGCTAAAAACAGATCTTTTTTGAAAAAGACAAAATTCAGCCCTGTGACAAATTCAGCCCTGAACTAAGGGAGTGCAATTTATATTGATTTCAGTAGGAGTTGATCAGGGTTCAACTTGGTCCAAAGGCTCCAGTTTTTCACATAGATAGGTCTAATATTAGCTTTGCAGAGCTTACTGCTCTAGGCAGCTGCCATCCCAGTTCCATCATAGAAATGGCCCTGCGTGCAAATTTTCAGACACAAAGCCATGCACAATTAATCTTGTAATCTCTCTCCTCCTGGCTGAATCTCTGCCCCCTATCTCAGCACCCCACCATCCCCAACAGAGTTCTGGGCTCATCTCCAATCCTCCACCAACCTCCTTTCTCATCAGTGGCCTTCAGAGTGCTGAAGGGAATACTGATTGTTCACGGATTAGCTTAATGAACTGCAGAACGATCCCTTAAGCAGTAGCAAGAAATTCCTTGTAACAGCTCCCACTTATTATCAAGGATCATGCCATCAATGGATTTTATCTTCACCTTAGAAAGTTAAGAAGAGTTTAAAGCTGAAAACACCACAAGACGACACACAATAACCTTCCCCCATTTTATTTTAAAAAAAAAAATCTACATTAAAAACCTAGTTATTCAGGATGCACAATTAAGCATATGAAAGTTAGGAAATGTACAGTTCCCCATACATCTTTAATTTTGCCTCATTGTGTATCCATCCTGAACACTGAATAAAACAGGGAAACTGCGGAAAAAAACCGTGTGAGAGCACATAACTAAAAAGACTTTATCATAACATAACCACAAGGCAGTAGAATTAAGGTTGCCCAGGCAACCATAAATCAGGCATTTCTTCGGTTTTGAGACCTTGGCTCTGTAATCCCCTGCAACTTCACTCCTCCAGACTCAATATCCATTCCTCACCCCCTGAGGCACCTTATGGGAAAGGAGAGTCTCCAACTCCCCTTATCAAAAGAGAACCAGGCTTCCCTCAACAATCCTCTCAACCCAGATCATAGGACCAGCCTCCCACAGCCTCCCTCCCCCCTCTAGGATAACAGCCTTCTCCTATTCATTGCCAGCTAATATAGTAAGTCCTGTAGCCTCAGTAAGAAAAGTCTGTATAGTGCTGAAAGTTCAGGGTTCAAATCCTGCAGGGGCAAGAGGAGGGGTTATTAAAAACAAATAGCGTTATGTACACTTGTATCTTTTTTTAACCTAAAAACATCTAGGAAATGACATACCAGAAAAAATTGCAGTTAAAAAGGAAGTTATTTATGTTGTAAAGTCAAAGCAAAGTTGAGGGGAGACAGCCAGGCTAGAATGCAGCATATACATTCTGATGAATTTTAATATTTCTGCAACTTTTGTTTTTTAAGCCAAACACACTAATCAATCATCCATCTTCCTTGTCCTATTTTACAGTCAATAGACCTGATTCTTCACTACCTTGCATCTTGTGTAATCATTTACATAAAGGGAAAGTGAGAGTAAAATGCTACCATTTCTTACTGTGACTTTGCACGGGCATCAGTGACTATAGAAAGTGAAAGAAAGTGGATAATCAGGCCCTAAAAACCTCAGATTAATGGATTTGAATACGGCCACCAAATTAGTCAAGATGAGAAATGCTGTTACAATGCTGGAGTCCTTGTCACAGTTCCATGCTCAGTTCTCTAGACAACATTGCCTATTATACCAATAAGCTGTTTCCATCCCAGCTAGAGATCACATTTATTGTTCAACAGAAGAAATGTCTCAGCCGCAGGCAGCCAGCAGGGAGGCTGAGATGGCCCTACTGCGTAGCGGCTGAGTTCCAAGTACCACTCCCAGGGACATTTTTCACTGAGGTGAGTGAGGTGAGCAGTATCTTTCTGATTCCACCTCCTTCCCCCTATATAACATACAGAGGCTAAAGGGAGATTGAAAAAGGAAGATGAGCTTTCAAGCCAGTAGGATGGGGAGCTGTGGGGCGGGGGGCACTGCTTACCCAAGCCAAGGAGAAGAAGGTGAGCTCTCCTTATGCTTTTAGCAGAAGAAGGGGGAAATGTGCTCCCCCACACCTGCTACTATTGTTTAAGTCCCAGATATGCAAGTGCTTATATAAAACATTCCAGTAGAGCAGGGGTAGGCAAACTATGGCACACGTGCCAAAGGCGGCACACAAGCGGATTTTCAGTGGCACTCACACTGCCCAGGTCCTGGCCACCGGTCCGGGGGGCTCTGCATTTTAATTTAATTTTAAATGAAGCTGCTTAAACATTTTAAAAACCTTATTTACTTTACATACAACAATAGTTTAGTTATATATTAAAGACTTATAGAAAGAGACCTTCTAAAAACGTTAAAATTTGTTACTGGCATGCGAAACCTTAAATTAGAGTGAATGAATGAAGACTCGGCACACCACTTCTGAAAGGTTGCTGACCTCTGCAGTAGAGGATCCAAAAGCTCTTTACGCTACCTGTGAGACAGGCAAGTATTCTCTCCATTTCCCAGAAGAAACTACAATCCATCGGTGATCTTCCTGAAAACACCATCCTAGCCACTATGGGTGTAGAAGCCCTCTACACCAACATTCCACACAAAGATGGACTATAAGCTGTTAGGAACAGTATCCCCAATAATGTCATGGCAAACCTGGTGGCTGAACTTTGTGACTTTGTCCTCACCCATAATTATTTCACATTTGGGGACAATGTATACCTTCAAATCAGCGGCACTGCTATAGGTACCCGCATGACCCCACAGTATGCCAACATTTTTTTGACTAACTTAGAACAATGCTTCCTCAGCTCTCATTCCCTAATGCCCCTACTCTACTTGTGCTACATTGATGACATCTTCATCCTCTGGACCCATGGAAAAGAAGCCCTTGAGGGAATTCCACCATGATTTCAACAATTTCCATCCCACCATCAACCTCAGCCTGGACCAGTCCACACAAGAGATCCACTTCCTGGACAATGCAGTGCTAATAAGCGATGGTCACATAAACACCACCCTATACCGGAAACCTACTGACTGCTAATGCTTACCTACATGCCTCCAGCTTTCATCCACACCACACCACACGATCCATTGTTTACAGCCAAGCTCTACGATACAACCGCATTGCTCCAACCCCTCAGACAGAGAAACACCCACAAGATCTCTATCAAGCATTCTTACAACTACAATACCCACCTGCTGAAGTGAAGAAACAGATTGACAGAGCCAGAAGAGTACCCAGAAGTTACCTAATACAGGACAGGCCCAACAAAGAAAATAACAGAACGCCACTAGCCATCACCTTCAGCTCCCAACTAAAACCTCTCCAGAGCATCATCAAGGATCTACAACATATCCTGAAGGATGACCCATCACTCTCACAGAACTCCGGAAACAGGCCAGTTCTTGCTTACAGACAGCCCCCCAACCTGAAGCAAATACTCACCAGCAACCACACACCACACAACAAAACCACTAGCTCAGGAACCTATCCTTGAAACAAAGCCCGTTGCCAACTGTGTCCACATATCTATGGACACCATCATAGGGCCTAATCACATCAGCCACACTATCAGAGGCTCGTTCACCTGCACATCTACCAATGTGATATATGTCATCATATGCCAGCAATGCCCCTCTGCCATGTACATTGGTCAAACTGGACAGTCTCTACCTAAAAGAATAAATGGACACAAATCAGACGTCAAGAATTATAAAACATTCAAAAACCAGTCGGAGAACACTTCAACCTCTCTGGTCACTCAATTACGAGCTAAAAGTGGCAATTCTTCAACAAAAAAACTTCAAAAACAGACTCCAAAGAGAGACCTGCTGAATTGGAATTAATTTGCAAACTGGACCCCATTAAATTAGGCTTGAATAAAGACTGGGAGTGGATGTGTCATTACACAAAGTAAAACTATTTCCCCATGTTTATGCCCTCCCCCACCCCGACTATTCCTCAGATGTTCTTGTCAACGGCTGGAAGTGGCCCACCTTGATTATCACTACAAAAGGTCTGTTTTTTTCCCTCTCCTGCTGGTAATAGCTCACCTTACTTGATCACTCTCGTTACAGTGTGTATGGTAACACCCACTGTTTCATGTTCTCCGTGTATATTAAATCTCCCCACTGTATTTTCCACTGCATGCATCCGATGAAGTGAGCTGTAGCTCATGAAAGTTTATGCTCAAATAAATTGGTTAGTCTCTAAGCTGCCACAAGTACTCCTTTTCTTTAAGCTGATCTGGGTTCTCTTGAAGAGCAAGGGACCTATAGCCATGGTTTCCATAGCTGCCAAAAAACTCTCTGAGGGTGTTCAGACTTGCAACTCAAGCCTTTTTAAAACAAAAAAAAACAACATTTCAATTATATCTTTACATGGCAAAGAATTAGAAACCATTTTTTGTTGTTGTTTATCTGAAAGCTGAGATTAGCCTTGACATTTCTAGGTTTCTCACATCTGAAAAAGTTGGGGGGGGCGATACCTGCCAATTTTGCAGGCCTCACAGGCTACTTCCTAAGTACTTTACATTATAGTAAAGAAGTTATAACATCTTTCGTATCATAGCAGATTAGGAGCCAGGATTTCATTCACTCTGAAGAAACAATACTGCACAGTGTGGGAGAAGGAAAAGACTTAATCCGTTTTTCTCTCTCTGTTACTAGAAAGAGACAGGCCAAGTTTCCAAATGTAAGGTTGCAAGGGACCTTAGGAGGCCAACAAGCACAGCCCTCTGTGCTGAGGCAGGACCAAGTCAACCTAGACCATCCCTGACAGGTGTATGTCCCATCTGTTCTTAAAAACCTCCAGTGATCAAATTCCAAAACCTCCCTGGGAAGTCTACTCCAGAGTTTTACTATCCTTACAGTTAGGAAAAACTATCTAATATCTAACCGGAATCTCACTGGCTGCAGATTAAGCCAATTACTTCTTATCCTACCATCAGCGGACACTGAGAACAATTGATAACCGTCCTCTATATAACAGCCCTTAACATATTTGAAGACTGTTATCAGGTCCCTTCTCAGTCTTGTCTTCTCAAGACTAAATATGCCCAGTTTTTTTAAGCCTCTCCTCATAGGTCAAGTTTTCTAAGCCTTTAATCATTTTTGTTGCTCTCCTCTGGACTCTCTCCAATTTGTCTCTTTCTTAAAGTGTGGAGCCCAGCATGGAACTGATTGTCTACACAGTGTGCACATATGTTTTGCAGTCATAGCTGCAATTAAAACTTACCATCACAGGCACAACATCTATTCTTCCACTAATTCCTACCATAATAGTGACCAGTCTACAAAATTAAACCATAAGCACGCTGCCCCTCCTCCCAAACAATTGCGCAGAATTTTACAAGGTTGTTGCTGTATTTCAAAGTCTCTTCCAAATGTACATTGAAGTTACCTGTATTTTTCAATGAAAAACAGTGACAAAAAGGAGGTACTGGTACTTTGATGACATATGGAATATCATTTGTTTACTCCTCAACTATAGACACCAACATAGCTTATGGTTAAGCCACAACTAAAATTCACCCATAGAGTCTCTGAACACCTGGAAAGGTATCTGAGGACAATGTGGGTGAAACAGAGCTCAGAAAACAGTGTTCTTGAAGTTTAGTCTGATCAGCTTCACATTCACGTCTTTTGTAATTCTTCCTTTTTAAGGCAAGCAGGCAATTTGCACACAATACCTTTTAATTTATTTCACATTAGAGAAATATTTAATTTGACCGTCAGCATTTAGCAACCCCTTCTTTCTCCTGTATTCTGCGATTCTCTCCCCTCCCCAAAAGCCAGCATGTTGCATTAAACAAAATAAAAATAAAATAAATAAAATAAAATAAAAAGGAGTGCCCAGAAAGGTTATATGAAGTGGAAAACTTGGTTTCTTGAACTGACATTTGGGTGAAGATTCACACAACACTGCATATTTCACCAATTATTCTATTTCATGCATAGCTGAACGCACGTCTCTTGACATATGCACTTAACCCCCCAACCCCACCCCAAAAAACCTGTACAAAAGAAACAGCCAGTATTGATGGAATGATGCAGTATGTACAGCAAATGGCGAATAATGCCAGTTTGTTGTTTTTTTAAACAACTTGCATGACAATGTTTTGAAAACTTCAATTATCTTCTTCTACTTTAAGAAGGAAATATTAAGCCCTTTTAAGTCAATGGGAGTTTTACCATTAGTAGGGGACAGTATTTCACCCTATGTACATAATATAGAATTTCATTCATACATGTACTCATTTGTAGATCTTTAGGTAAAGGAAACAGCTCCTTTGTCTGGAGTATACTATTTCAACTCTGATGCCCAAACTTACAGACTAAGGGC
Organism: Lepidochelys olivacea; assembly: GCF_965140295.1. Taxonomy (NCBI): domain Eukaryota; kingdom Metazoa; phylum Chordata; order Testudines; family Cheloniidae; genus Lepidochelys; species Lepidochelys olivacea. Next base: position 54,355,461 of record NC_140412.1, read on the forward strand.
ATGTCTACACTTGCCATTTAGAGTGGAAAAAGTCCCTTTTTTGCACAAAAACCATGGGAGCATCTATACTTGCTAATGACTTTTTGCGGTGAAACTCAGAAGTTTCACCGTAAAAAGAAAACCACCTCCACAAGAGACATACAGCTCTTACAGGTGATGCTTTTGCAATGATGTGCAAGTGAAGACACGTTCTTCCTGTTTACACAGCTTTTAGCCTCCTGAGGATATCCCACAGTGCCTAGCTGAGCACTCTGGCCAGTAGCTCTGCTGCTCTGATGTCAGGTAAACAGACATCCACCCCTCCCCCCTGTAAAGCCCCCAGAACTTTGAAACTCCCCTTCCTGTTTTCTTGGCAAGTGCTTACTTATCTGGCCAGGTGACAATTCCTGCTCCCGATCCCCTACTTGGAGCAATGCTGAGCTACTGGAGCTGATCAGTGTTTGGGGAGAGGAGGCTGTGCAGGCACCCAGGATGCCCCGGATCCCTGCACAGACTCCTCTCCTCAAACACTGATCAGTTCCAGTAACTGCACCCCCCTCCCCACAAGGCCTATCGTCAAAATGGAGAGAGCTACACTGTGGGATAGCTGCCCGCAGTGCACTGCTCTCATCAGTGATGGAAGTCCTGCAAATGTAAACATTCTCTGACGCCTGTGGAAGTGAGTGAGTACACAAACCAGTGCTTTTCTTTCACCGGTTCACGATCACTGTTGCAACTGACAGTGCAAAAACTCTGCAAGTGTACATATAGCCAAAGTAAAAGAAAGAAGCAATATGTACAGCTTGACTCAGATTCACCACAAACACAAAGATGGTGGTTATCTTTTGCAATCTGAAGACAAAAGCGGTAGCTGGGTGTGTACAAACTTTCAGTCCTGACAAAACTTGACAATGCAATGAGAGAGTTCTTTGGAAGCATGGGTGAAATCCTAAAAAGAATGCCCTCTTCATGATAACCTCAATAATTTCAATGAAACAGTCAGTCATTGAGTTCAGCCTTGCAATCAGAGTACAAAAGGTTTAAAAAAAAACCAAACAAACAAGAACTTGTTCTGAACATTTTTCATGGTAACATTTTTCAGTTAGGGTTAGCTTTTTGGAGCGGTCATAAATATAAAGGGAAGGGTAAACCCCTTTAAAATCCCTCCTGGCCAGAGGAAAAATCCTTTCACCTGCAAAGGGTTAAGAAGCTAGGATAACCTCGCTGGCACCTGACCAAAATGACCAATGAGGAAACAAGATACTTTCAAAAGCTGGGAGGAGGAAGAAAAACAAAAGGGTCTGTGTCTGTCTGTGTGATGCTTTTGCCGGGTACAGAACAGGAATGGAGTCTTAGAACTTAGTAAGTAATCTAGCTAGATATGCATTAGATTAGGATTTCTTTAAATGGCTGAGAAATTAAGCTGTGCTGAATAGAATGGATATTCCTGTCTGTGTGTCTTTTTGTAACTTACGGTTTTGCCTAGAGGGATTTTCTATGTTTTGTATCTATTACCCTGTAAGGTATTTACCATCCTGATTTTACAGAGGTGATTCTTTTTTACTTCTTCTATTAAAATCCTTCTTTTCAGAAACTGAATGTTTTTTTCATTGTTCTTAAGACCCAACAGTTTGGGTCTGTGGTCACCTAGGCAAATTGGTGAGGATTTTTACCAAACCTTCCCCAGGAAGTGGGGTGCAAGGGTTAGGAGGATTTTGGGGGGAAAAGACATTTCCAAACAACGCTTTACTAATAAAAATAAACCCAGATAAATGTTTAGTGGTGGCAGTGGAAGTCCAAGGGCAAACGTAAAATAGTTTGTACCTTGGGGAAGTTTTAACCTAAGCTGGTTAAAGTAAGCTTAGGAGGTTTTCATGCAGGTCTCCACATCTGTACCCTAGAGTTCAGAGTGGGGAAGGAACCTTGACAGGAGCCAAATAAAAAACAAACCCCAAGATGACTGCCACCATTGAGAAACTAATCACCATCCTGATTTATTCAAATCAGAGAGAAAATTGTTAAAGTCTGACTGTTAAATAAATATTAGAAGAACAGGTTGGAAATTATTTTCTATTTTTACATTGAGTTTCCATGCAGCCAGGATAGCATACGATCCCTCTCAGACCTCTGATCACTACTGCAATTGGTTCAGAAATGCCATTCTCTACTAAGCTTCTGATTATATTTCATGCTTATCCTTCTTTACTTAACACCTGTTAGTCTTCTGTATTTATTTTTTATTTGTATCGTCAGAGCACACGGGAATACCAATCATGGACCAGGATGCCACCGTGCTAGGCACAGTACAAAGATGATCCTTGCCCCAAAGAGTTTTCAGTCAGTGTTGCAAAAGCCTGGTAAGATATATTTGAAAGTAAAAAGTAATATTTAAACATAATTCACAGTCTATATATCAAAAGAAGTGCTTTGAATAACATTTCATCCACTTCTGTAATACATCTTTTTCCTTTAACAAAAAATGCCAATCTGTTACAAGTTTCAGAGTAACAGCCGTGTTAGTCTGTATTCACAAAAAGAAAAGGAGTACTTGTGGCACCTTAGAGACTAACCAATTTATTTGAGCATAAGCTTTCGTGAGCTACAGCTCACTTCATCGGATGCATACTGTGGAAAGTGTAGAATATCTTTTATACACACAAAGCATGAAAAAATACCCCCTCCCACCCCACTCTCCTGCTGGCAATAGCTTATCTAAAGTGATCACTCTCCTTACAATGTGTATGATAATCAAGTTGGGCCATTTCCAGCACAAATCAAGAATCCTGAACTAGTGACATCTTGCATTTCCTAGGAACAAGAAAAGTCTTTAAAAAATTATATATATTTAATGTAATTTATAGGTAACAGGGTAAATGTTTATTAACAATAGGCATTAGTAGTTATAATCCTGGATTGATTTCCTCACGAGAAAGCCACACAAAAACACTCTGCGTGGTAATTTTATAGCATTTGTTGTAAGACTAAAAAGAACTTCAGTTTAGTGAAAAAGTCCTTGTGTACAGAAGCACATCAAGATCAGAATGAACGTTACACCTATTTGAAAAAGTTCTTAATATAAAGCAATTGCATGGTAATGTAGCACTGGGGACATAGTGTGAAAGTAGAAGAGTGTGGGCAAACATGCCTTCTCTTCTGGTTCTTATTGATGGACTTAAGTGAAACATTTTTCGGAGTGGTAGCCGTGTTAGTCTGTATCAGCAAAAACAACGAGGAGTCCTTGTGGCACCTGGCACCACAGAGAAACAAATTTATTTGGCTTATGCTCGTTGTTTTTAAGTGAAACAGACATTTATATCAGTTCTCACGGACAAGACAGCGTACAAAGCTTGGGACCATTACTGAAGAGACTTGTTATCAGCCTTCAGAAAAGCTAGCTGCCCATTGCCCTAAAACAACTGGGTACAAGACTCTTACTCAAGAGGCCATCTATTGGCATTAACTTTTGCGCTCTCTCAAATCTGCAGGGTATTTTATTTTTTGGGGGTGGGGGGGGGAATGGGATGATAGGTGATGAACAGACTCTAGATATATATCAGAGTAGCAGCCGTGTTAGTCTGAGACGTATCTGCAAAAAGAAAAGGAGTACTTGTGGCACCTTAGAGATGAACAAATTTATTTGAGCATAAGCTTTCGTGAGCTACAGCTCTCTTCATCGGATGCATTCTCACACTCTCAAAGAAACTGTGGAACCACCTGATCAACATCCTCTACAGCAAACAGGGAAAGATTAAGAATGATCTCTCAAAACTGGATACTCTCATAAAAAAACAACCTTCCACACAAACTTCCTCGTGGCTGGACTTTACAAAAACTAGACAAGCCATTTAAGGAATGCATCCAATGAAGTGAGCTGTAGCTCACGAAAGCTTATGCTCAAATAAATTTGTTCATCTCTAAGGTGCCACAAGTACTCCTTTTCTTTTTGCAGATATACATAGATTCCTCTGGTATATAGATCAGTCTAACTTTTGATATAAGCATGGCATGGAGCCTTCACTTACTGATACCTTGTAAGTGGGTTAGGTTTTGAAACGTTTCCGTTGTTGTTATAGTTGTTATAAGATCAGAACATCGCAAATAAGGGAACTTACTGATACTGTCAAGCAGAGGCTGCTCCCTGGCATCGGCTCACATTATCCATTGGAGTGGGGAAATGAGGGCAGCCTTAAAAGCAAGAGTCCTTACCATGGCCAGGTTTTAAAGGCTGAGGAGGAGATTATTGTTTTCCAGCATTTTATTTCGAGTGTAGGTGTCCTTGAGGATGCAAGGTTCTTAATGGTGCCTTCACCTTCTGCTGGACTTTTGCAGTTTGCCTTTTGTATTGGGAAAGGGACACTGTATTTGTCTTAAAGTCAGGGATGGGAAATTGGACAATAATATTTCATACTCAGATGTAAGATACAGAGTCTTGTAGAAACATTGCCAATGCAAAGGGCATTGGCTGACAGGGACACTACTCTTTAGTTTATGTTGTTTAACCCATGGTTGGTGGTGAATGAGGTTATCTACATTAAGTCATAGATACAGCCTTCAATTTTGCCTGTCTATCGGAGTCCTGGTAGGATGATTCAGCTAGTTCAGCTGGCTCTGCTTTAGCTAGGCTTGCTCTGGACAGGTACTCGTGCAACATGAGAGCAGGTCAGGAAGGTGATGTTATTTGCACAGAACTTCCAAGACCAGATTTTGCTGTGTTCGCCTTGTCTGAGAGATCATAGCAGGGCTTAAGACTGAACCAGACTCTCATTTGTGTGCTGGGGGAATTCAAAAATTTAGCCCTAGTTAGTTCATCGTCATTCTTCTGACACCACGAGGTGCAAAAGGCAGAAGTCAAACTGAACTAACCATCCCTATCCTGGGCTTGTTTTTCCAGGTCTTTTATATTCAAATGCAATAATGCCACTTCAGCCATTATTGTGCTATTGAGTGTGCCTCTAGATCAGCCTCTCCATTTCTTTGGCAACTGCAGTTGCCAAAGAAATGCTTTGGTAAGCTATCATAGGGCATTCTTAAAAGATATCCGAAAATTGGTCTCTCTTCTATCTTACTTGGATTGCTGCAGGTAATTATGTACATATACATATATATGGTTAAGGTTCTAATTATCTGATGGACTGCCTCTCTACTTAGCATGCCAATCCAGATGCCCAGTTCAGCAATGTAGCATCTGCTATAAGTCCTTAGATTTGAACATGTATTCTGTTTTCACGGATACCCCAAAGAAGAGCTCCTAACTCTACAATTTGCTGTCTCCACTAACCTGAAAGTCACAGTCTGCTGGCCCTCTAGGCACAGAGTAAAACCTCACATCTTCCACTGGGATACTTGTGAGGTATCTTTTTTTTTTTTTTAAATAAATACAGGCAGTCCTCGATTTTATGACGTTCCACTTACGATGAATGGCACTTACTTTGTTTCTAAATCAACACCCTGATTGGACTACAACAACTGGTTTCAACTTTACGACGCTCGGTCCCGCAAAGGAGTGGATTGCGGTTCCGAGTTACGACGTTTCGACTTACGACGCAATTTTCAGGAACCAATTGTGTCGTAAGTCCAAGGACTGCCTTTATATTATTCACTTGACTACATACTGGTATGGATTTTGATCTCATACTAGTTTTATACTCATGTAACTACACTGAAGTTAATGTAGTTAATTTTGGATTTATTCTGGTGTAGAAGACCAGAATCAGATTTATTGTTTTTTTAATATTGTGCATGTATTAGACACATTTTTAATAAATTGCTTTGAGCCAAAAAAGCAAGACCTCACATTTCAGCGATCACTAATATTTGATAAATTAAGGCCACAAAAGGATAACAGATATCGGTCTCACATGAAATAAACCACACCAAGGCTTTTGGCTGTCTCTCAAGACATCACCTTCAATGCATAAAGTCCAGGATCTAAATTCTCATTAGCCTCTACCCACATACTCACATTCTGGGAGAGGAGCTTGCTTTTTTAACTGCTAATTTCACAAGAAAAACTTTGGCCCTAAGAGATTGAGAGACATGGCTGTGCATCTTGATGCACACACGGAGTCCATAACCTGAGTCTATCTTGAGACACAGGGTGATGTGTGCCAGTGTAAATGAGGTTAGGAGATAGCTTTAAAATGTACACATGGCAAGTGCACATTGGTCTGAGAACCTATTTTTTATGTATTTAATCAAAGCCTTCCTACATAAAGGCACACAAAATGAACAATGATCCAAATTAAAAAAAAAAAAAAGATGCCCAGGTCGTAAAAAACAGTGCAGAAATTTCATCAAGATAGGAGAAGAAATGAGAAGACAAGACAACAACTGCCTAAGTGGGAGGAAGCTAAATAAAACCCATGTTTTCACATTGGGATCCTCTTTAGAGGATATTGCAAAGCCTTTGCTCCTTAGTTTAACATAGTTTTGAAAGGAATCACAAAGATAAGCCATAGATATGAATACGTAGCATGCACACACGCACATTCACCCCCTCTACACATGATGTGAGCCTGACTTTCTTCTCAGGCCTTTGAAAAAAAGGGGTGGAGAAGTCTGAGCCAGAGATGCTAAATGCTGAAAAAGATAGGGATGCAAAAGCTCCTCTCACTGAAGGATAAAACATGCTAGTCAGTCCCTGAGACAGAATTCAGGCCATGACGTCAAAGAATAGCAGTTTACCCATAATTTTTAACAAAATGGGTATCTACAGCTTCTTACTGTGGAAAGCTGTTTTTTTTTCTCCAAGAGCCTTTTTTAAGCATCAAATTATAATTGTTGCTGTTTGTTCCACTTTCATTTTGTGTCTCTCATGCTCTATGATTTGAGATTTAATAAATAAAAAGACAGTAATCATTCTCTGACTGTATCCTATTTAAGCGTATATTATCTCTTCACATTACCAGACAGCACCCAAACTGAGCTGTTCTGATCCTAGACAGATGTCAGAATAGTGAAATTCTAGTCTTAAGAAAAATTGGGTAGATAGTGCAACTTTAATCATCCTTGAATTTCAGGAAACATATGGACAAATGTTCAAAGGTCATTACAGTAATGTGGGGTCTCTGACAAAGAATTTGCTAAATACTCTGAACTTAGAATAGACAAATTTGTACTGAAGTTCAGTGCAGACAGTAAAAAAAAAACCAAAGTTGTTATTGTCCCGCACAGAAAACTGGAACAGTTGGAAGAACCAAGGCACAAATATAATAACAAGATTTAATAAGGTGTAAAGGGTTTAAGTAAAGTGAGGAAAGTGGTAAGTCATATGACAAGCCAAACAAAAATGCATGGAACTACACAGTTCTGCTATTTCAACAACTTTCATCGGTAATAACAAGAAGTAGGTAAAAGAGTGGTGCTTTTGGTGTTTATATCTGAAGACACACTGTAAATGTTCAAAAAGTGTCCCACCGAGGAGCCATAAATAGGGTCATGAAGGCCAAACTTTGATCCCACCTTCAAAAATCAATCTCAGAGAAGTTCTTAGAGCTAACTTATCCTTGAAAAGCTTGGTATAAAGTGAATCAGTCTCTAAAGCTCACTTGCTGTGTAAGCTGAAGTCACTTCAGACAGGAAATGACCGGAAACGAGTGGTTCAAAATGAGTTTTCAGCTGTTTTGTCGGGTCCATATTAATGTGGGGGTTTCAGAAGCCCCACGTAAACCTGATTATGACAAGAGGCTGCAGAGATCTTTGCCTAACTTGCCACAACAGCTGACAGATGTACTTGGAAGGAGCTAGTTTTCTAGTTTGACCCACATAAAGTAGCTTTTTTTTTGTGGGAGGCAAGCAAGACACAAGAATGGTCAAACTGGGTCAGACCAACGGTCCATCCAATCCAGTATCCTGTCTGACAGTGGCCGGTACCAAATGCTTCACAGGGAATTAACAGAACAAAGCAATTATCAAGTGACCTATCCCCTGTTGTCCAGTTCCAGCTTCTGGTAGTTGGAGGTTTAGGGTTAACCAGAGCATGAGGTTGTGTAAAATGGCCCATGAAGACTACTGAGTTGGGATAGAACGATGTACCCTGGTTTTCAGCAACAGTCTGAAGCCAGTGTCTCAGTACCATGGAACCTGCCTTGGTTGTGTGAAACAGAGTGAAGAGCCACATCTGTCTTGGCCACTGTGGGGCTGTTAGGCTCAAAAACCTTGGTCTCTCCAGACTTTTGCTACCAGTGCGATTGGTAGAGAAGCTCCCTCCCAAGTGGGCAGAGATGGCGTCCCTTGCTAACAAAATCATTTCCCAGTGTCACAAGCAGGCTTATTGTTCAGGTAAGTGGTAAAGTGATGCATTGCTGGTGGAAAGAAGATCTGGTCTGCCATCCCCCAATCCAGCGGCCACTTGTGAGGATCTATCACAATTCCTGGATTGCATGTCTGCAGCCACTTTATCCTTCGACTAGAGATACATGATGACAGAAACATCTCATGAGATGGAACCAGTGTTGCTACCTCGTGGAATTTTTTATCATGATTCTTATGACATTTGGTGTTTTTTCTTTAAGTCCCATGTCCTGGAGTCATATGATTTCTAAAAATCTCCCTTTTTCAAAAGGAAAGGTAAATTTGTAGCTAATGTGGCTGCACAGAAAACCTTGAAAATGAGAACATGTACCCTAAGAACTGAAAAGCGAGATAAAAAACTAAAAACATATTTACTTTTAAAAAAAATCATGCTTTTAAGCAATTTTTTCTTTTTGAGCGATCCTGACTTTTGAATGCTTGGGGGGTGGCAATACTGCAGATGTCATTTAGGGCATAATGTGGCCCGGAGAACCTTTATTTTCTAATAAATAGGATTCTCATTCCTGAGTCTTAGCTTCTTAGTGTGAGCTCTTAAGGGTGGTTTATTTTTTTTGTTTTGGGAGATTTGGTTAGTTTGGACCCTTCAGGACAGTGGTAGAAAGGTAGGATGTAAACCTACTGATTGCCATGCACCATCCCTGCAAAGTAAAAATGCTGCCCTGTACATGTCAGTTGCTTTTTGATTCCAGTCAACAAAAGAGCTCTGCAGGAGACTGCACTTTGTGGGCCATTACTCCAGCTCTCCATTGGATCCCAACTGTACCTTGTCAGGTGCCTTTTTTTCCCCTGGTATTACTCTGCCTCTCATATGGTTGTTGAATTTTTAAGGCTTTTCCCTTGGGTGCCTCTGCACTTCTGCAGTGTTTCTGTTTGCATCAGTGCCTACCTTGGTGCTTGAGTGCCTCTAGCCTGTGGTGCCTGATGGATGTGGAAGTGGGTTTCATCCAGCATTACCAACTCTTGCAATTTTGTGTGTTCCTACTGACATTAAAGCCCTCTCATTTTATGTTTTCAGTAGTTTACTATTCCAATTCCCACTTAGCCTTCCTAATTTCCATCTTGCATTTGAGCATCCATAGTCAATGTCCTTTTCTGTTGGTTTACTTTGAACTATTTGAATGTCACCTCTGACTTGAATAAAGTCTTGCCAGGAATGGTTTTATTCATGCCTTCCTTTTCATTTAGGGGTATCCGCATCTTCTGTGATTCAGTTATAGTACACTTAAGCAGCTTCGATGCTGAGTTTAAGTTTCTTCCATAAATTACCAGACATTTATTTTAGATTTGTTTCAAGTACGCTAATCAATTCCCCGTAAGCAAATGTATACAATTTTGAGACACTAATTTAAAAGAACCTGATTTATAAAATGGTTTATTGCCAACAAAAGACTCTCCTGGCTACCCACGTGAGATCCCTGCTTAATACCTCCCTCCAGAAAAGCCTGGGAAAATAAAAGGATCTTTCAGCAGGATCATCAAAGTCAGGCTCTGGCAGACCAAGTGAGCACTGGGGAAATAAATTCTAAAGCAAATGAGAACAACCTGCTATCAGCTGCATCTCTTGTTAAACCTGGTACCATTATCTCAAGCATCTTGGCTGAGCAATCACAAAAGGAATGAGCCAGCCTCTAAAGTAGGCAGAGAGGGATCCATTTAGAGCTAACACTTCAGACAATCTGGAAATGAACTAGTAGTCAGGAAGGGCACACATATAGCATGCTCCCCATTGGAATCTAGCATCAGAGGCAGACAGCTGCATTCTACAATAAATTAATGGCCTTAAAGCATAGCCTTTATGAGGCACGGCAGTCATGGATGAGAGACTTTTCTGAATAGCGTGGGTCAATGTTCTGTAGCATATTTAGAAACCCATATCTTCCACTTGAGATTCGGGCTACAGATCAAAGGACAGTGCTACTAATTGTACAACTGTGAGAATATATTTACATGACACCTTTCAACACAGATATGAAAAATGCTGTGCATTAAACAAAGTGCTGGAAATTGTTTTCAGATCCTCCAAGATGAAACGTGTTATATAAATATTAAATTCCCCAAATTGTAAACTGGAAGCTAACAGAAATGTGTGTTCTTGATCTGCAGTCTTTACAGTAATTACATAAACAAACACACATACAGAGTACAACTGAAATGCAGTTAGTGCATGACACGGTGTATAACATCTCCATTAATCCCCATTCTCATATCCTGTACCCATGTAATCAGATTCCCAATACTGGAGGCTTATGATGTGTGGAGAGTCATCTGTATAAACCCTACTAGTCTGTTAGTACGCAAAGGCTGCCAAAGTGTCTGTAGCAGTGTGGCAGGTGTCACATGTATGTTCCCATTTACATAATAATATCTGGGTTCCAGTTTGCTGCTACATATCTATCAAGTAAACGTGGCAGTACTCTGGGCATTCATATTTCTCATGCATATAGTGGCTTGATGTGGAGATGACAGGGCGTGCAGCATTTCTGATGGAGGATCTGCATATCCTAGTCTCCAGTTATTGGTTTTTGCCTTACTGTGTTTCACCATGACAGCTGAACCACGGCATTGCCTCGGAGCATGCTCTGGTACCACCACACTTAGTACAGCCATGAGATCTGTGTGCTAGGAAGTTTCATATTTCTTACACACATCACCATTTACTCTTAGATAACACCAGCATCCTGTGGCTCTTATCTCTTTTATCTGATGTTGTTATACTGCTCCCCAACACCACAGCATCAGAGCACCTTGCATATAAAATCGCAGTCTCCAATGGGCTTCATCAAGTCTCTGGAACTTCTTCCGATTTGAGGTTAAAAAACAAAAACAAAAAAACCCTTTGCTTGGGGTTTGAGGTTTTGTTTTTAGTAGTTTAATTCTTAACCTACACCACACTTATTATATAAAGTGATTGATATATTACAGCAGGGGGGCACGGAGGAATGTTCGGGGGGGGGGGGGGCGCATGGCAGGGCCAACTCCCACAGGGGGTGAGGAGCGAGCGCCTAGCTCCGGCCCTAGCTGCAGCTCCACCCCCATCCCACAATCCTCTGCTGAGCCAACTGTGCAGTAATGAGGGGTGGAGCAGACAGATTCCATTACTGGTAAGGGTGGGGGGTGCAACAGGAAAAGTTTGGACACTACTGTGTTACTGTATACAATTAACCTACCTAGGTGATGTACTGTGGTGCCCTTATGCTTCCAATGCATGCCATCTCTATTTTTACAGAAATCATGCCTATTTCTCAAGCCAGGCCGCCTCCTCAGATCACAAATTATCCATACACATCTCATGTCAGACTTTGGCTCCACAAAGCTTCACAAATAAAGGTTACTTAAAATTCAGTATTCTATATTTAGACGTGATGCTTTCTTTTTAGTGTTACACACTAAGTCAGCCCCTTAAAAGTCAGAAATTTTCACATGCTCCATTTCTCACATTGAGCAATAGACTCAAGGAGCTCAGTCTATGTAGCATAACAAAGAGAAGGATAAGGGGCGAGTTGGTTACAGTCTATAAATACGTACATGGGGAAACAAATATTTGATAATGGGTTCTTCAGTCTAGCAGAGAAAGGTGTAATATGATCCAATGGCTGGATGCTGAAGCTAGACAAATTCAGACCGGAAATAAGGTGTACATTTTAAACAGTTATTTAATTAATTACGGAACAAATTAACAAGGGTTGTGGTGGATTCTCCATCACCAGAAATTTTTAAATCAAGATTGGATGTTTTTCTAAAAGATACGTGTATGTGCTAATAATTACTTCGTAAATAGTTCTATGGTCTGGGTTAGACAGGAGGTCAGACTAGATGATCACAGAGGTGATCTTCTGTTTTGGCCTTGGAATCTATGAATTAACCAGTCTTGCTCCATTTTGTATTTCCTCTCACCACATTTCAGCCCACAAACACTAAGAGCTCGGTAAGAATGCCATCATCCACTAATTGTATTACATCTGAAGAGATATAAAACTATGAAAAGATTTAAGACAGAACTTTCCTGTTGGTCTCCCAGTCCATATATGGTCATATTTGGTGCTTTCATACATTTGCAAGATGCAACTTTTTGAAAGCACAGAATCAACTTTACTGCTTTGTGTTCGTGGCATTCTTCCACTGTCAGCCATGCTGCATCATAATTTTTTTAAGAAATAAAACAATATGGCCCTGATTTTGCAGTGAACTCAGATAGACAGATCTCTTTACAGCCACATGGAGCTCCACTGGCTTCAATCGCCATGTGGAACTCATTGCAGGATCAGGGCCTAGAAAAGCCAAGGTTTGCCTAAGAAGTTTCTTCCAAATGACCAACAGGTAAATGGAATTCTTGAACCTGGACTGTACTTAAGGCTTTACCTCTGCTGCATCCATCCTCTCTTGGAAGCTCTGACTAATATGATACATAATAGTTCAAATGAGGTTTAACAAGTGCTATAAAGAGAATCAAAGAAGAAGGAAGGAGGAATGTGGGGGAGGAAAGTTAACAAGCATTTGTGTGATTTTAAAACAGCATGTGGTGAGCTCTTTTCCCAATGGTTATGTGCTCACCCTAAGGTGATTCCTGTAGGGGTATACTAAATAGATAAGCACCTGTTTAAAATAAATATAAAATTAAAAAAAAGAGTATGTATAACCATATAAGTAACTGTAGCTTTGAGACATTCTTCTACAGGATATCTAGGGGTTGCCATGGTAACTTAGACAGATGCAGTCAGGAATCTTTTGGAATAGGCTTTAGAACAAGAGCCAACAGGAAAGAGCCATCAAGATTAAGACAGCCAAAGAGAGAACACTGCTAGAAGAGGGCATGCTTGCTTACAGCTTGAGATGCAATTGCATCTCACCTCCCATAGTTTTGTTTAGAACCTGCTACTTAGTTTAAAGCACTCCACAGAAATAGTGAAGATTTATCAGCCTATAACCCTGCAAAACCAGAGATGCTGTCAATGTCTGGAGTGGTTCATAACTGTGTATGCCAACCTCTGGGCAGACGGTCGAAAAGCAAGGCAGACACCCCAAACTGGAGGTATGTTCTATAATTAGATTTCACATTCGTTACTGGGTTGGGGAAATCCTGGAGCACTCTGACAGTCTTACCATGGAGTCACAGACAGTCACCTTACGCACTTCAGTTAGTGCTTAATCTGTAATAAAAGAGGTGCCAGGCTGCAAGCAATGTTTTTTTATATTCATAACTGATGCAGCAAGCCCAGAGGTGGCAGGGCTATCAACACTAGAGGTGCCAGGGCTCAGTCCTGGCAAGCTCTGGCACAAATTAATCACTGACTCCAGCTATCTTGCCACCCAAGCAAGCTGGACTTAGTAATAAATGGTCACTTACACCAAAGATGACAAAATATTCAGGTTGCTCCCAGTCCCAAGAGACCAGACACTTATCCCAGGTCAATTTGCACCTTAGATCTCGCACAAAAGATAATGCTTGTAGCCACTCCTGTAATAAACTAACTAAACGTTTATTAACTAGGAAAAAGAAATTATAATTATGTACAAGTTAAAACAGACAAACATATATACGCAAATGAGTTTCTGTCTGTATTCTAAAAGGTGATAGGGTTGTAGAAAACTGTCAGTTCAAAATGTCTTTCAGGGCTAACCCATGCCAAGCAGCATGGGGATCTCTTTGCTTATGTTTAGGAATTTTTGCCCCTTGAAGTCCAAACAGCATTAGAGAGACTTTTCAGGGATTTTTATCCCCTCCACTCCAGAGTCCAAACTGATGGAATTAATTCATGCATAGATCTCTTCTTCCTGAAGGGAATTAGGCATTTATCAACAGGGCCTCTCTGCTTTGATGCTATGCAATACCTTATTTACCTTCCATGTAGAACAAGCCCTTTCCCTTAATTAATGATTCTTTTCCTGTTTGGGGAATTACACAACCACCGAGGTTTACAATGCAAACACTCAGTACACCACAGGCGATAGAGATGGCAAGAGAGATCAATACACGCAGCATCCTACAAGCATTCTATAAAGTCTAAACACTTAACACAATTTTATCAACTTAACATCTAATATCTATTTTGATAATGCTAACACATAGTTGAGCAAGACTGGTTTCCAGCTGTAGGATAAGTATAAAATTCAAGAATTACAGTTAGCTTAAGTTTGGTTAAGGAAATAGATATATGCGTTGTAAAGAAAGGCCCTGAATAGCAAGTAGAAGGAGGGCCTTGGAAATAATGAGTTATAAGGCCAAAAGGAATGAAGTAGAGAGGTTCAAAGAATAAATAATGAGATAAGGGGAAGTTTCTAAAAAGAAGGCCTCTGACAGACAGGGGTGACTGCAGATGGTTTTAAATCCAACAGAATCTGTTTTAAAACAAGCCAACACGGCCGTTCCCCAACCTCCACACACCAGTGTGAAAGCCTGCGTGAACCCAGGTGCAATGGGGAAACTATTGGGCAGCAAGAAGGAGGGGAGGAAAGGAGATTATAAATCTTATCTGGATTAAGACTGGAAATAAGGGTGAACTGTCTCCAAGTAGGTTTTTAGCTGAAGTCAGTAACTGGCCGTGACATATGTTTGTTAAAGGGTATTAAAGGGTTCAAGGGTTCATCATTGGAGCTGACCAATACGAGTCTAAGCACCCCTGGATTTAGCCCGTTTGTAAGTATATTGATCAAATGCTTATAAATATTTTGTTACTGTTTGGATGTAGTAAACTGCTTATTATTTAGGCTTTTTAGGCATGTTTAGAGCAACTGCATAAAGTACCACTTGGCCTTTGGATTTAATAAAGAAACTTTTGGATAAATTGGTGTTCAGTGATTTCTCATATTAATAATTTCAAAATGCATTTGTAAGTATTCAGCGAGGCACCTGGTCTGCCAGCATCATAGAGGCAACATCTCTGAAGATTTCTTTTAGGGAAGATTTGAAAGGAAAGGAACAACGGGAAGGACCAGAGTACCTGTGACACACTGAAATACATACAGAAAGTGGGGTGGGACTTTATTTCTCATCTGCAATTATTCGAGAGTTTGTGGAGAACAGTTTTAGAAAACTCAGTTTAACCCAGGAAGTATATTAGGGACATGTGGGAACCATTTTAGCCTCCTCAGAAATGTAGCATAATGCAGCAACTACATTAATCTAAGGGATAATGTGAAGAATACTGTATCTTATTGAAACCACAAGAAGAATTTAAGGATGCAGAACGCAATTACTGGAGGCCAAGACACTAGGATTAAACACCCCTAACTGAGATATTTATTAGTTTAATTATTGCTCTATTGTTCCTGCTATCTTTATAGAAACAGTTTTGTAAGCTTTTTGGTTTTGTTTTTTAACAAAGGAAGTTCCTGTATATACAGGTTTTCTTTTTTATGTTGTGTTACCTTAGTTGGGTTGTTTCATAGAGAGGACATGAAAATGATAATTTGCCAGAACCGGTCTTTCCTCTAATCACGCTCTGACATGACAAATAAAGAGGACTGAGCTGATCTGCACATGCTCCTGCACTGAAACACAGCAGATGTGGCAGCAGCAAAACAAACAAGCAAAAAATTGATTTTGCACTTGGGAGAAATGTATGTGACACTGGGTTAGATCCACAAGAGGATTTAGGGGCCTAATTGTGACTTTAGGCACCTAAATCTAAAATTTAGATCTTCAAAACCCCTACTCAGTTGCTGCCTAAACCCACAAGTGCCTATATTTCTGCTGATAAAGTTCCGTAGCACCTAAAATCTGCAAATCTACCAGCAGGCATGCGCACAGCTGCCTAAATTCTGCCTAGCTCAAGCCTTAGCCTCAGAGGGACCCTCAAACTAGGCATTGCCCTGCCTGTCTTACCTGCAGGTCCTGATCCTATAGGTCTACTCAGAGCATGACTACTGGATTGGGCCACACGGAAACCATAGCTGGAGGAGGAATTCTGCCACACCTCTTATATTTCTTAGAACATCCACTCAGCATGTGGGAGCTTCAGGTACAAAGTCAGCCCCTCTGCCCAATGTGGAGCAACCCAGGTCTCCCAGTGTTGGTGAGTGCTCTAACCACTCATCTGTGTGGTATGTCTTAATGTCTCCTCTTGAAGCTGTTCCACTGTGTATAAATAGTCACTGGAACAGGGTTTTGAATGTGGATCTCCCCCCTCACAGGTGACTCTACTAACCACGGGGCTGTGGAGTCAATCCCACTCTTCTTCTCGCTCAGTGACTTAAGTATTTTATACGGAGTGGAATAACTTCAACAGGAGAGACTGAGAGAGACCTACTCCAGCATGCCCCATAGCCTAGTGGTTAGGGCACTTACCTGGGAGATGGAAGACTTGCCTTCAAATCCTGCTCCATACCAGGTAGATTGAGGATTTGAAACCCAAGTCTCGCTCATCCTGGGTGAGTGCTCTAACCTCTGGGCTGAAGAATAAGGGGGGTAGCACCACCACCAATTTTTGAAAGAAAGGGCTTAGGCACTTAACTTGAAGGTTCACATCTGTGAATCCCAAGCAGAGGGAGGCACCTCACTCTGTCCCAAACTTAGGTGCCTAAGTCCCTTTGAGGGGCAGGGCTTAGAATCTAACCCTTTCCTAGGCATTTCCTATTGGGCACCTCCCCCCATTCAACGTGCTGGCTTTTGTGGATCCCATTCTTAGGTGCCTAACTCTTCCCATACTTTGTATAGTGCGCCTGAGTGCCTAACTCAGGACTGTAAATTCCACTAGATGGCAGAATGCCTAAATTTGGGGTATGTCTACACTAGAAATGCTGCAGGGTGCTGCTGAAGTGTAGACACTTACTACAGCAACGGAAGGGATTCTTCAGTCACTGTAGTAAATCCACCTCTCTGAGAGGCAGTAGCTAGGTTGACAGAAGCATTCTTCTGTCGACCTAGCAGTGTTTACATGTGGGGTTTCGGTCAGCTTAATTACACTGCACAGTGCCTCAAATTTTTCACAACCCTAAGCGACGTACTTAAGCTGACTTGATTTTGTAGTGTAGACCAGCCCCTAGACACTGCAATACTAAGCCTAAATTTCTTTTATGGATCTAGCCTTGTTTGTCCATTTCTCTGCACATTAAAAATCTAATCCTTCCAAGCCTATGCATAATCAGTAAACGTCAATTTCACTGCACAAACACAAAGGATAATCATCTACATTTACAGATAAGCAAAGTAAGAAAACTGCTGCTTCAGAACCTATCAGAGTGTGATTTAAAGATATTTACATTTTTAAAAAACTTTTTTATGAAGTTACAATAAAACATTAACATACTACATCATACGTTACTTACTAAGGATCAGGTTAATATTCAAAGAGTCTGGCTAAAGATTCTGGCTTGCTGGTTGAGGAACGCTTCTGCTCTAAGTATGCTAAATCGGGTGACCACATTTCTAAATACCTATCCTCTTTTTGTCATTTCTGCTGTGTATGTACTTGATGTGAAAGTTTTTCCATTACAAGGACAGTCCATATTTTACTATACCATAGTTCCATAGGAGAAGTCACATTTCTCCCACTAAAGTGCAATACAAAATCATGCTGCTAACAGTAAAAAAAAGATGAATTTGTCATTCTGTTTAAAACGTATATCCTTTATTGGAGCTTCAAATAAGCAGGTCAGGAATATCTCAGCTTCTACCATCATTTAATAATTATTGTTCGATCCCCCATTGCTTACTTCCCCCCATAATTTCCTGCAACCATAAAATTTTAAAAATATATCAATATTTATTTTAAGCATTTTTTTAATTTATATTATTTATCAAATTACAAAAATATGTATTCTGCCAGGCCTAATTATGTGTTAGTTTCAGGGTCTGAGCACCCAATTTTTGAAGTGCAAAACGTATTGACATACTTAATTGGCTGTGGGTATGAAATGTACTGCAGTAATCAACTTTGATACTCTGCTATCTGTGCACACACAGCTCTTCCATGCACAAGAATTACTAAAAACAGAGTTTAATAAGAGATCTACTTACACAGAAAGAGGGAGATATTAAAGTTGATCGGTGCCATGTGAATTGCAGAAGGAAATTTTCCCCTTATGTTTGCAAATACCAAGTATTTCTTATAAAATTAGGTGTCTGAGAAATGTTATGCTAACTTTTTTTGGTGTAGAAAGTACAATAATGCAATCTTTAGAGTATGTAACTAATCAAGGTTAGCATCATTCTGAAGTAATGCTTTTAAGTGAACTGTAAATATTTTAATATCATTGAAAAACATTTTTACAGGTGCTGAAGCAGCTATTTGTAGAGATCTTAAAAAGCACTAGCTCTTTCTTCTCCTCCATTTATACCAGTTGTTCTCAGGACAAATTTTTAGGTGGCTTTGGAGTGAGGCTACCAACTCTTGCTGGTGGCTGCTCTCACACTTTCCCCTAAAATACTTAATTAGCTTTAGGAAAAACAAATAAATATGCACATATACACAGCAAATCACTGCAATTTATTTATTCTTAGCTAGTAAGCCTGTTGTGAAAAGTGATATTAACACACAAGTATCACTTTTCACAGCAGCCTTACTCAGCCCTGCCAAGCATGGGGACAAATTAAGCCCTGGATGAGGAGTCGGGGGGAGGCAGCAGGGGCCAGGGCAATGGGGGTTGGTGGGTGGGGGCTGGGGGAGGCAGCAGAGTCCTGGAGCCTGAAGCCCCCACGGCCAGAGCCTGAAGCCTGCCACCGCACAGCCAGAGCCTGGATTGGAGCCCGAAGCCCCTCGGCCAGAATTTGCCACCCCACCACCTCAAAGCCTGAGCCCCACTGCCCCGGGAAGGTGAAGAATTAACTGGCTGCCTGCTCCTCCCGCATTGTGCCCCTGATGTCTCCAACGGGGGGCAGAGCCCAACCCCTGCTGGCAGTCCCAGCAGCCAACACTAAGGTGGTGCATCCAGGAGCAACTGGGAGGGGCCACTATTTTGCCCCCCCCCCCCCAACCTATTACAGCCCAGGAGGCTGTGGCCGCAAGAAAAGCCCTTGGTGGCCACATTTGAGAAATGCTGATTTATACCTAGCTCAGGTCTTTCTTTGATATGATAGGACATGAGGATTGGAAGACTGCAATTTTCTAATTTAGGAAAATGAGCAGATTCAAAAGCATAAATAAAAGCATAATTGAAAGATTATGTGCTTACTCTGAATGTGGCACTTCTGTCAGTTCAAGCCAACATTTGGAAACATGAAACAATATTCACTGCAATCTCTTTAAATCTAAGATAATGGAATAGACTGACTGAGGTTGCTTAAATTCAACCGTAGGGCACTAACACAAATGAAATTGGATCTCTGCAGTTTCAAGTGCATTAGAGTTCTTTTTAATATTCAAATATTACCTCTCTGTGCACTTTATTTAATTACACTGTGCATGTATCTGCAAGGTGCACCAAGGACCCAAATAAAAGCAAATGAAGTTTTCACTTTTAAACTAAACTAATAATATCAACATCCTCACGGATATGAATGTACTTATTAGGTCTGTAATACAATAATGCTAGAGTCTCACTAGCTCCCCACCTCCACCACCCCTGCTTTATTAGCTGTTAGTTAAAACACTGGTTAGAAGCATTACTTTTTTTTCCTAGAAAACAGAAATAGCTCCATTTACTGCACTAATGCTGTGGCAACATAAGGGACTACTTATGCCATTTGACACCATATATAATTTAACATAAAATGGAAAAATATCACGTGTTCTCTTCGACAGATGAACTCTAGAATATAGACTACACGGCCTGACACAACAAGAGTGTGAGCTTAGCTACACACTTCCCTTTTCGGAGTGGTAGCCGTGTTAGTCTGTATCAGCAAAAAGAACGAGGAGTACTTGTGGCACCTCAGAGATAAATAAATAAATCTGTTAGTCTCTAAGGTGCCACAAGTACTCCTCGTTCTCTTTATACTTCCCTTTGCCACTTAGGGACAGCTGTGGAAGAAACCAGCACATATGACCCCAGCAGGTGCGCCTCTGGAATTAGCAAAGATCAAGAATGATCTTTGTTAACCAGAATACCACGTAAAAAGGTCATAATAGACTTCCAAGACTTTTAATGCATTTTTAAAAGCCAAAGTTTGACTGAAAAAATAATACAACTTCAATGGCTTGAAATAGAGACATAGACCAGTGCTCTACTATTATGAGAGTTCCAAAAGGGATACTTTAGAAACTAAAACGAATGGGTCACGTTTAATGGAGGTTCTTCAGAGCCAATACTTATGTCAGTTGAATTCATTTTTAATACGGTCATTAACCAATCATTCTTTGTTAGTATTTTTCCAAACCAGTGAACATACTAGGGTGTCCTATAACTCCCTCCTGCTTCTACTGACATCATCTCCTCTGCTTTCTGCTCTAATCTCCACAACAGTGCTAAGCCACATCTTCCCAGAAAGAGCAGAAACAACCCAAGTTACTTCCTACATTTCTTATCTGCATTTCATCTAATTACAATAGCTCCTAGAGGCCTCAGTCATGCCAATCATTTGACCAACACATAAAAGGAGACAGGCCAACCCAGAGCCCTTTCACTTGAAAATATAAATAAAACAGCTGTTTTAAACTTCTACTATCCTCTTCTCAGTAGTGCCTCTTTCCTTCAATATAAACTCACGCCCCCCCCCTTGTCTTCCCACAAGTATCTTTTATTTTCTCTTTCAACCCATGTAGAGTTGCTAATCAGTAGCTCCTATAGCCAGTTACCGGTTTAATGATCTGTCTCTGCATGCCAGTCTTAGTCTCTTTCTTGTACAGCGAAGCCTGTTTGAGGTATTAGAACAGAACAAATTATATATATACGCACATGCCAGGTGGATTTCCGCCCTTGGCTCAACTCTTAAAAATCTCTCTCATCAATGATACATGAACTCCTCGGCGTATTCCATAAGCAAGATACAGCGTCAATAGCCAAGCTGTAATATGGCTGAACTAATGGTAAAGGAAGTGGTAAAGGTAAATGGTAAAGGTGAGGAAGTGAGCTGTAGCTCACGAAAGCTTATGCTCTAATAAATTGGTTAGTCTCTAAGGTGCCACAAGTACTCCTTTTCTTTTTGTGAATACAGACTAACACGGCTGTTACTCTGAAACCTAATGGTAACACGACTGTCTCCTCTCACTCTTCCAAAAGATATATGATCAACTAGCGATTCACCAAGCCTTCTGTTCTACTGAACCTAGGAACTGTTAGTGGTATCCAACATTTTACCTTGATGCTCTGGATCAAAACATAAGATAAAAGAACAGGAAGGAGCAGCAGAATCCATTTTAGGCACTACTTCTACTCCTGTAACGTCTACTACATTGGCTTTTGGTTATGGGTGCTTTCCAAAATTAGGGATTCAAACCAAGAGATAAACTTCTATCTAATATGGTTCCTTTTCAGTCAAACCCTTCTACCTTAAGATGTTGTTTCCTATCACTGGGGAAATTTTAAAAGCAGCCTGGAGAAAGCAGTAGAAAATAAAACAGCTAAAGGGAACAATCCTGCACCTGTGGCAGCCATAGACTAGATGATCCAATAGGTCTTTCCACTTTTAGTTTCTTTGTTCGATAAACGGTAAATAAAATTCCCACTGTTTACTCAAGAGCCTTTGGCTTGTGACAAGCTGAAGGGAAGCAGCCCTGCTGTGAAGCAGAGAATTGGCATCAAACATCCCACATTCTGGCGCAAAAGAATCCATGTTTCAGTTGGAGGGATTCTCTCTCGCTGGAGGGAAGTGACAAATTAACCAAACACAGCTCCAGACACTTGCCAGCCTGCGTCTCTCCAGCCAAACCCGCCCAGCGTTGGCGGCACTGCAGGGAATCCGGGGGCTGACGCCTGGCAGCGTCTCTGGGGCGGCGAGGAGGCTTCTGCGGCCGCCTCCCAGGGAAGCCCCCAGGCTCGGCACCTCGCAGCGGCTCCGAGCGTTCGGCCGGGGGCCGCCCCTCCGCGCGCATGAGAGAGCCTCAGGGCGGCAGCCTCCGGAGGCACCGCCCGCGCTCCGGGTCACGCACCCAGGAAGAGGGAGCCCGGGCTTGGACCGCTGCTGATCTGAGATGAGCCCCCCCTCCCCGGCCGGGCCATGCGGCTGGAGACTCTCCCGGCGAGCCACAAGCCCACGCCGCGGGCTCCCCCCCCGGCTTGCGCGCTCGCTGCTTTCGGAAAGGCTCCGTCCCCCCCTCACCCCCCGCTCCCGGCGGCTTGACGCTCCGCCGCGGCGGACACGAGCTACGCGACCCACCTGCCCAGCGACCGACTCAGCGCATCGTCCTCCGCCGCGCCCTGCTGCTGCGTTGGGGACCCTCCGGCCTGGCCCCCGGCGGCCGCAGCTCAGTGCGGGAGTGAGGGGTCTGTGTCCGCGCCTCACGCTGTCACTCCGCTCCCCGCATCCCAGCACCAGCTGAAGCTCCCAAATTCACAGCGCGCTCCGGCGGCATGAAGTCATCCTCCTCCCCCGGATCGCTGCACTCCGCAGCCAGCCGCGGGGAGGGGCGAGGGGCTGGCTCTGCCGCCACAAAAAGGGTCTGGGGCTCGCTCCTCCCCCTACCTGGGGGGCTGCGGTGCCGCGCGCGCGCGCCGCGAACGCCCCGGGAGCCGGCGGTGGGGGTGCAGGCTCGGTGGGGCTGGCGCCTGTGCCTAGCCGTTGCGAGCCCCCACCCCGGCTTGTGCTGCTGGATGGGCTGTTCCGTGCAGCGAGAACGCTCCCCTCCTGAATTCCCCTCGCCTGGCCCTGGAGCGGCCGTGGAGCTGGGGATTGCCGGGGGAGGTTCCTGCCAGCTGGTTTCAATAGTGCGGATGCAGGGGGAGCCGCACCTGCCCTCCTGCTAAACAGCGCTCTTCTCCCCTATACTGGAGAAGTCCTTGTGGTCTGCTGTCCAGCTGCAAGCTTTCACTACTAGGCAAGAACTGGGAGTGGGGCACAGCATTGCTTTGTGTGCCACTGTTTCACATGGTTTGTGCCTCCAGCCCCATGGAAAGCCTCCACCTGTCTCCCAGGAAGGGAATTTTATGTTGAAGGAACATCACCTGTGTTGCTTCTTGTGCAACACTATTCATCCAAAAGGATGCCCAAGCATTTAATAAACCATGTGAATAAAAAGAAGAGGAGTACTAGTAGCACCTTAGAGGCTAACCAATTTATTTGAGGATAAGCTTTCATGAGCTACAGCTCACTTCGCTTATGCTCAAATAAATTGGTTAGTCTCTAAGGTGCCACTAGTACTCCTCTTCTTTTTGCGAATACAGACTAACACCGGCTGCTACTCTGAAACCTGTCATGTGCATAAAGCATTCTAACTAGAAATGCAGCTGTCTCTGGGGTGGAAGGCAGCTGTTTTACCAACATTCCTTTCCTTGCACAGTGTGGGAGTGGAGTGTTGAGGAGGCACTGTGGTCATGGTTACCGGGACAAACCTCTTTTCATAAAAGTGGCTTGGGAATTTTATGATCCACAAGCAGGTGGGGCTTCTATTTTTGTTATTTATAGAGCACCATATCACTACATGGCAAATGACAAACTCATAAAAAAGACCTGGTTCCATAGAGAGCTTAGGATCAGATGAACCGATACCATATGCAGAGTAACAGTTCAACAAGCACCACTATGGTGCTATAAAAATTACAACAGGCTGCCCTATGCAAAAGTGTGTGGCCATATCATCTTGGTATGTGAGCGCTTCAGATTTCACAAGCTAAGCAGCAACATATCTGGTCAAGATTTTGCTGGGAGAGGTCCCAGGAAAACACAAGTACCGCAAGTGCAGGTGTTATGCTGGTTGGCATTGAGTCAGTCGCTACGCAATGCCCCAACGGGATTTTTGGAAGGGAGCATGCTGCTGGAGATGCCATCTTTCACAGTGGTTAAAGTAGATTGAAACAGTAGGGGGAACTGCAACCCCACCTCCAAGTTAGGAGTGGGAGATCTCTCTCTGCTTTTGGCAGAGGGTGGCGGAGCTGTCTCCCTGTTTCCCCTGCCCTCTAACTCTACTTCACTTTGACTCCAGATCTTTCAGATGAAATGTAACTTTGAGACCCATATTTCCCATGTTGTTGAAAATTCTATCTCATCTCTTTGCAAGGATACAGGGTTTAACCCTGGCTAAAATCCATTTTGTGTAATTACATTCTGCATTCCTAGAAATTCCCACTGATGTTTCCTTTGCGGGCAGTTATTCTTCAGTCCTTGCCTGAAGACTGTTGTGAACTATTTCCGGTGCAGAGCAGAATGCCTGCCACACCTTAGAAGTGGCTGCATTTCAATTAATGATTCACTGAGTGCTTTGGAACATTATAAGTGAGAGGGGCTATTGAAATGTAACGTATTATTGTTATTTTTCTATTCACTTGGAAATACTAGGCTCTTTCCAAACAGAAAAAAAGAAAAAGTTCCTGGCCCAAAAATATTAATATTAAAATACACCATTACAAAAAAAAAAAAAGAAGAAGAAGAAAAAAAGGGGGAGACCTGCCTAATTTAAGTCATTTACAGGAAGAATGGCTTTATTGATATCATTTAAAGATATTCAGAGATCCAGTCAGTGTAGCAACTAAGGGCCAGACGAGCCCTTTAAAAGAGCTCAACCACCACGTTCATGGCTTGACTTTCCAAAGAGCTCAGCTTCCACTGGGCTCCGAGATAAGTGGTCAGATTTCTGCATGAAGGATCTCAGTACGTTGGCACACCGTTCTTTGGAAAATCTGGCCACAAGTGTCGCAATGGGAGCTGCTGGTTGCTGAGCCCTTTTGAAAATCTGGCCTGTCATAGGTGCTGAGCATTTACCTCCCAACTTGCATGCGCATGGTACACTACAAATTTTAAAACGATAAATGACATATAAACTGCTGGATTAGTAAATAGCTGAGAAAACCTGACCTACACACACAAAATAGCTAAGGGTCAGACTCTGTCATTCTTGCTCACATTGAATAAGAAGTACCTTTGCAAGTAGCCTTGTTGATTTCAATTGAACTACTTTTGAAGTAGGGCCCGGATCCTGCAATGAGCATTGGGGTCCACCTGCATGGAGCTGGTTGCAGTAGTACTGTGAGGAAGGGTGACGGAATCAGGTGCTGAGACAGCAATACAGAATTTTAGAAAATATATGGTTTTTGAAAAATAAATATATTATACAGGCGTAAATGATCTTTATAGTCTAGTTTACCTAAGGCATTTGCAATGAGCTTGTCCTGGCAGTATATAAGCACCTATTAACCGGTAGTGGTCTGAATTGAGTCTGTTTTTGCCCTGGAGTTATCAGTGACCTACAAACACCTAGAACAAGCTCTCAGTCCCACCTATTATTTTTGCTTTGCTTTTTGCACTGCTTCACTTCATACTGGGCCTTCTCTGACATGTTTATTCAGGTGTAGGTGTCCTGATTCAAATTTTTCTCTCCAGAAATGCTCTACGTGTGTGACGTTTGCCTAGGTTCTCTACACTTGCATTGTTATTTGCTTTGTGGGTTATTTATTTTGTCTATTTGTTATTGTTTTGGCCTGTCCAGGCCAGGGAAAGTACATCTACCTTCATGTTTAGGAAAGCTCTATCAAGAATATTGGAAGTCTTGTCTAGGTCAGTCCTTGAAGGGTAATACCTTTTCTGCATTAAAAGGTCAGGATACACCATGTCCACCTCAAAGGAATTTGAAAGTGTGGGAAATCCTGGCTTTGGTCAGTTCCAAACCTGTTCTAAGATCATCTGTTGAGGAAACCTTGATCTCTCAGCCAGACCACTTAGTTCTGGGTTTTACCAAATTCTTTTATAAGCCAATTTTATGTGGTATTTCATAAATGTATATTAAATACAAACATAAAAACAAAGAAACAAACATGATAACAGAAATACAAGCAGAGAGGCCACAGGCAAATGCATTGTCAGAATACTTTCTATGAAGTCCACAAAACAGAGAACCAGTACATCAAATGCATATAGAGCAAGCAGGAAACTATAGCAGGCACAAAGAGGTTAATGGGCAGACAGTTACATCCCCATCTGTGAGAAAGTGGCTGACCCACAACAGCTGAGAGAAGCCTTAGAGAGAGAGGCCCCTCCTCCCTCTTCATCCCTTCCCCAGAAGAAGAGCTCTCAGGAAGAAGTACTTATGGAGAGACTTTCCAGAGAGTTGGAGAAAGTCTTGCCTGGATGGGGTTATATGCTGCTAGGGAGCCTTAGGGGACTCAGCATCAGCCTGAAGGAAGAAGTAGTCTAGACTAGAGAAGCAGCAGTAAGTCTATGGAAGCAGACCCTGGCTATTTAATACAGGGTCCTTGGCTGGAATCCAGAGCAAAGGGAGGTCCTGGGTTCTCCTACTGCATCCCAAAGAAAGAGAGGTAAAATAAACCCTGACACAAAGCAGGATAAGGGCTGTTGAGTCTATGGTGAGGCTGAAGGCCTGGGACAGATTTGTTAGAGTTCTGCTTTTGTTGGACTCTTTATTACTCTGGAATGGGTAGAACTATAAGTGATCTAGCTGGAGGATGGAGTTGAGAAAAGGGGTAAGCTGTCCCACACTTGGAGTGACCATTATCATGGGACGCCAGAGCTGAAGAGGCTGCTACACCCAGCTTGGCCATGACGAGGTGCACTGACTGGTGAGTGACTCTTCTACAGTTATCTACAGTACTCTATAAGGCATGGAATACACCCAAGGTTTATATAGCAAGTACAGTTCATGCTGGACAGCAAGACACTGTCACAGTTATATTTTGAAGTGCTGTGCAAGAGTACATTGCCTTTTTAAAGAACTCTTATTAATGCTATGCGGCACTATCAATTTCAGCTTGTCGAACAGAGAGTGTTCATTGTTGTTTTGACTCTGTAGCTAGTTCTTCTCTACTCTGAAAATTTCAGACAGTCTCTGATTCAGGTGCTTGAACAGCTTGCAGAATAATGTCAAGAGGTGGGTTTTAGCAGCACCCATAGAAAATTCATCATAATCCAAATGAGCGGGCTTTCACTGAATGCCAAATTGCCATCGCTTGCTAAAGGGCTCAGTGTGGTCAGACTGATGAGAAGCATCCCCTTGTGTCCTCTCTCCCTGGAACTCTTTCTCCTCATGCAGACATTGCACGATACAGAGCGTATGATGGAAGCAGAAAGTGTTCAAGTGGACTCAAACTTATTTTATCCTTTTGATATCTTTTAGGCAAAATAACTTCTATAATTATTTCAGCCTCCACCAAAGAAAATGAAAGTCTCAAAGACAAACTCTCACAAAAGAATGCTGTTAATAGTGCAAGTGACTTCAAATAGTTGTTTATTGTTAGAAGCATCATGACTGCTGGGTTTGTTTTTTAAGCAAACTATACACAGCTCTGTTTCATGGCCACTTAATTAAAAGTATTTTTTAACACCTCAAAGTTAAATTCCTTTTTTACATGTGGACTTGTCTTGTTTTTTTAAATGTAGACTTGTCTTGAATGGGATGAAAAAATCAGCCCCCGAGTTAAATTATGACCCCTCAATGTATACAGAATCTATGTAAGCTGGCTATTAAAAGAATCAATGATGAGGAAGTATAATAAAGTCTAAATGCAAGATACAGACTTTCCTGAAATGGCCAAAATGATGACAATATTTTAACACTGTCTTTTATATTTAGGAAAAAATACATCTGTATTAGATTTCAAACCAGTTGTGGGGCAAATGTAATCATAAAAGCACAGGCAATAGTCACTACAATTATTACTGTTAGTTGTTTAGAACGCGCAAATAAATTCTATGTTTGTTTTGATTAGCGTTCTGTATTAGTACAATATAGTGTAATTACATAAGGTGGCAAATCAAGAGAAAAAAATGACTATTTCTCTCTATATACACACACTTAACTTTTTGATACCTAAACTTAGGTAAAGTGTCAAAGTAAACAGAAGTTCATCTTGAAAGTCTCAGCAGATTGCATTCAGTTATTTGAAAAAGGTTTTTTTAATCTACAGAACAAACCCTACTACATGAAATCCCTCAATCCACAGAAAATAAGTGTCCTAATATGCCTTTCAAACAGATCTTTTAGACAAAGGTGGATTTTTCTTCTTCTTTTTAATTATAAACTTTAACTTACAATTTACAATAGGAATTTGCTGCAGCATTACCCCTGTTACTTATCCAGTCTGTGCAGCACTCAAACTACCAAAAAGAAAATAAGGACACACTACACTTGCCTAACGTAGGTCACATCAAGATCTAATCTTCAAGAACAAGAACTTCCAAGTAATATCACAATAGAACCAAATGAAACCATCAGGTTCTGCACATAACCAGCCTATGGCACTGCATGAATACATTACTATTTCCCTTATCCTCCTCCTCAGGGTTTGTCAAACCCATTCATTGCATCTTGTCCTAAACAAGGATGCAAGATCTTCAGGGCAGGACCATGTCATCCTCTGGGTTTGTACAGCACTGTTAGGCACTACCATGACACAATAATAATGGCTCGGGTCTCTCATATGGTGTCCTGCCTCTTTCCATAAGGCCAGATTCTTCTCTTAACTTCAGCTGGAGCAACATGTGACCTACTAGAAGTTGCACATGAATAAGAATACAATTTATTCCCTTATTCTCCTGATGTCAACAGGAACAAAGGTAGATAGGCAGCAGGTGTGATAGGCTTCCTCTTCCTGCTGGGAGGTCTGCCTTTGGGGCTAGTGATGGACTGAAAGCAGACACGGGGGTTGTGTCTGGAGAGGAAAATAGGTGGTGGTGGGTTTTAAAAACTGTTCTAATACACTTTAAACACCACTTAGCACCTAGTGTACACCATGTTTAACATCTTTAAAAATGTGTCATGGGGTCCTGGTCAACCCTAGCTATAAATAAGTCCCTCTTTGTTTCTCTGTCATGACTGTCTTTCTCTCAAACCCACCTAATCCTCAAAGTTCCCCACTTTCCCCACACACAGGCTCAGAAAACCTTTCCTCCTACTCTCATCTCACTAATCTCCCCCTCACTAATTTGGCAAACCATTTTTTCCTCAACTGAAACCCATGTCCTAATTCTTCCATAGTGTAGAGGAACCAAAACAGAGGCACCAAGGAGTGCTGGGCACTGCACAAACTCCTAACAATGTGAGAGACTGTTGCTGTTTGAAGAAAAGGAGGACTTGTGGCACCTTAAAGACTAACAAATTTATTTGAGCATAAGCTTTCGTGAGCTACAGCACACTTCATCGGATGCATGCTGTGGAAAATACAATGGGGAGATTTATATACACAGAGAACACGAAACAATGGGTGTTACCATACACACTGTAACAAGAGTGATCAGGTAAGGTGAGCTATTACCAGTAGGAGAGAAAAAAAAAAACCTTTTGTAGTGATAATCAAGGTGGGCCATTTCTAGCAGTTGACAAGAACGTGTGAGGAACAGTGTGTGTGGGCGGAAATAAACATGGGGAAATAGTTTTACTTTGTGTAATGACACATCCACTCCCAGTCTTTATTCAAGCCTAATTTAATGGGGTCCAGTTTGCAAATTAATTCCAATTCAGCAGTCTCTCATTGGAGTCTGTTTCTGAAGTTTTTTTGTTGAAGAATTGCCACTTTTAGGTCTGTAATCAAGTGACCAGAGAGATTGAAATGTTCTCCGACTGGTTTTTGAATGTTATAATTCTTGACATCTGATTTGTGTCCATTTATTCTTTTATGTAGAGACTGTCCAGTTTGACCAATGTACATAGCAGAGGGGCATTGCTGGCACATGATGGCATATATCACATTGGTAGATGTGCAGGTGAACGAGCCTCTGATAGTGTGGCTGATGTGATTAGGCCCTACGATGGTATCCCCTAAATAGATATGTGGACACAGTTGGCAACAAGCTTTGTGGCAAGGGTAGGTTCCTGGGTTAGTGGTTCTGTTGTGTGGTATGTGGTTGCTGGTGAGTATTTGCTTCAGGTTGGGGGGGCTGTCTGTAAGCAAGGACTGGCCTATTTCCCGAGATCTGTGAGAGTGATGGGTCGTCCTTCAAGATAGGTTGTAGATCCTTGATGATGCGCTGGAGAGGTTTTAGTTGGGGGCTGAAGGTGATGGCTAGTGGCGTTCTGCTATTTTCTTTTTTAGGCTTGTCCTGTAGTAGGTAACTTCTGGGTACTCTTCTGGCTCTGTCAATCTGTTTCTTCACTTCAGCAGGTGGGTATTGTAGTTATAAGAATGCTTGATAGAGATCTTGTAAGTGTTTGTCTCTGTCTGAGGGGTTGGAGCAAATGCGGTTGTATCGTAGAGCTTGGCTGTAGATAATCGTGTGGTGTGGTCTGGAGGTAGGCATAGCGGTCAGTAGGTTTCTGGTATAGGGTGGTGTTTATGTGTCCATTGCTTATTAGCACCGTAGTGTCCAGGAAGTGGATCTCTTGTGTGGACTGTTCCAGGCTGAGGTTGATGGTGGGATGGAAATTGTTGAAATCATGGTAGAATTCCCTCAAGTGCTTCTTTTCCATGGGTCCAGATGATGAAGATGTCATCAATGTAGCGCAAGTAGAATGGTGGCATTAGGGGACAAGAGCTGAGGAAGCGTTGTTCTAAGTCAGCCATAAAAATGTTGGCATACTGTGGGGCCATGTGGGTGCCCATAGTAGTGCTGCTGATTTGAAGGCATACATTGTCCCCAAATGTGAAATAGTTATGGGTGAGGACAAAGTTCAGCCACCAGGTTTGCCATGACATTATTAGGGATACTGTTCCTGACAGCCTGTAGTCCATTTTTTTGTGGAATGTTGGTGTTTGGAAGAGCTTAAAATCTAAAAGATGAGCTGCTGAAGTGACTTACTCAATTTCAGACACCAGATCAGTGGCAAAGGTCCCAGGTCTTTTGAGTCCCAGTCTGGTGCCCTATCCATTGAACCACATGGGCAGTCAAGCATGGAAGTATTGAATCTCTCTTAATTTAATTTTTTGTTTGGAGATGTGGGTCAGATCCTGAACCAGTGACAGGAGGAAGGACAGAAAGAAATTAGGAATTTATTGTAGATACACTATTTTAGGTATTTTAACTTCACCATCCCCAGCCCCCGAAAAAGTTAACTGTTAACTTGTAAAGTTCCAGTAATAAAATACAGATATCTTGATAGTTATCCCTTCTTAAGACCCTCAGTGTCACAGTATAAAACAGCTCTACCCCAAAACTGAGCTCAACCAACACTGAGTCCTGACCCAAGCTGAACTTCTAGAGCAGTGGTTTTAAAACTTTTTTTTTTTTCTGATGACCCAGTTGAAAAAAATTATTGATGCCCACAACCCAACAGAGCTGGGGATGAGGGGTTTGGGTTGTGGGGGGCTCTGGGTTTGGGGGGGCTCAGGACTGGGGTAGAGGGTTGGAGTGCAGGAGGGGGTGAGGGCTCTGGGCTGGGGGTGCATGCTCTGGGGTGGGGCTGGGAATGAAGGGTTCAGGAAGGGGCTCTGGGTTTGGGGGTCTCAGGGCAAGGGATTAGGGTGCGGGGTTGGGGCATGGGCTCCCGATCAGTGGCTCAACGGGGGTGCTAAGGCAGGCTTCCTGCTTGTCCTGCCACTGCAGACTGTGCCGCACCCTGGAAGCGGCCAGCAGCAGGTCCAGCTCCTAGGTGGAGGCAGGCAAGTGGCTCTGAGCAGCTCTGGCCCACAGACACTGCCCCTCCCAGCTTCCTTTGGCCGGTTCCTGGCCAATGGGAGTGCAGAACCCATGCTCGGGGCAGGGGCAGCGCCGCGGAGTGCCTAGGAGCCAGACCTATTGCTAGCCACTTCCAGGGTGCAGCACGGTGTCAGAACAGGTAGGGACTAGCCTGCCTTAGCTAGGCAGCACCGCTGATGGGACTTTTGACAGCCTGGTCAGCGATGCTGACCAGAGCCACTGCAACGCAGTGCTTTACATTCCGCAACCCAGTACTGGGTCACGACCCGCAGTTTGAAAGCCACTGTCCTAAAGCTTAGAGACCAGGTGTAGAGCATGTAGACCATTGGCTTTAACCTTCCTTTTGATTCATCTCCTTGCCTGTCACCAAATCAATCCCCTCCACCTTTCTACACTGTCATCCCTTCTCTTCTCCACAGCTTTCATACACATACACACCTTTTGTAGTTGTTACGAAGTGTATGTTGTTGTTGCTCTTTTAACCACTAAAACAACTTGCTACTCTTGCTCCCTCTGGACAGGGGCAATAAGAAGTCTGGATACCAGTTGCTAGCCCATAAACTCTCAAAATAACAAACTTAAATTAGAACCAACGTCAACAACTATTTGGTAGTTTCCCATTCCTCAGTGGGAAGTTGTTGTGTTAACTTGCAGCCCTAGCAGTAGGTTGAGCTGTGTTAGGTTACGCTCTCAAACGCTCCTCGTGTGACCCAAAATGGTGTCCACCAATAAATGATTCTGGCCTTTTCTGAGGCCAGAGAAAACTCAGTCCAGATAAGAAGATACTAGTCTAAGGTAAGATGCCCTTGTCTCTACTTCTGGTACTGTCAGGGCAAATGGAAGTAGGAAGCTGATCTGCAGTTGGGTCCCCTCCTCTTTTTTTTCTCCTGGAGACTTTATAACTTGTTCAATTTTAATAAAAATCAGACTCTTGGTTATTAACCCTTTAATGGCTATACTCCTTGGGCTGTCTCATTTCCAGCAGCTGCTTGCTTCATCACAGAGTGGTACACACTAAGCTTTACAGGACCTGTACTCCTTGTATTAAACACATGCGCACACACACACTGCGTTAAAAGGACATTATGGAGGTTGCGAAGTCAAGCACTGAAAGGTGGGAAATGCCAGAATTAAGGCAGTCAGTTCCCCTCCCCACCCCCAACCCATGTTTTGCCCCCAGCAGCCTCTTGGCTTCCCTGCAGTCAAATCAGGCAGCTTCCTTCTCCCAGTTGCTTGAATCTCCCAGCAGGGCGTTATTGAGAGCACGGGGAAGAGTCTCCCTGCTCATAAAGAAAAGGAGTACTTGTGGCACCTTAGAGACTAACCAATTTATTTGAGCATGAGCTTTCGTGAGCTACAGCTCAGCCCTGGCTTCAGCATGCCCAGTGCAGATGGCATCTTCGGGGAATTTAGCTGTTTAAATTCAGTCTCTATGAAGCATGTGCAAACTTTTTTTTTTTTTTTTTTGAAAAGGTCCATAACAGGGCTAAACTTTCACTGAGACTGTGAAAGGCACATGCTTGATATAAAGGTCTCCCTCTGCCAAATTTCAAGTCCCTGCTCCAAAATGCTAACGATAAGGCCACACTAGAATTATTTTAACATGAGTAAGCAACATATTTCCCCCTCATTCTCAGAAACAGGCAGACCATTTTGAATTAATTTTTCCCAAAATATTCAGTCTGAGGCAGATACCCAGGATGGGAGGTCTCAGCCCAAAGTGTTGAAGTTGGCAAAGTTGCAAGAAATTGAAAAATGAGTGTTTTAATGGGAAAACCTTCCCAGCCTACCTTAAAATAAATTTGTGTGCAGGTAGTTTCTTTTGCTCTTTAAATGTTCCCTTTCTGTCATGCTCTCTGGTATTCCCTAGAGCTCTGTGATTAGTCAGCATTTACTGTACATTGTTCTTGGGATTTGATTTCTATTCTTATGCAGATAGCACAGATTTATTTTAAGTTTAGTCCTTGTCTTTTTTTCTCTCTGCTTGTCTTAATGCTGAGGAGTGGATGATGTACTTTATTTAAATATTTGGTTCTAGATGTTACCTTTGCACCCTTTTTTTCTTTTGTCATGTATTCCAGAACAATAAAGCTACTATAGTAAAGATTCAAAGGCCAAAACTTTCAAGCAGGAGTGGTCATTTAAGTTAGGCTTCTAAATAAATATGGCTTTTTTAGAAGTACTGAGCATGAGCAGCTCCCACTGATTTCATTGGTATTGGTGGATTCTTTGACTTTCAAAAGTCTTGTTTTGGTGTCCGACTCCAAAACTAGAGTTACAGAGTAACAGCCGTGTTAGTCTGTATTCACAAAAAGAAAAGGAGTACTTGTGGCACCTTAGAGACTAACCAATTTATTTGAGCATAAACTTTTGTGAGCTACAGCTCACTTCATCGGATGCATACCGTGGAAACTGATGAAGTGAGCTGTAGCTCACGAAAGCTCATGCTCAAATAAATTGGTTAGTCTCTAAGGTGCCACAAGTACTCCTTTTCTTTTTGCAAATATAGAGTTAGTAGTCTAACTTTGGGCACCCAACTGAGTATTTTGGCCTCAGTCCTCCGTACTCAGTCTGTTATACCAATAAAATAAAACCCAACAGGATCTTTTAAAAGGGAGGTAAGACAAAAGGCCGCGTTTATTGTGAATACAAAAAGAGGCACAGTGGGCAAGTAATCATAAACCTTCTATCCCATGTACTCACACAAAATACCAAAAGAGGCAAAGCAAGTAAACAGTCATCTTTACTATCCCACACACATACACATACAGGTTCTGCAAAGTTGTTATAGTTACCAGCCTAGAGGTTGCTCATGCCAAGTTACTGGCCAGCTAACCTGGGCATGAGGGTGGAGCCAAGTCTTTGTCAGATGCGCAGATAGCTGTAGAACCAGACTCAAAGTTCTTAGTCTTTAGGATCTGTTTTTATAGGAGTTTATTCCTATGCCAGTCTGTGGAGGTGGCTCCATCATGCTGTTGCTGAATCAATCAGCAAATGGTACATCCCTGACAGCACCGTGCTGCCAGATGTTATGTTGTTCTTTGGTTCTCCCATCCTTGAGGCTGTTGGGTGGATTCCAGTCTGCCCTCCAGGGGTCATCCGGTTATCTCCACTAAGCACATTCTTCGGCCAATCGATACTGAAGTGGTAACTCTTAGGCTGGAACTCCTAACCATTCTATTTACACACAGCATCCATTCACATGCATTTTCGAGCTTTATTTCAACATATATCTCTTTTGACTTTAACAACTCTTAGGGTGTAATTAAACTGCATAACTCCTTTACCGTATAATATACATAACAAGCAAGATAAAATATCAGAGGGGTAGCCATGTTAGTCTGGATCTGTAAAAGCGGCAAAGAGTCCTGTGGTACCTTATCCACTAACAGACGTATTGGAGCATAAGCTTTCATGGGTATATGTCTGTTAGTCTATAAGGTGCCACAGGACTCTCTGCAGCTTAAGTAAGATAAAGAACGTGAGAAGGGTGGGAGTTTCTGTGTCCTGCTCCGAGGAATAGTTGTTTTTGCAAAGTCTTATCTCTTCTGAGGACAGACTCTCTGTTCCAGGATGTGCTGAGCAGTTTGGCCTTCTATTTAACATTACTTTGGGATCTTTAAACTATATAAAATTAAAAATCATACAGAAATCCTCTGGTATGGTAACATAATCCCCCTTTTGACGCTAAGATTTGTAATAGTCAGTGTCACTTTCTATGCAGTCGATTTAGGAGAAGATACTGGGCGGCAATTTGAGTTTGTGACTCCAATTTAGCATACATTCTTTTCATCCAGCAACACATACCACACATTCCAATTAAACAAATGCAATTCAATACCAAAACAACTAACAAGGGATGCAGCATTACTGACAGTATGCCAGTGGTGGTTGGGAACCATCCAGAAAAGATATCATACTAGTGGTACGTTGTTACTTGTTTTTCCGCAGTTGCAATTCTTAACATGTTCCCATGTGCATGTACAATATGAATAGTCCGATTTCCCACCTGGTTGTTTGTTTGCTCTAAGAACTGTGTTACTGCCCTGCTTTTTATCAGGCTGTCTGTGAGTTCCTGCCATTCGACTCCAAGATTGACAGAAAACTCAGTCAGCTCGGTATTTAAGGAGAGCTGGGACTTCTTTGGTTGCGGTATCTAGTAAACACAGTACTTACATTACACCTATATTCGTCTACTGGGGGACTACTAATGCTCCCATCTTCCCAGAATACTTCCTCCCACGAGTTAATGAATACACATTGTCCATTTTACAATACTTTGGTGTCATTGTCCATTTCATCCCACATACATGATCCTAATGAAGTATCTCTACTACAGGGCTCTGGGGCAACAAGTAAGGTTAGGCACACCCACTTTTGAGGAGTCCATTCGGTACAGCCTCCAGTGTCCAATAACTTTCCTCCCTCCCCAGCCCACTGGTTCAAGATCCGGGGCAGCCAGAATGATCCCATGTGCAATATGGGGAGTGGGCTAACCTTCCATACCTTTGCCTCCAGGGCTCGCTGGTGTGCAATTTTAACAATAATTTCTCCACTCAAAATATCTGGTCTCACCGTACTGGAGACATACTGCATCCATTCATATTGAAAGGTATCAAACAGTAATCTTTTCCTTTGCTTTAACAAGTGCATTAAGACCTTAATATTCCCTGATATTACCCAGAACATTTCATGTTCCAAAGCGGACAAAGCAAGTACCTGCATTTCCATGCATCCCATAGCTATAGCTGTGTAATTCCCTATCTCTAAATGTTTCTTATGCATTAGCCAGGTGGTGGTGTTGAGCCACTGCCAAAGGTTCCATCTGGCTCTCAGGTTACCAAGACCAATTTGGACCAAGTCTACCTTAGCATGCACTTGTTTTTTATCAGGCTGTCCTGAAGCCATGCCAACCAGCTTAATAGTTTCCAAGTCTACCAAGTTGGCCAGTCCTGCCCCTGCTCCAAACCTACCAAGTATGGTATCCATAATATCCCTTTTGGTTCTGGGATGAGGTGTAGTCAGGAGGGACAATTTGTGCGTCCTCATCCGGGCTGTCAATATTGGGAGTGAAAAAGGTGTACACTTGGGCTCTACTTTCAAAACATTCAATCGTGTCCAATCCATAGCACTTTTCACTTCTACCAGAAGGGGGCTTAACAAAATTTTTAACTGTGGTAGTATGGATTTTAAACAAGGCAGGTTTTGTCATATGTTGTCTGGGTATTCCTCATAAATACATGTTTTTTCCCATTGCCAGTCACGCCCATCGGGGAATGTCAGGGCTGGTGTGTGTCCTGGGCAGTATACAAGGATTACTGTCACAAGGGTCCCTGATTTCACGAATCCCTCCCATATGTATGGGAACAACAGGTAATCTGAGATCATGTGGTGTCCCCCACATACCCTTCTGTTCGTACTCCCACCATCCATGTTTCTCCCATTTTTCAGGGACGGGAATATCTACCTGCAATCCCAACTCCCCCTCCCCAACATATACATGAGCCTCCCCTAAAGGTGACAGTGTGAGATTAGTACTTAAATCAACCCATTTTAGGCGAATATTTGGCTCTTGTAGCAAGATCCATGGGGTGCTGTCTGCTCCTAAGTTATTGTGTATCAGTAAGGCGGTGAGGATTGCTCTATCTTGTCTCAGATATCCCAGAGCATTAGTGTTATTGTCCATCATCTCCTTGGGGATAGGCTGCGTTCTCACTGCAATAATGAGTGCATATCTTAATCCACCTCATTCTCCATTCCACTCGGGTCATCATCCCGCTCTTCCCTTACTGCCCTTTGAAAAAAACTGAAGTTGTAGACAGGGCTTGTTATGCAGGAAGCACCCACAGCAAGGGGAACAGCAGCAACACAACCCCACACCCAATAATCCTGTGAAAATGACAATAAAAATACACCATGTCCACGGGTCCTGGTGTGCGATTGACATCGGGACATTGTGTCTGAAAATACAGTTGTAACAGAATTAGTTCATGCAAACAGCTTGATTTGTGAAACGTGAACCCACTTCAGTTTACCATTTTTGTTTATACGGTAAATGAGAGGACTGAGGCGATCAGCTATGGAGTAGGGACCTATCCACTTTGACTCCAGTGTGTGATCCATTTTGCCCAATTTCAAATACATTACTGATCCCCTGGCTCCCATAAGTGGGAGTCCCCAGCTTTTTGCTCATCCATTCTCTTATGCATGAGTTTATTGGCTTGGTTCACCCTGTACTGTAGGGTAGCTTTATCCTCTTGTTGCTTCAGCCATTGCTAGTGTTCATGAGTCCCGGGTGGACAATCCGCCATGGTTTTTGTGGTTTGTTAGGGGTCAAAGACCAGTCTCATTGCAGGTCCGAAGAGGATCTGGTATGGTTGGATTTTAGCTCTCAGCCTATTGCTGCTGCGAATAGCAGCCAGTATCAGTGGCAACTTTTTGGGCCAATCTGTGCCAGTGTGATTTACAACTTTCCTGAGGGCGGGCCTCTTTAATGGTGCACTTCATTCTTTCCACTTGTCCTGAGGACTGGAGTCTGTGGGTGATTCCCAAGGCTTTAAGCATTGAGATGAATATAGATTCATAGATATTTAGGTCAGAATGGACCATTATGATCATTTAGTCTGACCTCCTGCACAACGCAGGCCACAGAATCTCACCCACCCACTCCTGCAATAAACCTCTCACCTATGTCTGAGCTATTGAAGTCCTCAAATCATGGTTTAAAGACTTCAAGGAGCAGAGAATCCTCCAGCAAGTGACCCGTGCCCCATGCTACAGAGGAAGGCGAAAATCCTCCAGGGCCTCCTCCAATCTGCCCTGGAGGAAAATTCCTTCCTGACCCCAAATATAGCGATCAGCTAAACCCTGAGCATATGGGCAAGATTCACCAGCCAGATACCCAGGAAAGAATTCTCTGTAGTAACTCAGATCCCACCCCATCTAACATCCCATCACAGGCCATTGGGCCTATTTATCATGAATATTTAAAGATCAATTAATTGCCAAAATCATGTTATCCCATCATACCATCTCCTCTATAAACTTATCAAGTTTAATCTTAAAGCCAGATAGGTCTTTTGCCTCCACTGCCTCCCACGAATGACCCTCCGTTGTCCGAGTCATGCTTGGTCCTATGAACATACTTAAGCAACAGCTTACCATTGGCATTGATTCAATATTTTTGATATCGGTAAACACATAAAGTTCCAAGTAAGGCTGGTAGTCTCAAAAAGATGCCTGTGTCCTCTTTGCTGAACGCTAACAATCTGTTTGAAGTGATCCAAAGTAGCAGTATTTGTTTAAATATAATCATAATTCAGTCTGTATACACCCTATATCCTCAAACCACTGCCTCAACAAAACAAAGACAATTCTAGGGCGGAAGTGAACAGTCCTGAATTATAACAAGATGTATGAAAGCTATAAGACACTTATTGATTAAGCCCATCACCCTTATTAATTTCTTCTGATCAATCTTTCCTGGACTGAGCGTTAGTTCAAAGCATAGGCATAATAGCCATGGAGACCTTGAGTTTCAAACCTCTTAGTACTTATGTCTATAGAATGTACTATGCAGAAAAATTACTGGCTAATACTCTTGCAAGAGAGAAGACCTAATAGTCCAGACAGGAGAGTTGCAGGTCGCTCCCAGATACTCCCTAGTTGACAAATTTGGAGGAAGATATTTATAAGAATCTTCTTAACACAAAGTATGAAACTTCTGCAATAAATATATAAGGCCAAAATTGTATTGTAAAGGGACTTGTCCTGGTCTCCATATGGCATAAACAACTGCATGTATAGTTGATAGAACTTTAGTCATTTTGGGTTTTGCATCTGTAAACTGTATAATCAGAGCATGGAGATGATCCATTCTGCCAATTAACTACGTATATACAACACAGGCCACTTTCTTGAAAACTTGGCCCATAATGCCTGTCAAGGTTCCTCCCCCACTCTGAACTCTAGGGTACAGATGTGGGGACCTGCATGAAAAACCTCCTAAGCTTATCTTTACCAGCTTAGGTCAAAACTTCCCCAAGGTACAAAATATTACCCCCGTTATCCTTGGACTGGCCGCTACCACCACCAAACTAATACTGGTTACTGGGGAAGAGCTGTTTGGACGCGTCCTTCCCCCCAAAATACTTCCCAAAACCTTGCACCCCACTTCCTGGACAAGGTTTGGTAAAAAGCCTCACCAATTTGCATAGGTGACCACAGACCCAAACCCTTGGATCTGAGAACAATGAAAAAGCATTCAGTTTTTTACAAGAAGACTTTTAATAAAAAATAGAAGTAAATAGAAATAAAGAAATCCCCCCTGTAAAATCAGGATGGTAGATCTCTTACAGGGTAATTAGATTCAAAAACATAGAGAACCCCTCTAGGCAAAACCTTAAGTTACAAAAAAGATACACAGACAGAAATAGTTATTCTATTCAGCACAATTCTTTTCTCAGCCATTTAAAGAAATCATAATCTAACATGTACCTAGCTAGATTACTTACTAAAAGTTCTAAGACTCCATTCCTGTTCTGTCCCTGGCCAAGATGACTACAGACAGACCCAGACCCTTTGTTTCTCTCCCTCCTCCCAGCTTTTGAAAGTATCTTGTCTCCTCATTGGTCATTTTGGTCAGGTGCCAGCGAGGTTACCTTTAGCTTCTTAACCCTTTACAGGTGAGAGGAGCTTTCCCCTGGCCAGGAGGGATTTCAAAGGGGTTTACCCTTCCCTTTATATTTATGACAATGCCCAAACAACATTTAGAGTTGCAGATTTAAACCTGATCACCAAACAAAGGGTTTCTTTGACAACTCAGCCACAGTCCCATAAAAATATTCTAGAGAGGACAGGCTATGACGAATTCTGAGATTCAAAAGGTCTGCTTGCTTGTCTTCAAAATTTACCAAAATATGAGACTAGAATGAGTGCTTTTAACATGGTGGAGGTTTGAAAATAAGTCAAAATAACCATTTGTTTCCTAAACAACATGAGTATTGATTTCTGGGAAAGACTTTAGAGACCAAATCTTCTTAAAATGCTCCCGAAAATTACAAGGCTGACTCTAAAGGGAGCCAAATTCAGAAGGAAATTTTAGAAACTTCTCTTTTTATTCAACCAACTTTTCACTGTTCTTAATTTCATCCTGTTACTGCTAGTTCCACCCTTTGGAATACTCTACCCAACTTCTCTCCTTTCTCAGTGCTTACACCTTTCAAATACTTATAGAAAGTTATAATTTTTGTCTCCAGTCTTCCTCATTAGTCAGTATCACTCCGTCTCCTTAATCATGTTTGCAAAAAGAAAAGGAGTACTTGTGGCACCTTAGAGACTAACCAATTTATTTGAGCATAAGCTTTCGTGAGCTACAGCTCACTTCATCGGATGCATACTGTGGAAAGTGTAGAAGGTCTTTTTATATACACACAAAGCATGAAAAAATATCTCCTCCCACCCCACTCTCCTGCTGGTAATAGCTTATCTAAAGTGATCACTCTCCTTACAATGTGTATGATGATCAAGTTGGGCCATTTCCAGCACAAATCCAGGGTTTAACAAGAATGTCTGAGGAGGGTGGGGGGTAGGAAAAAACAAAGGGAAATAGGCTTGAATAGAGACTGGGAGTGGCTAAGTCATTATGCAAGGTAACCTAAGTTAACTGTATCCAATTTGCAAATAAATTCCAATTCAACAGTTTCTTGCTGGAGTCTGGATTTGAAGTTTTTTTTGTTGTAATATAGCAACTTTCATGTCTGTAATCGTGTGACTAGAGAGATTGAAGTGTTCTCCGACTGGTTTATGAATGTTATAATTCTTGACATCTGATTTGTGTCCATTTATTCTTTTACGTAGAGACTGTCCAGTTTGACCAATGTACATGGCAGAGGGGCGTTGCTGGCACATGATGGCATATATCACATTGGTGGATGTGCAGGTGAACGAGCTTCTGATAGTGTGGCTGATATTATTAGGACCTGTGATGGTGTCCCCTGAATAGATATGTGGGCACAGTTGGCAACGGGCTTTGTTGCAAGGATAGGTTCCTGGGTTAGTGGTTCTGTTGTGTGGTATGTGGTTGCTGGTGAGTATTTGCTTCAGGTTGGGGGGGCTGTCTGTAGGCAAGGACTGGCCTGTCTCCCAAGAGTTGTGAGAGTGTTGGGTCATCCTTCAGGATAGGTTGTAGATCCTTAATAATGCATTGGAGGGGTTTTAGTTGGGGGCTGACGGCTTTAGTTTAGGTGATGGCTAGTGGCGTTCTGTTGTTTTCTTTGTTAGGCCTGTCCCGGAGTAGGTGACTTCTGGGAACTTGTTTCTGAGGCTGTGGATGGCATTGTGTTCCGCACGGCTGAGGTTTATTGGGCAAGTGATGCTGCTTTTCCACAATTTCAGCCTGTGCACATCGGCGGAAGCACTCTATGTAGAAGTCCAGTCTGCTGTTCAGAAACAACTCTGACATCATAATCAAAAAGGCTGACAAAGGAGGTGCTGTTGTCATCATGAATAGGTCAAAATATGAACAAGAGGCTGCTCAGCAGCTCTCCAACACCACTTTCTACAAGCCATTACCCTCTGATCCCACTGAGAGTTACCAAAAGAAACTATAGCATTTGCTCAAGAAACTCCCTGAAAAAGCACAAAATCAAACCACTGGAACCCCGACCTGGGATATTCTATCTACTACCCAAGATCATAAACCTGGAAACCCTGGGCGCCCCATCATCTCAGGCATTGGCACCCTGACAGCAGGATTGTCTGGCTATGTAGACTCCCTCCACAGGCCCTACGCTACCAGCACTCCCAGCTACCTTCGAGACACCACTGACTTTCTGAGGAAACTACAATCCATTGGTGATCTTCCTGATAACACCATCCTGGCCACTATGGATGTAGAAGCCCTCTACACCAACATTCCACACAAAAATGGACTACAAGCCGTCAAGAACACTATCCCTGATAATGTCACGGCTAACCTGGTGGCTGAACTTTGACTGTGTCCTTACCCATAACTATTTTACATTTGGGGACAATGTATACCTTCAGATCAGCGGCACTGCTATGGGTACCCGCATGGCCCCACAGTATGCCAACATTTTTATGGCTGACTTAGAACAACGCTTCCTCAGCTCTCGTCCCCTAAAGCCCCTACTCTACTTGCGCTATATTGATGACATCTTCATCATCTGGACCCATGGAAAAGAAGCCCTTGAGGAATTCCACCATGACTTCAACAATTTCCATCCCACCATCAACCTCAGCCTGGTCCAGTCCACACAAGAGATCCACTTCCTGGACACTACAGTGCTAATAAACAATGGTCACATAAACACCACCCTATACCAGAAACCTACTGATCGCTATTCCTATCTACGTGCCTCCAGCTTTCATCCAGACCACACCACACGATCCATCGTCTACAGCCAAGCTCTGCGATACAACCGCATTTGCTCCAACCCCTCAGACAGAGACAAACACCTACAAGATCTCTATCAAGCATTCTTACAACTACAATACCCACCTGCGGAAGTGAAGAAACAGATTGATAGAGCCAGAAGAGTTCTCAGAAGTCACCTACTACGGGACAGGCCTAAGAAAGTAAATAACAGAACACCACTAGCCGTCACCTAAACTATGTTTATACATGATTTGTATAAAAACAAACATCTTCTGTATTTTCCACTGTATGCATCCGATGACGTGAGCTGTAGCTCACGAAAGCTTATGCTCAAATAAATTGGTTAGTTTCTAAGGTGCCACAAGTACTCCTTTTCTTTTTGCGAATACAGACTAACATGGCTGTTACTCTGAAATTAATCATGTTTGTTTCTATTATCATACTTCCCTTCATTTTGGCTATAGCTTCTGTTTAGGAGTTGATATTCAGTGGTTCATTATTCAATGGTCTCAAATTGCTGTAAGATATGACATTTTAAAAAGGTGTTGTACATCTGTTTGTAATTAACTATGTTGTGATGTATCATTTCTTTGAAGGAGTTACAAAGTTATTACTTTTTTCTAATATTAGCATATTCTAAAAGATCTTGACAGATCTTTTCATGTAAAGTTATAAGAATATTAGATGGAAATCTGGCATAGTTAATAGCAGTGTTAGAGGAAAAATTAGAGAGAATGTTTCAGTTACAGCGAGGCCATTCCGGCCTTGAGTTAATATGAAATATTAGTAATGAGCTGGGAAGCTGCACGTTTTTTAAATCCAGTGATCAGCTGAGTGAAAATGACTTAATATAGGAGCTCAACATAATGCAGAAAAACCATATATTTTTGGACTCAAGTAAAATATGCACCAGAAAACTCCTTTAAATAATTTTTTTAAGCATTACAATTGACTTTCAGTATTATGGTAACACTGAGAAGTCCCAACAAAGCTTTGGGCCCTGTTGGGCTAAGTGCTGTATCTGACTGCATACGTACAGTCGCTGCCTCAAAGAGTTTACAATCTAAATTTGCAATATAAATAATTCCCTTTGTTTATATTGCAAATTTAGATCTGTTTTACAGATGGGCAACTGAGGCACAGGGAGATTAGGCCAAGATCACCCTAGAAGTATGAGATGGAACTGGGAGTTGAACCTAGCCATTCTGGGGGCTGGTCTACTGCTTCTATTTACTTTGCTTTCCTCTAAATCAGGGGTTCCCAAACTTGGTTCATGGCTTGTTCAGGGTAAGCCCCTGGGGGGCTGTGAGACGCTTCGTTTATCTGAGCGTCCTCAGATAAGGCCACTCGCAGCTCCCAGTGGCTGCGGTTCACTGTTCCCTTTACTCTTTAACATCAGGATAAATGTTTAAAATGTCCAGGGAGGCAGAGACAAGCCTGAATCGGTCCTCTTTAGAGTCCAAGAGACTAGCCCTTCTGACCAATTCGCTGTTTTTAAATTGGACCCATCGCCTCCCAATTTGAGACCTGCTGAAAATGAAGTCCATACATTCTTCAGCCTACCACCTCCAGATGGACAGACTGGTTTGACACTAAGGGAACCGTTAAAACCCTGTTACAAAAGT
The DNA here is from genome assembly GCF_965140295.1 of Lepidochelys olivacea. Classification (NCBI taxonomy): domain Eukaryota; kingdom Metazoa; phylum Chordata; order Testudines; family Cheloniidae; genus Lepidochelys; species Lepidochelys olivacea. Next base: position 54,400,324 of record NC_140412.1, read on the forward strand.
TAATTGAACCTCAGGATAAAAATAGGGGAAAACCTTGTCCCCATCTGCTCATCACAGTGAGGCTTCCTAAAGCCTTTACTGACTCTTACCTGTTCAAGTTGTAACTCTGAAGGCAGTCTCAGTGAATGAAATATCTATCAAATATTTACTGATGCCTTAAAGAGACAATGGAAGGGTCTCTGATCCGTACATGAACCAGAGGATTTAAGTCCTCAGTTTCCCAAAGTAGTATGGATGTGGTATACATTCCCCTGGAAGGGGATTTTATTTTTTATCAAACATAGCAAGTCTGTAATCCAGTAGAAAGCTCTGCGGTATGTCTCTTCTTTGCGGGAAAAACCTTAAGAGTCACCAACAAAATCACAATAAGAGAAGCGGTCCTTCAAAATCCCTGAGGGAATGCAGGAAGTGGTAGCCCATGAAGTATTTTAGATGTATATATTTTGATTGGGGATAACTGAAAAATTGCACAGTGACCTGATGAACTTTCTTCACAAAAGCCAATAGAAGTCTATGCTTCTGTGTAGAATTTGGATGGGTGAAAGATGTCTCTTGAATCAGCACTGGCAAATGCCCAGGTAAATGAGCATCTTGACTAACTTAAACCTTGCTTCTCACTCTGACTGTCTTACCACCCTCCTTGAATCCCTTCACTGTCTCCTCCTACTCAGTGATGAAGTTCAAGCTTTTTGTGAGTCTTTAAGGCCCTATGTAATTCTGCTCCTGCCTTCTTGTCCACTTTTCTCTCATTTTTGTGTCTTCCTTTTGTTCTGCTAGTGATGCTAGCCTTGACACCATTTGTCTGATTTTTTTTTTCCCCATCAAACATACTCACAACTCCTTCTATAAAAAGAAAAGGAGTACTTCTTTTTTCTTTTGCGAATACAGACTAAAACGGCTGCTACTCTGAAACTCCTTCTATGCCATCCTTACACATGGACCCTCTTGTTGAGCTGGTCCCCACTGAGATCTCTTCTGAAGACCCATTACCACAGTGTTTGCAAGAAATTATAATGGCATGGTCATAGGGTCATCTGGATTTGTGTGTTTATATTTAGATTGACACCCATCTTGATATATACAGAATTCTAAGTATGATAATACTGTGTATTTTTAATATATTTATGAACACATTTTGACCTAAACATTTGGCTAAGAATCCTGTTACTTGTCTGGTGTGTGGAATTTTTCCCATCCCTTTCTCTTACCATTTATCTGTTTGTTTTGTTTGTCATTTCAGGGGCTTTTATCTCCTTTTTATGTCTGGTAAGTCCCAGAACACTGTGGGCATTTCCAGAAACAAATAATAACAGGACATAGAGAGCACTTGTATCTTTTATGGATGGTTTGTGTTGTGTTTATGATGTGTTGTCATTAACATTTTGGTGACTCGTGTTCTCTCACATATTTGGTGTGATTTGAAAAAAAAACACTCGTTATAGGTTAGACAGCTGTTATCTTCAGATATTTGAATCGTCACCATGTGGGAAAACACCAATCAGGGCAAATATTTCATTAAAAGGTGCTGAAAATCAGCCAATGACTATAAATTTGGGCATACAGCTGAAGCACTTAGTTACTCCAAGACTAAGTTTATTACGTACTCAGCATTCCTTGTCTCAGCAATGCTATATAAACCCAACAGCTTTCAGTTTGCTTCCTTTTTAAAGTGGGCTGAAGAGCTCTATTTCTTTTCTCCTTTGTAAAGAAAACAATGTGTATATTGTCAAGACACTGCACGAATGTCCTTACAATACACATATTGTCCTGAGCTCTGTAGATCCAATGTTTACCGTTGTAAAGGACTGACTTGTACCACCGTCTATATTTTTTGCTACCGGTTCATTATAAAAAAAAGTTCATTAAAACGAGCGGATTATATTTTGAAATCAAATCCCATTTGTAGAGTCTCTACCAATAGGCAGGTTAGAAGACATATTTTTGGGAAGGAATTTATCTTTTTTCTGGAGCACCGAGATTTTAAAATAAGAATGAGATCAGAAGCAGCACAATAATCATGTTACATAATGTTTTTGTTATGTAGTGGTTTCTGAGAAATCAACCATATTAAGACATTGTACTTGAGCAGTGGCTAACTTACTGATGTCATTAATTGTCTTTAAGGAACCTTGCTTTACATTTCAATTCAGACTGGAAGATGGACTGCTTACTCCAAAGTTGTCTTGTGAGCTGTACAGCATGGAAATGTTCTGGGGTGGGGGGGAGTTATGTGATGCAGGAAGAGCAAGAAGGATAAATCAGGAGAAATGCTGGTCTGTCAGTTGTTTAAGATGGAAGCTCACTCAGTAATTTCAGCAATAAACCAAGAAAATGTCAAAGTGACATATCCCAAAATAATATGCAATATGAGAACAAATCTGGGACACATTTTGAGAACCTGCTTTTAAAAAGTTTTAAATGAAAACGAGTTGGCGGGGGGGGGGGGGGGTTCACCAACTTTACACAAAATAAACCAGATGGCTTACAAAAATAACCAAAACCCTCATAAAATAAATTTCCAGGAACTAATGAATCTCCTTGTACTTTCTTTCCTTCTGCTTTAAGGAAGGTCCGTTATTTCAGTACATCCTTCACACAAAGCACAATGGCAGAGTGGTCTTCCAATAGAGGAGAGGATTTTGGATCCAGCAAAGTCCCTGAAAAGGGATGTGAATATTTCTATTCACACCCAATTCCATATGCTCTTGTAGTTTTTCCTGCCTACCAGATGTCTCAATAGTCTGAACTCCATTGCTGAAGTTCCATGGGAGGAAGTCCTGTGTATCATCTAAGCTTCAAAAGAGGGTAGTTAATTACCAGGCAGTATTAACTGAGTGTGATTTTTCTTAGCTGGGAATAATTGTCATCTCTTCTGGAACACTTTCCTGAGACCTATGAAAAGAAGCTAAAATGATATGGCTGCTGCTGATCACTGTAGCAGAACCATCCATTGTTTAATATGTTTATCCATTGTTTTTTTTTGATGCAGTAACAGAATTGAGGCCTGAGCAACCAAGAAGGTTTTTTAAAAGGTGTAATGTAAGTGATGGAGCACTGCAGAGCCTTCTTTTCTCTCTGGAAGCATGTAGAATAAAATCCACACTTGACAATCCCTCCAAGTCCTGGCAAGATGATCTGCTTCTGCAGACTCACTTCCTACATTGTCAGCTGTGATAGAGGGAGAAGATCCATTGCTTAAGATTATTCTGAGAGGCCTGCAATGAGAAAAGGCAGCATAGGAGGGGAATTAAGAGTAAAGAATGGAATAGAGATAGTGGGAGTGAGTGAGGAGTGCAAGACCTGCTACAATATTTCAAGTCAGCTCTTCCCCCAACTGTTCAAGCTGCTTTTTCCTCTAAAATAAATATTAAATAAAACACTGCTAATGGAGGAACCTAAATGCTGCCTTTACTTGCTAAGTGCAGGTGCAGAGAGCACTGGCAGGCACACATAGCAGCAGCTGGTATTTTGCTAGCTCCATATGGGATTGGCACATCAAAATGTTTGAATTCTGTTCCTAGTTTAAAACCCAAGATTTTAGAATGTGCTTGAAAATCCAGCTATGTAAGTTTGACTATCCTTAACTGGAAGACAGCTTTGCCTAACCAAGACAGTAATTCTCTGCTGAAGAAATGCCTCCAGATGTACATGACCAGGGCCATTGACCGTAAGCGAGATCTCTGTGTAAAGTAAATGAGAAATAGTAATTCTTTCTAAACAATGAAGTCCACTGGATAAACTTCTGATTTTATGCCTGGTTTTCTATTGCTGTCTTTCTGTCTCCTTACCAATGTCACTATTAAATATACCTTGAAATTGTATTAACTCATTTCACAGTGTCCCTGTTTCCCAATCTCCTGCTATGTGAACAGCAGAGAAATGAGGTAGATGTCAACCTTTCTGGACCTCCTTTCACATTTTAAAACCAATGCTAGAGGGGTGGGCTTTACCAAACTGGTGTATCTTCTCCAACCAACATTTTCTCTCTCCTTTTGGGATTACAATGTATCCATGAATCAAAGTGCTATTAATTATAATAGTAATTAAGAATGGGTGTAGCCAAAATTAAATGAAATCTCTACTTTGTAGAATCCAAACACCAGAGCAACTCAAATAGCATTATTGCACATGTATGTGGGGAAAATAAAATTAAAGGGTTGATTTGCAATACAGTCTTTTGTAATAATCTCCTCATATAATCAAGCAGAGAAAATTATGAGTGTTACGTACTCGTGTTGCAATAGCAGCTGGAGGTCTTCATCAAGGTCCCATTGTGCTGTGTTCTGTACAGACATGTAATAAACAGTTCTTGATAGTTCTGGTAGAAATCTTTTTAGGCAAAAACAGGGCTTTGTTGAAAACAAAATTATTCATGGGAGACAAAGCAACTTTTTTGTTTTGAAATTATGGGGAAATTCCACATTCCCTTTTTCCAACCCCTCCTTCTGTCCCCTCACCCTTTGTCTCCTTGAGAAGTGGGTGGGGAAGGCAAAAATAAAGAAAATGAGGGGGGAAAAACATATATATATATTTTTTTTACCCACTAGAATTTTTTGGGGGGCGGGGTAATTAAAAGGTGCTATTGGAGGGGAAAAAACATTCTTAATTGTTTTTTAGTTTCCCACCTATATTTCTATGAAACTAGAGAAAGTAACCTCTCTCACTTCTTAATCTGTTTTTTCACTCTGGGGAGGGGGGAGGATTAATGGTGGGAAAGGATGACAAATCAAATTTTTTAAAAAAATCATTTTTTGGGGGGATTTTTTTTTGAATAAGCTGAAAACCAAACATTTCATGACCAACTACCCCATCCCCAGTTTTACTGAGCTCTAATACCCCCCTTGCAATCTTAGCACATGATGAAAGACCACAATTAGATGCAATAAGGGAAGAACAAGGTAACTGTGAGATCATGTTTTGTATAATATGCAGCAATAATCCTATCCTATTTACTGCCTACTAGTTATGGGATAACTAAGATTGATTTGGCTGGCCTAGTAGTAGGCTATGAAAAATGTTTTCTGTATGGAAAAAAATGGAAAAATACATGAGGTTTTTTTGTATTACTATTTAAAGCAATGCTATGTTGGTCAAGACAATATAAGAGACACAGGGTGGGTGAGGAAATAAATTTTATTCGACCAACGGAAGAGCTATGTGGAAGCTTGAAAGCTTTTCTCTTGTACCAACAGAAGCTGGTGATCCACCTTCTTTCTCTATTTAAAGGAATGTCAGAACTTTTGACTATCATAATACTGTGTGAAATGTAATTAGTCATAAGAAAGTTACATCAAAGCATTAGCTTCAATATTTCAGGTCTGTTCCATGACCTGTGTGAAATGACTTGGTGGTCTCAGGCCATTTCCTAGTGGATAGACGTCTACATCATAAAACCACCATCACAAACTAATATTCTAGGCAGAGCTGGTACTGCTGCCTGTTAAGATTTTATTATATATAAAGGCCCTACTTGAATTGCAGGATGATTGATTGATTGTCAAATAATTGCATCTGAGTTGTGGACAAGACATGGAAAATTGTGGAAAAGTAATAATGGATCTTTATTAATTGAAATAATTTGGAAAAGCCAGAGAACCTAATTGTTTAAGAAAAAAACACTGGAACAATATAAACACTCAAGTATTATGTTATGCATGCTAACTTTTTTGATAACCAGACATTTTGCTGCAACTATATTAGTCATTCATGCATGGGGCTGACAGCGAGAGCCGTGCCATGTGTGGTCCGAGCCCCAGCCGTTTATCCGCTTGGATAAATGGGATTCTACTATACTAATGGGGGGGGGAAAGTATGTTGCAAACCTCAAAATGTATGCAAAATTGTGGACTGTGCAAAGTAAGCTAATATCAAAACTGCCGCAGAAGCCTAATGTTGCAGGATCCATAATTTCTGCAATATTGTAAATTATGTAGGGCTGTAATTCTATACATGTTACAGTAGTATCTAAAGGCCCCAACAAAGATTGAACATGAACATGCTATAAACACATAGCAAGGGAGAGTTCCTGACTCAGAGGTTACAGTCTAAATAGATAAGACAAGCAACAGTTAGGTAATGGAAGTATTATCACATTTTATCGATGGGCAGTTGAGTTAGAGTAAGTGTCTTGCCCAAGTTCACATAGAAAGTCTGTGGTAGAGTTGAGATCTGAACCCAGATCTGCTAAATCTCCACCCAGCACTTTAACCACAAGACCATTCAAACAGTAAATGGAAATAAATGATATTCCTGTTGGCTATTTCAGCAAAAAGTCCTAAATGGATACTGTCATAAATATAAAGGGAAGGGTAAACCCCTTTGAAATCCCTCCTGGCCAGGGGAAAGCTCCTCTCACCTGTAAAGGGTTAAGAAGCTAAAGGTAACCTCGCTGGCACCTGACCAAAATGACCAATGAGGAGACAAGATACTTTCAAAAGCTGGGAGGAGGGAGAGAAACAAAGGGTCTGTGTCTGTCTGTAGTCGTCTGCCAGGGATAGACCAGGAATGGAGCCTTAGAACTTTTAGTAAGTAATCTAGCTAGGTATGTGTTAGATTATGATTTCTTTAAATGGCTGAGAAAAGAATTGTGCTGAATAGAATAACTACTTCTGTCTGTGTATCTTTTTTGTAACTTAAGGTTTTGCCTAGAGGGGTTCTCTATGTTTTTGAATCTAATTACCCTGTAAGATATCTACCATCCTGATTTTACAGGGGGGATTTCTTTATTTCTATTTACTTCTATTTTTTATTAAAAGTCTTCTTGTAAGAAAACTGAATGCTTTTTCATTGTTCTCAGATCCAAGGGTTTGGGTCTGTGGTCACCTATGCAAATTGGTGAGGCTTTTTATCCAACATTTCCCAGGAAAGGGGGGGTGCAAGTGTTGGGAGGATTGTTCATTGTTCTTAAGATCCAAGGGTCTGGGTCTGTAGTCACCTAGGCAAATTGGTGAGGCTTTTTACCAAACCTTGTCCAGGAAGTGGGGTGCAAGGTTTTGGGAAGTATTTTGGGGGGAAGGACGCGTCCAAACAGCTCTTCCCCAGTAACCAGTATTAGTTTGGTGGTGGTAGCGGCCAGTCCAAGGATAACGGGGGTAATATTTTGTACCTTGGGGAAGTTTTGACCTAAGCTGGTAAAGATAAGCTTAGGAGGTTTTTCATGCAGGTCCCCACATCTGTACCCTAGAGTTCAGAGTGGGGGAGGAACCTTGACAGATACAAAGCCTGAGCTAGTCTTTGACACTTAGACAAGCTCCAATGCTGAACTGGAAGGGCAAGTTTGCATCTTTGCTGCTAAAACTGAATTTCTTTTCTGGCGAAAAAGACTACTTTAGGCTCTAGAGCTGTCAATCAGAAATCTTCCACAAGTGCCAAAGTCACTTAAAATTTCAGACAATATTTTCCTTTAGTCTAAGGAAAGGTAAAATGTATGATATACCCACAAGATCTGGATGGTTTGCCACAATTTATTTTAACGTGGCCAAAAGTCAACTTCTGATTATTCTTTTGAAACCCTCCATTTCCCATCACTGCTGATTACACATGATGACCACAAGTGCTATAACTTGGGAGTTATCTTTGACTCCTCCATATCCCTCACATGTACTGGCTCTATCCAGACTTTCTCCTCAGCATCTAAGCTCCACACTTTTCTCTCTAACCCTTTAGCTAAAAGTCTTCTTCAGGCCCGGATCATTTCAATGTCCTCCTCTCTGACTTACCTGATGATGCCCCTTCCAGTTCATACAAAGCACAGATTCCATGATCCTGACCATGTCATGCTCTCATGGTGCTTTAAATTCCTCTTATACTGCATCAGTTTCAAATACGGCTGTCAAGGAATTAAAAAAATTAATTGTACAATTAATCGCACTGCTAAACAATAATAGAATATCATTCATTTGAAAACTTCTAAAAATATTTAAATATATTGATTTCAATTATAACACAGAATACAAAGTGTCCGGTGCTCACTTTATATTTATTTTTGATTACAAATAGTTGTGCTGTAAAAAAACAAAAGAAATTGTATGAGGTGAATTGAAAAATACAAGTACTGTAATACAATCTCTTTATCATTAAAGTTGAACTTACAAATGTAGAATTATGTACAAAAAGTGCAAATAACAAAGCCTACAAGTCCACTCAGTCCTATTTCTTATTCAGCCAATTGCTCAGGCAAACAAGTTTGTTTACATTTGCAGGAGATAATGTTGCCTGCTTCTTGTTCACAATGTCACCTGAAAGTGAGAACAGGAGTTTGCATGGCACTGTTGAGCTGGTGTCACAAGATATTTACATGCCAGATACACTAAAGATTAATATGTCCCTTCATGCTTCATCCACCATTCCAGAGGACATGAGTCCATGTTGACGATGGGTTCTGCTCAATAACAATCCAGTGCGGACCGACACATGTTCATTTTCATCATCTGAGTCAAATGCAACCAACAGAACGTTGACTTTTTTTTTTTTAATTTAATTTTTTTTGGGGGGGGGGAGGTTTCTGGTTCTCTAGTTTCCGCATCAGAGTGTTGCTCTTTTAAGACTTCTGAAAGCATGCTACATACCTCATCCCTCTCAGATATTGGAAGGTACTTCAGATTTTTAAACCTTGGGTTGAGTGCTGTAGCTATCTTTAGAAATCTCCCATTGGTACCTTCTTTGTGTTTTGTCAAATCTGCAGTGAAAGTGTTCTTAGAACGAACAACATGTGCTGAGTCATCATCTGAGACTGCTATAACATGAAATATATGGCAGAATGAGCGTAAAATAGAGCAGGAGATATGCAATTCTGCCCCAAGGGGTTCAGTCACAAATTTCATTAACACATAATTTTTTTAATAAGCGTCATCAGCATGGAAGCATGTCCTCAGGAATGGTGGCCGAAGCATGAAGAGGCATACAAATGTTTAGCATATCTAGCTAAAGGTAGCTAGTAGGTACCTTGTAATGCCGGCTACAAAAGTCACCATGTGAATGTCTGTTCTTTTTCTGGTGACATTGTAAATAAGAAGCCGGCAGCATTATCACCCGTAAATGTAAACAAACTTGTTTGTCTGAGCGATTGGCTGAATAAGAAATAGGACTGAGTGGACTTGTAGGTTCTCAAGTTTTGCATTGTTTTGTTTTTGAGTGCAGTTATGTAACAAAACAAATCTACATTTGTAAGTGGCACTTTCACAATAAAGTGATTGAACTACAGTACTTGTATGAGGTGAACTGAAAAATACTGTTTCTTTTTATCATTTTTACAGTGCAAATATTTGTAATAAAAATAATGTGAGCAGTATACACTTTAAATTCTGTGTTGTAATTGAAATCAATATATCTGAAAATGTAGAAAAACATCCAAAAATATTTAATAAATTTCAATTGGTATTCTATTGTTTAACAGTGCGATTAGAACTGCAATTACTCAAAATTAATTTTGAGTTAATTGTGTGAGTTAACTGTGATTAATCAACAGCCCCAGTTTCAAGCTTCTTGTCTTTCCTTTTAGGTCTTTGCATGGGTTATGTCCCTTCTACTTATCCAGTCCAGCTTCTCACATAGTTCCATCAAAGATGAAAGGCTGAAGCATATTCCAGGAACTCTTGTGATAATACAGTTGTTTTTCTACTTGGTGAGTGTGAAATGTCTTAACCAAGCTGCACACAGCATATCATGTTGTAGCAAGAGCCAACAACATGGTAGATTTTTCACAGTGTTGCTAAAGCCTAATAGGAATCTGGCTGCTGGTCATAGCTGCAAAAGCTGCTGTCTAGTCATCAGAAACCCAAGAGGAGAAGGTCAGATGTTGTTCATTCACCTTCCTGAGACTGAGTTGATTTAATTTCTTTCCCTTTCTTTTCTGTTTGGTCTGTTTCTTTTTGTCCCCAGAACTGATTATAGATCTCTAGTAAATTGTGTGAATTATGAAAATTGGTTTAAAAATCGGAAAGATTAAATACTTGTGATTTCAACCACCTAATCCCAGACAAAAGAACTATGGACTTAACACCAATAGCATGTGTTCAAAATCAATTAATTTCCTCTATACAATACAAATTCACTTTTAAATATGGCCGTTATTCCCGTTAAATAGCTAGGCTTTGCTAAAACTAGTAGGATGACTGACAAATATATGAAATATGATACAGAACCTTGCAGTTGGGGTTGTTTTTTTTCTTTTTTGTTTTTTTTTTTTGGTTTTTTTTGTGTGTGTGTCCCAACTTCAAATTCTACTTTTGGAGTGGGATTTAAACTTAGAAACTGATTAGTCTTTTACAGTATATAATGACCTGTAATTTTCCCTTCACCTCAACATAATAAATGTTAAAAATTATTTCCTTTCTTGTTCTTCTTTTCATAGTATGCTCTTCATTTGTGAACCATTAGGTTTATTGTTATAAGCATTATTATTCTTGTTGAAATCAGTGTTTTTGCTTGCCTTTTATAAAGAAACATATAATCATGTTCCCACAGCAAAAGCTAGAACCTTCTTTAAGCAATTTAGAATTACTTTATTCAGTAGCTGGGTTTGTTTAATATTGAAATCATTCATGCATACCTCAGAGAATTAGTGGGCCAGATCATCAGTTGGGGTAAACTTACATCAGCTGGGAATTTGAATCAACCACATTGTATTCCCCAAAATACTGTGATGTGTGTGCATCTTCTTTCAAAATAGTCAATAGTTCTAAGGTCCCATCACATCCATTTCCCCCTGTTTCCAGGGTAAGAAGGCTCTTATCACTTGTTGTGTATTAGGCTTGCAGTAGACAGTCAACATGTTCCACCTCAGTGGCAGGCGAAAGGAGATGTGAAAAAATGTGTCGGTGCAAAGAGTTAAAGGATCAGACTGTAACATGACTGGGAATATTTTTGGGATTACAGATGCTATGTTTAATGTAAGATACTTGTTAGAATAATTATTGGCAAATATTACTTGTTTATATTGTTCATGGAACTCATCCATTATGCTCAGTGTTGCACAAACATATGTAAGGACTCATCACTGCTGCATTACTCAACTGTATCATTAAATTGGGACAGTCTGAGGAATACTGGCTAGATTGTGACTAGTCTACGTAGCTATGTTCAAAATGCCTTCCCTCTGTTGAGTGCTTGCATGCGGGCCAGTCAAAATTGCATCTCTCACTTTCCCAGTCACAAGGAATGCTGGAAGCTAGCTCCAACCAAAGAGTGGGACTATGGCCATATATTCTGTTTGCAATAGCCTGGACAGCTGGGTCAATATAGAGAGGAGGGCACACTCTGCTCTTTCAAAACATGCTGGCAGAAACTTTGCTGGCTGGTGCAAGAGAGCTTTTTGGGATGATTGACCTCTTTGGCCTCCTATCATGGCAATGGCTGAAGAGCCCTAATTTATCCTAATTTATCACTTAGCCTTTGGACTAGATAACCTTAAAGTATTTTTACATTTTATTTTGATTCAGGGCAACAAAAATCCCTTGTACAGAGGTTCTGGGCACCCTGCCAAGTACTTAAAATAGCAAATCCAAATGCAAATTTTAATCATCTCACCATATCCTACTAAGCAGTAGCTCTAAATACAAATAAAACCTAGCACACTGGCCAGTACTTCAGCCTCCAAAATTCTCCTCAAAGACCAGGTGGGAAGAAAAAAGTAGGCCTATAGTATTGTCAAGTCTGGGTTATTGCAGACAAGGGGCAGGCAGGCATTCCAGAGCCCTGGGGCCCATATGGAGAACAAGCTGCCAGATCCCTCTTGATATAATGAGGAGATGCCTAACATCCATGCCCCCACCCGCTGCAACTTTGGCAGTATGTCACCAAATTATGAATAAAAAAGGATAAGCTGAAAAAATACTTGTACAGTTTCCCATGTAAAAGTACAAATGGGTACCTGAGTTAAGATTTAATTTTTCTTAAGAAAAGTCATGGGTAGAAGCACTCCCAGGTTGAAAACTTAATGCCAAAACTGGCAATATTTAATTATAATTAACTATTTGTTACAGTAGCACCTGCAATTAGCTAGGCACTATCCAGATGTACAAGAAGGGATGATCTGTGCCCAGAGGTGTGTTAGGATGTAGATATTCAGGCCTGTCTGTAAAGGCCTATACTCTAAAAATGGAGGTGTATTCTTCTCACTTAGCTAGTTATAGAGGTATAAAAGAAAGAATCAAAGTCACTGTCTGCCGGTGTAAGAGCCTTCTCTTACTGTGACAGTCTGAGGCCCTGTTCTTAAGCTAAGGCCTTTGGCTAAGCAACAGAGGCAGCCATAAGCTGGTAAACGAACGGTCACCTCCTCACATTCCAAACGAGTCATATTGAAATAAGGTGCTATTGGGCTGTTTAGGAATACAATCCTGTCCTGATAATGCCTATCGCCTCCAGAGAAAGGGAAGTGCCTAGAAGATGTAAAAGGAAACTTAGTTTGATAGCATCCTGTCTAGCAAGAACTCACTTCTCAATAGCTGGGATGTGAAATCCTCATTTCTGTGTTTGTTCTATCACTGTAGTCCCCATTTCCCTATTGTTTGTCTGCATAATCTCTGACTGGTTTTGTGATTGTTCCTGTCTGCTGTATAATTAATTTTGCTGGGTGTAAACTAATTAAGGTGGTGGGATATAATTGCTTAAATAATCATGTTAGGATTGGTTAGTTAAATTTCAGTAAAATGATTGGTTAAGGTATAGCTAAGCAGAACTCAAGTTTTACTATGTAGTCTGTAGTTAATCAGGAAGTGAGTGTGTGGGGGTGTGTGTGTGTGTGTGGGGAAATGGGAACAGGGAATGGGGGTGGGGAAATTGGAATCATGTTTTCCTAAGGGAGGGGGAATGGAAACAGGGACACAGGTAAGGCTCTGTGGTGTCAGAGCTGGGAAGGGGGACACTAAGGAAGGAAACTGGAATCATTCTTGCTGGAAGTTCACCCCAATAAACATCGAATTGTTTGCACCTTTGGACTTCGGGTATTGTTGCTCTCTGTTCATGCGAGAAGGACCAGGGAAGTAAGTGGGTGAAGGAATAAGCCCCCTAACAAGATGCTCACAATCTAAGGATCAACGGGGAAAGGGAACAACAAATAGATTCACTCTAGGCAGTGGGGCGGACATGAGATTTTTAAGAAGAACTTAACAGTGGAGAGGATAGAGATCTTGAGGTGAGTTCAGGGAGATCATCCAGATGGCCTCTGTGCAAGCTATGAAGTCTTGGAGGCCACTGCTGGAGATAATTGAATGGGCAGTGAAGGTAGGAACTTAAGGAGAACAGAGGTGGTAGGGACAATGTGAAACTTGACAAGGAAGGATAAGTAGGAAGGGGCAGATTAATATGGTGCCTTGAAGGAGTTTGACTGAGAGATACAAATCTTTCAAAAAAACCCAAAAACATTTTCATTGGGAATGCCAAGAGGAAATGCCTGCAGCAAACTGGAGATGGAGTGGATTTCATTTGTCAGCCCCACACAGGGCACTCATAATCCTGGCTTTATCTGTGTGTTTTTTTTTTTTTTAATTTCATATTGGCTTGCCTACCTTCAAGCTAAGGATGCATAATGTTCTAGAGCTTGAGTAATATGTTTATATTCTTTATTTCAGCTCAATAATGAAAACTACTGCTGCTCAGAAAAAAATGCAAGTCAGGAATATTAATCTTGATTCTGGGCCTGATCTAAATTCATTAGTCAATGGACAGAGTCCTAAAGTTGATTTTGATGGGCTTTGAATCAGGCTCCCTCCAGGACTAATATTTTGTATTTGTTTAATTATTCTATTTATGTATGACATTGAATGACTCAGTGTAACTAAGAGCAACTGTACAAAATGACTTCTAAACGTCAGTGTTTTAATTTGTAGCCACTGAAAGACTGCCCTCATGTGGTGAAACAGAATGCTGAATCAACAGCATGGTGTCTGCTGCAGCTATTCTAGATGCTTGCATCACAAGTACTGACCAACCTGAGTTTGCTAAATTTGGAAGGTCTAATGTCACCATATGCATCTAATTAGAGTTATACTGTGGCCAAGCAAATTACTGTATAGTATTTAGTAATTCAAGAATTGTGATGTAATGTTATGAATTACTGCATAAAGAATTACTTTATTATTAAATATAGCAATTTAAAGAAATATTCAATTAAAGTAAAAGCGTGGGAGACAGATTCTGCACTGTTTACTCAGGCTGTCGTTAACTTCAAAGGTAGTTTCAGGGGCACAAGAAATTCTGGATTTAGTCATTAACCGTAAAAATGTTATGATTGCTTGTGATTCTAGCATAAAGCCCTACTTTTACTGTCCTTTTCATCAGAATAGTTGGAAATTACTTTCAGTAACTGTAATATGTGTTCTTATTCCTGTTACCACTAGTGTGTTTAAAACCGGCAATTAATATCGTTGTACTTTTCACAACAACTTAGTTTTAAAGGGGAGAACCTATATTTGGGGGGAGGAGGAAAGGGATGTTTAATTTTGTAGTAAAGAAAAAAGACCTGTTAATGAAGACTGTTTCATTATAACAGGCCATAAAAAGGTTGGTGTCACTGATTCCTGACATCCAAGAAAATATAAATCGATCTCCAGCTTTAAGATATTTGTTCTTTATTTTAAAGCTGACTTGCCAAGGGTTCTTTTGTAGTTCCTAAAACTCAAGGGAAAAAAAACTATTAAGCCAATATTAAAAAATGAAATTAGCACTGTATTTTAACAAAATTTAAAATAATTACAACCTCCTTAGAAGACACGGTCACTTTAAGTAAAAATAAATAAATAAATCTGGACCAAAGGCATTCCTAGTGTTACTTCACTTCAGTTAATGGAGAAATATTAGGGCTGCATTTGGCTCTAGGTAGTTAAAATAAATCCCTTTACCTTTGTTACTTTTAGTTTTAATAATCTCTGGTGCTAGTATTTTTACGATATCAATTTACTGTTTTGCTGTTTACTTTTTGCATTCCATCAGTTTGAACAATGTAAATAAGTGGGTCACTTTCACTTTTGGTTTATAGTCAGTCCCACTTTCAGGTGATCATGAAGTAGCACAATGCTGCGAGGCTTACAAACCGTGGAAAGAAATCTTTATTTTTTTAAAGACTGTTTTTGTTAGAATGGGTGGGAAAGATGAAATATATGGCTGTATGTTTTATAAGTTTGTTTCTATAAAATAATTTGGGATCAGCCTTGGTCTGACACTGTCCCTTGTTGTTTATCATGTTTATTATGGTAGTTATGCTTATGACGATGATGCTTATGGTCCACCTGAGAATGGGACCCTATTGTGCTAGGCACTGTACAAACTCAGAATGAGACCATCCCTGCCCCAAAGAGATTACAGTTTAAATAGGCAAGACAGACACAGGGTAGGGGAAAGATGAATAATGGCAGTAAAGGTCATGTTTAATTCCACAGGTTTTTGATTTTTCTATTTAAATTCTTTCACTGGAGTTACATTAACTGGGGACTAGGGAAATGGAGAACCAAAAGCATGGAGGGGCAGGATGAAGTTGAAATAAGTGAGGAAGAGGCAAGAGGCTTGGAAGAATCAGCTAGTTAGCACAGGGGGGAGAGCGTTCATTGTGAAAACTGCAGAAAAAAGTCTGTCTGCGGCAGCAGCTTATAAAACTTTTTTTTTTTTTCAAACTGATTGTGCAACTAGGAGTCAATCACTGTTCAAGCATTTCTTTGATCTGATTGGCCGGGCTCGGGGCTCAGGAGCCAATCATGCTCTCCGGTGGGAAATTCATAAAGCGGCAACAAGCTACCTTAAAACCGGGACAAGCCCAAAACAAGCCAACAAGCAACCAACAGCAAGTACAAGTACAAACCAACTCCACTTAAAACAAAGCCAATTTCTGCTTTATTGCGAGCAGAATTGTCAAGTGGCCCCTTTGGCTTCTTTCTCAAAGGCCATTTCGTTGCTGGAAGGAGGAATACTACATAGGTCTTAATGTTTCCAGAGGAAGGCATCTCCCTTCACAGTTCACGCTACATCTTGAAGTGTAGTTGTCATCATAAGAGGAATTAGAGTCCATCGGAAACTGGAGGCATTTAAAGAAAGTAGCTGCAACTACAGACATAAACAAATAGACTACCACACAGCTTGAATTCCAGCTTTCTTTCCTTTGTTTACAAGGCACTACACTCTGGAACTCAAAACAGCCCAGTGAGACATCTACTGGCTGTGAATGATGTACTGCAAATAAGCATAAGAGGAAAAAGAGAGAGAGAGAGAAATGTCTTCTAAAAACATACAATTAAACTATGTATAAATTCTTGTGCTGCACTTATCACCATAGTATGTGATGAAGCAACCACCAACTCATATGAGGCCATGCTGCATAATTTCAGAATAAAAATATTTTTGTTTGAGGCATTTTTTTTGATGAACACAGTTTCAATGGAAAATTTCCAACCAGCCCTATTAAAAATTGATCTTCCTGATATATGATTCCTGTCTACACAGCTCTTCCAGCTTCTCCATTTTGGAGTATATTGAGGGCTAATATTGATATGATGGAAACTGTGGACCAGGTCCTCAGCTGGTGTAAACTGGCATAATCTGATTGATGTCTATATAAATATTCTCTTTTAGGATCTGGGCCATATCTTTCTTTGAAGTTTGAGTCTTGTCATGTAAAACATAGTTACTCTGGACTTCCATGATGAGTAACAGAACAATTGGTTCATGCTTCTGGCCAACATCCAAATATCTTAAATTACAGTCCATGGCACCTGGATTATATTTTATTATCTAGCTGAGATGATTAGGCCCTGACAGGTAAGGTGGTATCATCAAAGGTTCTTTCCTTTCTGTTCATCTATTAGCCTAACAGTACATTCTGGTTGTCAGCACTCTCGGTATATATTTTCTTGTTCCTGACCATCACTTTGCTCATTCTCTGCATTTACTAATGATGATTATGTATTCTTTTCAAAGTTTTCTTTCTCAATGTTTAAGGAATACCACAGAATATTGTCTCTTTGCATAGAATACTCCAAAATTTTGAGGGACATCTTTTTCATATTGTGACCATGTACCTCTGACATTGTAGTACAAATAAAAACATGCCACTCCTGCAGCTTTTCTGATCTCTGGCAGTTTGTCACATAATATTGGCATGTGTATGTCTCTGAGTCCTACAAATGCTTCAATCTCTTTAATGACAGGTTTCAGAGTAACAGCCGTGTTAGTCTGTATTCGCAAAAAGAAAAGGAGTACTTGTGGCACCTTAGAGACTAACCAATTTATTTGAGCATGAGCTTTCGTGAGCTACAGCTCACTTCATCGGATGCATACCGTGGAAACTGCAGCAGACTTTATATACACACAGAGAATATGAAACAATACCTCCTTCCAGCCCACTGTCCTGCTGGTAATAGCTTATCTAAAGTGATCATCAGGTTGGGCCATTTCCAGTACAAATCCAGGTTTTCTCACCCTCCGCCCCCCACACAAATTCACTCTCCTGCTGGTGATAGCCCATCCAAAGTGACAACTCTCTACACAATGTGCATGATAATCAAGTTGGGCCATTTCCTGCACAAATCCAGGTTCTCTCACCCCCCTCCCAAAAACCACACACACAAACTCACTCTCCTGCTGGTAATAGCTCATCCAAACTGACCACTCTTCAAGTTTAAATCCAAGTTAAACCAGAACATCTGGGGGGGCGGGTAGGAAAAAACAAGGGGAAATAGGCTACCTTGCATAATGACTTAGCCACTCCCAGTCTCTATTTAAGCCTAAATTAATAGTATCCAATTTGCAAATGTATTCCAATTCAGCAGTTTCTCGCTGGAGTCTGGATTTGAAGTTTTTTTGTTTTAAGATAGCGACCTCCATGTCTGTGATTGCGTGACCAGAGCGATTGAAGTGTTCTCCGACTGGTTTATGAATGTTATAATTCTTGACATCTGATTTGTGTCCATTTATTCTTTTACGTAGAGACTGTCCAGTTTGACCAATGTAAATGGCAGAGGGTCATTGCTGGCACATGATGGCATATATCACATTGGTGGATGTGCAGGTGAACGAGCCTCTGATAGTGTGGCTGATGTTATTAGGCCCTGTGATGGTGTCCCCTGAATGGATATGTGGGCACAATTGGCAACGGGCTTTGTTGCAAGGATAAGTTCCTGGGTTAGTGGTTCTGTTGTGTGGTATGTGGTTGTTGGTGAGTATTTGCTTCAGGTTGCGGGGCTGTCTGTAGGCAAGGACTGGCCTGTCTCCCAAGATTTGTGAGAGTGTTGGGTCATCCTTTAGGATAGGTTGTAGATCCTTAATAATGCGTTGGAGGGGTTTTAGTTGGGGGCTGAAGGTGACGGCTAGTGGCGTTCTGTTATTTTCTTTGTTAGGCCTGTCCTGTAGTAGGTAACTTCTGGGAACTCTTCTGGCTCTATCAATCTGTTTCTTTACTTCCGCAGGTGGGTATTGTAGTTGTAAGAAAGCTTGACAGAGATCTTGTAGGTGTTTGTCTCTGTCTGAGGGGTTGGAGCAAATGCGGTTGTATCGCAGAGCTTGGCTGTAGACGATGGATCGTGTGGTGTGGTCAGGGTGAAAGCTGGAGGCATGCAGGTAGGAATAGCGGTCAGTAGGTTTCCGGTATAGGGTGGTGTTTATGTGACCATTGTTTATTAGCACTGTAGTGTCCAGGAAGTGGATCTCTCGTGTGGACTGGACCAGGCTGAGGTTGGTGGTGGGATGGAAATTGTTGAAATCATGGTGGAATTCCTCAAGGGCTTCTTTTCCATGGGTCCAGATGATGAAGATGTCATCAATATAGCGCAAGTAGAGTAGGGGCTTTAGGGGACGAGAGCTGAGGAAGCGTTGTTCTAAATCAGCCATAAAAATGTTGGCATACTGTGGGGCCATGTGGGTACCCATAGCAGTGCCGCTGATCTGAAGGTATACATTGTCCCCAAATGTGAAATAGTTATGGGTATGGATAAAGTCACAAAGTTCAGCCACCAGGTTAGCCGTGACATTATCGGGGATAGTGTTCCTGACGGCTTGTAGTCCATCTTTGTGTGGAATGTTGGTGTAGAGGGCTTCTACATCCAAAACTTCAAATCCAGACTCCAGCGAGAAACTGCTGAATTGGAATTCATTTGCAAATTGGATACTATTAATTTAGGCTTAAATAGAGACTGGGAGTGGCTAAGTCATTATGCAAGGTAGCCTATTTCCCCTTGTTTTTTCCTACCCCCCCCCCCAGATGTTCTGGTTTAACTTGGATTTAAACTTGGAGAGTGGTCAGTTTGGATGAGCTATTACCAGCAGGAGAGTGAGTTTGTGTGTGTGGTTTTTGGGAGGGGGGTGAGAGAACCTGGATTTGTGCAGGAAATGGCCCAACTTGATTGTCATGCACATTGTGTAGAGAGTTGTCACTTTGGTTGGGCTATCACCAGCAGGAGAGTGAATTTGTGTGGGGGGGTGGAGGGTGAGAAAACCTAGATTTGTACTGGAAATGGCCCAACCTGATGATCACTTTAGATAAGCTATTACCAGCAGGACAGTGGGCTGGGAGGAGGTATTGTTTCATATTCTCTGTGTGTATATAAAGTCTGCTGCAGTTTCCACGGTATACATCCGATGAAGTGAGCTGTAGCTCACGAAAGCTCATGCTCAAATAAATTGGTTAGTCTCTAAGGTGCCACAAGTACTCCTTTTCTTTTTGCGAATCTCTTTAATGTTATCAGTTCCACTGTGGCTGTGACATTACAAATTAACAGAGTGGTGGATCACAGGTTAACAATCACATGCAGTATTGATGCTTCGCTTTAAAGAAGAAATGAAAAGGGTCTCATTTTCATCTGAATCTGAGAATTAATGGGCATATGAGGAACGCTAATCACTGTTTTGGAGGTTTTTGTGAATCAGATGAGTGCTCCGATGTGGATTGTCTTAGATGACTTGTTGAGACCTATTTAGGCTGTATGTGCAAAGGAGTCTGTTTTTGTGTAAAGTGTACCCAGAGAAACTAGAAGGAGCTGTAATTTAATATGGCTCCTATTCCATTAATTTAATCCTTATACCTTTTCTCAGTTTGTTCTTAGGCTCCCTTACGATCAGTAAATGGGTGTAAGTAAATTGAAGGGAGTCTAAATTAGTGCTGGGTCTAACTTACATATAGTTCTATGGCATTCCTTAGCTGCATTTTCTTGCAGATTTGTAAGTCACTACAACTTTATGTAATGTGCCAATGTTTGCAATCAGTTTGAAATGTACATTGTGTTTTTCACAGAAATCTGCTGATTGGGAGATTTCAGCCACAGTATTTCTTTCCTTCTGTTTCATAAATATTTCAATTTGAGACAATTTTCTGGAAAATTTAAGCACTTTTACAATTTCATACTTCCAAATATATATATTTTTTTCCCCAGAGAACACTGCCTCAAAAATTAGTGTTTTTTAGCTGTATTTTTGCTGTCTGGCCTCACGGTGGCACAGTTGGTTAAGAAATCACTGAAGTCCTGAAGTCCTCTTTCTTTTCCTGTGTTTTCAATATTCGTATGTAGGGAGTGTGTCATGGAATATATAACCTTGCTAACTTTGTTCTCTGTGCAGAAAGGAAAATGTCCCAGGATTTAAATATTTGTGTTTGAGATGGTTGTAGAGATGAGCTGCAGTACTGAAGGGTGGAGGTGGGGGGGCGGAAAGGAAAAGAGAAAAGAACAAACCAACCAACCCTCTAGCTGTACTTCTACTGCACAGATTTCTGCAAGGACAATGTGTGAAGAAGGGGCTGACTGACATTTTGGTCGGAAATAACTATGAAGAAGCTAATATTTTGAGGCAGTATGTAAAACCAAAGCTGTTTTTGTGTGTGTAGGGATTCGGAAGTAATGGACACGCAGGATGCTTGATATGCTAGTTATTGCCCCAAAAGCTCTATTAGCTCATTGCCACTTCATAGCAGTTCTGGTGTTTCAGTTTTGGCTAGAAACTATACTTTGAGCCTGCCCATGAAAAGCAAGAGAAAAGTCCCTGTCCCATTGCAGTCAAAGGCAAAGCCCTCATTGCCTTTATGGGACAAAGATATGGTCTAAACTTTGTTATATATGCTGTGGAATGCAATCCTTCTGGGCATCTGCCTCGGGCAATCCCTTGTCTCTCAGGGCTCTGTGCTCACCGTTGGGGCCCCTCCTTGTAGCTATGTCTGAGGAGTAGCTCCACCCAGTCTGGTGCCCACTTCTGTCTCATTTGCACGTGAGACCCCTCTCATGCTCTAGGAGTTGCAGTGCTTCCACTTTGTTACCCAAGGAGCTCCATCTTCATGGCTTGGCCCTCTGGCCAGATTACTGTAGTTTTTCCTTCCGGTGGACCAAGTCTCACTCAGGTGACCATGTATCATTCCCAGCAGTCCTCCAGTCCAAGGCAATGCCACTTTCCCAGATGCTGGTAGGAGAACCCAGGCCAGCCCACTATCTGGGTTCCAGTTCAGGGACTATTGAATCAGTGGCCAAGGTCTGCCCTTTGCTGCCGTTTCTCTGAGCCTTTTCCTATTCCTCCTCTTTCAGGCTTCTGCTCCACCACCCCTCTGGATAAAACCTTCCCTTAGGGCCAGAATCCCAGGGCTGCTGCTCTCCCCCGGAATTTCCTCCTTTCCTTCTCTCAACCCAGAGTGACTACAGGCTTCTGACTGCAGCCCCACTTCCTGCTGCAAACTTCCTGGCTTTATTCTAGTCCTGCCTGCTCTTGCTTTGCTGGGCTCCATCCTCAATCAGTGCTTGGTCATCAAGCCTAATTCTCTCTTTCTCTCTCAGGTGTGTCCTATGAGGTTACTTAACCCTCCTTAGACTATATTAACCCTTTTTGGGCTAGCATGGGGTGAACATCCCATCACACCTACCCAATCCCAAATAACACCTGCACCCCGTATTTGAAAGTGTTTTTGTTTTTTTTAAATCAAAGCTAATATGGTAGACTTCAGTAGACTTTGGATCTGGCCCTATAGGATTCTCTGGCTTTGCTCAGTGATGCTAGTAGAGTTGGGTTTTTACTCTTTGTGTTGCCAAAGGATGGTTTTTACTCAGCCTGGACCCAGATAGACTCCCATTGATGCTGATGCAAGTTTCCATGGGTTGAGTAAAATTGAGGTTCAAATCTTAAAAGGGATTTATGTGAGCTACCTCCACTGACTTCAGAGGGTATGGTGATCCACTTTGCAGATTCCTTTACATGACTAGAGCCCTACTGTCCAAAAACTCTTAAACATATAAGGGAACTTATACTTCCACGATGTGTGGAATCAGGCCTTCAGTGAATATCTTAGCATTTGATATGTTTTCCGTTATAGGCAGAATGTACAGTGATGCCTATAGCTGGACTTGAACTTCTAGAGAGCCTTGGCAAGGTCCCTCACCAAAGGCTCTTGAGCAAACTCAGGAGTCATGGAATATAAGAAGGAAGGTCTTCTCATGGATCAGTAACTGGTTAAAAGAAAGGAAACAAAGGATAGGAATATATGGTCAGTTTTCACAATGAAGAGAAGTAAATAGTGGTGTTCCCCAGGGATCTGTACTAGGACCAGTCTTGTTCAACGTATTCATAAATGATCTGGAAAAAGGGGGTGAACAATGAGGTGGCAAAGTTTGCAGACAATACTAAAATAATTAATATATTAAGTCCAAATCTGACTGTGAAGAGTTACAAAGGGATCTCACAAAACTAAGTGATTGGGCAACAAAATGGCAGATGAAATTCAATATTGATAAATGCAAAGTAATGTATATTGGAATACATAATCCCAACTGTACATAAAAAATGAATGGATCTAAATTAGTTACCACTCAAAGATCTTGGCATCATTGTGAATAATTCTTTAAAAACATCTACTCCACGTCAGCGGGGTTCAAACAGAATGTTAAGAACCATTAGGAAAGGGATAAATAATAAAACAGGAAATATAATGCCACTATATAAATCCATAGTACACCCACATCTTGAATACCATGTGCATTCTGGTTGCCCATCTCAAAAGAGATATATTAGAAATGGAAAAAGTACAGAGAAGGGCAACAAAAATTAAGGATATGGGAAAACGCTTCCATATGAGGAGAGATTTAAAAGACTGGGAATATTCAGCTTGGAAAAGAGGTGACTAAGGGGGGGAATATGATAGAGGTGTATAAAATCATGAATGGTATGGAGAACATGAATAAAGAAGTATTTACTCTTTCATGAAACACAAGAACCAGGGGTCACCCAGTTAAATTAATAGGCAGCAGGGTTAAAACAAACAAAAGGAAGTACTTCTTTACACAATGCACAGTCAACCTGTGGAACTCATTGCCAGGGGATGTTGTGAAGGCCAAAACTGTAACTGGATTAAAAAAAAAATAGATAAATTCATGGAGGATACGTCCATCAATGGCTATTAGCCAAGATGGTCAGGGATGCAACACTAGGATCTGGGTATCCCTAAACCTCTGACTGCCACATGCAAGGACTGAATGACAGGGGATGGATCACTTGATGATTGCCTTGTTCTGTTCATTCTCTTTGAAGCACCTGGCATTGACCACTGTCAAAGACAGGATACTCGGCTACATGGGCCATTGATCTGAGCCAGAATGGCCGTTCTTATGTTCTAGTTCAGATTGCTCAAGCTTTTTCACTTTTCCTTTCTAATGTGTCACTTTCACTTGCTTATAACTTTCTCAGAGTTTTGGCATGATTGCTGTCGGAGAGCCAGTTAGAGAGCCAGTTTTATTCTGAAAGAGCCATGATTGCTGTTGGAGAGCCAGTTTTATTCTGAAAGCTTTACCAAAAATGGTTAAGTTGCTTTCAGCTGCAAAAAGAGAGCAAAAATCTTTTTTTTGCTGAAGTAAATTTTTTTGCAACTTCTTAGAAGAAGAGATTTTATTGAAATTTGGGCCTACATTTTACATCATAGATGTGGGTTTTTTAGTGGTCTGATGAAAATCTATTTTGATTTGTCTGAGTTAGTGGTTTAAAACACACGCGCGCACACACTGGTTTTTGTTGTACAGTTACACAATTTGGCAACATTCTACTGAAACTGCATGTAGGTGTGTACATGACAATAGATAAGAAGGCAGGACCCATCCTACCTCTTTTACGTGCCATCACATAAAGCACATAAATGTGGTGGCATTAGTGTTTTTTTTCTTTAAAGACACAAAACAAAACTGAAATATACACTTAGGTTATGTCTACACTTGGAGCTGAGGGTTTTGATTCCCAGCTCAAGTAGACCTGTTCCAGCTGGGTCTCGGAGACCTGTGCTACACTTTAGGGCACTAGTAGCATGGGCATGTCGTAACTTTGTCATTTCCAGTCATTCTTTGTGAATGCTTCAGTTTTCTACCTTAATGTTCCTTTTAATGTAGTTTTTCTGTGAAAGATTGTATAATGTTTTAACTCACATTTATAAATATTTATTGTTACAATCTCATTTGAAATAGTTTGGGTAGACCCCAAGCCCTTTGATGCATGGGGGGGAGGGGGCGGGGTGAGCTTTATAGATAAAATAATAATTAATAATAAATGCCATTTCATAGGTCTAGAAATTGGATCAAGTTAGAGTATGATAGTCTCAAATGTAACAATTCATCAAAGCCATCACAGTTGGGGATCTCTTCATGAATGGGAAAGAAATGTATTGTGTTTTGTTAATTATTAAATGCCTGATATTTTTTTCAGATCTTTGCTAAATCTCAAAGCTTTTTATATTCAGTATAACTGAAGTCAGAAAGTTGTAGAATTATAAAGTGATGAGTGTCTTAATAGTTCAACTTGTCATGGCAACATATAATTATGATTTCCTCTGGGAATGGTGGGAATGAATCCCTGTTCTCACAGAATTTTAGGCAATGTTTAATGAGGAGAATATTTCAAATAAATGGTATTGAGTTTCAGTGAGTTAAAGCAAAGCAAAACAAAACTACACACTCTTCCCAGAAAAAAACAAATCTAGATTTGAGGAGCTGTCTCAGATGTAACATAAGGGAAATTGTTTTGTTTATGATTTGCTTTCTGATTCCAGGTGACCAAAAATAGCCAAATCTCATTTTGTTGTAAAATGAGATTTTTATATACAGCAGGTATTCCATGCCATTAAATCCCTAGGCATTGTGCACAAATGACAGCAAAGGTGTGGCTATTGGTCTATTGCCAGACAAATCTGGTATTGGCTGATATTCACTCAACTTGTATAAACCCTTTAAAGATAGGATGCAGAATGTGAAATGTTCTATCAAAACGCATATAGAATATTTCTCCTAATGCCTCCGACTGTCATTATATCTGATTTATCTGAATTTGCAACAGGAGGGAATTGTCTAAAAAATATACATTTCAGCCTCAGAAACTGCAGGGAAATAAAAGATAAAAAACAATGGAAAAACCTGTGTTTTGGAAGAAACATCTTTTAATTCATTCTATTTCCATTTTGTGTTGATGTCTTTCCTTTTAACCAAATTAATTTCTACATGCTGTTACAAGGAAATAATGTTACTGAAATCCATGCAGTCCCTCCTTATCAGTCAACAGCTGTCCCCAGATGCAGCATTTTAATTTTGGAAAAAATATAAGAGCAATACATTTTCATTGACAACCGTGCAGCAAACAGCTCTCATTTTATAATAACTTGTCTGAGGTGTTTTTATTCATAGCTTTTTTCAAATTTTATATAACTGAATTTCTATATCCACTTTTCTACACTGTTTAAAGAAGAACGTTGTCAGTCTGTTTATAATTTAAAAGCTCATTATTTTTGCTGCCTTGTTTGTTGTGTTCCTTTTGTCCTGCCAGCAGGAATTCTATTGTAATCAGTTTGGTGTGCTCAGTGTTCCTGCTGTTTGCCCACTTGAATTGCTATTATTATGTTTGCCCCTCCAGTAGGAGAGTTGCTAAGTAAGATAGGACTCCAGCTAGATTCTGTGCACGTTAATATTTGAATGAGAATCTTATAATGTATAATAATCTTTTTTATAAAATCTTCTATAGACCCATAAAAATGCTTCAGAACAGATTCTAGTTACTCTAAACATGGAAAACAAAAAGGGTTTATTCAAATTGTTCATAGGAAATTACAACTGTATTAACTAATTACTTCCTCTTGATGTTATGGAAGGGGGCTTTCAAAGGAAATGCTCATGATTATTATTAGTCTCTCTAGCTGTCATTCAGGTGGTTTGTGCATTGATGTCAAGGCATCTGTTTTTTCTAATTTTCTTCAGACAAATTAACTCGCAGGAATCATTTCTCCAGGATAGGTAGTATTCCTGGCTATGGACTTGGACTGAGACAGCAGACTTAACATCTACATAATTCCCACTAAAGTCAATGTTGGCTGGGCCTGAAATTCAGTGAATTATCATCCACCATGTTACATTTCAATGGGAAGGAAATGGATTAATCTAGACAGAGACCACAGCTGAGGCTTTCAGACACAGTTCTAAACTTCCCCAAAGTTCAGGATATGGTCAGGTCAGGGTTTGGCTGAGCCCAGTATGGAGACAGGGACCAGATACTTAGGTTGAACGTAGACCCAAATGCCCTCAAAGTTTTGGCATGTTTAAGTTAATAGTCAGACGTATCTCATTTCTGTTGTATGTACAATCTCCTGTCTGGGGCTAATGCTAAAATCCATATCAAGAATCACACTGGAAATGCATTATTTGTGTATATGGAATTACACGTCTGAGTATTACCTATTAGGAAAACAGTTACATTCATTTGATCCAATTCAACTAATTTGAATAATGAATTTTTCATTTCAAAGAACTTTGAGGTAGCTTTTGGAGGGAAAAGTATGTCAAGACAATGGCTCAGACATCAAAGAGAAGTCTTCCTGTAAGTGCAGCTGCCTGGACCTGGAAATCTGAACTAGGGCTGCAGAAACAGAGACCACAACCAAGAGCTGACTTGTTTCAGTTTATTCTGGGTGGATTGGCCTCTGTATTATGGTGGAGCAGTTGTAAAAGCATAATTAAGGCTGATTCAGGCTTTTCAATTTTACAGAACAATGAATTGCTACTTGCTAATCTTTTGAGAATGATAAAGCCCAAAATTTAAGGATTTAGTTTCGAAGGAACTCTAATTTGTTAGATATTTGTAGTATAAAGGTGAATTGTGAAGTATTTGTTTAAAAATAGGTTGGAATATAAATTTGAGTCTTCAGGTTTTTTTAACCTTTTTCGTAAACGTATCATAGGGAGTGTGAGCCAAATAATATCCATGGTGAGAGATTTCCAGTATTCCTTAACAAAATATTCTATGGCTTGGTTGTACTGAATCCCAGACCCAGGAAGGTGTGTTCATATGTTCAAACTGTTCTTTTTCCTTTCTGGTTTGATGTTTTAAACTTTTATTTGTTATATGGGCCTGAATTTCAAACAAGTTAGTTGTGCAGTTACTGGTATGAAATGCCTGGGCAACTGTGCATCTACTTTGAGCTCGCTTAAGCCAGTAATTATGCACACAAATATATCCTAGGAACAATTACCCAGTTCTATGTACAACTTTTCAGTAATTCGGTGCAGAAATTAGACCTGCATTTTACACATACCAGATGACCAATGGCAGAGAAGTACTGCAGCTGGACCAACATGACCATCTCTTCAATAGTTTGGTTGCATAGGTCCAAACTCTACCTGGTCTCTCTATCCTTCTATTGTTAACATTCTACAACACACAGCATACTATTAATGCAAAGTACATAGCGTGTGCTCTCTAAACTCACATGCATAAGTATGTCATGATTACATTAATTTATATAGCTTTAACGGAGGCTATTGCTACTCTAATCATTTTATACCTGGCTGCAACATCTGATTTGGTAAATAGATATTCAAGGCCCGAAGCATGTATATAATCTGTGCCTATGCCCTTGGTCATTTATTTTAGGTATTGCCATCTGTCTACAGGAATGTGTGGTATATAGTCAGTTAAAAATAATTGTGATAAATTTATTATCAGAAGATTGTACCCTTTAATATGTTGCCAGTATGTTTGCTAAAATGGTCTGGGTATTAGTATACATCCTGCGTCAGAACAATTGCTCACTGTTTTGCTGTTGTTGCTCTCTTTGAAATTCAGTCAACAGTCTGTGATACCAAAACAACAAAAATGTGCACTTATCTCTAGGCCATAAAAATCTTACAGCTGTGTTTACTTTCAGTGCAAGGAATGAGTAAAAGGCTTTCAGAAACATAACACTTAAAAAAAAATAAAAGGGAATAGAGGAACTGTAGAGCACGGATTAGATACTGCAGTGTTCATGGTGTTTTCTTCACAATAGTAATATTCTATCTAATTTTAACTCCTCTTTTCATCCTGATCTGAAACAGAGACTCCATGCATAATGGTTGGGACCCATGGGTACACTTCAGCAATCTAATCATTCCAGGTAATTTGCTATATGGATGATTGCATTAAGGCACTGTGGTCTAGAGACTTCAGCTCATTTCAGCCCCTGCTCGTAGTCACAACTGAAGTGGAATGAGATTCATGCTTTAATCTTAGACTTTTGTCCATATGCGCTATTTCCCCACACATTCAGTTCAAAAGAAAACTATAGAAATTTGTTGTCTTAGATTCATTCTTGCTGTAGAAAAGAATGAATCTAAGACTGGAATCCAACCTATTGGTGGAAGGAGGCACAGAAACCTGTCTAGACTGATTCATTTTTTTTTGAGTAAATGCCTGCACCCTGAAAGAGTGTTTCCTGCAAATACTTGTCTGATCATCTTTTTTTTTTTTTTAAAGCTATGCTAGTTGTTGCTACAGCAGCCCTAGATGCCCCATTTAGTACATTAACTATTTTCTATATGAAGAAATTCTACCTGCATTATTTTAGTACCCTACTTTTTCTCAAAGAAAACCAACCAATTTTACTCTTGCCAGTAGTCTGAAAGACAAAAAAAAAAACCAAAAAAAAAAACCCAAACACTTCTCACTAGTTAGTCGATGTTTTCCAACTGAGAAATTTGTTGTTGGTACACACTGATTGAAAACATACCAAGGTCAAATTCATTTCTCGTGTAATTCCACTGAAGATAATGGAGGTGAATTTAGCCCACATTCTTACTTCTGGTCTCTTATTAGTACCACCACCAAATCCTTTTCTCTCTCTGCCACAGCCACTTGGAGAAAGAGAAAAGCAAACACAGCTAAGTAGATTAAGCTGGAGTTAAACTATGAGGATTTGGAGAATTTTCAGAATACCTCTTTCTGTTCATGAAAAATATTCTGTTTGTGATTGGGGGGAGGTTAGTTTCATAAGTTTTCTCGAAAAAATTATGAAACTAATCAATTTTTTAGTCTTTTGGTTGTTTCACTTTTTCATTATTCCATCACTGTATAATATGATTGCTATCACTTACACTCTGGTGGGATTCTGCTTTCATTCCAAAGATAATTTTGTTTAACCTGAAATGAATTTCAGATTGCTTGTCATATTTGTTCCTGAACAGTCATGCACACAAAATGCCAATTATTCATGAACATGTTTCCCTGAAATTTGGAATATGTCTGTATAATGATGTAGGATATTGCCCATCACCATAATGCCTCAGCACTATTTATAAATATATATATATATATATATATATATATATATATATATATATATATATTTCATGGAAAAATGTCACTGTTCTTCATGCAGCTGTAGTAGCAATTCTTGGAACTAATTCCATCATACAATTGTTTCTGGCAAAACCGAAGTACATTTCTAGTTGCAGGGCAAAGTACACACACGGCTAAGTGTAGAGTGAGTGACTCTGGAATCTGCTGTATCTCCCACTAGTGAGGCATGTTGGTTTCAGGCGCTTGAGTCATGATTTTGCAGATTTCTGAGGTCTCCTTGAGCCACTTTTTCAGAATGATACTACCTGGGCTTTATCAGTGTCTGAGAATGAGCTTCTAAATTTCTCAAGGAGGTTATTGCAGATGTCTCTCAATTCAACACTGATATCCGGCCCAACACAAATTCCACACTTTCACAGCATGTGTTTGAATGATCTCATGCTGAGTAGCTGCTGTTACCATCTCACACTTCATTCTGCACTACCTACCTGCTGTTCTGGCACATTTTTGGCCATATTATTGTGATCTTTGCATCAGTTCTTCTAAATGTGCCCTCTTTATCAAGTGCCATGCTACTTTAATCATAGGGTGTGGCCAGCTCGAAATGATATCCGGGTAGAAATATACTTTTGTTTGGAAGCCTCACACAATCAAATCCAGTCCAGAAGGGTAAACTTGAATTACTTGTTACCCCCTGCAACAAACTGATGACTTCCCCTTTAAAAATCCTTTTGACCAGAGTGTCTGAACTGTGGTTGAAAATGAGAATTGCCCCTATATGGCAGCAGAAATGAATAGATCGTATGCCTTGACTGCTATTTAGATAAATGCCTTCTTTGGCTCCCTAGCCTACATTCAGCCATTAGGAGAAATCAGTTTGGGAACTGTACACAGGGCTAATTATTTGACTGAAATATATAGTTGCCCCATTTTGGGGTGAGGGCGGGGGTGCGGGTGTTGGACAACCCCGTCTGAGGTTTTAGATAAGTCAGATATTTTTTGTTTTAAGTTGCTCACCAATGTAACCCTTCTGCCAGGCCAAGTTGATAGCAGCAAGGGCTGGGTTCAGTACACAGGGGTTCCCTCTCATCAAAGCAAATGCAAAACTGGCTCGAGCCCCCACCCAGTGACCTGGGAAAATCTTTCACACCCCCTGGGCGCCTCAAAGAGGCAATACTTCCCCTCTCGCAAGCACAGAGTCTCGGTGTAGCAGAGAATCTTTAATAACATGAGGTAAACGACATCAGCATTAAATTGGGGAAACACAACAACTAGTGTTCATTAACCAAACCATGAACAAAGACTCAGCCCAGCAAATTGGGCCACATCCTTTCCCTTGGGTTCTTGAGTCCCAGAACCCAAACGTCTCTTGAGTCCAGCAATGCACAAATCACGCAAAGTCCAAAAAGTCCAGCCCCAGAGTTCAAAAGTTCATCTGCAGAGTGTTACTCCCCAGTCTGGCTAAAAATGTGCCTGTGTGTGGGGGAAAGAGGTAAGGGGCACCTTATGTGTCCTGAAGCTGACTGCCCCACAGGACTCTGCTCCGCTCTGCTCACCATCTCATGAATAGCTCCACTCTGCACAGCTCACCTCACCATCTCACGAACACTCCGCCAGCCTATCCATGAACAGCACCACTGCACTCTAGGTCTTCTGTCTCCCCACTACTTGACACAGTGCTCAGTGATTCCAGCTCATACTAGTGGGAGCCTTAGTGCTGGTGCACCATAAGACCAAAGTGAATTCAGCACAGTACCTGTAGCAAGACTCTTAATAGACCCAAAATTAGCTCTGACATTCCACAGTCGAGAGAGACAGAGGTGCAATGGGTGTTTCAGGCCCTCACAAAGGAACCCACACCACCAGGTACTAATACCTGTCTCAAGCCTCTCTCAATTCACAGAGTTTTGGAACCCATGTCCCTTGCCTAGCAAGTGCTACTTAGTTGATGGTGAGTCCCTCCATCATAACAAAAGGGCAAGTACAGTTCCAAACACAGTTCCTATAATCAGGGTAATAACACTTTATTCTTCCTGCCCCAATAACAGAGACACTGGGGATCCCACAACAGCTAAAGTGACCATTTGGGCAGTTATGGCCTCATTCTAGGCGGGGGTGTGTGTGCCTATGCAAATGAGATCAGCCCCTGAAGTTCTTTTCCACAACTTGCCACACCTCACCACCAGATGTCAGGGTGGAGCTCATCCTGACTCTGCTTACATTCTCCCCCTGGCGAGAATTTGGCGTCCCGACAAATCATTCTCCCTTTATACCAACTCATTGGTTTTCTTCAAAGGGCCTCAGAAAGCCCACTTTAGCTTCCACAATCCTGTGTGCTAAATGTATTGGCTCCTCACTAGTCACCCCAGGTTCATCATAAGTTAACCGTTTTACTGGTCTTATCACCCTGTCTCGTCTATTGAGAATCTCTGTTGCTGAGGTAGGGGGAACATCCGCTTGATTGACGGATGGAGAGGCTTCCTTTGAGAGTCCCTTGGCTACTGGCGTAGGCCCCTGCACTCCTAGTTCTAACGCGGGAGGGTCCAAGGTGCTCAGGACATCCTCTACCTGTGTGTCTCCACTGTCCAATAACCTGTGTGTGTCATCACAGGGGGGTCTCATCAGCAGCACAGGGGTGTCAGAAATGGGCCTAAATAATTCTGCCATGGGGTTTAGGGCGGAAGAGGGAGAACTCACATTTGGTTCAGCTGATCGAGACTGAAATCTTGTCTCCATCCCAGGATACGCCAGGGTTGTGTCTTCTTCCTCAGACTCACTCTCAGATGTGCAGAATAGGGGTAAGTTAGCTGCAGGGGGCCCACTGTCTGTGTTGGATGGTGGCTTTGGTCTAGCACTTCTGTTCTGCCCAGCTGCCCTGTCGTGGCCCATCTCATAAGGGGTGCTTACCAATTCCCCCACAGGGAGCAAAAGGTTTCTATGCATGTCTTTATTTGTCCTGGACCGTTTTCAGGTTTGATCTTGTAGACCGGCAGATCTCCCAGCTTTTCCATCGCCAGGTAAGGTATTGCCTTCCATCTGTCAGCTATCTTGTGTTTGCCAGCAATACCCAAATTTCGCAGCAGGACTCTGTCCCTCGGCTGGAGCTCCTGCGAACGCACTCTAGCATTATATCAATGTTTGTTGCGGTCTGCGTTCTTCCGAGCCGCAGCGGTAGCTAAGTGATAAGCATCCCGCAGCTTTTCTCTTAGTCGGGATACATATTGCTGATGAGTTTCATAGCTATCTCCGTCTTCTGATACACCAAAGCACAAGTCTATGGTAATCTTGGTTCTCTCCCAAACATCAAGAGATATGGGGTGACTCCCGTAGCATCGTTCTTTGTGGCATTGTAGGCATGCACCACAAATGCGACATGCTGGCTCCAGGTTGCCTTCTGCTCTGGTCGCAAAGTTCCCAACATATCTAATAGGGTTCGGTTGAACCTCTCTGGCTGAGGATCACCTTCGGGGTGATAAGGCGTTGTCCTAGACTTTTTAATTCCTGCTATCTTCAGCACCTCCTTCAGAAGGTGACTCTCAAAATCCCGCCCCTGATCAGAGTGTATCCGAGCCGGGAATCCATAGACTGAGAAATATTTGTCCCACAATACTCGAGCAACGGTGGTGGCCCTCTGATCACGTGTGGGATATGCCTGTGCATACCGTGTAAAATGGTCAGTCACTACTAGAATGTTCCCAACATTCCTCTTGTCTACCTCTACAGACAAGAAATCAATCCATACCAATTCCAAAGGTTTGTTGCTGGTGATGTTCTTGAGATATGCAGCCCTCGTGGGCAGAGTTTTCCTTTGAACGCATCGAGCTCAAGTCTCACATTTCCTGCGAACATCTTCAGCCATTCGGGGCCAATAGAACCTACTACGAATAAGTTCCAGGGTCCTCTCCATCCGTAAATGCCCAAAGTCATCATGCAGGGCCCTCATGGCCAGGGCTCTGTACTTTTTTGGCAGTGCTAGTTGTGCTCGTTGCTTTTGTAAAGAGTCGGTGGTCATTCGGTGTAGCACTCCCTGAATCAGTTTTAGTTTGGTCCATTCTCTCAATAGTAGTTTACCCTCTGGGTTAGGTGGGACAACCGCAGCTGGGCTTCGCCCCTCCCTTTTGGCAAGTAGTGTATCACGAATGTCAATATCTTGCCGCTGGGCTTCTTGCCAGTCAGCCGCATTGAGCATGGGCAAAGGAGATTGGTCCAATGCAATATAGTTCACTGAAGCAGAAGGCATGCATTCAGGGGGCAGGCCCAAAGCTTCTGCAACACATCCCTTAAGGCTCTCACGGGCCTCTGGCTCTCGGCAACTCACACTGCAAATAGCTCTCACTCCATCTGTAGGTATCACAGCAACTTTTGGAGCCTGCGGACACCTGGACAATGCATCTGCATCTACATTGCTTCTCCCTGATCGGCACTGAATGCTGAACTCATAGCTAGCCAAGGCAGCCACCCATCTCTGCCCTGTAGCATCCAGCTTAGCACTTGTTAACACATAAGTCAGTGGATTGTTGTCTGTCCACACCTGGAACTGAGCACCATACAAGTAGTCTCGAAATTTCTCAGTGATGGCTCATTTCAAGGCCAAGAATTCCAGCTTGTGGGTGGGATAGCGAGTTTCACTATCAGACAATCCTTGGCTGGCAAAGGTTACAGGTTTATGTTTGCCTTGCACTTCCTGCTCCCAGACCCTCCAAACTGGCATCAGTATGCAGGATAAATGGTTTGCTTGGGCCAGCAAAAACTAGGACTGGAGCATGAGTTAGGCAAGTAATGATTTCTCGAAAAGCCCTTTCACATCTCTCATCCCACCGTGGCCCAAATGGTTCAAAGGGGCCATAGTATCTCTGCACAGGAGGCTTTGGGGACCTCCCCTTATTCTTGGTCTTAGATTGGTTCTTGCTGGACTGATGTCCCCTGGTAAGATCATTCAGAGGCTTTACAATCGTAGCATAGCTTTTCACAAACCTGCGGTAGTAGCCACTAAATCCAAGAAAGGTCTTGAGTTCTCTGTAGTTACTTAGACGTGGCCATGTAGTGAGTGCTTCTATTTTATCAGGATCAGTACTCACACCCTCTTGGGACACGATGTGACCCACATACTTCACTGAGGTTCTGCAGAACTGGCATTTGTCAATTGAAAGCTTCAGACCATAATCCTCCAACCTATCAAGCACTTTAAAAAGTCTTTCTTCATGCTCCTCTAAGGTTCTTCCAAACACAATCAGGTCATCCAAATAAACTAACACTTGCAATAAATTCATGTTTCCCACAGCTTTCTCCATGAGACGTTGAAAGGTGACAGGTGCTCCAGAAATCCCTTGGGGCATGCGTTCGAACTGATAAAACCCTAATGGGCAGATGAAGGCTGTCTTCTCCTTATCTTCTTCTCCCAGAGGGATCTGGTAGTATCCACTTCGAAGATCCAACACAGAGAACCACTGGCTTCCCAGCAAACATTCTAAAGCATCTTGCACTCGAGGCATAGTGTACTGGTCGACCACAGTATGGCTGCTTAGGGTGCGGTAGTCAATACACATACACATTTTCCCATTCTTTTTACGGACTACCACAATGGGTGAGGCGTATGGGCTGCGGGACTCTGTAATGATGCCATTCGCAGCCAGCTCCTGAAGATGATGTTGCACATCTTCCATCTCAGAGAGAGCAATCTTCCTAGATCTCTCCCTGAAAGGTCGAGAGTCATGTAGTCTGATATTGTGCTCTACTCCTTCTGCACATCCCACATCCCACTCATGCAGTGAGAACACCTTAGATCTTTCACAAAGTTTCTTCCTCAGGCGATCTTTCCACTCCTCGGACACTGGTGAATCTCCAAAGTCAAACTTTGCTGGGTCTATCATCGGAACTTGAGTTTCACACTGGGGTGATACAATTGACTCAGGCTCAAAGAGGTCTGCTATCTTTTGTCCTTGCTTCACAAAAATATCACGACTCGCTTCATGAACAATCAGTATAGTCACCTCTTCCTGGGCTTCAGCAGGTAGGGTTATGACTCCACTAAGAACCAGCACTCCTTCAGGGAGCCCTCCCTCGGCTGCTCTACCACTGCTAATGTTCTCTTACTGCCTTTCAGGCAGGTACTCATGACAATCACCTCCTTTTCTGTCATTGCAGGCACCACTAAGGGGACCGGGCCTGCGTACCTCAATGCTCCCACCGGCAAATCAGGCATCACTCTTTTTGCGTCCTCAATTTTTCTGTAGGCTGCGGCACAATGTGTGTGTATCACCAAGGTATTCAGGTATTGGTCCCCTGCTCGCTGTCTGCAGTAATCTGCAAGTACCTTAAAGAGGCTGGAGTTGGTCCCTATTAGCACGGACACATCAGAGACACCTTTAGGGTCAGGGCATATTAAAGCTGCAGCGTCCACCTCCTGTCTTACCCCAGCGATCTCTTCTGGGAATTCCAGGTGTGCAATGACATACCCCTGATACGGGTATTCATCCATGCTGAGACCACATAGGCCAAGCCCTGTCAAGGGCTGTATAGGCAGATGCGTAAGCATCTGCTGGTAGAAAGACTTGAATATGATAGTCACTTGGGATCCCGTGTCAAGCACTGCTCTACATTCTGTCCCTTCAACCTTTACAGTGACTTCTGCTCGAGGTCCTATCAATCCTAGTGGGATTCGGGTGGCATGGTTCTTCGCAGGGGAGCCTCCAAACCCTGCAGGCCTAGGCGGCTCCCTTCCCAGGCCCTGGGGCTGTTTCCCGACTTTCCCCAGGTGGTCCTCAGCTTTTGGTATACTAGCGGGGGATTCTCTGCATTCTGACACCTGGCAGCAATGTGCCCATCCTGGCCACACCGGTAGCAGAAGAAGGATTGCCCTTTCCCGTGTTGCCAGGCTGGGGCAGAGGTTCTAAATGTAGTCTTCTGGACCGTGGTAATGGGGGGGTTCCTTGTACCCTGAAGTCTTTGCTGAATCGATGGTATTCTCTAGCTCAGCCACTTTCGGTGTCAGGACCTGCACTCGTTGGGTAAGTTCCTCTTGAGGATTCACCATTAGTGCCTTGGGTGTTCATATGGATGTTGTGGCAGTTGCCTGGTGTGGCTGAACCTCCCAAACCTCACCAGCTGCCTGCCTCTCTTCCTCCTCTCGGACCTCTTTTATCAGCCGAGAGTAACCCGGTGGATTGTCTTGGCACTCCCTTAATCGAAGGTGGAGAAGGATTGGGTTCTGATATTGAATTCCCATCACAATCTGAGCCAATCTAGTCCAGTCCATTTGCTCAACCGCTATTGCTCCCCTCATGATGGCTCTCTGTAATAATTTCTCCAACCTCTGTATATAGGCAGAAACTTTCTCTACCTTTTGTTGCTTGGCATTGAGGAACTTGCAATAAACATCCTCTGAGCCCTCGGTTCTCCCAAAGGCATGATCAAGGGCCTCTAGGCAGTCCTTTACCTTGACCCCAGGGTTACTGAGCTTCAGGGTTCGAATCACATCTAGGGCTGGCCCCCGGAGGCACTCTACTAGTCGCCTTCTCTTTTCAGCATCAGGTCCTGCCCACTCCTGCAGCATTTCAGTGGTGTGTTCCAGCCAGGGTTCAAATGCTTCCTCCCCAGGTATTGGGGTGGGACCCGCAGAAAACAACCTCAGTTTACGATAGGGGCTTGACTCAGGGTGGGGTGGCACAACCTTCTCTAATGCTTGCCCCAAAGCCTTCACCCACTCATCGGGTGATGGAGCAGCCTCCCGGGGTGGGACTCCTGGGTCAAGGCCCAACAGACCAGGCATATCAGCCAAGGTCTTCCCCTCTTTCCCCGAAAAGGCCGACATTTTCTTTAAAAACTCCACTTCAGAGGCAGGGGCTGGTGAGGGCTGGCTCCCAGTAGTTATTACCGTCCACTCACCATCGTCCACTGCTATCGTGCCTGGAACCTGTAGAGGGTCCACAGCTGTCAACAGCTCACACAGTACAGCAAAATCTCCGTCCTCCCTCACAAACATGCGCCCACGTATTTTACACTTACTCAGGTACTCAGTGGATGCCCTTAAGGCAGGCTCTATTGAGCCTTCATCGAAAGCCTCCGGCACCCCGGTCACCAGGACACAGTTCCTAGGGTTAATATTCATCCCCCTGCACCAATCCTCTAGCAAGTGTAGGGCCATTATACAAACTGTAATTTCTTTCCCAAATATAACAGATCAAAACAACAACAACAACCAGATTTTGGGTTTTCCCAATTTAATGACTGACCTAATATGTGCTTGCGAGGGGTACTGACCCAGTCTTATGCCGGACGAGCCCCCAAAAATGTAACCCTTCCGCCAGGCCAAGTTGATAGCAGCAAGGGCCAGGTTCAGTACACAGGGGTTCCCTCTCATCAAAGCAAATGCAAAACTGGCTCGAGCCCCCACCTAGTGACCTGGGAAAATCTTACACACCCCCTGGGTGCCTCAAAGAGGCAATACTTCCCCTCTCGCAAGCACAGAGTCTCAGTGTAGCAGAGAATCTTTAATAACATGAGGTAAACGACATCAGCATTAAATTGGGGAAACACCACAACTAGTGTTCATTAACCAAACCATGAACAAAGACTCAGCCCAGCAAATTGGGCCACATCCTTTCCCTTGGGTTCTTGAGTCACAGAACCCAAACGTCTCTTGAGTCCAGCAAAATCACGCAAAGTCCAAAAAGTCCAGCCCCAGAGTTCAAAAGTTCATCTGCAGAGTGTTACTCCCCAATCTGGCTAAAATATGCCTGGGTGTGGGGGAAAGAGGTAAGGGGCACCTTACGTGTCCTGAAGCTGACTGCCCCACAGGGCTCTGCTCCACCACGACCGGCTCCGCTCTGCTCAGCTCGCCATCTCACGACCGGCTCCGCTCTGCTCAGCTCGCCATCTCACGACCGGCTCCGCTCTGCTCAGCTCGCCATCTCACGAACGGCTCCGCTCTGCTCAGCTCGCCATCTCACGAACGGCTCCGCTCTGCTCAGCTCGCCATCTAGAGATCTAGGCATCTCGTTGCCTAGGGAGGTGGTGGAATCTCCTTCCTTAGAAGTTTTTAAGGTCAGGCTTGACAAAGCCCTGGCTGGGATGATTTAATTGGGGATTGGTCCTGCTTTTGAGCAGGGGGTTGGACTAGATGACCTCCAGAGGTCCCTTCCAACCCTGATATTCTATGATTCTATGATCTCACGAATGGCTCCGCTCTGCACAGCTTGCCTTGCCATCTCATGAACGCTCCACTGTCTCACGAACGGCTCCACTCTGCACAGCTCACCTCACCATCTCATGAACACGCCACCAGCCTATCCATGAACAGCACCACTGCACTCTAGGTCTTCCGGCTCCCCACTACTTGACACAGTGCTCAATGATTCCAGCGCTCAGTGATTCCAGCTCATAGTAGCGGGAGCCTTAGTGCTGGTGCACAATAAGGCCAAAGTGAATTCAGCACAGTACCTGTAGCAAGACTCTTAATAGACCCAAAATTAGCTCTGACATTCCACAGTGGAGAGACGCAGAGGTACAATTGATGTTTCAGGCCCTCACAAAGGGACCCACACCACCAGATTTAATAATTTTATTGAAGTAATGTTGAAATAAGGAACGGTACAGAGTTCAAGCATAGAAGTTTCTGGTTGTCAGGGGATAAGCTACAGATTATGAAGGGGTGCAAAATTCGATTTAGGAGCTGGTGGAGCAAGGATCACATAATAACCTGCAATCTCCCCGACTGGGGGAAAAGTTTAACTGGTCAGAGTACAGACATCGAGAAATGGGATAAGTTATCCACACAGCGGCTATGTTCAGTATGCTGGGTACAGTGAGTGAATACGGGGGTGGGGATGGGTCTACCCTCATTTGGTGGGGTTTAATGATCAGCGGGTTTACGGTTCCAGTTCATACGGTCTGATGGGGAAGGCCTCTCAGTCTCTTTCCCACAGTGTGTGCACAATGTCGTGCCGGCTCACTCCTCCTGGTACTGTCGGTGGCCGGTGATGTGCTCGATATAGATGTCCCTGGACCATCAGATGGTGTCCGAGACCAGGAGGCGCCGCATGAGCCGTGCGTAGCGTCTACCGATCCCGCAGGTCCACAGCACACGCTCGTTGCAGGGGTCCCAAGTGCCCAGGGCTCCGACGATCAGGGTGTCCAGCTGCACCTCGTAGCCCTTTGCTCTCAGGGTGTCGGCCAGAGGGGCGTATTTTTCCAGTTTCCGAGCTCGAGCTTCTCGGAAGGCTGGGGTCCTGTTCTCGAAAGGGACCGTGATGTCGACAAGGATGATCTTTTTCTGGGTTTCGTTGGTGACAACCACGTTGGGTCGCAGCGGGCTGTCGGTACCGGAGATGGTGCAGTTCACGGCGACCTCCCCCAGGCTCGGTGAGATGGCTTTCACCAGGCAGTTCTGGATGGCGTTGTGGCGCAGCTGCCAGGCTCTGGAGTGGGGCTTGCAGCTGCACAGGACGTGGGGCAGGGTCTCGTTGGAGTAGCCGCACTTCCTGCAATGCTTGTCTCGGTTCCCGTGGCGGATGGCTCCGTTGAGCGGGACGCAGTTGAGCCGGGCGCGGTGGATGAACCGCCAGTCGGCAAAGCGGGTGAAGCCGCCCCCGGGGAGGAAGTGGTTGCTGGCGTCCCACTTGCTGGTCAGTTCGAAGGCTTTTCCCTGGTCCGGCTTGCGCTTCAGGGCTTCTACGTACAGTGAGTGGGTGGCTGCCTTCAGGGTCCTCTCCAGCAGGCCCCTGGCGCTCGGGGTGACGATGGTGTTGCCCTTGGACCTGATCTGTGGCACCAGGACACCCAGCTCCTGGCGCTCCTCGCACCACTCCCAGCGGCAGCCGATGCGCTTCCCCAGGCGGTGCGTGGCATTGCGGGCGCGGGACCACAGCGAAGCAATGTCGCCCCCATCTCGGCCGAATTCGCTGTCCAGGGAACCGCTCAGGAAGCTGGCGGTGTCTTGGCTGGAGGGGGCTCTACCGATCCGCTTTTGCGTTGCGTCGTGGAGGGCTGTCGCTGCGATGCTCCTCACCGTGGCGTCGGGGCACGTCAGCAGGTGGAAGGCGTGGGTGACTACTGTGATGTCACACAGGTCACCCATGCGGGGGACATTGGCACCGCCATGCCTGTGGGTGATATAGACCAGCTTGTTGCTGGCTCTCTGGGGAAGGAATAACCACTTCTTCACCAGCTGCCGGATGACCTTGTCCGCCTTGTTGAGGGGTACCTTTGCCACGGCGGATCCCCTCAGGATGAACGAGATGCGGGGGATCAGGAAGGTGTTCAGGGCGTTTATCTTTTGCCACGGTGCTAGCAGTGAGGTGTCGATCTTGGCGGTATCCTATAGGATCTCTTGGATGGTGTCCTCGGGCGTCTGTCAGACACGGAAACCCGTCAGTGTGCCGAGGTGTCGGTAGGCCTGCCCCTCTGCCAGGGGGATGATGGGCTCGCCCTGGATCTGGAATTCCGTCCCCTGCACGGAGTCCCTTTTGCTGCCATCGTGGAGGGATGCGCATTTCTTTGCATTAAAGCGAAGCCCCATCCAATCGCAACTCGACTGGTGGCATCTAGCATACGCTGGAGGTTCTCTGGGTCATCTGCGGTCAGGACCAGGTCATCCGCGTAAGCCAGGACACTCACCCTCTCGCCGTGGAGGTTGAAGCCGCCTGCGCCCTTGGAGATCGCTCGCAGCAACGGCTCCATGGCGAGGTTAAAGATGATGGGGCTGACGGGGCAGCCCTGCTTGACTCCGCTCCGGATCGGGATCTCGGCAGTCTCCCCTTCGACCGAGTGAATGGTGGTGCTGCATCCCTCGTACATCTCTTGGATCACCCGGCGGAAGTTCTCTGGCATCCCAAACTCCTGGAGCGTGGCAAAGATGTGGTGGTGGGGCATGGACCCAAAGGCGTTGGCCAGGTCCAGCCATGCTATCGTACCCTGCCTCCACGCCCTTCTGGTCGTTTCGATGATGGTTTGGAGGACAAAGTTGTGTTCGTAGCAGCCCTCGCAGGACATGAAGCCTTTCTGGGTGGAGCTGATGGCCCCCCCATGCACTGACCACTCCGTGATCCTCGACGCCAGGCAGCTGGCATAGAGCTCGTACATCGTGGAGCAAAGGGAGATGGGCCTCCAGTTGCTGGGGTCATCGCGCTCACCCTTCTTGTACACCAGAACCGTCATGGCCTTCTTCCAGGAGCTGGGAGTCCGGCAGAATCGCTTGCACTGGTTGAAGAGTGTGGCGAGGACCAGGCAGCCGGGATCTCGCTTTTTCAGGAGACTGTAGCGGATGCCGTCTTTCCCGGGAGCTGTGTTTTTTGTTTTTGAGAGCCTGGCCAACACTTCCTTGGGCGTGAAGTCAGCTACCAGGGCGCCCGCTTCGTCGACACGGGGCAGGGGGCGGAGGCACTCAGGGCGCAGCGCGCCATCCTGGGCTGTGTGGTCGAATACATCCTTGAAGTAGCTGTAGAGGCGCTCAGGTGGGATTGTGCAGTAGGGCAAGGGCCCGTCGAGGATCTCTCTCATGGCTTTGGGGCGGTTTGCCCGGTACAGCATCTGGATCCTTGAAGCAGCTGCTGGATCGTAGCGGCGGTTGGCGCCTCTCCTTCTGGTTCCCCCGGTGGTGGTGCTGGGGTTTGGAGCAGGCATTCTGTGGGCAGGCGGGGCGTTCTCATGGGTGGGATGTCTCCTGGGAGCAGTTTCTGCAGACAGGTCTTGGGTGAGTCTGTCTACGAGGAGGTCAAAGTCGTCGAAGGAAGCTGTCGCTCTTAGCTCCGCGGTCCAGGCAGTCTGCCACGGAGTGGCAGCCCTCTCCACTGGCTGCTGGTCCTCATGGTCCTAGACCATGTCTGAAGCAGACTCAACACCCGCACAGTCGACCTGCTGTCTGTCCCGCGAGTCACCATTCCCA
Organism: Lepidochelys olivacea; assembly: GCF_965140295.1. Classification (NCBI taxonomy): domain Eukaryota; kingdom Metazoa; phylum Chordata; order Testudines; family Cheloniidae; genus Lepidochelys; species Lepidochelys olivacea. Next base: position 54,442,727 of record NC_140412.1, read on the forward strand.
TGTCCCTTGCCTAGCGAGTGCTACTTAGTTGATGGTGAGTCCCTCCATCATAACAAAAGGCCAAGCACAGTTCCCATAATCAGGGTAATAACACTTTATTCTTCCTGCCCCAATAACAGAGACACTGGGGATCCCACAACAGCTAAAGTGACCATTTGGGCAGTTATGGCCTCATTCTAGGCGGGGTGGGTGTGCCTATGCAAATGAGATAAGCCCCTGAAGTTCTTTTCCACAACTTGCCACACCTCACCACCAGATGTTAGGGTGGAGCTCATCCTGACTCTGCTTACACCAAAATAACAGAAATCCAAGTAGAAAACTAGGCAGTGTAAAGGTGGCTTCATTTCACTGACATTGAGGCTAACGTCATCAAAGGAATTACTGATCAGTATTTTGGTAGTTTCCACATATGGGTATTTTTCACATTTTTAATCTTGTTAGTGGTACTTTCTCAAAACCTTGATGCTGTGAAAAAATACACATTAGCACAGGCATCATCTCCATCAGTGGATATTTCCACTACTCTTCTCAAAGCAAGTAGCCAATTACAAATAGCTGGACTGTGATTATGACAACAGAGGCTAACACCCTGAGCAAAGAGAGACTCCACATCAGATGTCTATGGCACAGGACAAAAGGGAGCACTAGGTCACTACCAGTGCCGTGGGGTGGACGTTCTAGTGAGAACTGTGAGCTCAGTGACAGCAGAACAGATATTGAGAAAAGTAGTGCGTATGTAACCCACTGATCAGCATGTTCAGTGTCCCCTCTGTGCATTATCTACAGAGGATGAGTCTGTGACCTCCCCCAGCTCCAGAATCCAGGTCTTTAGTTCAAGCTGTAGAGGTTCAAGCTTTCAGTTCTACGGGTGCCTTGTCCAATTCCCAGTGTAGGCTACGATGGTGGTTATCACATATATGTACAGTCTTTCACTGGTCCATAGGGCAAAATTCTGCTCTCAGGTACACATGTGTAATTGTATCTAAGTCTCAGCAGCATTGTAGAGATATTAATACTAAGGACACAGTTTGACTCCTAGCCTACAACAAAATATGTAGCAGTGTCGGCACCAGGATATTAGAGAGAAAAGGTGGGTGAGGTAATATCTTTACTGGACCAATAAACAGCAGTAATTAGCCCTGAGTCCTCTTATTACCTCACCCACCTTGTCTCACCAAATATAAAGTAAGACCTACCAAAATCATGCCAGCTGAGCTGAATATCAGCAAAGAACAGCCCCTTTAACACTGACTACAGAGACCAGTGTGTGGATATTGAGCACGTGTTGCCATGTGTTATGTCGCTGGGCTGGTTTTGTGCCTCTGACCCCATGGTAGAGCAACTTGCTCTCTGTCTCTTCTGCTCTCCAGTTCTGTTGCAAACCAAGAATGAAACAAATTCATATTCTGAAGGAAGGGGGGAAGTTTTAAGTGTATTGGGTAGGATATAACTGTAGTCAAATTAGTGGGATTCTTTTCTTCAGCTAGTTGCCAGCTTCTCCTCTATTGCTTTGAAAGCAAGAACGTGGAGAGGGGAGGAGAGCTGGCCGATCACAAAGGGTAATGACCACTGCACTCTCCAAGGGGTGAGGCAGTAGGGGAGCTGTGTCTGTGTACCAGGCTTCTGCTGAGGCTGTGCACTCCGCAGCCTCCAAATGCAGGGCCATGTGCACCGGGCACAGGTTAGTTCAGTAGTATCAATAGGGTCGGTATGAAAACAGTGGAAGAGTGTGAGTTTGTTTCTGTGGATTGCAACAAAATGAGCAAAAATAAATGTCCATGTCAATATTTAAGGGGGAAATTAATTGTTTAAACCATGGTGCTGTAAAACTCTTTAAGAAAGGAGTATCGACCTTCAGTAATTTCATGACTCAGGGGTCATTGCTGTTACACATATGGACATTTTTTTGATTACTTCTAAGCCTATACTATGAATAGCTCTCTTCATGAGTGTGCTTAGGTTTATTTCTTCAGGGAAACGGTATGTATTTTGTTTGAACAAAATGTGCTTCAGTGTAAGGGGAGAGAACAATAAGACAATGTTGAAAAGCAAAAACAAAATGCAAAGTTAGCCACACATTTCCATATTGAGGAAACCAATCATAATGTACTCTGGGATGGTGCCAACCAGCCCCTCATTGCTTCCAGTTTTGAGGACCGAAGGTGGAAATAAAGAAAACTGATGTTCTTTTAAACTATCTAGCCTGCTAATTTAGCCCTCAGGGCCAACTTCTGCTGACTGATACCTATTCAACCCCACTGACTTCAGCACAAGTTCATGGGTGAAAATGACATAGAATTAAGCCCAGTGTATATAAGGAAAGTTTTGGGTTTTTTTTCTTTTCTCTAGTAATTTAAATTCCAAAATGCAGGATTTTGCTTGGTTAAAATCCAAAAATAGCAATTGATCCAAAGACAGGCATCACTTTCTGTTTCTGCAGTAACATATTTGCAATATTTTAAGTTTATCGCACAGCTACCGAAGCTTGAAACCTCAGTTTTAAGTGCCTGGGGCCAGATTTACACCAGTGTAAGGACATTGGCTCAAAAAATGTAAATGAGAGGAGAACTTAGATGTCTGTTCCCTACAAATCATGTTTTTTAGTGTTTGGAAAAAAAAAAAAGCCAGGCCTGAAATCCAGCTTGATGGAGAGGTTGCAGATATCCACAATATATCTTACTTGCCCACAAGCAAACTGGCTGGGATACCATCTAATATGTTTATGCCGCCTTCTTAGAAATCCTCAGGGCTTAATTTGTAAAGAAAGAGGTGCCGGGGCTCACACAGCGTGACCACTCACACGCTGTATGTGCAAGGTCACACCCTTACTTTTGTGCTGCTGTCTTCAGAGCAGGACGCCCAGCCAGGAGTCACTGCTCTCCAGCCACCCAGCTCTGAAGTCAATGCCACCTCCAGCATCAGCATTGCTACTGGCCAGGAGCCCAGAGGTGCCGGGGCTATGAATGCCAAGCCTAGAGGTGCCAGGGCGCAGCCCAAGCACAAATTAAGCACTGGAACTCTGAGCCGTGGAGCCACTTGGCTCCATATTGAATCCTGAAGTGACACCTCTCAAGGACAACCACAGAGCCAGATGTTAAAAGAGAAACTGTCTTGCGGGCTTAATTTTTTTTCTACCTGCTCTTTCATCTCTTCTCCCCTCCTGCTCACCCCACCCCACCCCCATTATTAAAAAAAAATCAAACTGTGATAGGGCAGAAGAAATAATACAGAATTGAACACCCTAATTTGGATGGGGGGAGGGAGTATGATGAGGTATGCACATTAATCACTTTCCAAACTGGACTAGGTGGTCATGGTTATATGTAATGACAATATCATCTATACATCTGGCAGCATGTATTGTTAATGTCTGGAGCTCAGAGCTGTTGTATGTTTATGTCCTGGTGGGTAGTGGTTTAGGTTTTTTTTATGTACATATTTTGCTTACCATGATGTGTGTGTGAAATGGGATCTTGTAACAACCACTTTAGTTGCATTGAACTTTTTTCCTTTTAATTGGGGAAAAAAGCAAAAGGGCTTTTTTTTTAATTTATTTTTTTTAAAGACTATGACCTTGCAGTGGATGTTATTACTTACTAAACAATTAAATGTTCCTTTAAGAAAGAAGAGGTCTTCTCTGAGCTAACTTCTGGACACACATCAGGAAATATGATCACTGTTAGTTTTGGGTTTCTAGTGAGATCTGGAAACAACTTATCTAGGTGTGTGAATGTTTTCAAACAAACCTTTCTACTCTCGTAACAGTGGTGACTTTTGTTTTTATCCTGTTTAAAAACGGGGAAAAGTCTTCAGACCTTTCCGCAGATCTTAACAGTTCTCTCACTAGGACGTGTTTAATTTTCTGCATTTCTTTGTGGAGAGCTATGTACAACACTGATTCTCTTTTATCTTTGCATTTACTAGGGTCAGATTGGTAAAGGTATGTAGGCATTGCTGTGTTCAGCATTACAGTCCCTAACTGATTTAGGAGCCTATATCTAATTTTCAGTAGGGATTTAGGAACTTAGATGATATTTTCTAGTGATTTGACCCAACTAAGTTTTTAAAGTCTCAAGCAACATGATTTCTACCACATCCTTCAAGAGACTATTTTCAATTTCAGGGTGTTCTGCAGAGCTTTAGTCTAATTTTCTTTTTCTTTATTTTGTTCCATTAAGTCTCATTACACCCCAGGTATTACAATAGATTGTTCCCCGTTTCCCACTTCCTGATAACATCCTTCAACTATTTGTAGATTGTTGATTGTTTCCGCACCTTTTTTATCACTTCATGAACCTATATATAATATTACACACAGAAAAAAACTACATGAAAAGAACATTACAGTTGCAAAGTCAAGCACTCAAAATTTAGAAAAAAACAGAATTAAGTTTGCCTGTGCAAACTTGATTCTGTTCTCCCCTTCCACTGCTTTGTGTGTATTTATTATTAAACAACCAATAATTACATGATCTCATGCTATTTTTCCCACAGTGCTCACTTAACAAGCAGTTATTTGGTATTTTGTCTTCTCATTGTTCAGCTTGCAGCCCCATGCCTTAAAGTCTGCTCAGTATTCAAACGCTGCTGTGAATACAGAATTATTAATTTCCTCACGGGCTTTTCTATGGTGATCATCTCTGTAACACTTGGTGTTTCATAAAAATTAATTAATTTATTTTAAAATACCTCTGTGAGATGAATGGGTATTATCCCCATTCTACAGAAGGGGAACTGAGACAAAGAGATTGAGCTCCCATTGACTTTCAGTTGCAGTTCAGTGCTCACCACTTCTGCAAATCAGATCCCAGAGTCTCAATTTAGGCACCCAGAAAATGATGAACATGCAAATAGTGACCACTTTGAAAAGTTTGGGTTAAATTAATTGTCCAGCATCACATAGGATTGTGTGGCTTAGGCAGGGTAGATTCCAGTTCTCCTGGGCAGCATTCAACTACTATAACCATGAGACCCTCCTTTCTCATCCTACAATTCCCTGCCTCATTGATGACATACCTTCCAACTTCTCTAGTAAATGGGGCAGGGATGCTAAAGACAACAGCCTCCTTCACTACACAACCCTGATTCATCCCCAGAATAGGTCCAACCCAGTTCTTTTAATGGAGTTATTTTTACAAGCAAGCTGAAAAAGTAGAAATTCCATCATGTGGCATTATATTGAAACCCCTGTGAGTCATCAGCAGGGTTGGAACCTTCAGATCTACCACATAGACATCTGCCATTTGAGCTAATGGAGTAACTAAGAGCAGGAGACAGTATGTGGACAGCACTAGTGGGGGATAAGTTAATTTGCCAGTAGGTTTCACAGGTATCTTCTGGCAGCAGAAGAAGAAATGGTGAAACTTGGGAATCTTGGGTTCCATTTCAGGCTTTAGGGGGGAGTATGCCCTACTGGACACATACCTTTCTCTGTTCCCTTCAACTTGTTCCCAATCTTGTCTTTCCCACCCGGGCTCCTCATCCTCACCCCTGGGGAGCTCTCACCAACTCCCAGAAGCTAAAGCAGCCTTATATTTCAGCTGTGGCCCATTCAAACTCTTTAGCAAACTTTCCTGAAAAGCCTGCCATAGATTTCTGGTCAAAAGCACTTGTTTCACAATAGCATGTTCTGTTTGCTGCCTTTTAGAGCTGGGACTACCTGCAGATTCTGTTAATGGCAGCAGTACCTTATTATACCATCAAGATGACTTGGCACTACTTCATACACAAATAGAACTAGGCAGTGTTCCACTGGCATGAACCACTTCATCCCTAGACTCCAGCAGTTATAACCTTTCCGACTCCCAGTTGGCCTTGTGTCGGCTTTCCTTACTCTGCTACCAATTTATTCACTGCCAGCAGCACATAGATTGTGGGAGCAATGAGCCAAATTAATCTCTGGTGACTCATCTCATTAATGTCAGTGGAGTTGTCCCAGGGGAGAATTTGGCAGAATTTGCTGACTGGGAACAACACAGGAAGCAGGACTGCTGGCACTAGAGGGGTCTAGAAGCTATGTAGACTCAATCTGTTTTATATGGACATATTGTAGAGAACTTAATTTACCTTGGGAAGTGAGGCAGAACTAGTTTTGGTAGTAGGCAGAGCTAGGAATTTTTCTCTGGGCATCCAAAGGAAACCATCCTATCCCAATGGGAAAATGGAAATTACTTCATGGTGAGCAGCCCCATTTTTTAACCTTCCTAAAACCACTCAAATTCTTAAACAAATAAATAAAGTGTGTACAGAATGTGTGTTAAGTGTTGGTTGTTTCTTAATCTAGAAACAACCTTATACATAAGCTAATGACTCACTTTTCTGTGCCAATCAAAGCCTTTAACAAGCTTTTATCCATTAAAACAGCTCAACAAAAAATAATAAAAACACTGAAGACTTTTTTCCAACATACAATTGCCTATTTATTTTCTTTCAGTTATAATAGAATTCCCATGGGATTTCAGACAGGAAATATCATTCTGTCAATGTGTTCCCCTAACATACACATTTTTTTTCATATAGATGACATTTTAACATTGCATTTCATTTAGACAAAGACTAAAATATTAGGAAACAATTTAATGTGATCATTTTCCCCATGTAAGTAAAAATCCAGATACCAGTCTGGAATGAGTTTTTCCAGCAGTGTTAATGATAATAATGGTTAGCTTCCTAGCTGCTGTTGCCTAGGTTTTGACCTTTTCCAGTGGAAGTTATTTTGCTCCTTCAATAGCTTTGAAGTAGTTCTAGTCTCTGATGTAGTAAGTTTAAGAGGCCCAAATCCAGCAAAGCACATAAAAAGAGTGAAATGTAAAGTATGCAAGTAGCCCCATTGATTCACTTGCTGAAAATTACACGTGCTTTATGTCCATTACTGGATGACGGTCTATGTCTTAGCTAACTTGATCATTTAGATCCCAGGCTGTGAGAAATTATTTTTGAGTGGAAGGTAAATTCAGAAAGGTTTTTGTAGTTACAAATTTAAAGATAAAAAAGCCTTTCTAAGTATTCTGATCCACTCCTCTGCCAACACAGGATTGTTGCCTACACTATGCAGTCTGCTGCTTTGTCCTATCCAGTTTTAAAAGTCTACATCAATGGAGTTTAGGCCATGACTACTATAAGACTATACTGAAATCGAGGAGCTCTCACCATTACCCATTTATAAATTTGTCAGAAAATGTACAGCATTATCATACATCCAATAGACCAATGACAATAAGTAGGACATATCTTTTTTTCTCCAGTTGGTGACTGACATAACCTGTACTAAATAGACTCTGTGAACTACCAGTTCTTCAAGTCTTTGTCCATGTCAGTTCTATATGTGGGCTTGTGCATCATATGTGTTCCAACAGAATCTTTTGTACCAACAGTGTCCATTGGAGCCAGGCCTGTGCCCTTCATGGCCTCATGCCTCCACCACCCTAGGCCCCACAGGGCAGAGCAGCCTCCACCACCTCTTCTTTCCCCTATTACCATCCATGGCAGCAAGAGTAAACTCTATAGCACCTTTCATTGCATCAAACTGAAAAGAATTGTCCCTATGCTAAAGGGAAATCAGTAGTCGTCTGCTTTGCTGGCAGCCCATTATCTGTTTCTCTTTTAAATTTTTTCTGACTATACTTGGCACCAAGGCACCTTCCCGATGAATAGCTATACCTAACCTCTCCGGCTTCAAGTCAAGCCAATCGTGTAACAGGCTTATCTAATTAACTGATGGATGCTAATGTCTTTTCTCCTCAGGCAAGAGCCATCTTCCTCACCAATGCTCTGTGTGCTGGTATTTCTGCATTAGAACTCACTGCTCCAGAAATACCTGGCCATAAAACTCTACCTACCAGAGCAATCCATGAGCCTCCATGCATCCAAATGAGCAAAAATCAAACAAAACAGTGAGTTACTTGCTGTTTCTTTGAAGAGAGACTTCTCAGCCCTTCAGGCTGTTTCCTAGTCTCGTTCTCTCTTCTGGGAGAAGGCAGATTTATGTAGCCTCATGTACTAACATGCCTTGCTCTAACCCAAGTCTACAGCTAGCTGACAGCAAACTACATTCCGGAGAAATCCCTCCGTATTTCTACCCTATACCTGGAACTCTAGTGTCTGGCCCTAATCAGAGTCAGCTGTCTGGGTTCCTCCCTAATCACAATTTATTACATTGAGACATCTGCCTCTCCTTCAGCTGCCATGTCCCATATCCCACAGCTATGTTCCCCAAGTAAAACCCACCAAATGGGATAGTGCTAGCCACAGAGGCTTCCCTCACCAGCCTTAAAGGGTTGCTACACCAGGTTATACTTCACTATTAGTTATAGCCCCCTTTTAACACTCACCAATATTTCTCTACCTTGTTGGTGTTTATTTATAGATTTCCCCCCCACCCACACAAGTCTATCAACCATCATATGATTACAAAGATATCATGTCTATTATGTGTATAAAAAGCTCAATTATTGAACCAGGTTTTAGATCTATTCAGCCAGAATCTATTATACATGATTCACTTGAAAGATGAATAACTCAGAACTTTCATGCCAGCTGGAGCAACAGAAAGAGTATGTGCCTGACATGTATTCAACTGTAAGGTCATGTCAACAGCACATTTATGTTGTTTTAACTGTTGGAGTATTGCCCAGATGACACACTGTGGGAGCTTTATGAAAATACTTAAATAGATTAAAGTAAATAGAATAACTAGAGTAGGAAGAATGCTCAGCAGTTTCTGAAAATCAGACTCCTTTTCAAGTTGTGTTTGTTGAGCGCACACAATTTGAGGCATGCAAAATCAGTAGTCACTTGAAATCTTGGCCCATATATATTTTTTTAATGTAGGTATCTAAATATAGATTGGTATGTTTAACTTTAGAGCTCCACATTGGATGATGTTTGGGCTAGTGATTTGCTCAATGTCATGCATGTTTCAGTGATAGAGCCACAAATAGACTTCTGGTGATGTCCCATTCCCTGGTGCTAATCACTATGCTATCCCAAAAAGAAAAGGAGTACTTGTGGCACCTTAGAGACTAACCAATTTATTTGAGCATAAGCTTTCGTGAGCTACAGCTCACTTCATTGGATGTAGCTCACGAAAGCTTATGCTCAAATAAATTGGTTAGTCTCTAAGGTGCCACAAGTCCTCCTTTTCTTTTTGCGAATACAGACTAACACGGCTGTTACTCTGAAACCTATGCTATCCCAGCGGTATGTTGCAGTTAAGCTGTTTGAAATATTTTGCATAAAAAGGTTTTGTGTTCCTCAAAGCCATAGTAGAGCTTCTGGGTTTTAGATTTCAAATATTTCTTTAAGCTGAGACAGCAGAAAAAAAAACAGAAACAAAAGAGAGTTGACCATTTAACCCAAACAAGTACCAGCTAGCTTTCATTTAGGCCAGTTATACAGCCATCACACCTCTGTTTTGACTGGCTTGCTTGAAGGTATTTGCTAAGAAAGCCTCGCGTCTTCATATTGCCTCCTTGGGGTAGCATTCTGGTTAAGAACTATAACCTGTGCTATTTTAATGTTACCTGAAAGGATTATAATAAACAGCAGCCTCCTTTTGTAATGACGTACTCTCTGCTGGAATGGCAGCACCGGTGTGGTTACAATGCTGGCATCAAATCCCAGCATAATATAAAGAGACAGAATAGGGAATCAGGCATTCTGAGTTTCGAATGCTGCCTCCATTGTAAATGGAGCTGATCGTACTTTTTAAACTCTTTCTGGACACAGTTTGGTTCAGAAACATCTCTTTTGTGGGTTTTGCATTCGGAGAAAATCCTTTTTTTTTTTTAATGTTTCCTTAATTCTCTGCACATATACTTAGCATACAGGAAAGATTAAACAAATTCTGTTGATAATGGTTCCATGTCCACTGAATCCTAAAAAAACCTATTGTTACTGCAGTCTTTCAGCAGCGAGTGGATTGTGCAGTGCCTGATTTGTAAGCAGCTACATGGTGTAGCCCTATCTATATAATTCTTTTACCCTTGTCCTAGAAATTGACCACTGAAATTTGTTTCAGAATTTTTTGCAAAATGTTGCATCCTCTTTTAAAATGATTCTGTTGTCTACAATAACTTTGCAGCTGGTCTGCAATAGAAGTTTGTTTAAGCTTCACTGCCCTCCAGTGGTGTGTGGTGTGAAATGCTCTTGGAAAAATACTTGTTCAAAATCCTTATCAAAACATTCACAGAAGAAATTGGATTTGAAAACTATAAAAGAATTGCGGCAATACAAAAGTATTAAACTATTCTAGAAAAATCTGTACAAAATCTCTTAAACCAGGGTAACATTTTCAAATGTTGATGCATAAAGATGTTCTTTGTACTATAGGGATGCCCTGTTGCGGCTACCTTGTGCTAGGCTCTGTACAAACACGCACTGAGAGATAGGCCCTGCCCTGAAGAGCTTTGTCTAAATCAGTGGTTCTCAACTTATTTACCATTGTGGGGCGCATATGCAGCTCTCTGTGTTATGTGTGCCGCATCTATACAATAGATATACTGATGTCACATGGGCCGCAGCTATGTACTGATTGAATGGCAAGTAGCCCACGGGCTGCAGGTTGAGAATCACTAGTCTAAATGGACAAGACAAAGCATGGGAGGGGAAATTGGTATAGAGAGGTGAAGTGAAGATGTTTGTCCAAAGTATAACAATGAGTGAGTTGTAGAACTAGGATTAGAACCCTAGTTGCCTACCAGTCCAGGGTGCTAGCCACTGGACCATGCTGCCATCCCTAAATGTAAGTTAGAAACCTAATTTCATATTTAGGTTAACTTAAAATAAAAGTGACTTGATTTTCAAATATGCTGAGCACCCACAGGGCAGATCTGTAGTGACTGAAATTTTTGGGGATCCATAGGAGAAGAACTGATGCCTTGAGTCATTTTATAGTGGACATGTGTCTGCATCACAAAAAATGGCATGGAGAATGTGACATTCTTTCAGTGTTACAGGTGATTTCTCCAGCTCAGGGTTGAGACAAATTTGGGAGACAGTCTGGACAAAACAAGTCCCTTTTATTCCTTTTGTGTGGTTCAACCAGAACTCCATCATTGGAGGTGGCACTTATTACTGGTATAGCCAAAAAATTAGAAGAGAAAATTTAAATGTAATGGGGAGAGAGAGACAGGAAGGAACAAGCCATAAGGAATAAATGCTGGTGGTATACAGGAGTTATGCCATAGCAATTTGTGGTGACACCAAAGGGTTAATGTCAATAATTTAAATTGTCCACGACCAAAAGTGAATGTAGTTTTCAAGTTCTGTGAACTTCTATCTATGTTTTGTAGTATAATTTATCCATCTGTGATGTACACCACTATTACTGGATGTTAATATCCTATTAAATGGAAAAAATACTCCACCTTATCAATATGGGGTAATATACTGGTCCCATTGCAGTGAATGGCAAAACTCGCACTGACTTCAATGAGGACAGGATTTCTTCCATCAACATTATACAGACCAAAGTAACTGATATCATCCTTGTCATTAAAAATAGAGGGTGCATACAGTAATTTCAATATGTGTTCAGTGTATGCTCTGGACTTCTGGCTGCTGAAAGCTGTGCTGGGACCTAAACAGAAATGTCCCCACCACCCCCACCCCAGAATTTCCTGTACCTCCTATTTGCCACCCATAGAGGAGGGATCACATTTCCACTCCGCCTCTGTACAGAGAGTATTTCGGAAGCCTTTTGAAAAACTTTTGACCTCACACATATGCAGCATTACCACTGAAAGCTCTTTTAGTTTTCCTCTGATACGCAGCTCTGTGAAATCTCATATTCCATTATTATTAGGGTAAATAGAAAGCACTGTCATTAGAGAGGTATTATTTTTCTTCAAATATTTTTGTGAATGATTATTAACAAAGTGGTTTAAATAATGCTCCCTCCCTTAATGTTTTATGGGTCAGCTCCAGCATTTGCAATTACATCTAAGCAATGGCTTGCTACTCCTCCATAGCAGACCTTTTTTTTTTTTTAAACAGACAAAACAATGTCTTAATACATGTGTTTTTCAGTTAGCGCAGCCAGAGCTATGTATTTAATAGTATTTCAACTTGGGTGGTGGCAGTGGGGATTTCATCCTGAAAACAAGCGTTATAAGCCCAGGAAATTCTGAGCTAAGGTTAACATTAAATGAAATCCAAACATGAAAATACACAGTGAGTGCACTCACACAATACTGACTCCACCCTATAGGAATACCATGAAATAGCGAGAGAATTATGATAGTGTATAATAGAGACTGAGGTGCTACTTTAGATTAAATGGATTGTTAAAACACATTAGAGTTTGATTAAAAAGAAAAGAAGTACTTGTGGCACCTTAGAGACTAACAAATTTATTTGAGCATAAGCTTTCGTGAGCTACAGCTCACTTCATCGGATGCATTGTTTCCCTGCCCCTGCCTAGTATCATTAAGGTTGTTTTGGTGTATTCTGTATTTTCCTACCTCTGGATTTCTTTTAAAGCTAACCTACCTTAACTCACCATTTCTTGGCTCCGTAATATGTATTTTGGGGATAATTATAGTATCTCTGTAGCGCATTTATGCTGAATTTCTGATATACTCTTAACCATAACTCCATTTTAACCTAACTTTCATGTGGGAATTTCCTTGTTGTGGGATTTACAAATTTCCTACATGAATACTAAACAAGAAACCCCAAAAGAATGTTACTCTGATATTCCTAATGATCTGAAGATAGGTGCATCAGTCTTAATTTTATTTTTATTTTTTTAATTTTAACTTTAGCGTTAGATTCTCCAGTACACTGTGGCTGCTTCACCCCAATTTGGAGTAACGCAAAGCAGCCAGAGCATACTGGCCAGTTTCCACTAGCTCCTGGTCTCAATATGGATTAAAAACTAGTTAACTGATAGATCTCAAAGTATTTGTAAGTGGGGAATAATCTTCCTGTGGAGATGTATCTTGTGGGTCCTTCAGGGATCTGTTTTTAGACCAAGGGTATTCAATATCTTTGTTACAGTCTGATCCAGTTCCCCTCTGAACAGTCACTAGCCTTTTGTAAGTGGACCCACTCTCCAGCTCTCATGCCCACGTGCTTCTCTGCTGAGACTTGGGTGACTTAGTCTGGTCACTGTTCCTAGCTTTGGGTCTGTAAGACACACACTCAGGCTCAGACCCTTTGTCTGAACCATTTCTTGAGAAGGAAGACTCTACAGTCCAGCCTCCCTAGACCCTGAAATCAGTGGCTCAGACCTCCTGAGCCCCTGTTTGCTTTCACATGTTCCCTTAGAGTTCTACTTAGCTATGGGTATTCTGGCTTCTAGTTTAACCCCTTTGGGGACAATGTGACAGGAAAGCCTTAGCCAAGGAATTTTTGAGCCACAGTCACTTTACTCTTAAAAAGTACTAGACAGTTATAGATTTTGAGGAATAACAAAAGTCCGTAGATACTACCCTGTCCCAAGTCTGATCTCACCCGTTCTGTGAGTCCAAGGTCCTGTCAGAGTTTCAGGCTAAGCAGAGTACCTCCTGCCTTCTCTCTAGCCCAGTCTTCTTGCCTGTGGCAATGGATGGCCACCGCTCACAGAGAAGCACTTTTAAAATAACAGTCTCAGTCCCTTTTAGAAACCTTCTCTCAGTCAGGTTTCTGTGTACAGTCCCTGGATGCATGGGGATAGGCGAGTGGTTGAAACATAATTTGGAGTCAGTGGCTCTGATTGTTGTCTTAATGGCTCCCCAGGGATAGTCCTTCTATGAGATGTGAAGCAGCTATCCTGGGTAGGACAGCCGACTGAAATACATAGAATAACCTTGCCAGGACAGGGTTAGACATGTGTTCAGCTCTCAATACAAGATGGATATCCTAATCCAAAGTGATGGTTACAATACAAAATGGAGTTCATAGTATGACCCAGACATACTCCCACACTGTCAAAATCTTGATCAGTGATCTAGATGAAAATATTTAATCATTGCTGATGAAATTTGCAGGTGATGCAAAAGTTGATGGAGTGATAAATCATGATGGAGACAGGTCTGTTATATAGACCAATCTGGATCTCTTGATAAGGTGGATTAATTTGACATAATGAATTTTAATACAACCAAATGCAAGGTCATACATGTAGGAACAAAGAATTTAGGTTACACTTATAAGATGAGGGACTATAACTTGGAACGCAGTGACACTGAACAGGACTTAGGTGTTATTGTAGATAAGGAATTGAACATGAGCTCCCAGTGTGATGGTGTAGTGAAGAGAGTAAACACAATCTTTGGATGCATAAGCCAGGGGATCTCAAGTAGGAGTTGGGAGGATGGTATTATCTCTGTATATGACATCAGCGAGATCATTCCTGGAATATTGTGTCCAGTTCTGGTGTCCACATTTCAAAAAGGATGTTGAAAAATTGGAAAGAGCTACAACAAAAATTTGAGAACAGGAAAACATACCTTATAGTGAGAAAATTAAAAAGGTATTTAGTTTATCAAAGGGATGTTAAGAAGTGACTTAATCAAGTACCTACATGGGAAAGCAATTTCTGAGAATAGTTATCTCTTTAATCTAGCAGGAAAAAACATAATGAGATCTAATGTTAGAAGCTGAAGTTTGACAAATTTGAGCTAGAAATCAGATGCAATTTTTTAACAGTGAGAGTAACCAATCATTGGAACAACTTAACTAGAGATGTGGTGGAGTCTCTATCACCTGAAGTCTTTAAATCAACATTGGATCTCTTTCTTAAAGGATGTGTTGTAACTCGAGCACAAGTGATGGGTTTGATTCAGAAATTATTGTGTGAAATCCTCTGGTCTGTGTTATGCAGGAGGTTTGACTATATGATCATAATGGTACCTTCTGGCCTTAAAGTCTGTGAACAGGAAGTAAAGGCCGTATGAATATTATGATGTATGCTCTCCATTTTCTGTCCTATTGTAGCCTCTGTACATGCACATCTGATGGATCACTATTTTTCTTCTAATTCTCATTGCAATTCAGGTATGTTTAAGTATGTCATATGCTATTATTGTTCTTAAAAATTAAGATCCATTTTAAGAGTTTAATTTCTGGATTTTCTGATATTTAGGTTTCTCGACTATAAATAAAATATATTATTGCCTAACTTTCTAGCTTCTCTTTTTTGAAAACCAACTCAATTTTTTGCCTTGTGTTCAGGATTTTTTGTTAAGTGCAACATTTTAGTATCGTTTTATATTCATAGTGCCAAATCTAGAAACAATATGTATAAAGTATATTGAGAGAGAAGGTTCATGCTATTTACTTTATAGTTTTAATTCTTTCAGGTTCATATATAACTTCCTTTTTCTGAGCATTTATTTTTGAGAAAAAGCATTTGAAACCTGGTACTAATAAGAAACCTTCTGGCCTTTCTGACAGTATAATTGTCTAAACCCATCTCCCACTTTTAAGGTTTTAAATGTCTTCAGTGTTTGCCTTACTTCTGGAGGGCAGACGACAGAATGCCACAGGCTCTAATCATGTGCTGCATATTTCCAGAGGGGCAAGTTTCTATTTTGTAAGGCTATATTCTACTGAAAATAGAATTTCACGACAATTTGGGAATTACTTGAGTTCCTTTGTTCCAACATTGTCAATGTGACACTGATAACCTTCACCACCTGCTCATTGTTAGTCTACCTTTCAATGATAATTAAAGAGAATTCAACATCTTAGAAACTCAGATAGATTACTCATCTCATACCAAAAGGCTAGATTAGATCTTCACACTTCTACTCAATATTTTATCCTGGAGAGAGTCAGTTGTATTTGAGAAACCTTTTTGCAGAAGGCTCCCTTCTCTTTAAGAACTAACTCTACTAGATGGTTTGATGCCTTGAGGGCAAGACTGGATAAGGTCCCTGTTGTTAACAGCTGTAATATAGCCCCTTGGTCTTGGGTCTCTTTTCATACATAACAGGCATTACGAACTGCCTTTATCTTGTTTCTTATCTTCAGCCATTCTAAGATGAATCTTCTCCGCCTCTTAACTCTTTACTTAAGCCTCCTGTCACCAACATTTGCTTCTTAGTAAATCAACTCTACAATTCCAGGAATACTCTAGCATGTATTTCCAACATACAAAGTAAAATGGAAGATGCAGTATTTATGAAAAATGGAAGATTAAGTTACTAAAGTATCTTCACTCATGTTCAAGGAATATAAGAAACAACCAAGAACTAGAAATGTTGTTGAACGACAGAATTTATGTACTGTTCTAATAGGAATGACTGAAATCCCGTGGGATGGTTCTCATCAAAGAAGTATCGTGTATATAATCTGAAGCAGAAAGAAAGGAAAGAAGACGTAGAATACTATATATATATATATATATATATATATATATATATATGCACCATGCAAGAAATCCCACAATGAAGAACATGGGGGTGAAAATCTTTGGTTTGTTGATTCAAGCATGAAAAACCAAATGAGAAATAACAATAATATCTGTTACAGATTACCCAGATTCAAGAAGAAAGAGAATTAAATATTCCTGGACTACCACAAGGTTCTCCAAATCTAATACCATATTTGCAGGGTTTTTTTAATCTATCCAGATATTTGTTACCCAACAGATACAGCCATTATCAAGTTTCCAAAATTATACAGAAGAAAACTTTATGATTCAGAAAACAGATGATCCACATACTGCAGAAGCCATCTTGAATCTACATCTTAATAATACACAAGATGATCAAGACTGTAAAAATAATGGAGAATTTTGATATTGTTGACAATGTGGTACTGAAATTACAGTTTTAAATGTACTAAATGGATTCAGTCTAGTTCTAAATGGACTTGCAAAATATAGCAGTGCAAGTGTATTGCAGTTCAGGAATGAGAAATGAATGTCATAAATTAAGAATTCTATGACCAGATTCTGAAATCTTTGTCAGTTTTTACTTTCTTTTGAAGTCAACCAGAGTTTTCCCTGACTAAGAAATTCATGGTTCAGGATTTGCCTCCTTGTAGCAAGGAAATTGCACCACTGAAAGAAGGTTCAAAATTAAGATCTCTTCAGTCATCCCTTATAGTAGTGCATTTTAACGATACCTTAACTGAGGCTCAATGCAGTATACAATTCATGTGCAAAAGAATGCAAGGAAAAATAAGTGCCCGCATTTGTGGTTTTACAAGGGACTGGTCAAGTTACGAAGTAAAGAAATCCTATATTGTAAAATGGAAAAGAGGAATACAGCCAAACTTACAAAGAATACATAGGTTTCAGAGTAACAGCCGTGTTAGTCTGTATCTGCAAAAAGAAAAGGAGTACTTGTGGCACCTTAGAGACTAACAAATTTATTTTAGCATAAGCTTTCGTGAGCTACAGCTCACGTCATCAGATGCATTCAGTGGAAAATACAGTGGGGAGATACAGAGAGAACATGAAACAATGGGTGTTACCATACACACTGTAAGGAGAGTGATCAGGTAAGATGAGCTATTACCAGCAGGGGACGGGAGGGGCGGGTGGAAACTTTTGTAGTGATAATCAAGGTGGGCCATTTCCAGCAGTTGACAAGAACGTCTGAGGAACAGCGGGAGGGTAGGAATAAACATGGGGAATTTTCCATGAATTTTCCACTGAATGCATCCGATGAAGTAAGCTGTAGCTCACGAAAGCTTATGCTCAAATAAATTTGTTAGTCTCTAAGGTGCCACAAGTACTCCTTTTTTTAAAGAATACATAGAATGAATTAAAAGTTGTAGTGGGAAAATAAGTCAGTTGAAAAGTAGAGTTCGTTATTGTTTGCCAAAGGAATTAAGGGGAATAACTTTAAAAGCCTTTCTTATTTCAAAGAGAAAAAATAGTGCCATAGCAAAAATATGCCCATCAGCAAAAAAGGGAAGGAGATAAAATTAATGATAGTTAAAAATGATTGCAATACAGAACTCCATTTTTAAAATCTATCATAAATAAGAAGAGTATAAAATAAAATGTATTTAACTACAACCTGAGAAAGACCTTATAAAATAGCTATTGCTAAAGAATACTTGGAAAACTTTAATGTTTACATCCAATCATCCAGTGAAAATAGTATTAAATGGAATTAAGAAACACTGCTTGTTTTGTTTATTTTACCATTGTCTATTTTTTAAGAGATGTGGAAAACTGGGGAGTTACCACAACACCGGAGAAAAGCAAATGTAGCACTGAACTTCAAAAGAGAAAAAAACCAGTGATCCTGGTGATTACTCACCAAGGAGTCTAACTTCTATCTTCAGTACTTGGAGAGAAAAATCTCTAAAGTCTAGACCAGGGGATGCCAACCTATGGCTCCGGAGCCACATGCGGCTCTTCAGAAGTTATACGTGGCTCCTTGTCTAGGCACCGACTCTGGAATGTTGGTGCCTGTAGCTCCAGCCGCCATGTGATGCGGGGTGCTCACTGCTCAACCCCTGGTTCTGCCACAGGTCCTGCCCCCACTCCACCGCTTCCTGCCCCCTCCCCTGAGCCTGCTATGCCCTCACTCCTCCTGCTCCGATCCTCCTGAATGCCACGAAACAGCTGATCGTGAGGTGCCGGGAGGGGAGGGGAGGCGGAGGTGCTGATTGGTGGGGCTGCCGGTGGGTGAGAGGGGGTGGGGGGAGCTTATGGGGGGTTGCTGACGTATTACTGTGGCTCTTTGGCAATGTACCAAATTGGTGAATTCTGGCTCCTTCTCAGGCTCAGGTTGGCCGCCCCCAGCCCAGATTATTCATCTGCATTGAGGAGTAGGGACCTTTCCTTACTCCCCAGATCAGCTGCAGTCAGATTAAGACTCTCACTCTGTCAGATGTATTCACTTGGTCCTTCTGTGAGCATGTGGACAGGGAGGATGTCAGAGAGGTGTTGGCAGTGGGAGAAGCCAAGGCTCTATACCATCACTGGCCAGAGTTGCTACCAGGAGAGTAAGCTGCTGTAGGAAAAGGGACAGCGTAACTTTCTCCTTCTGCAATGCAAGGGGGAGCAGAGGAGGAAATTTGACTCTGAGACAATTTGTTCTCTGTTCTGCTCCTGGAGCAATGTGACTATGCACTGCCCCTTACTCATGGCAGAGTCCAGTCCTGAACATCTAGAAGAACAGTGGGGAAAAAGATTTGGGTTTTTTTTAAAGATTACATCTCATCAGACAAACATGATTGCTTCTTTTGTGGTTGTTGATAGATTAAAAAAATAGTGGATGAAAGGAAAGTGGTAGATGTTCAGATTTTAGTTAAACATTTTGGTATGGTGTCTCATGAAATCGCACTCTCAAAATTAATTCCAATTGGCCTAAATATGAACATCGTCGCATAGTCTGAGTAGGGACTGCAGGACCAGAAAGCAAGGATGGTGATGTATTGCAGGGAGGGGCCTAGTGCGATACTACAGAAATTGGTGTTAAGTTCTACTTCATTTAACATCTTTCATTAATGATTTGGCAGTGGAGGCTACAGGCACGTTTGATGACGTTCCCACGTGGTACAAAATTGGAAGGTGCTGTAAACACCAGTGAGAACAGAGAAATGCTACAGAAGGAGCCGAAGGGGTTAGAAAAATGCACAGAGAATAAGTAAATGAGATTCAATGTGGAAAAATGCACTTGAGTATTTCGGGGGAAATATAATTCAGAATTCAGGTAATCAATAAGAGGGAGAAGCCTGGGAAGCAAGAACACTGAAAAAGAGCTTTGGAATGATAGTGGAAAGAAAATTAGGCATGAATTTACAGTGGAGTGTGACAGCAATAAGGGTCAATGCAATTCTGGGCAGAATCTGCAGAAGTGTCACATCACAGAGTGAGGAAGTAATAACCCCTCTATATAGATATCTGGTGCAGCCACCACAGGCATATTGCATTTGCTTCTGGGGACTTCTCGTTACCAGAAGTTTTTGACTAATTGGAGTGAGTTAAGAGAAGAGCAACAAAGGTGACTACTGGCCTGCCCCCCACCTCCCTTTCTCAAAGTAACAGGGATAATTGAAGTCCTTATTTTGCCAGCATTTACCCACATGAACAGCCCCATTGAACTCCCCAAATACTTACGCATGTGAGTTACTTTATGGTCATATGACTACTAATGTGCATAAAGTTAATCATATGTGTAAGTGTTTGCAGGATTGGGGCCTGCAACAGCCTTAACCCTGCTAGGCTGTAGAGCTCCAGTGGAGATATGAATGTCTGGGGTGGGGGGTGATGATGCCATGAACCCTGCAGCACAACCCCACTTCCACCACCCTAAGTGGGGTCCACTAGAATTGAGTCTCCACCATTTCTAGAAGTGGAAGAGAGGACTCAGTCCCAGGTAGTGCCTGCCACTAGAAGATAATGATGACACTGTAAAAGGGTGCATTCTTTGTAAACAGAGAGGCAGCTATTTTATGAAAATATGAGAAACATTAAGAAGTGATGAACAGATCATTTATTGTGAGATTCAAAACACTGAGTAATTTCACCATTTCATAAAATAGGAAGGAGCTAATTTAAGAATAATTTAAAACACATGCATAGATATGTGATAAATAATTGGTTTGTGTGAAATATGGAAAATATGTGCAATTGTAAGGAAATAACACTCATAACTCATGAGATTACAATGGGCCAAAGCAGTATTACAGAGCCAGCAAAACCATTCACCGGGGGAGAAGAGAAATTCCAGTAACAGTTAAATGAAGTATTTTTATTCATTTATGGTTTTAAAAAAAAAAAGACAAACTACATCCAGGCAGCAGAATGGCTCCCAATACTAAAGAAAATTATCCCCAATGTAGGTGATTTTCTCTAACTTCTCCTGAAAGAACTGGCTTAAAAGGAAATCAGAATAATTTCCTCCTCTGCCCTCCCCCCTCCCCCAGCAGCAGAAATTATATAAATTGTAAAAAGGTCCCGCAAAACAGTACATTTATTCATACCAATCTCCGTCGGAAAAATTTGTAAGTCTTTCAATAGCAAGTGACATGAGATTTGTGGAGATAATACTAATGCCAACATATCAAAATAATTCTCTGTATTACATTTGATATGTTTCTCTAAATTATGCAAATAACTCTCAGTATTTTCCGTTTCTTTAAAGAAACAAACAAACATGAGGTAGAATATAAAATGACTGACATTAGACTGAATTTCAATCTAAGTTTATTCCACAACCACTGTCACAAAAGTCCATTACCTGTATTTATAGTCTAGGTTTACTGTCCAGAATGCAAACTAGGACTCTTGGCTCCCTGGCAGCAACTCACTGGAGAAAAAATTCTCCGAGCAGTTAATTTTATATATATATATATATAATATATTGTGTATATATAATCAGCTGCTCAGAGAATATATAGTTATTTTATTAATTTCAATGCTGCCTTAGTATCAGAGCAGGATGCCCTGGAAACAAGGGCTGCCCTTAATGCCCACATACATCTCCAGTTTAATCATCTACA
Organism: Lepidochelys olivacea; assembly: GCF_965140295.1. Lineage (NCBI taxonomy): Eukaryota > Metazoa > Chordata > Testudines > Cheloniidae > Lepidochelys > Lepidochelys olivacea. Next base: position 54,464,123 of record NC_140412.1, read on the forward strand.
GCTTGAAATGGCTGAAAAATGAAAATTAGTGGCACAGAAGCATTTGTGAAATTCCGCAAAGAATTCTGCATGATCATGGATGGGGATCTCAAAAAAAAAAATCCACTCTTTTTAGCAGTTGCCATTTTACCTAAGTACATCAGTCCAAAAGGTGGTTCTTTCAAAAGTGACTTCAGCAAATCAGCAGTCCAATCATTGTTTCCAGTGTCTGACACCATTCCCAGAAGTACTGCTTTCTTGGTTAATATAGGACACAAAAATGTGCCTGTGATCTTTAGAGAAGATAGGTATCTTATCCACTGATAACTCAGGGTGATCACATGCTTGAACCTTTGCACGGAAACCCTTCCCATTTTTAAACTCAAGTGCCAGATTCACTCCAAGAGTTACACCATTGAAGCCGATGGTCAAGGATGAATGGCCATCTTTGTGGCAAGATCAAGAATCTTTTAGTTATTTTTTCAAAGGGGGTGGCAGATCAATGACTAGATTAATGTGATGAACATTGTTATCTGTATCTAAAACAACTTCGCTTGCTTAGCCCAGCAAAACAAAAGTTAAGATGGCTTATGGTTGTTCTCTCTATATACTTCAGGAGAGTAGAATAGCCCTGGTGTTAAGTTTAAGGACAGTGTCAGCACAAGAACAAATAGCTATAAAATGGCTTAGTCAGAAAATTAGAAGAAGGTCTCTGCCCATTAGAGGAGTGAGGTTCTGGAATTACCTTCCAACAGGAGAAGTGGGGACAAATGACTTAACTAGGTTTAAGACGGAGCTTGAAATTTATGACTAGGATTATGTGACAGATTTGCCTCTGATAGTAGGAGACTAGAGTTGATGATCTTAAGGTCCTTTTCAGTCCTACATCCTATGTTCCTGGGTCACACTGCTTGCATACAAAAACACCTGCACTAAAATCGGTCTGCATTTTGGACCACATATCCACATTTGGCTATTTTGGTTTGGGATAAACATAGACGTTTGGGGGGTGGGGTGGGGAAGAGAGTTCATATACTGTGTGACTTGTATTAGTGTGTTCTTTAATGACATATATCTCTGATATGATCTCATATTCAAATATCTGAAATTCAGATAGGTAAAATTTGGATAAGAGAAGAAAAGGTGAAACAACTTAAAGTTGTTTAATTCTAAATACAATTTTGTCCCCATATATAACCACCGTTCCAGTGTGGGATGCTGATGGAAGCCTGTTTTCTCAAGATCTATCCATAATGTTGCTTCATCTTCTGTAAGATTACAAAAAAAAAATGGTGGAGATGCATAAATATAAAATATTTTTAGCCATAGGTGCTCAAAGAAATGTTGTAAGAACTTGTTTCTCATCCATCACATCACTCTTTTTTATACCCGTGTTGCCTTCTGCCGGTGAATTCTAGCTCTGCCACCTGTGCTCTGGACGAAGATACAGCTTCCATCACTGGATGGGAAAAGAAAGGATTCCTACTCAGCATAAGGGAAGAGGAAAAAATATAAAAGCAAAAGCAGCAGCTAAACTAGGCAAACTAATCCTGGAAGAAGGTTCCTGGATCTTCTACAGTTACAATGATTGATAATCTGACCTACAAAATGTGGATCGCTTGGCAGGTAGAAATACAGTGACTGGTCTATTTTTAATGCAATAAATTAAAATCACTTTCAAACACTATTTTAATAAATTAAACCCACATATCTGTAGTAGTTTGTATAAACTATGTAAATAAATGCTGTGACTTACGTGTTGCTGTGTGGGCATAAATTCAGGCTACTCCTTTTAAAAGGCAGAGGTTGGATATGGATATTTAAAATGACTTGTGCAATCATATTAATCTTTCTACTTCATATTTCACTTTTTTATGAGAACTTTATTACTAAATAATATATCTCCATGTTCCCTTTTGTAGCTCTGCTGTCCATTACTTGCCTAAACTACTTGCTGTCATTAGTTATAGCAGTTTTATGCTTCATATACTACACAGTCGCTGATGGCTGTCTCCGTAATAAATTCTTTATCACCTTCAACATGATCATCTTCACTGCAGCTTCGTTAACATTCCTTCATTCAAATATCCAGGTAAGCAACACCCTGCGTAGTTAAAGCTTTTCGTAAATTATTTATGATTGAAACCAAGAAACCCACTCCTTGGCTTTCACCAGTGTCATGAAACAGCAGTGTCACCAATATTACAAAAGTATCATTTAGACTGCTGCCTTTGGATTTTAGACTAATGATGATCACTCTACCCTAATCCCATTAGGTGTGCACAGATCTCTCCCATAGAACTCGCTCCATCCTGAGTTTAGGGTTTACGTGTACTGGCATAAAAAAAAGCAGGTGGAGAGCAAATTTTCAGTAGCAAAGCAGATGAAGTAGAAACAGAGGAATCCTGAGACCGGAAAGGAACTGGATCAGAACTATCAAAAATGAAAAAACAACTAGACTGCTAGGCTTGTCATAACAGCATCCTAGGTCAGAGAGCTAGTGGTCCAGTGCAAGGGATTAGACCAGCTCCTCCACTTGAGACAGACACCAAGCTTGGAGCACTTCCAGTTATCCCTAAGGTATCTAGTACAGGTTTATCTGACCTTTTAAGTAAAGACGGCTTCAACTATTTGGCTGACTTTTGCTGGCCTATAAGGTGGTAGCTTAATACAGGTTTCACCAGATTGAATGTATTCATTTATTTTGCTTAATTTTTGTAATGAAATAAACCTATTCAGCACATACCCAAAACCAATTCTGCTTCTCTTAAGTGTTCTTTGTGTTTTTCCTCTAGTTTTCATGTTTTTCCATAATGCTAATCCATGTTATAGACAGACTGTAGGGCCCACCTACTGTGGAAACCTTTTCCGCAATATAATTATTAACAGAGGCTCCAGCAGTTAGAGAGAAATGAAAACAAAATCTTATTATCCAATAAAGGATCATTAAAAATTCAGCAGCTAATGGTTTTTGGCTGACAAAATTGTAGAACATAGCAAGAGACAGAAAGTGAAACTGGCTACTTTCTGATCACAAGCCTTATTAGAAATGAACGGCTTCACTGTACTATAATGTGCCAATGAGTGTGACCTATAGGGTATTTTTATTTCTGAATCTCTTTATAGAAAGAATTTCCTGTGATATTTGGTTACCTTCTAAATGCCGCTGCATGGTCTTGAATAAAATTGAGGGCCAGATTCAGTTTTTTTAAAAAAAAAGTCTGGCTTCAATAGTGTGGAAGCAGAATGTATTATTTTATTGGGTCGGGCTCTAAAACTGGATATCCCAAAGCCCCAGTCGTGTGGGGGGCGGAGGGTTACAAATTTGTTTTTACAGCTTACAGCAGCCAGCTGAAAATAAGATGATAAAGGTTATGTGAAAATAGCAAAGTTATAGGACTTCCTGTAGTTCACTTTATGGGCTAAATATTAGCTTGGCATACGCTCCATGCAGTCCAATTGCCTCATTGAGATTGTACTGGGTGCAATTCAGGGCAGAATTGGGTTTTATAGGCTAGATTCCTCCCTGGTGTAATTGCTCAGAAGGCAATGGAGTTGCATCAGGGAAGAATTTGAACCTGTCTGTTTCCCTGTTGCTGCTCAGCAAGCCTACAGATATTGTACTTTCACGGTCAACTGCCCCATTTCCCCTGCCTATGTGAGCCTGAGAGAGAAGGCTTTTGCTGCAGCATAAAGGCTTCATTACATCACAGAGATATCATAAATAATTTAGCATAGTTTGTCATAATTGACGGTTTCTGCTCAGGAAAGACTTAAGCCAACCTAGGGGCAGAATTAATTCTTGCCTCAGGAGAAAAGCAACTGCCAGATCAAGCTCAAGGTCTTTAGAGAGGATAAATTCTAGAGCTGTATCATATTGGAGTCTTTCATTGCTATATTCAGAATCCCAACCTTACTAGAAGGACTTGCCTGCATGTGAAATGAGAGCTGTGTAAATCGCCTCTCTCACGTAATTTACACAGATATGGTGTATTCCCACTGGGAAAATATCAGCCCTAAGCAGATGGAATGCAAAGACTATTTATATTTAAATTAAATAGCACATTTATATATTTAACAGACAGTGCTGTATAAATATAAATATATGAATATGGCAGTTACAACAAACATGATAAAAAGATAATTAACAAATTAGAATGCATTCTGATTAATATTAAAAAATGGGCAATGGTCAGTTTCTCCTCTGATCTGTATGGGTGTAAATCAAAAGCAATTCCATTGAAGCCAGTGGGTTCACTCTAGATTTATATCAGAAAAACAAAAAGAATTTGGCCAATGCTCTTAATTCATCATGGGTCAGATTCATCAAAAGTATTGAACATATTATTGGGTTCTACCTATAATCGCATGACTAGAGAATGAATTTCCTTATTCTAGCATAGTGTCACCAAATCACTGCAGAGCTCCTTGGTGTGGAAAACGCAGACATTTAAATTTTTCATATTCATGATATAAAATATTGTACATATTAAGTCCCAATCCTGCAAGTACTTTGGCACATGAGTAGCTTTACCCACGTGAAGTAGCCTGTTGACTTCCATGGGACTACTCATGAGTAAATGTATGATCAAGCCTCATGCACATCACTGATAGACAGTTGCTCCTTTTAAGACTGCCTTTGTTACTTTCCAAAACTAGTATGTGTTTTGTTTAGTCTCTGTGTAGACATTACATACTTCTTACCTTTTCCAGCAATGCAAGATGCACACTTGTTGTGAGACTGTTCATTACCTCAACAGAGGTAAAAATTACCCTAAATAGGTCATGTATCATTGTGCATACCTAGTCAAGGTGATATGAAACTATTTATAATATTGTGATATGCTTTTTGCATTAAAAACATGCTACATACTGAAGCTAGCTACATGGGAGGCTTTACTAAAATTGTAATGAGCATACACTTTTACTTTGGGGAATCCTGGCAGACAACTGAGGAAAATGCTGCTTTTGTTTTATTTAAACAACTAAACTGAATTTTTTTCTTTGTTCTCTTTTAAACATGCATTGTGCTTGAAAAATCCAAGTAAAGAGGGGAAAGAATCTATTGGTGATTGAGCTCATATTGCCAGCATAGGTAGCTTGGATGTAACCCTTATGTCTTCTGATGTTACTTCAGAAAGACTGTAGCAGGAAAATGGGTCTTTAAAAAAACATTTTCTCCTTTACCAAAGGCGTCTCATGAGATGTTAAGCTCATTAGGAAACCAGAAGAAAATCCAGCAGAACTTTTTGTCTTTTTTTTTTTTTTTTTTACTTTTGGCTATTAAGAAAGTGAAAAGGAACTTAGCTTTATGAGCAGCTCAGGGGAAAGAGGGGGAGGGGAAAATGTTGAGATCTTATGACTATAGTTGGTAATGCATAGTAACGGTGCCAATCATGCTGCAATAGTTAAGGGTCTATCAGCACTTCCATTTGAATCCCCATCTTTTAAGGTTTATTTTTCCAAAAAAAGAAGTTCAGTGTTGGTTGATGTTTAGCATACAAGGTTTCATTCTGGGAGAAAACTCTCTTTGTAACATTTCAAAGAAATGGTTTTGCATTTGTACATGTGTAAGAAATAATTCAAAGTGTCTCAGTCTCAGATACATTTCTGCATTTATATCCCACTGCCACCCATTTATAAAACTATATATAAACTTCAATTGACTTCAGTGGGACTTCTCACGTGCCTAAATACTTTGCTTCATCAGGGCTGGAGCACTCAGCATCTTGCAGGATGAAGCCCCTCAGACTTGTGTAACAAACAGCAGAGTTAGGGCCTTAGTGTTAAAAAGAATATCAGTTGCTGTATTGCAGTTAAGGCAAGCAGAACGTATATTCTTCAGAAACCCAGATTTAAGGCTGAATCCTGAATTGTGTAATGCAGGTGCACTAAGCAGCAAGAGGGTTCAGGGAACTTCTATGTCCATGAATCCACATGGCAATAGAGCAGGATTCCTGGAGGAGAGAGAGCTGACCCAATCTTAACAGTGCAGGTGAGTAGGATTAAATAACAATACTTAGAATTTCTTGAGCTTTACGCGTTCAAAGTACTTTCATTCATTAATCAATCCTCATAACACCACAATATGGTAGGTAGGCAAGATTTTTTTTTTATGATCCCCATTTGGCATATTGGGGAGACTGAGGCAGAGAGATTAAGTGGTGTACCCAGTGCCAGACAGTAATTCAGAGGCAGAGCCAGGACCTTTTCACTCCCAGACCCATGTTAGGTGATTTGTCAAGGGTAGTGCAAGTGATACTTCGTAATGCTGATAGCTAGTGGCAGTGTTTCAAGGCTGTTTTATTTGCAGCTCAAAGACCATATGTGATTTTGTGCCTTGGGCAGCTAAAAGATGTGCTGTGATAGTCTCTAATTTTTAAAGAACATGACATCTTGTGATACACATCACTCCTCATGGATTGTCTGATTATCTGACAAATTGCTCTCTCGTCCAAGGAATCTGTTAGATTTGTCACAGAAATTTGTGTGTCCAGGTTTCTTTCCTGTGGAGATTTGGCTGATCACTGCCATAGTGAGGTATCAACTGGAGCTTTCTTTAGTTTTGTCAAGTCATCTACTTTCTTGGATAATAATCAATTCCAGATCTTCCTTTGCCTTTGTGCAAAGGAAGGGGCATTTAGGCTGCATTTGCTTTTATGTTGTGAGAATGTAGCAGGGCACTTATCCCTTAAGGGCCTTGCTGGCCCAGTACTCTTGTTACTGGCTCTGGGCCCCCTTAAGGCTGTGCATTCTAGGTGTGGTAAACCCATGTAGGAACATGTGCCCGAGAGCATGTGACTGAGAGCAAGGCCTACTGGGAGAGGAAGCAGGATATAAAGGCCAAGCCATTTTCTAAGGTGATGAACATTAGTTGGTTGGGAGGCTCTCTAGGAAGGGATAGACTTGAGGGAATAATAGTGGATGCAGGTGCACCTCATGCAACAAGCCTATGGAGGGACTTTTCTGAGCCACGGTAGGAACCTGGGCTGTTGCTGTCGAGGGGCCAAGGGGTTAGCTGGAACTTTTGTGGACCCCTGCAGCCAAGGAAAGACAGGGCTGTTTGCAGACCCTAGGGCGTGGGCTGTGTATAAAAAGACGGCTGTGAATCCTGATACATGGGAAGAAGGACTATTCATAGATCCTAGTGAAAGAGCTATGGAAGTCTGAGGACGAGGTGTGGGTGGGAGGGTGTTTTTCTGTGCCAGGATTGGGCTATGTATTGTATTATACATTAATAAACCAGACCCCAGGGAGAACATTCTGTTCTGGAGCAGTAGTTGAGTGGCAAAGAAATGGGTGAAAAAGAGCAAGATCTGGGCACCTGATGATGGCAGGGTAAAGCTGGGGATAGTTAATTCCAATGGTTAATCACCCTCACTGTTAAAAATGTGTGCCTAATTACTAATTTAAATTTGTCTGGCTTCAGCTTCCAGTCATTGATTCTCGTCATGCCATTTTTCTGATAGATTGAAGAGTCCTTTAGTAGCTGGTATTTTCTCCCCATGAAGGCACTTATACACCATAACCAAGTCACCTCTCAATCTTCTTTTTGATAAACAGATTGAACGTTTTGAGTCTCTCAGTGTATAGCATTTTCTCCAGTGTTTGAATAATTTTTGTGGCCCTTTTCTGCACCTTCTTCAATTTTTCAACATCTTATAAAAATGTTGAGGCTAGAACTGTGTGCAGTATTCCAGTACTGGTCTCACTAATGCTGCATGCAGAGGCAAACTTGGCAAAATAGGAAAATGTGACACTTAAAAATTGCATACATTTTCTTTGTAATCAGCCTTATTGACATCCATTTTCACGGGCTGTAACCTGGACAGGAGAACTTTTCTGTCTAATGTTCATGGAAAAGGTCACCTGGATTTTTGACCATACATACATAGCAGGGGGTTGGACTAGATGACCTCCTGAGATCCTTTCCAACCCTGATATTCTATGATTCTATGATTATAGTGTGCATGTGTCACGTTTATGTACGTTTGCTGGGGATGCAAAATACTTAAATAGGTTGGAAACCAAGGCAAAATGGGAATATCTCTTGCAAACAAGCTTAATAAATTCACAGTAGCATAACAGAGGTATCAAGATGTCTGGTTATCAGAAAGGGCAGTATGAAATGCATCAGCGTAAGCAGACTCTAGTAAGGCAGCTTTCTAACCCTGTGGACTGAAACCAATCAACTCCTTGTGCACTACACACGGATGCAGGCTGTCCCTTTTTTGCTATTAAATGCAGAGGGTAAGTCTTTTAGACTTGGTGTTCCTCTCTTGCTTCAGATGCTGGAGAAGCTCACTGTGGGAGGTAACTTACAGAAGACTGCTTTAAAGTTTTTAAGTAGAGACACGGTGAAACTGAAATCACAGAAAAAGTGCAAAAGTTATGACTACAATGCATGTGCTTGACTCGAGAGGAATTTAAGCATATGCTTGGCTAGAAGCAGGTGCTTAAATGCCTTGCCGAACAACAGTGGTGTTAGGCACGTATTGAAATGCTTTGCTGAACTGGGGCCTAAGTGAACAATGGAAACAGTAGGCAACAAGAATGTGACTGCAGCCCACATCCTCAACTGGTGCAAATTGATACAGCTCATTTGGCTTCCATGGAGCTACATTGATTTACACCAGCTAGGGGTCTGACTTTCCATCTCTAACACATGGAACTAAGGCAAAGAACCTCTCTAGCTCGCCTACTACTTGTCATAATTAAAAAGACACCATTAAATGCTTCTATATGATGGCGCAGGGACTTGAGCTCCAGGGAAAGAAATGTAGGCAATAAATATAATTGTTTTCTAGATGAGTTTCCTTTAGTTCTTTCTGTTCCAGTGAAACTGGTGTCTGTTTCGTAAGGGGCTATTTGCCTGTCCTCCCAGCCAAGGGAAGAGAAGGAAGCGTAAAGTGCTGAATGAACTTGAAAATAGTAGGTTTAGTAGGTGAAACCTAGAAGTTTATATGTCTATTGTTCCTTTCTGTATCTGAATGTTTTGAGGCTCTCCTTCCTGTGACATGCTAGGCTAGGCTGTCCTCCCACACAACGCCCTCTGTTAGACAAGGAAACACCTCCTAACTTGATTGCATCCTCCTCCTTCCAGAACCCTAGCCTGTCAAGGATGTGCGAGAAAAAGAAGCCCACTTCTCCAAGGCAGGAGATCCTCTTTGGCTATTCTTTGATGGGTGGCCAGATGACCCACTGCTTCTCTCTCCCAACTGGTTGTCTTGATCAAAGAAGTGGAAGAAGACCAGGTTGTCCTTACCCTTCCAATGGCAGCAGGAATGGAGGGAGCAATCTCAAACACTGTTGAATTTCAGGAATGCACAGGGCATGCTGGAGATTAAGCTATTTGAAAACTCCAGAATGCTAGTTTATTTTAATATAGCATTAGCAAAAGCACCCACTGGAGTCAATTGGGCCCTGCATCATAACTGCTGCTGTTCTGCTTGATGGAGAGGTTGACATGTCTCTTCATCATACATTGAAAACTAGCTCCCAGAGCTGTAAGTAAGGCATGGTGTGAGGTGATGGGAAGACAGTCAAACCTTTAAAAGTTTTGGTTTGGGTTCAGTTGAAAGGATAGGTGGAGTTTCAGCCTGGTTCTTATTTTGTCCCGAACTCTTCTCACAGCCCAAGATGAGAAGCAAAGTTGGCCATTGTTCCTTTTCTTCCCCACAGCAGCATATTTTAAGGATGGAAATTCAGCCATCTAAATTTCCGTACCTTTGTCAGTTTGGGTCACAGCCTTAATGTTATTTAAACATGTTCTTTAAAGTTAATGGAGCCCTTAATATAGACTTGATAAAGCAATGCAAAGCAGTGTGGATTTCCTTCTGTTTAAGGTTCAGAGGCCTTTATCTGAATAATACATTAGATGATTTTATTCACTGGTGAGGTTTCATAACAGGAAGAACTTTGAAGAGGGGAACGTCTGTCCTATCCTTAAACTGATAATAGACGTGTTCTTTATTTTTTGTCTCTTTTGTAGTACATCTGTTACCTTTGACAGGTTTCTCTAGGAGTTACACACTGACTGTAGGATACTTTTACTGGCATCTAACAATGTGGTCTCTTAACTTGTTGCAGGCACAAATATCTATGGAGAGGTGGTCTATACAAAACGGGTTCTTTGATACTTTTATATGATTTATAATGTTAAAATATTTTATTGTAACATGACTAATGTCTTAATAGGCTCTCCGCAGTATAAAAGGAATACATACATATATTTCCATATTAAAGTATTCTAAAGCAAATACAAATTGACATGAGTATCACAGGTTCAGTTTCAGTAAAACCAATACAATTAATCTATTCCCCCCCCCCCAAACTGAATATCTGTGCACCTTGATTTGAAAGTGGGAGATTTCTAAAGGTTCTACAATGTGGCAAAATCTGATAGTGTTTCCACATCATGTACACCAGTCAGATTGCAAATGCAATTTGTTGGGAACTGAATGACACTGCCTGTCTTATATTTTCTTTCGGATGCTAAATGTAATCCTAGATTCAGAGATTTTGCAAAGATCCACCAAACAGAGCTATTTGCTAACAACAAAATCATCAGACAATAAAATGGGATGGATTGGCCAAAGCATTGCCTGCCTGTTCGTATCATGCTTTCCCTGTCTTACATATTATCCTGCTTTTCTACTCCATGAGTTAATCCTCCAGCAAAGATACTTGAACCCAAAAGCTGCAAAAAAATTATAAAAATTTATAGACTAAATCACTAATACAATTTTTTTTTTACTAAACATGTAGAGCCAAACTTCAGCTGGTGTAAATCAACACAACTCCATTAAATTAGACTGAGTTACACTGACTTATATCAGCTGAGGATCTGACCGATGAAGCAAAATTCAGCCCTGGTGAAAGAAGGTAAAACAGAATATTTGGCTCATAGGAATGTCACCTGCACATGTACATGTATTAAAGTCAATGGGAATTATGTAGTGGTGGATGAAAGGAGAAAGTGAGAACCATCCCAGAGCCTTCTCAAATTTCTAGAGCCAAATTTGAGTATTTTTGGATATTTGCAGGTTCAAGATGGGACTGGAACAGAGAGGGTCAAAATACTAAGAGATGCTGTTCTTTCAGCACTTTCAGTTGGAAACAGAAACTTCCCAAGAACTCTGTCTTGTGAAATTCCTAGTCCAAAGAGGCTAAATTCTGTGCTTAGTTACCTCAGTGCAAATCCAAAATTACCTACTTAAAACTAATGGAATTACTCTGGATTTACAACAGTGTAACTCAAAATTTGGAACAAAGTTTCATATAATTAATAAAATAAGCAGTGGAACTTTTATATCTTTATCCAAACCAAATCTGAACTTTGAGGGGTAGATTCTGATCTCAGTTACACTTGTGTAAATCAAAATAAATTATTTTGAAACAAATGGAGTTACTTTGATTTATATCAAAGTTCAGGTTAGAATTCCAGGACATACTACATATAACCCCAGTTTAAAGTTGAAAGCAGGTGACAGTAATTTAAAGCTAAGCAAATTTGCAAAAATATTTTACTTATCCCCCAAACAAGCAGTACAAACCCAGGATTTTCAAAATTAAGGTTAAACTTAAAATGAGAACCAAATATGTTAAAATATAGAATTGCTCAGTTAAGTCATTCAAATAACCTTAACTCTGTACAATTTCAGCTATATAATGAGTTAAATAATACTGTTAATTATACATTACTAGATTACTACTGGTCCCAGAAAGCAATGCTCCATTTTCATTACTGCTTGCATCTAGGCAAGAGCATTCTATTCTGGAACCGATAGTCTTCATCAGCTCTGGTTCCATATTTAAATGAGGGTAGCAGCACTCTTTTTTTGATGAGATTACAAGTCAGGCTGTCGATTAATCTCAGTTAACTCATGTGATTAACTCAAAAAAATTAATCATGATTAAAAATTTAATTGCGATTAATCACAGTTTTAATCACACTGTTAAACAATAGAATAGCAACTGAAATTTAAATCTTTTTGGAAGTTTTTCTACATTTTCAAATGTATTGATTTCAATTACAACACAGAATAAAAAGTGTACACTGCTCACTTTATATTATTATTTTTATTCCAAATATTTGCACTGTAAAAATGATAAACAAAAGAAATAGTATTTTTCAATTCACTTCATACCATACTGTAATGCAATCTCTTTATTGTGAAAGTGCAACTTACAAATGTAGATTTGTTTGTTTTTGTTTCATAACTGCACTCAAAAACAAAACAATGTAAAACTTTAGAGCCTAAAGTCCACTCAGTCCTACTTCTTGTTCAGCCAATCGCTAAGACAAACCAGTTTGTTTACATATCTCCATTTATGGGAGATAATGTTGCTGGTTTCTTATTTACAAGATCATCTGAAAGTGAAAACAGGCATTCACATGGCACTTTTGTAGCTGGCATTGCAAGGAATTTACGTGCCAGATATGTTAAACATTCATATGCCCCTTCATGCTTCTGCCACCATTCCAGAGTACATGCTTATCATAATGCGTTAATTAAATTTGTGACTGAACAACTTAGAGGAGAATTGTAAGTCTCCTGTTCTGTTTTACCTGCATTCTGCCATATATTTCATGTTATAGCAGTCTCAGATGGTGACCCAGCACATGTTCTTCATTTTAAGAACACTTTCACTGCAGAGTTGACAAAACACAAAGAAGGTACCAATGTGAAATTTCTAAAGATAGCTACCTCACTCAACCCAAGGTTTAAGAATCTGAAGTGCCTTCAAAAATCTGAGAGGGACGAGGTATGGAGCATGCTTTCAGAAGTCCTAAAAGAGCAACACTCTGACATGGAAACTACAGAACCCAAACCATCAAAAAAGAAAATCAACCTTCTGCTGGCAGCATCTGATTCAGATGATGAAAGTGAACATGTGTCAGTCTGCACCGATTTGGATCATTATCAAGCAGAACCCCTCATTAGCATGGACACATGTCCTTTGGAATGGTGGTTGAAGCATGAAGGACACATGAATCTTTAACGCATCTGGCACGGAAATATCTTGTGATGCTGGCTACAACAGTGCAATGTGAACACCTGTTCTCATTTTCAGGTGACATTGTGAACAAGAATCGGGCAGTATTATCTCCTGCAAATGTACAAACTTGTTTGTCTGAGTGACTGGCTGAAGAAGAAGTAGGACTGAGTGGACTTGTAGGCTCTACAGTTTTACATTGTTTTATTTTTGAATGTAGTTATTTTTTGTACATAATTCTACATTTGTAAGTTCAAATTTAATGATAAAGAGATTGTATTACAGTACTTGTATGAGGTGAATTGAAAAATACTATTTATTTTGTGTTTTAACAGCACAACTATTTGTAATAAAAATAAATATAAAGTGAGCACTGTACATTTTGTGTTCTGTGTTGTAATTGAAAACAATATATTTGAAAATGTAGAAAACATCTAATATATTTAAATAAATGATATTCTACTATTGTTTAACAGTGCGATTAATCACAATTAATTTTTTTAATCACTTGACAGCCCTAATTACAAGTTTAGCTGATTAAAAGGTAATAGTGTTAATGTAATATACTTGGACTTCTGTAAGGTGTTTGACTTGGTATTCTGTGACATTTTGATTAAAAAAAACTAGTATGATATAAAATTAACATGCACACAAATATATTAAAAACTAACTAACTGAGAAGTCTCAAAATGTAACTGTAAATGGGGAACCATTCCTGAGCAGGTTTGTTTCCAGTGGGATCCTGCAGGGATCAGGTTTTGGCCCTGCATTATTTCACATTTTTTCTCAATGAACTAGAAGAAAACATTACATCAACACTGATAAAGTTTGCAGAAGACACAAAAATTGGGGGAGTGGTAAATAATAAAGAGGGCGCTGATTCAGAGTGATCTGAATCCCCTGGAAAAATTGGGTACAAGAATACGTTTTAATACAGCTAAATGTAAATGTGTACATCTAGGAACAAGAAATGTAGGCCATACATACAGGATGGGGGGACTCTATCCTGGGAAACAGTGACTCTGAAAAAGATTTTAGAGTCATGGTGGATAATCAGCTGAACATGAACTCACAGTGGGACGGCTGTGGCCAAAAAGAACTAATGTGATCTTGGAATGCATAAATAGGGGAATCTTATTTCTGTACTTGGCACTGGTGGGAGCGCTACTGAAATACTAAATCCAGTTCTGGTGTTTACAGTTCAAGAAGGATGTTGATAAATTGGAGAGGGTTCAGAGAAGAGCCAGAGGAAAGGATTAGAAAACATGCCTTATTGTGATAGGCTCAAGGAGCTCCTGAATACACTTCAGGGTTCCTCCATTCTCAATAAGGCATCAGCCACTACATTCTCCTTTCCCTTGATATGAATTATCTCCATGTCAAATTCCTGTAGGGCTAGACTCCAGCAAAGTAATCTAGAATTGGTTCCCTTAGCTCAGTGCATCGCTTAAAATAGTACATTTTTTTTATTACACAAAAAAGGTTTAAGTTGCTTAACAGCCCAGACAGTGACATAACATCTTTCTTGATTACATCATAGTTTTGTTAACTGGGGGTCAGTGTTGCCTAAATAGACTATAGGATACCTCTTATCCCCCACTCTATCTTGCATCAGTACTTCACCTAAGCTGGTGTTAGAAACATCAGTACACTCACAAATGGTTTGTTGAAATCAGGGTTGACTAAAACAGGTTTTTAGGCTTCCAGAACATAAAAGAAGTTGTGTCTTTTCTCACAGGCTTCCATTCATACCACCAAGTCAGGTTTCCTCTTTTTTGTAAGGTTTGTTATGGGGCCACAATATCTTTACGCCCCTTGAAAAATCTTTGGTAATCGTTGGCCAGACCAGGAAAGGATTGGACCTATTTCTTGGTTTGAGGGGCAGGCCGGCTCTGAATAGCTTCTACCTTTAAAGGGCTGGGATGAACCAACCTAATGCCCACTCTGTGTCCTCTGCAGCCCCCATCTTATCATAGAATCATCATAGAATCATAGAATATCAGGGTTGGAAGGGACCTCAGGAGGTCATCTAGTCCAACCCCCTGCTCAAAGCAGGACCAATCCCCAATTAAATCATCCCAGCCAGGGCTTTGTCAAGCCTGACCTTAAAAACTTCTAAGGAAGGAGATTCTACCACCTCCCTAGGTAATGCATTCCAGTGTTTCACCACCCTCCTAGTGAAGAAATTTTTCCTAATATCCAACCTAAATCTCCCCCACTGCAACTTGAGACCATTACTTCTTGTCCTGTCCTCTTCTACCACTGAGAATAGTCTAGAACCATCCTCTCTGGAACCACCTCTCAGGTAGTTGAAAGCAGCTATCAAATCCCCTCTCATTCTTCTCTTCTGCAGACTAAACAATCCCAGTTCCCTCAGCCTCTCCTCATAAGTCATGTGTTCCAGACCCCTAATCATTTTTGTTGCCCTTCGCTGGACTCTCTCCAATTTATCCACATCCTTCTTGTAGTGTGGGGCCCAAAAATGGACACAGTACTCCAGATGAGGCCTCACCAATGTCGAATAGAGGGGAACAATCACGTCCCTCGATCTGCTCGCTATGCCCCTACTTATACATCCCAAAATGCCAGTGGCCTTCTTGGCAACAAGGGCACACTGCTGACTCATATCCAGCTTCTCGTCCACTATCACCCCTAGGTCCTTTTCCGCAGAACTGCTGCCTAGCCATTCAGTCCCTAGTCTGTAGCTGTGCATTGGGTTCTTCCGTCCTAAGTGCAGGACCCTGCACTTATCCTTATTGAACCTCATCAGATTTCTTTTGGCCCAATCCTCCAATTTTTCTAGGTCCCTCTGTATCCTATCCCTGCCCTCCAGCGTATCAACCACTCCTCCCAGTTTAGTATCATCCGCAAATTTGCTGAGAGTGCAATCCACACCATCCTCCAGATCATTTATGAAGATATTGAACAAAACCGGCCCCAGGACCGACCCCTGGGGCACTCCACTTGACACCGGCTGCCAACTAGACATGGAGCCATTGATCACCACCTGTTGAGCCCGACAATCTAGCCAACTTTCTACCCACCTTATAGTGCATTCATCCAGCCCGTACTTCTTTAACTTGCTGACAAGAATACTGTGGGAGACCGTGTCAAAAGCTTTGCTTGCATTTTGCATCTTGCATTTGGAGACCTTGACAGTGAGGATGGCTTCTCTCAGCTTTTGTAACGCAATTCCCACATGGTTTAAGTGGTCTTGCCAGGAGTTACTGAAAATAGCCAAGTCATCTATACAAAGCTCTGGCAAATGTTTGTAATCCCTGTAGTACCTCACTGATAAACCGCTGAAAGGTAGCCCCCGAATGTATTAATCCAAAGATTGTGTGTGTGTGTGTGTATATATAGTCCAGATTCTACTATAAAACCACATTTTTCCTGGGCATCAACATCTAAGTACCCACAAGTCATATCCAGTGTGCTTATGAATTTTGCACCCCCCAGTGGGTGCAGTAAGTCCTCTATTTGTGGTGTAGGGTATGGGTCAGGCTGGGTGATAGCACTCAGTTTCCTGTAATCCACACAAAATCTCACAGTTTTGTTATTTTGAAGTACCGCTACAATAGGAGATGCCATGGGTCTTTTTGACTTAGTGGTTACCCCCATTTCAAGCATGCGTTCCACCTCCTCATGGATTTGCTTCTGCATTTCCCCTGTTTCCCAGTAGGCTCTGCTAGGAGCTGGGCAAGGCCCCAAGGTTTCAATGGAGTGTACAGTGTTGTCAGTTAAACCTGGCCGATTGGAAAATATCTGTCTGTGGTGCTTTAAAAGGGCCAGCATTTCCTGCTTTTGGGTTGGATTTAACCCCCCTCTCTCAAACTCAATGCTTTCCAGAGGAGTTTCTTTCCTGCTCTCTTTGACTAAAACAATTAAAGGGGCATCGTATGTTTCCTCATCAACACAATAAATCATATTCACTGCCATCTCCCTTTCATGGTAAGCTTTTAATCTACTGATATGCAATGTTTGCAGCTTCTCTGTCTTGCTTCCTTACATCATATGCAACTTCATTCATTCAATCACCTAAAAAGGTCCTTCCCAATTATCCTGCATTTTGTTTTTCCTCCCAGGGATCAGCACTAATAGCAAATCATCTATCAAATTATCTTTCTTCAGTATACTGATCGTACCAAACTTTCTGAGTTTCCTGACTTTTTGAAGTTTCTGTTGGACTAAATTAATAACTTCTAAATTCTCCTTAAAATGAATGACATACTCCCCTGCCTGCTGTCCTGTTTCCTCAGTACTGCCCTCCCAAGAGCCTTGAATCAAAGCTAGAGGTCCCCTTGACTGCCTCCTATACAGGAGATCAAAGGGGGCAAACCCAGTTAGATTCTTGGTTTCAGGGTAGCTGCCGTGTCAGTTTGTATCCTCAAAAAGAAAAGGAGTACTTGTGGCACCTTAGAGACTAACAAATTTATTTGTTATAAATATAAATTTATAACAAATTTATAACTTGTGGTCTCTAAGGTGCCACAAGTACTCCTTTTCTTAGATACTTGGGTAACACTTCTGTAGGCATATGGAAGATAAGAGAATAACACATCCCAGTCATTCTCACACCTAGAGACATACATTCTTAGCATAGCTTTTGAAGTTCCATTAAATCTTTCCACAAGCCCATGAGTTTCTGGATGATAGAGAGCAGCCTTTATATGCTTTATCCCAGCCATGGGGGCTGGCCTGGACCGAGAGGTAGAGCAGGATTGGGGGCTGAATGGGGTTGAGGGGGCCGAGGCTGGGGATGAAGCTGGTCTGGGGCTGGGGGGGAGTGAAATTATGTTTCAGTCTGCCACAAGTTTTTTCCACTCCTAAATGTCCTGCAAATATACAATCATGAGCTACTTGGAACAGTTCTCTCCTGTATTTCTCAGGCATAATCATCTTCTTGCAAACCTCATCAGGAAGCCTCTTTTTCCCCTCTCAGAGCCTCTCTATGCACCAAACCTTCTTGAATCAAAAACTCTACCTGTTCCTTCCCCTGCCAGGGCATCATTCTGAGCTGTAACCGGTGGTGCAAGTAAGTGAGTATGGTCAGGTACGCCATACCATTAAGACATGTATTGCCGGTTTGCTGTACCGCAAAGACACATTTTCAAGAATGAATTGTAGAGCCATGTGTAGATACAAATTTCTATCCTCCGGCAGGACTGTACAGACCCCAGACAGGAGACGCAGCTGCCTGGAAGGGCTGGGAGTGCGGCTGGGAGCGGTATAGCCGTGCAAGAGGAGCCGCTGGCATGGGGTGCTGGCTGCTGGGGGTGGCGGCCCCACGTTCTACTCCTTTCACCGCTGCAGTTCCCGGGAGAGCCATGCAGTTCAGCAGATACTGATTTCTATCCGTGGATATCTCCATCCGCAGGTATACATTTGTATCCCCACAGGGGTCTAGTCACGGAACACTTTTTGTGAGAGGGGTTGGGGTCAGGGGTCGGTACCGTACCAGTAAGAGTTCAAATCTGCTTGCACCACTGGCTGTAACCCTCTTGTTCCAGAGAAGGGTCAGTGTGTTAGGCAGTCACAAACTCCTTTTGTGTTTCACTTAAGCTCAGAGCAGACTCTGGCATCCCAGAAGAATTTTCAACTTCCTCCTTAGAAGGCAAGCTGCTACTCTCAATAGCCAAAGAACTGAAGGCATTTCCCTCCCCTTTGCAGCCTTCCCTGCTGACCACAGGCAAAGCAGGTGAATCAGATCCATATTTCCCTGGGACCTGGTTATAACATTAATATGCTAAGACATGGCTAAAATATTATTACCTATCCGAATATCAGTGGGTAGAAAATTCCTGATGCCAACCACAACATTACCCTTAAAGCTTTCCCACGCAAGGTGGACTTGAGGTAGAGCAACAGTGACAGAAAATTCAGCCAAAGCTAAAATATTTAGGCAATGTCTCCACTACAAAGGTAAGTCGACCTATGTTAGGTCGACTTACAGCCACCACATTAATTACTGCGGTGACTGATGTCCACGCTATCCTCCTCCTGTTTGTGGTGTGCATCCTCCCCAGGAGCGCTTCCACTGACTGAAGAGGGGCAGTGTGGGGGACTGAAAACCAGGGATCTCAACTCCGTGCAGCTCCCCACTAGAAACCCAGCTGCCCCCTGGTGTTTCTCACCTCCGCACTCCCAGCTGAGAGCAGCAGAGCAGGGAGAAAGCCTCCTGGGGCTTCTTGCTTTTACCAGGGAGATCCACACCAGAAGACCTGTTGGCTGCCATACTCCTGGCAGGGAGCTGGGACCTGGGGGTGGGGTAGCAGGGCTCCCTGCATGGGGTGGGGAGCCCAGGCAGCAGCCCAAGCTGGGAGCCTGGGTATCATCTTGGCTTGGAGCAGAGCCTGAGTAGCAGCCTGGGAGCTGGCTTTCTTGTCAATTTCACGGCTCCAGGAGCCATAAAATTGACCATAATGATGGCCAACAACTCATGTAAGTAACTCAGTGTCTGCACAGACACTGTGTAGTCCTAACTACGCCGACATAAGTTCTATGCCTCTTGTTGAGGTAGTTTTATTAAGTTGGCATAACAGGGGAGTTACATCACCAGGAGGAGAATTTCAGTGTGTATACCTCCATTGTTTTGTCAATAAAAGACCTTAGATTTTTGCCAGGAAGTCTGTCCTCTTCCCTTACCAAACTTTCCTTAAGCAAAGTGACTTGGGATGCAATATATCTCCGTGCTGTACATTCAATGCTATTCACTCTCACACTTTTAACAAATTCTTCACTACTTTCCCAAAACTCAGTCCTGATATAGTTTGAGGCCATTCTCCTCCTCTATAATTTCCTCTGGGATCAAGATGGTAGCACTATTACTCATCGTGGTAGCACTGGAACTCACAGTGAGGGTGTAGGTGCAAATTGTAGGGTAACCTTAAATTTGGGGCAGTTTGGTTTTATATGGCCAGGAGCCCCACCGGGATGACAGAGTACCTGCCTTCCCTTAGGGTAAGAGGTTTTAAAATCTGGGATCCCTTGAGGTTTGTTTTTTTTAAACAAAGTTGGGATTAGGTTTATTCCCTTTTAACCTGGGGAGCAGCGGGTTTACCTTCCCCTGGAGTTTGCGGTCCTCATGAACCCTTGACTCCATACATTCATCAGTAATTTCTATTGCCTCCAAAACAGTGGAAGGTTGGGTTTTTTGGTCACAGATGGGTGCTTTTACCTCATCAGTGGCTGTCCAAAATAACTGCTCTTGTGCCACCAAATTAAACAGCTTGACATAGCTACCTTCAGCTTCTGCCCCTACCCATTCTTTCATATGATTGCACATCTTATGCACATATTCCACATGAGTGATATTGTCAAACATTTTAAGATTCCTATACTTCAGCTGATAGGACTCGGGGTGATCTTAATCTTTTTCAATAGATTTTCTTTAAATTTCTTATACACCATAGCCTCCATATCATTAACAACTTCTTTGGCTTTCCCAGTCAACATGGTAAAGAGGATAGGCATCCATTTATCCTCTGGAATCTTATGGATCCCACACAGTCTTTCAAAGGTGGATAGGAACTCCTCAATGCAGTCAGTCTCTTGATAAATTGGGTAGGCTTTCTCCCACTCCCTTCTGTTGAGAAGGGATGCACTCGCTTTGCTGCTCCAGGACTCTGAGCTGCAGTGTGTGAGCTTCCTTCTCAATTTCAGCATTGGCTTTGTCTTCTCAGCTTCCTCGATTTCTTTCTTCTCCTTGATCCAGAGTTCCACCATCCTCATTTCATGCTCATGTTCTTTCTTGGCTTCCAGGAGCTGAGCCAAACTAATTCTGCTGCAGAGGTCTCTGTGACATCTCACATACAGGGATGCTCAGACCCTGTTCTTTGGTCAAAGTCTATGAACAAAGCTCTCAGGTCCTGATCTGAGGCTTTCTTTTTATGGGATATTCCCCCATTTTTACATACTTTTTCAAGGTCTTTTGTGTCAGAACCCTCAGGTGACTGTTATTCACTCATTGTGGCTAAATTTGATATTGAGAATTTTAAGAGAGAAAGATTAAACTTTTAACAGGATTGGGTTATGATCTTTAAGCCTAATTGACCTGTGGCATGTGAATCCTGTCAGGACTATGACAATTGTCATAATGTCTGGAATAGCTTTCAACTGTTGAGTGTCCCAGGGCCGACTGTCAGAAAACAGGGCAGACACCCCAAACTGGTGGTATGTTCTATAATTAGGTTTCACCAACCCCGTACCAAATGTGAATACCTGGATCACTATACCAGCCTTACCATGGAGTCACAGATAGTCCTCTTAGATACTCCAGTATAAACTGGACTTTCTGATAAAAGGTCACTTAAACAAAAAATCACATCACATCAGGTTGCTCCCAGTCCTAAGAGACCAATCTCTTATCCCTGATCAATTGGAACTCTAGGTCTTACATAAGACAATGCTGGTAGCCAATTCTATGGTAAACTAACTGAAGGCTTATTAGCTAAGAAAAGGAAGTGAGAGTTACTAAGAGGTTAAAGCAGATAAAATATATGTACAGGTGAGTCACAGTCTATAAGTTCAATTGTAGCAGTGATATAGTAAGTTGCCAGTTTCCCAAAAGTCTCTGAGGACTACCCAGAATAACTCGGGAGATCTCTGTCTTCTCATTCAATTGTTCTGCCCTGTTGGAATCCAAACAGTCCAGAGATGAAGGATCCTTCTTTGAATCCATTCTTATAGCGTCTTCTAAAAGTAAACAAGCTGACGGTGTCACTACCCACGAGGGCTTTTCCTTTGATGATGGAGAGTGAGGAATAAATTTTGAGTCTTTGACCTCCGATCATCACACACAGTGATCACTTGCTTTGAAATTAGCATTTTTTTGTTAAAATTATTCATTTGCATTTCAGAAGGCTTCTTTCTTGTCTGATGCCTTATTTCGTTAAAGGAGTATTTACAATGTAAATGTTTGCTATTACATTATAACAGGATACAGATAAGTAAAAACAATGCATGTAACATCCCATTAATTTTCATGAAGTTTTAAACACCAAATACACTCTTACACATTTAACAATTACTTTGATCTATATTAATACACAACTGAATTGATCTGGCATGAGCTTGAACCTGGTTTGCCAGCATCACACATGGGCAAGGTTTTCCAGGTTAAATAATACTGCTTGCATACATCATATTGTTAGAGGGCAGTATCAGAAGAGACTTGGGGAATGGCTGACACCATCCGGTTAGAAACCAATTAGTTTTTGCGAAAGAAGCTCTCAAAAACTAAGCACTCAGACTATCCCTTAAACCTAGATCTGTGTGCATGTCAACTATAATTGCTTTCAGCTTTTAAAAATTATCTTTGAACTTTAAATCATATAATTTGCTGGATATTAAAACATGCTTCTATAAATTAATCATTTCATGCTTTCATTGTGTTCAGCTCTATTCTTTTAACACAACACTTGTCTAATTCAAATAGAAACATTTCTAAAACTAATGTTGTCATTTACTTAACAATTAACTTCTTCTAGGCTTTGGGGAAAGGGGCAAAATGTGCTAGTATTTGTTTTAAAACTAATAAACCTGATTGTTTACTTTAGTCCTAAATTAGAGGCAGTTGGCTTAATAATGGCACTAGCTTTATTGCAGATTCCATGCACATGAGTGGAAGGAGTTCCAGTTATTCAATTTTTATATACTTTTCAAATATACTTCCCAGGTGGCTAGATAACACTTACTCTTTATTGTTCCAAGTCCAATCATGACACTGTCAGAAAAGCTATGGATGACTACATTGAAGTACCTAAAGCATTATGTCGAACTGGGAATATTTGCAGGTGTTGAGTGGGAATATTTGCAGGTGTTTAATTAACTGTAAACTCCTTCAATCAAACCAAGCTCAGCTCTCTTGAGATACCAAAATGAGATATCAGTGGAGCTCTAGAGAGTTACACCAGCTGAGGAATTTGTTTTTTAAAATGACAACATGGCAAAACGAGATGGTAGCCTCTTAAAAAGAACCAGCTCACCAAGCCAAAACTAGCAGCCTAAGTCAATCCCTGGTCTGAGAGTTATGCACTTCTAAACTCGAAAGGATGGATCTACAGTGCAGTACTGTACTGGAATATATCTTTTTTAATGAGACTGTTATTCTGGAGGTTCATCACCAGTGGATGGCTTCCTTGGCTGACAGAGGCATTTTTTGTTAAAAATTCATATTCTGAAGTGAGACAAAGTTGGCCAGCTAATGCTTGGCTAAGCAGTACAGGAATATTTCTTGAAGATGCGTGTGGACAAGAGCTGGCAGACACCCAGCGCCTCTGGGGAAGAACATATTTATCCAAGAGAAAAGAGAAGATTGGGCATTTTGGAAGATTTATATATGCAGAGCCTTTGTTTTGTACAATTGAGGTTCTACAGCTAAGCCTTCTTTTAACCCTATGCTGAAGACTAACCTATGAATTGAGTTCTGGAAGAGAGGACTCTCTAAGCCTAGTGAACATAGCAATACCACAATAGATAACAAGACTTATGATGTGTGATAAAACAGGGAGAAATATTATCCATATAATTATTCTTCAGTGCCAAGAGACAGTGATGGGCAATTTTATAGGCAGACTGTATGCATCTCAAAAATGATGTTAAAAATGTTGTTTGGCTTGCAAAGTCAAGCACTGCTAGGAAATGCTACAATTTAATTATGCCCCCTTGTGCATTATCAGAAAGGGGGGATGGGTCATGTGCCGGCTCCTGGTTGGGCAGCGAGGGAGGACCAGCACTGGATTTGAATGTCATGTTCAGTTATTTGGCATGCTGCTATACTTTTGCTGACAATGCAAGAGGCAGAAGGGAAATAGTAATTTTCAACAGTTTACATCTCAGCTAAACTTGAATGAAATTTCATAAAACAAAGAAAAGGCACTTCTCTGGACTTTCTTCCTGTTACATTTTAAAAGGCCTGCTGCTCCCCCTATTATAATCCATTTTTTCCCCTGTGTTCTATCGTATTAATGAGTCACAAATATTAGCATCTCATAGCAGTGTAGTTTTATGTACAATTAAGACTTTTGGAGATTAAACTTTACACATTTTTTCTTGGACCACATGCTAACTCTTTTTTATAAGGTTTGGGCAAAATAGTCATCCATTTTTCAGTTGAGCTGAACACATGGGGGAAAATGCACCTGTGTGTTGATTTTAAATTTGGCTTTCCATTTTAAATTTGTTTTGACTTTCCATCCGTAAAGACAGAAAAATAAGCTCAAATGTAAATAAAACTGTTTTTTCCATGTTACGATCATCTGCATTTTTGCATATTCATGTTAACCTGCTATGCCTTTATCAAATTGGTTTAAATAATGTCTTTGAAATATTGTCCCACTTAAGTGCAACATTTATTTCAAACACTTTTGTTACTTAGAGTTGGAGGCATTGATTAAGAATTGCCTTGTTAAAGGAAGCCACAGTTAAGGATGTATTTGTTACTGATACGTCAGTTATAGATGGATGAGTTAAGGACATATCATTTAATGATGGCTTAGGTAAGGACACCTCAGTAAGGTTTCCCTTTTTGCACTACCCTATAAGCCACAGAGACCTGCCTTGAGGAACTTCCTTTTTCTCAAGGACACTTGAATTAAAGTACCTACGAAAAGGCACTTTCACATTGGGATCAGTTTTTTCTGTATGCTGCAATTTAGCATGGGCTAAGGGAAGGGAAAGTGGGCAAGGGGAAAAATAAGCAAAAGTAATTTTAGGGCTCACTGTAACTTTTGGATGTATGAGGAATACAACATTAGGTCATAAATATACTATAAAGCATTCAGGATAGGAATCCTTAATTTTTGACATTTCTTCAACTGTGGGTACTTGATTACTACTGAGTAGTGCTGTATTAGTTGTAGACCACACTGTTTTATGAAGGGAATTTTGTCTGTTGGTTAGAACAGAGTACAGACACTGGATTCCTGGAAATCTGTCCTTCTATCACTGGATACAAGTAACTCCCCTTGACTCTGATGGGAATTACTTGTATCCTGCATTGTGAGAACAGACCTTGGCTTTTTTTTTTTTAAGACTCTGCTGTGTAATCTAGGGCAAGTCACTTAACCACTCTGTGTTTCCAGTGGAAGACTTGTCTGTACAGTGATTTGGTACACTGCAAGGCAGGATGGGAATCTATAGTGCGCTAGCTTATAGCACCCTAACTGGCTGTGTGGCGCTTATTACAGTGCACTAAACATTCTGTTGTGCGCGTTGATGTACTCCCATTTGAAATGGTTAGTGTGTGGCAAACTAAGTTGCATTTAGGGCACCCTGGGCTCTTGGCACACTAAATCACTGTGCAGACGTGCCCTTACTCATCTGTAGAATGCGTAAAGCAGTACTTCCCCAACAAAGACTCACACTCGCCCTGTGAGTTAATGTTGACGGTGAAATGAATCTTTAATTAAAGTTATTTGATGTCCTCAGATGTGAAGTGTTATTAAAAATGCAAAATATTATTTCGTAGTTGGGCAAAATAATAGAAAACTAAAGTGGAGCTGCCTAAAACTCTGTAAGAACAAAAACTATACACACAAAATAATTGTATGCAGTTAAGCCTCCGGTTGCCCACAGTGTGCACTGTGAATGTGTATCCAAGTCATGCAAATAACTCGTGGCTTTGCTCTTGCAGAGTCTGGTTGTTCTGCCTGCAGACTTTATATTAATAGGACCTAAGGGCATGTCTACACTACTGATGGGAGTGTGCCTCTCAGCTTCGGTAGATAGCCTCATGCTACCGCTGCTCAAGCTAGCATGCTAAAAATAGCTGTGTGGGCTCTGCAGCACAGACGGCAGCTTGCACTAGCCACACAAGTCCAATTCCACCTGACTTTCGGGGTCTGGACTAGCCCAGGCCACGATCTGTGCTGCAAAGTCCATGCTGCTATTTTTAGTACACTAGGTCAAGCAGAGCTAGCTCGAGTCTGTCTACCCAAGCTGGGAGGCAGTCTTCCATCTGCAGTGTAGACATTGAGTAAAATCAGGCCTATACATATTTTGTTTCTCATCACTGATTTTCTTTAGCAGCTTTAAAAGGCTTTCAGTTTATTCTACTTGCAAATAGCCCCCATCTCCCAGTGGGGTGAATGGGCAGTACTGGCTGGGTGGTGGTGGTGGAGAGAAGAATCAAGTGAACATTTTGAGAATGCCTTGCCGAGGGTGGCCTGGAAGAACAATAAGATGTCCTGCTGACAACAGCCTGTTCCATTCCTCCTACTGCTGCAGCTTAAAGCCGTCCTCACCTCCTCTTTATTCTGATGCACATAAGACACAAAGGAGGAAGGGATGGGAAAGAGGCAGGCTTTCAACTTGTGCACTCAGGCTGAGAAAGGGGGAGCAGCCAACTGTCATTAAAAGAGTCAGAGATCAAGTATTACTAACCTACAATCCTATCATGGCAACTGAGGCACATCCCTTCAGTCCCTCCCCTACCACATCAGTAATTAATATTCCCATTAAACCATAGGCAACTGCCATTTTCCCATCTTTCCAAACAAA
The DNA here is from genome assembly GCF_965140295.1 of Lepidochelys olivacea. NCBI lineage: Eukaryota > Metazoa > Chordata > Testudines > Cheloniidae > Lepidochelys > Lepidochelys olivacea. The sequence goes on from NC_140412.1 coordinate 54,490,601, forward strand.
TCAGTATAGGAGGAATCTGTTTATAATATGGAGCCTGTGGGTAAATATTAAAATTAAGATGGTGTTAGGCATGGTCAGATTTCCTTTCAAGTGATTTTTCTGTCTCAACAATTCGTTATCTTTCTTATGGTTTTATGGAAGAAACCTATTTTCTCTAACATAGCAGGACGTATTAGTAAATACTGTAAATGTTAGTAGCAAGTAAACAATTTACAAGAAACAATTTATTTGATGTGTATAACCCCTTTTCATTTGGATTGTCCCCAAATAGAATGTGATTGGTAATTCTTCACTGAATGTTTTGTGTAAGTCAGTGGGAGTCAAGCAGATGTTTAAGTCCTTATGTCCATCCCTATTTCAGCTAGAACTTAAAGTCCGGCTTTCAACAGTTGCCTGAATTAGGGCCTGGATGAACTTTTAGACTTTGGTGAATAATCATGATAATGAATTTGAAATTCACTTTCAATGGCTAGTCTAGAGTATTGTTGGAAATGGTCTAGTTGGTAAACATTCCTACCAGAAAACTTGTTCCATTGGAATATGCCACAACACTGGCATGAAGTAAAGTCCAAAGTAAACTCGTGAATGCATTTAATGTTCACAAATACAATTTTGGAGCACTTGCCCAACTCTAGAAAGTTTAGTCTTTATGGAATAGTATTTGGCATTTTTAGGGGAAAGAAGAATGGACGAGTGGTCTTGGAACTTGGGAGACAAAACTATGCAGGGAGAAATAGATGGCTATCTTTGAAAGGGCAATGTTTACAGTTGGGGACAAAGCTGAATATTCAAAACATCATACAACCAAGAAACCAAAGACTACCATGGTCATGTTTCTTCTCACTGTATTTGCTAGAGATAGGCTTAAGACATAACACTTTCTAACCCCTGCATCCTACTCATCTCACAGGTGAAGTATTGTGAAGCTCAGATAAAACCTAATCTTGCTCTTACTGGGGTTTAGTAAGGGTTTTGCCACAGACTTCAGTGTGAGCAGGACCAGACCCCTAATTTGGGTGAATCATGATGTGAAAGAATGAATGCAGGATTAGGAGAGGGGAGAGAATGTAGGACTGCCTGCCTGCCTGTCACTGAATCTTTCTGTGGCTCTGGCAGTCAGTTTGCCTCTGCCTCAGAAATTAAAGATATCTGTAAATTGGAGATAATTTGAACATGAAGAACTGCATCTGAACAGGAGTCTCAACTTCACACTGTGGGGGAGGTGGAACTCCCTAAGTGCTCTCAGCTTTTCATCCCTAAAGGCAGCTACAACTGATAAAAGCACATGCCACTTCATCCTAGTACTAGTTGAGCATTGCCTCCAAGCTTACCTGACACCTTTTTACCTTATGGATTATGGAAGGACCGTGAAGGAACTCCCAGAAGGAGTGCATCTCTTGAGCAGCTATTCTGGATCCCTAGCCTGTGTACTTCAACAGAGAAATCCTTGCTGTATAAGCCTGATTCTGCTTTTAGCTGTGCCAGCACAGATCTAGCTTCTTGATAGGACCGGCTTCACTGCTGATGTATCTTGTCTTGTCCCCTTCAAAGCTGGAGCCTCTATCCACTGACCGAATATGATCTGGAGACTTAATTATAATGACGGACCCAAGCTGTGTGGGGAGAAGGAGGGATTAGAGATGACTACATAAAGAGACTCAAGAACTCAGTTAGGAGGGACCTACAAGAGACAAGGTAAGAAGTTCCTCCCCGCCTGGGGATGTACTGGCAAAAACTATAGAAGAGAAAAGGCAGCTCAGAGTAAGCTGGGAAAAGAGCCTGGATAAAGGCTCTGTAATGAACTGTAGCTATGTGAAGCACCAAGAAGTGCTTCAGAAAGAAGCTAGACCCAGAGAGGGCAGAAAAGCAGCAAAAAACTCTCTTGAGGGAAGGTAGAAATAGAATCAGTGGCCAGCTGTGGGAAGTGGCAGGAATAGCTCAAGAGGCACAGAAGCACAATTTGTTTGCTTGTTTAACTGGGCTTCATAACCCCATAAGGGGATTGATCTTAAACATGACATGTCTGGAGGGCTAGGCCACAGAAGACATAAACAGAGTCAGGCCATTGTCAGGCCAAAATAGTGGTCACTAGGGGGCATTAGACTAGAACTCTTGCCTGTTGTCAGGGCGTGCTACAGCAGAGAGTGAAACTGCTTACAAGGATGTTTCCATTTTGGTTGTAAGCAGGGCAGCAACATTGCCGTCTCTGTGCATATGCAAAACACTCTTGTATTTGGTCTTTGGGGAGTAATCCCTCTTTGGTCTTGCAGTCTGCAAAACCTGCTTTGGAAGCAGGGGAGCCCAAATTTCAAGTGTCTTCAACAAACCAAGAAGGGCACTGCTAAGCCTGTTATTCCTTATTGCTAAAATAGAGCAAGTGCTTTTCTAGCCTACATTTAGTTGATACATCTGCTGAGCTTAAAATAAAATGTAGTTTGTACTTTGAATACAAAGTGCTACTTCTCATAACCTCTCATAAAGTCGGGAGAATAGCTTATTGCTATTATCATATTGCTAATGCATTTTTAATTTCATGTAAAGAAAAAAGTTAGGAAATACTAGGTTATGCAACATATTCTTCTCCAATGAAAAATAGTTCCTATTAAAAAGAATAGCATTCTTAGAAATAGAAAAGATTCTAAATAGCATTTCTCACCCAGTTTGAATACATCTTTCATTTCTTAAAGGCTTCCTGATCTACTTGAACCTTACTTCCCATTTCTGTCCCCAAAAACAATGTTGTCCTTTCAACAGGAGTTTGTCCTAATAGCTGCTCTCAATTCACTTTCTTTTATTAAAGGAGTCTGGGCTATTAGCTTCCAGATTAGCTTTTATATTAGAAAATGTAATTAAGAGGACCCAAAAGGTCAGTTTGGAGGAGGGGGCAACTAAAGCTGTCACTTTCTCTCCAGCTCTTCGCTTTTGTCCCCCACCTTCATGTACAACTGCCTCTTCACTTCCCATCCCAACAGGGCGTTTGTCTCCACATTAACCCCTCCCTCTCCTACCCCCTCAACAACTCCACTCTCTGAACGTAATAGATGTAAAGATTTTTTATAGAAGAGATGGGATCCTAGCCGTGCATCAGAAAGATAGTGTCCTGCTTTTGGAACGGCTCACAGCTGTGCGTGCCAATCTCAGGTCAGACAAAAAACCGGGCAGACACCCCAAACTGGTGGTATGTTCTATAATTAGATTTCTCCAAGACATTAACAAATGTGAACTCCTGGATCACTATATTAGCCTTACAATGGAGTCATGGACAGCTCTCTTAGGCTCCACAGATTACCTTACACCCAGACAACTGGACTTTGTGATACTGGTTGCTATGCCAAATATCACAGTACATCACCTCAAAGGGTCAGTCACTTACCCCAGGTCAATGGATACTCTCAGTCTCACATCAAAGGCAGTGCTGGCAGCCAATTTCTCTAGTAAACTAACTAAAGATTTATTAGCTAAGAGAAAGAAATGAGAGTTATTGAGAGCTTGAAGCAGGTAAAATACATTAACAGGTGAGTAAAAGTTTGTAAGTCCAAAGTGCTAGCAGAGATGTAGTAATCTGCCAGTCTCCAAAAGTCTCCTGGGGTTACCCAAAATAACTTTGGGGATCTCTGTCTTGCATCTGGAATGCTTTCCAAAAGATGAAGGATCTTTCCTTGAATCCATCTTTTATATCTTCTTCAACCAAAAAGTTAGCTGGCAGGTTCTGTACCAGTGTAGGCCTTCCTTGGTTGGCTGTGTATGAGGAATGAAGATTGACTCTGTGAATTCCCATTGTGAACTCAGTGGCCATTGCTTTGAAGTTAGCAACCTTCTTCATTTAAATTTCCAAGGCTCCAATCACGTTTGATGGGTAAAAGTAATTACCAAGATATACGCTGGGTAAATGTAATGTAACAGAATACAACAATCCTTCATTAGTTTTCATAAGGTTTACACCTCAAGTAAATTCTCATCTTAATACTAACACATGCTTTTGAGGTAGGGTTAATTAAGTACAGGGATAGACAGAATGTAATGGATAGCAGTCAATGGATTATAGATAAGTGAAGACAATATCATTCACATTTGCTTTGAACTAAATTAACATTTGAGTGAATTAGTACACTTAACATCTCTTTGATATTCACAGACCAGTGAATTGTCCTGAGACTCTGGCATGTGCCTGCATCTGGCTTGTCAGCGTCACAGATACTATCTCCTGCAGAACCCACTGTGAGCAAAACAGAGAGGTGAACCCAAAATATGGGTAGTCAGACCATTTTCTTTTTTGGGGTAGAAGTTAGTGGAAAGAAATATATTGGGATCATCCAGAACTTCATCACTAAAAAGAGCTTTCTCAATATCAACTGGCTTCTATTATCACAAAGGCCAGTTTTCTGCAAAAGGCTCCATATTTAAATCAGAGCTGATACTCTTACTAGTCTCCCTCCAAGTTTAATTACTAAAATCTGTCCTAGGTTGCAGCTTCCATTAGTCCATAGTCAACCAAGTGTTTGATCACTGAGAGATAGGACCAAAATTGGTGAGTGAAAATACCTATTAGCTAGGAAAATGTTATCAATCCTTGATTAATATAGCTGGGAGACAGTGATTAGTTTGAAGAAAACCTCTTTCTTTGGCATTTTCAACCTGGGGTTGCCCCCTGCTTCTACCCTGATTTATTTGGGCATAAGCTTTCGTGGGTAAAAAACCCCACTTCTTCAGATGCATGGAGTGAAAATTACAGAAACGGGCATAAATATATATTGGCACATGAAGAGAAGGGAGTTACCTTACAAGTGGAGAACCAATATTGACGGCCAATTAAGTCAGGGCGGATGTAGTCCACTCCCAATAATTGATGAGAAGCTGTCAATACCAAGAGAGGGAAAAACTGCTTCTGTAGTGAGCCAGCCACTCCCAGTCCCTGTTCAAGCCCAAATTGATGATGTTAAGTTTGCAAATGAATTGTAGGTCATATGGCTTACATTCATTTGCATTGGTGATCTTCCTGAAAACACCATCCTGGCCAACATGGATGTAGAAGCTCTTTACACCAATATTCCACATGTGGATGGTCTACAAGCTGGCAGGAACAGTATCCCTGATGAGGCCACGGCACACCTGGTGGCTGAGCTTTGTGATTTTGTCCTCACGCACAACCATTTCAGATCTGGGGACAACTTATACCTTCAAGTCAGTGGCACTGCTATGAGTACCCGCATAGCCCCACAGTATGCCAACATTTTTATGGCTGACTTAGAACAACAGTTCCTCAGCTCTCGTCCCCTAGCCTCCCTCCTCTACTTATGCTACATTGATGACATCTTCATCATATGGACCCAGGGGAAGGAGGCCCTTGAAGAATTCCACCTGGATTTCAACAATTTCCACCCCACCACCAGCCTGGACCAGTCCACACAAGAGATCCATTTCCTGGACGCTACAGTGCAAATAAGTTATGGTCACATAAACACCACCCTATATCGGAAACCTACTGACTACTATACGTACCTTCATGCCTCCAGCTTCCATCCAGGACATATCACCTGATCCATTGTCTACAGCCAAGCCCTAAGATACAACTGCATTTTCTCCGGTCCCTCAGACAGAGACAAACACCTACAAGATCTCTATCAAGCACTCTTAAAACTACAATACCCACCGGGGGAAGTGAAGAAATGGATTGACAGAGTGAGATGGGTACCCAGAAGTCACCTACTACAGGACAGGACCAACAAGGAAAATAACAGTACACCACTGGCCATCATGTTCAGCTAAAACCTCTCCAGCGCATCATCAACAATCTACAACCTATCTTGGAAAATGATTCCCCCACTCTCACAGGCCTTGGGAGGCAGGCCAATCCTCGTTTACAGACAGCCCCCCAACCTGAAGCAAATACTCACCAGCAACTACACACCACACCACAGAAACACTAACTCAGGAACCAATCCCTGTAACAAACCCCGTTGCCTACTATGTCCCCATCTCTACTCTAGCAACACCATCAGAGGACCCAACCACATGAACCACACCATCAAGGGCTCATTCACCTGCACATCTATTAATGTGATATATGCCATCATCTATCATCCGTGCCCCTCTGCCATGTACTTTGGCCAAACCAGACAGACTCTACATAAAAGGATAAATGGACACAAATCAGACATCAGGAATGGTAACATACAAAAGCCAGTAGGAGAATACTTCAATCTCCCTGGACACTCAATAACAGATTTAAAAGTAGCCATTATTCAACAGGAAAACTTCAGAAACAGACTTCAAAGAGAAACTGCTGAGTTACAATTCATTTGCAAATTTAACAACATCAATTTGGGCTTGAATAGGGACTGGGAGTGGCTGGCTCGCTACAAAAGCAATTTTCCCTCTCTTGGTATTGACAGCTCCTCATCAATTATTGGGAGTGGACTACATCCACCCTGACTTAATTGGCCTTCAACATTGGTTCTCCACTTGTAAGGTAACTCCCTTCTCTTCATGTGCCAATATATATTTATACCTGTTTCTGTAATTTTCACTCCATGCATCTGAAGAAGTGGGTTTTTTACCCACGAAAGCTTATGCCCAAATAAATCTGTTAGTCTTTAAGGTGCCACCAGACTCCTCGTTGTTTCTGTGGATACAGACTAACATGGCTACCCCTCTGATACTTGCTTCTACTCTGAACCACTTGTTGTCCTTCCTGGAAGTCTTTGTGAGAGCCTGTCTATGATTATGAGGTTTACCTTCAGAGCCACACTGCATGTTAGCTGTGACTGTCAGTGAACAGTTGTTAACTTATATATACAAGTTATTATGGTCTGCAATGCACAACTTTTGTGTTTGATGAATTTCTGCCCAGTACAGGTTAATTAGGTTAAACCAATCTCTCCCTCTTAAACTATCTTCCCTAAACTACTTGACTAGCAAGAACAACTTCCTGGATCACTATATTATACCTATGCATTTAAGAATCTGATATTCTATATCACCTCCCCTGCATATATCGACAACACTTTTATACCCCTGGAAGACTAGAGGTTCATGCTGTCTGCCATGTCTGCTGTCATTTTTCTTGATATCATTTTTTTTTTTTAGTAATAATGGACTCATCTTCATGATGACTGACTGCTCTTCATCCACCCCATGTTTTATACAATAAATACCCATGCCTCCTGTGTGTCTGCTCTGCTAACTATATCTTATTGTCACATTGCCTCACTCAGTGTGCAAATTATTAAAATGGTGCTTCCATAAGAACTGGCCTTTCAGTTTACTCATAAAAGGAGCAAGGGTCAGTCACCCAGTGGTTTCTGGTATTATGATCAATGGTCTCACTAGAGACAGCAAACTCAAGTATAGCTAAAATACATAATAAAGCTGGAGCCGAAGTCATAGAATCATAGAAACATAGAATATCAGGGTTGGAAGGGACCTCAGGAGGTCATCTAGTCCAACCCCCTGCTCAAAGCAGGACCAATCCCCAATTAAATCATCCCAGCCAGGGCCTTGTCAAGCCTGACCTTAAAAATTTCTAAGGAAGGAGATTCTACCACCTCCCTAGGTAATGCATTCCAGTGTTTCACCACCCTCCTAGTGAAGAAGTTTTTCCTAATATCCAACCTAAACCTCCCCCACTGCAACTTGAGACCATTACTCCTTGTCCTGTCCTCTTCTACCACTGAGAATAGTCTAGAACCATCCTCTCTGGAACCACCTCTCAGGTAGTTGAAAGCAGCTATCAAATCCCCCCTCATTCTTCTCTTCTGCAGACTAAACAATCCCAGTTCCCTCAGCCTCTCCTCATAAGTCATGTGTTCCAGACCCCTAATCATTTTTGTTGCCCTTCGCTGGACTCTCTCCAATTTATCCACATCCTTCTTGTAGTGTGGGGCCCAAAAATGGACACAGTACTCCAGATGAGGCCTCACCAATGTCGAATAGAGGGGAACGATCACGTCCCTCGATCTGCTCACTATGCCCCTACTTATACATCCCAAAATGCCAGTGGCCTTCTTGGCAACAAGGGCATACTGCTGACTCATATCCAGCTTCTCGTCCACTATCACTCCTAAGTCCAAATTTGCTGAGAGTGCAATCCACACCATCCTCCAGATCATTTATGAAGATATTGAACAAAACCGGCCCCAGGACTGACCCCTGGGGCACTCCACTTGACACCGGCTGCCAACTAGACATGGAGCCATTGATCACTACCCGTTGAGCCCGACAATCTAGCCAACTTTCTACCCACCTTATAGTGCATTCATCCAGCCCATACTTCTTTAACTTGCTGACAAGAATACTGTGGGAGACCGTGTCAAAAGCTTTGCTAAAGTCAAGAAACAATACATCCACTGCTTTCCCTTCATCCACAGAACCAGTAATCTCATCATAGAAGGCGATTAGATTAGTCAGGCATGACCTTCCCTTGGTGAATCCATGCTGACTGTTCCTGATCACTTTCCTCTCATGTAAGTGCTTCAGGATTGATTCCTTGAGGACCTGCTCCATGATTTTTCCGGGGAGTGAGGTGAGGCTGACTGGCCTGTCGTTCCCAGGATCCTCCTTCTTCCCTTTTTTAAAGATTGGCACTACATTAGCCTTTTTCCAGTCATCTGGGACTTCCCCCGTTCGCCACGAGTTTTCAAAGATAATGGCCAATGGCTCTGCAATCACAGCCGCCAATTCCTTTAGCACTCTCGGATGCAACTCGTCCGGCCCCATGGACTTGTGCACGTCCAGTTTTTCTAAATAGTCCCTAACCACCTCTTTCTCCACAGAGGGCTGCCCATCTACTCCCCATGTTGTGATGCCCAGCGCAGCAGTCTGGGAGCTGTCCTTGTTAGCGAAGACAGAGGCAAAAAAAGCATTGAGCACATTAGCTTTTTCCACATCCTCTGTCACTAGGTTGCCTCCCTCATTCAGTAAGGGGCCCACACTTTCCTTGGCTTTCTTCTTGTTGCCAACATACCTGAAGAAACCCTTCTTGTTACTCTTGACATCTCTTGCTAGCTGCAGCTCCAGGTGCGATTTGGCCCTCCTGATTTCATTCCTACATGCCCGAGCAATATTTTTATACTCTTCCCTGGTCATATGTCCAACCTTCCCCTTCTTGTGAGTTTCTTTTTTATGTTTAAGATCCGCTAGGATTTCACCGTTAAGCCAAGCTGGTTGCCTGCCATATTTACTATTCTTTCGACTCATTGGGATGGTTTGTCCCTGTAACCTCAACAGGGATTCCTTGAAATACAGCCAGCTCTCCTGGACTCCTTTCCCCTTCATGTTAGTCCCCCAAGGGATCCTACCCATCCGTTCCCTGAGGGAGTCGAAGTCTGCTTTCCTGAAGTCCTGGAGCTCTAGTTTCTTTATTTTCGGGGGTTTGGTTTGGCCTGAGGTTGATTAAAGGATGATTTATATTTTGAACATTGGGGTTGGCTTTTGAAAGAGGGTTAAATATTTATGGCTGTTTTTTCCCTTTATTTGTACCTTTTAATATTTACACAAGCATCTAGAGCATTGGAGAGGTTCTTTTTAAAGCAAATTGCACTAAAGAAAAAATTCCCTTTCCTCCTCATTGCTTTCCATTATTTTCCTTGTTGTCTATTCCTCTATGTGTATATCTGTCTCTCTTGTTATAACAGTGGTGCTAAAGATCAACAAAGGAGAAACTGGGTGTCACTCCAGGCAGGCAGATGAATTAATAGATTTGGTCATCAAAACTCAAACTTCTCATTTTGGGTCTTAACCTAAGTCTGGTCACTTACTGTTTTGTTTTTCTTCCTTGTACCTAGGCAAGTTTGTTACATCAATGCCTGCCTAACTATAAAGCTTCATTATTTTCTGTACCAGTATATCTGCTTTTTTGTTTTCATGAAAACTTGGCAAATGCCAAGAAAAATGCCAATTTGTCCTTGGGTAATGACCAATTGTAGCAGCAGGACATCAAGACTGAACTCATCCAGCAGTCTTTGCACCTCTTGCTTTGGGTTGTACAGTCCTCTTTTGCTTTGTTGTCTGATCCCTCCACCCTTGATGAGCAGTAGCATATCTGGTTCAGTGCTTTCTATACCATCGTGAAGACTAAAAATGCATGCATCCAATTAACCCGAAGAATCAGACGTATACGTTATAACCTAACTTTTTGCAACATCGAGACAAATGTTATATATACAAAAGCTGATTTTCACCCCTTTTCAGCACTGAATAGCATTTTGTGAATGGAAAGTTTAAAATGCACAGTCTTCCAAGCAGCACAACCACAAAGTAATTTATTTCTGCTGCAACTATTTTGGGAAATAGAGCCCTTCCCATTGACATTCCTCATGCTAATGTTCTTTAAATACCAGGGTTATATATTGCCCCTGGCTCCTTTTCTTAATTAAACTTTCAGAGTTTCTGGACAAAGTCCGAAACTTCTCTTACTCTGGGTTGCCGGTATGCTTGTATTAGACATTTGAAGCATCATTACTAGAACACTGTGCTCGCTCCAGAATTAACCAGCAATGCTGCATCAGTCTATTTATTCCATCACATGATCATTTTAGTGTTTTTGAAGCACTATTTTGGAGCCAGACATAATCACATTATACAGTTCCTCACCTTATTAACTGACAGAGAACTGTTCCCCATTAGACAATTGATCCTGGGCAGATGAAGCCATTAAAAACAGTACTAATTAACTGAAGAGAGGAGACAGTAATACAGGCTGCATCACTTCCTTTCATGCTTAGAGAAGTTCATGTTCCAGACAAATAATAATTGATATGTAGTCGTCCTTAATTGTGGTTCTTGACAGCCAGTATTATAATGACAGGCTGACAATTTCTGTGTAGCCTATTGTATGTTTATTTCTGAATCCAAGAACCACTGAGTAACATTTTTGGTTTACTTGAATTTCATAGAATGCTCTTATAATGCCACTGTAATTGGAGTTGGGTAGCTAACCTTAACTTATGAGTTACATGTTATACATCTCCAGGTGTCAGCTGTTTATCCTGGAAGACTGGGTACCCATAATTATGTGCAATTATGGTGTGATACCTTAGAATAAGAAAACAGATGGGTTGAATGGGTATCCAAAAACCACTGTATTAGATCCATAAACGGAAAAGTTAGGTATCAAACTGAAGTTACAGTATACTAACAGTAGCCTATAAGGTTAGGAAATCATAGTCTTTAAACAAAAGAATACTTAAATTTCTTTCTCCAAGAAATGTATTCTATTTTTTTATGTATACACATATGTATATACTATGCTATAACAGGCACTTGGGAGATCGTAATCTCCGGTTTTCACTCATAGCTCTCCACATTATTTTCTTCTTGGGATGAAAATTTCCATGCTGAAGGTGACTTTTTTCCAGGTGGTTCAAAATCTTCAGCTGTCCTAGATTAAAACAAGGTGTATGTGTCTCTGTGCATATAATTAGGGAGAGAGAGCATATATTTTGCAGTAAAAAAAAAGTAACCACTTTTTTTTAAACAGGGCTACAGCAAAACAACTGGAATTTGAAACCTGTCATAGACCTTGTCCTCTCTGAAGACTAGTATCTTTATTTGATTTGATACAAGCTGCATATTGAGCTTCATTCCCCCTCCTATTAAAAAACCTCAAATAAAATTCAATGCAAAATATCATTAATAAAATGTTACATTTGAGAGACTAAGAAATAATAAGTAAAGAAATTCCAGATGTCATAGCTCTGACAATAATTCTGCTACTGTGCTTGTGCTATTTTTTATACCTCTTCTTTGTTGTTCCTATACTAGTTATTCTTTGTTATCCTCTAGGTGTTGGTCTTGAGGAAGAGGTATAGCGCCGTGGTTTAGGAACAGGATTGTGGATTAGTTGATTTGGATTTTATTATTGACTCTGTGATCATGTATAAATCACTGAGGGCCAAATCCTCTTTGCTTTAGTCATATATGAATAGTCCCACTCAGAACTGCCAGAGGAGAGGGGGAGACAAAAGGTCAGTTTGAGAGGACCGTCAATCGAAGTGGTTTTGTGACCTGATACACTGTGTCGGAGCGCCACTCAGGTTTGGTCCAGCTGGCCCTCCATGGAGATGCAGCTGGGCCAAACCGGTGTGGTGCTGTGAACCTGTGTTGCAACATCAAGGTTGCAACACCATGAGAGGAGAGCTGGGCCCAGCTCTTCAAGACTGGAGCCACAGGGATGAATGCAGGATGGGATTGCGTTCCAGCTGCCGCCACCATGCCTGGGGCCTGCCGTCAGTGGTAATTATTTGCGGCGGGGGGGAGAGGGGGGTTAATTTCAGATTTTACTCCAGCCCCAAAAAACCTCTGTGGCCCTGGTCCCACTGAATTCAAGTGTTGAAATCCTGGCCACCTTTTAAAGTCAATAGCAAAACTCCTATTGACTCCAATGGGACCAGGACACCACCTAAAGACTTTACTTTCTTTGTGACTCAGATTTTTTTCCATATATCAGACGAGGAAAACATTTCTTTGCCTCTCTACATACAAGCAACGTAGTCAAGTTAACATTTTTCTGGGTGTCTTACTCTTGCATTTCCTGTCTTTTGTGTGTTGTTGGCTTTGGTTTTGTTTATTTTTGTTTTTTAAGCCAAATCCTGCTCTTTGTAATCATGCAAAACCATCACTGAATTCAATGGGAATCTTGCATGAGCAAGGTAAGCAGGATTTGGCCATTCAATTGAGCAAACTTAGTGCAATATTCTCTAAGGTCCATGGGCCTGATCCAAAACCCACTGAGGTCAATGGAAAGTCTTGACTTCAGTGGATTTTGGATCAGGCTTTAGCACAGTGAATGATGTAAACAGGAGGAAATCTGCAGGGAAAAAAACATAGTGGGGCAATTATGCAAATAGAGTCCATCAGCACAGCTAGTCAGAATCCAAAGTGTGGTAGGCTTCAAGGGCCCCGTTGTCTACTAACACTGCCGTCATTGCTCTCAGACTGGGAAGGGAGAAAGTGCCACAGAGGTTTACCTTTATATTTTCCCCTTCTGCACACTTTTGTACAGTAGCAGCCCATATGGGACAAAGTATTTTGTGGTGTGTGCACATGTGTGTATGCATATAGTAGACATATTTCAAGTTCCTTCCATTCAGATTTTGGGGCCTGATTCAAAGCTCATTGAAGATTCCCATTGACTCTGAAAGCTTTTAATTTGGCCTTTAGAAAGATTTTTTTGTATTTTAAATGGTGAAATAGGACACGAGCTGGTAAGTGTGTCTACTTTGTGTGTGTATATATATGTTTAACATATATTTGTTGTGTGATAAACTGAGTGTTGTATCTTTTTAGAATAGAGTAAGAATTATTCTTCTTTTACTTATGCTAGATTTTTTTTAACTATTCAGATCAGTCCTAATAACATCACAATCTGTATGTGGCTTAAAGCACTTCACAAGTTTTACCAGATTAGTATAAACTCCACAAAGGTCAAAGCACAGGGACCTTCTGATCCAGAGAAATAGAAGATAATTGGAATCTCTCCTGATGTATGTTCAAATTAGGAAATTCTGCTGGCTATTATTGAAACAGGAAATTTAGTGTCAGATATCAGCATTCAGCAATTCTACAGAACTAATGAGTTAAGCTGTTAAAACATGAGGGCCCCTGTTTACCAATGGGGGGAAAAAAGGAGAAAGGGAAGAAGATTACTGAAGCATAGGGAGAAAGGTGGTGTTGCTGCCATGAAGAGTACTCACCTATATTAATGCTGGGTAGCCATGAGCAGATGTTATCTAGTGGTGCTGGGCACATTTTTAGGAGTCATTATACAGATTAATAAAGTATAGTAAGAATACTTGACTATAAGAGAGGCAGGAAATCACAGCTATGTACCTAAAATTCTAGTACAATGATTTTTACCAGGCAAGAAATACAATTAATCCTATTTAAAGTGACCAAGGAAAAGGGTATCAAAAAATTGTTACCTAGTAAACTACATGGGGTTTAAACATCACATAAAATTGCTGGGCCAGAACATCAGTTAATGTAAACCAGCATAGCTCCACTGAGGTTAAGGGAGCTTTCTGTGATTTATGCCAGCTGAGGATCTGGCCCATCGTCTCCTAGAATAAGAGGTCCTGGTGTAGCTTTCACTGTCTTTCTTCCTTCCCTTTGTCCTTACATTAATTCTGAAGTTAAAAACAGGGAGGGATGAACCTGAAGAACTTCTGGTTTAGACAAAAATCCTTTGGAAGTTTAAAAAAAAGAAAGAAAAAAAAAGGGAGAAATGACTCAGAATGCAATTAAAATGTTTTCCCAATGACCAGGGTCACAAAAACCTCAGACTTGTGTATAATCTACAGTCCCACTGTCTGAATATAACTTTTAGGTTTAGTTAGATGAAACTCGTTGACTTTGACTTTCTACCCCAGATACTCTCGCACTCTCCCCTGTTCTTTGCTGTGCTATGTGATGCTCTGAAACCCTCCATCATGTGACTGTCTCTCCCCATGTAAACCAACTGAAATCAATTAAAAGACTCCTATTTATATTTTAAGTGAGCATTGGATTGAGCACTTTCACTCTCTAGGTTCTATTGTTGCCAAGGTGGCTATCAGCCCAGTCTGAATCCTCTAACACACTTTTCTTTCTCTTTCCAACTTACAGGAGCTCATTTCTCTTAGCTGTCATTCAAATAGTCTCACAAGGAGAACAAATAAAAGTACGCCATGAAATGTAGCACAATGACATAATGAATGAGGTACTGTAAATGCCCCTAGCATAACACAATTATGTACCTGCTGTTGTCAAAAACACTTAACGTTCCCTTTGTTGAAAGCTATCGATTATTCTCTGACACTGAAACTTTTGTTTTTGGTTCTCCCAATTAATTCTTCTCTGAACATCCCTAGATATTTAGCCAAGAACAGAAATTTACGTGCAGAGATTTTGGTTATTTCACGGGATCATAAGAATGTCCAAATTAAAAAAAAAAGAAAAAAAAAGAAAAAAAAATTGAAAAAAGAGAGAGAGAGAGAGAGACCATTGATGTGCAGAGTCTTAGTGAAGTCAATTAGACTCTGTTTGGGTTGCAGTTCAGCTGTACACAAGAAGCTGCAGGGCCAAAATCGGGCACACCTTTCCTTTATTTTCAAAAGAAAAGAACATGAGTTCTTCACTGGAGTAATTCAGAAGACTCATAAGGTGTTTCATTTGGTTCAGGAATGGAACCCAGCTCATTTCAGGTTTGACAATATTTCAGTTTTTTTCTAAAGATGGGCTAAATAAGGGTGACATTTGACCAATCCCTATTGTAAGATCCTATACAACAGCACCAAGATGCAAAAGCATAAAAACTCAGGTGTTCTGCTTCTGCTAATGGAGAAAGACAGCAAAGACATAAAAATATGGCATCTATGTTTCCTCCATGTCTGCACACAGAGAGTCTGTGCTGCAGAAAGAGGCATTTCTATCTACATGTATAGTTGCAGAGGTTTTAGGACAGATGAGACCATTGTGAATATCTAGTCTGACCTCCTAAATAACACAGGCCAAAGAATTTCACTATGTGACTCTCACATTGAGCCCATAACTTCCAGCTCAACTGGAATATGTCTTTTAGAAAAAACATCCAGTCTTGATTAAAATGCTCCTAACTTTACCTGGTGCCCTGGAAGCCCCTTGACAGAAGCTAAAAGTTGCAGTAAGTAAGACCTATATGCTCCTCCTAGACCATGTGTGTGGAACAGAAAGAGCAAATCCACAGAAAATTGTAGTGGGACCAAAATGAAGATACATGCAGTGCCTGGTCTCATATTTCCCATTTTTTCCCTGAAGTCCCACCTTTTGGAGGTATATTATCACAAGAGACTTGCAGCTTTCCTTTTAAAAATGAAGGCAATATATTAAATTTCATATAGGACCAAATCCTGCTGTACATAATGGACTTAATTCTATATGAAAATGCCATGGAACTGAGGAACCAAATCCTGAGCCCCAACTGGCTGACCTGTCTATGAAGACAGGTATTGTCCAATATGGAAGGACATGGGGAGGAGTATCAACTGTGGACCCAAACTCCATCCCATATGGCATTTGATCTGCTCATACACATCATTGGGGGCAAAGTTAACTTTAACCACTCAGGGAAAAGATCTGTGCATTACTGAGGACAGGTCTGTTAAAATCTGTTTTCAATGTGCAGCACAATCAAAAAAGTAAACCAAATAGTAAAATATAAAAAGAATGGAATAGAAAGTAATGAATCAGTGGTAGACACTCACTTGGAATAGTGTGTTTTCCGATCCTCGATTCCCAAAAAAGCAAAAATAGAAGAGGTTCTATTTATACATAGAACAAGAGGAAACTCAATGAAATTGAAAAGTAACCCATTTACAAGTGATGAGATGTATATTTTTAAGGCAACACATGATGAACCTGTGGGTCTTGCTGTCACATGATGTCATTGAGAGCAAGAACTTAGCAGGATTCAGAAAAGGATTAGACACTCATGAGGATAATGAGAACATCTAGCTGTATGGGACAAAAAGAATGTTTGCAAATCATGGGTATAAACCTTCATATTTTAAGGAAATAGCCAGCCATTGATTGGCAGGATTTCTTGCACTTTCCTTTGAATCATCAGGTACTAAATCCTGTCAGAGACAGGATACTGGAGTTGTTGGACCAATTGTCTGATCTGGTATGACAATTCCTATATTTCCAGTCAACGGATCTGTATGATGGATGGATTCACTGCCTGTGCCTTCAGCATATCCCTGCTGCAGTGCATAGGGTTCCCATGGACCTCGCCTCCATGATAAGCCGGGAATTCACCATAACTTAATGAGTTAAATGTTGGCTCAACAGAAGTCAATTGCAAAACTCCCAGTGAATTTAGTGGGGCCAGATTTCACCAAGTGTCTCTATTTAATTTTGGCCCATGTGGGTGGAGGGCAGGACTCTTCCCTTCATGTAAAAAAAAAGGTTAAGAGTCCATCATTTATTTTTCCCTCCAAACTGACAGTTTAATAAAGATTCTTTTAGCCTTAGTTCAGATTGGAGTGCCTCGTCCAGTTCTTGGTTGAAAACTATTTGTATTTGGGCCTGTTTTGTTCTTATACATGTGGTTTGTCATGACATTAACCATCGGGATACAGAATGAGAAGTATAGCCAGTCACCAAATGGTGTGGGAACAAAAGAACAAAGGAGAAAAAGCCATCTACATGAAATGTTAATAGTTTTTTGCTTGCAATCACTTTCATTTGTCTAAATGTAACTGATTATGAGTATAAATCATACACAAATGTACTACTTAATAATTTAGATTAAAATGTTGCTTAAAAATAATTCTCTTTCCAGAAAAGCAGTGTTTAATTATTTGTTGCTTAAACAAATACCCAGAGCTCAGAATAAACATTTATAGTAACAATTATCCAGCAAATGGCTATAAAATGAACAGCCCATCAAGTCTAATCTACTGAGATTCTCCAATATTTGTGTATGGCTATATAGTAAAACAAACTATAAAACATTGCAGAAGCTCTCTTCCCTTCTGAGTCTCTGAAGGTAGTGTGTGGGGGAGGGAGGCTGAATTAAAGCATTCTTTTGACAGTTATGCAAGATTTTCATGAACTTGTTAATACAAAAGCTTTATTTATCAAATGTTTCTTCCTGGTGTTCTCTTTAGCCTGGTGTTGGGTTCTTGACCCTTTAGTTCTTTATTTCTTCTTTGGGATGCATGCATGTGAGTTTTGTAACTGTTAAATGTAATTAATAGCAGCACACTGGTAGAAAGTCAGACAGAATTGATTTTCTTATTTTTACTGTGCTAAAGATCAAGGGGCTATATCCTTCATCCACCATTATGCACACACAGTGATAAGAGAATACCCTTTGGGAGAGTTTTAACATCCAGTACAGAGCTGTCTACCGGATCCTTATTATGAAAAGCTTTCTAGCCTAGCCAAGCCACGGAAAAGCTCCTGCTGAAGCTACTGCAAAATTTTCAACTCTGATTCCACATTATACACATCCAGAATTATTCAACACATAATTTGGAATATCAAATGAATGAAAGAAAATCCAGAGCTGTCTGTGTACAAGTTGTGAACAGTGACCCTACAGATTAATTGGATAACTTATTTACTGTAGATTATTGAGTCAACTGTGTTTGTCACTATTCTTACTATTGTATGCCACAATCGTGCAGCAACCCGACATTTTCCAAAAGGCCATAGGCCTACCATCAAAGTCCTCGATATACTTCCTGGTATAAAAAGACTCAGATGCATCTTTTTTTAGGGAGCCCCAGGCTACAGAGGACACCCATTATCTCACAGCCCATTAAAAACCCCAGGATTTTTTAAAAAGGTGTCTTTAAAAATACATAATTATAAAATGTATACCTCTTCTTTTCTGGGTTACACAATCTGATTTCAATTTTATAATCAGCCTCTTCTTTTTTCATTCTCATAAAGAATGAACAACCCTTCTCTAGGTGCAGATGTTTTTAAAGCATCTTCTTAGAATCATAAGGTTAGAAGGCACTGAAAGCGTCATTTAACTAATATAGGCTGCACCAAAACATAAAATGTACATATTAGAGGATTGCCTCAGAACATGCAAAACAGATAGTCCCATTAAATGGACTAAAAACTGGTTATCTCAAAATGTAATTGTAGATAGGGCATCATCATGAAGCACATGTTTTTCTAATGGGGTCCCACGTGGATCAGTTGTTGGCCCTACACTATTTAATATTTTTATCAGTGCCTTGGAAGAAAACATAAAACAACTTAGTTTATAGGTTGCACAAAGATTGGAGGAGGGGTAAATAATGAAGGGGCGGGCCACTGAGATAGAGCCATCCGGATTACTTGGTAAGCTGGGTGCAAGCAAACAATATGTGTTTCAACTCAGCCAAATGTAAAGTGTCACATCTAGGAATGAAGACTACAGACCATACTTACAGAGATACCTTTATCCTGGGAAGCAGTGACTCTGAAAAAGACTTGGGGATCATGGTCGATAGTTAGGTGAACACGAGGTCCCAGCATGACGCTGTGGCCAAAGGGGCAAATGTGATTCTTGGATGTATAAACAGGTTGTGTATGTTATGTTGTGTAGCAGGTAAAACTAGATGATCACAATGGTCCCTTCTGTGCTCATAATCTATTACTCTATAAACTAAACTGAAATAACTGGTTTGAATTAAACCAAGACTGTCCACACAACCTTCAGCACCAATTTAATTAAACTGGTATAAAATGTCACCATTATTTACACTGGTTCAATTATCTCATGTCGACAAAGCCTTAGACTTTTCTGTTTGATGGAAAGACCACCTGTTGGACACCGGGGAAGGCTTTTTGTAACCACTTTAACCACGACCTAAAAGCTCATTTAACTCTTAATTAAATCCAGTTTATAATATGAAAATCTCTTTTCACTGCTGAATCTACCAGATGGAATTCTACAGTCTATAAAAATGCTGCTTTCAGATTAAGACTGTCTAATCATTGAATGCATCCTTTACAGGGGCATCGGGGAGGCCACAGTTCTTCACTCTATCCGCCCAATGGAGTATACTGGAAGGAACATTTGTTTCAGATCTTAAAGTCTTTTGATTACCACCAGAGAGATAAGTGTTGAAAAAAACATCATGTCAAATTATTCTTGCAGTGACTGAGCCAAACCCTGGTGTTGGTCTAAGAGGGAGCTACTTGGCTACCCTTCTGGTTGGATGAAATGCACCATGTTTGTATTACTTTCCATTTAATAAAAGAAAAAGGAAATTCTGGAGGCATGTGTAGAAAACAATCCCAGAATGAAAAGATAGAGAAAACAAAAGATCCAGTCTGAACTGACTTTCAAGTTGGAGCAAGACATATGAAGAAGACATCAGATTTCTGATAATATAGACAGCCACAAAATACTTTGTGTCCAGATTGTTATGCCACATTGTTCCATTGACTGCTGTGGAGGGATGAATTTGGTCCACTGAGTTTAAAAAGAGATGTGAAGACTACGTAGATACCAACAGGAAATGAATAATAAAATGAATGTCAACCTATGAAAAAGACCTTGATGTTCTCTCTTAAAATTTATGAAGTAATATGAAACATTTTATTCCCTCAAGACAGCTGAATATCCATAGGGAGCTTGGTGCTAGTGGGGACAAAATACAGTTTCCGGTTTTCGATTTTAATGCATTTCAGACACATACATTAAATATAGTGTTTTCTTTGAAAACATAAACTGTTATGGTATTTCGGATGTAATGTCTAAGGATCTCAAGCCATCACAGTACAGCTCATATAATTGAAAATGATGATGTCAGGACACATCAACCATACAAACTATAGTCTCTAATCTGCTTTCTTTTTTGTAATCTGAAATATACATTTGGAATAACAGTTCTGTCAGCTAAAAAATGTTCCAGAGTTGCAAATATTTAGATTGTGAGCTGTCCAAAATAGATATGTGGGTCTATACGACTGCTCCAAATGTTCTAACATTTTACAATCTGCAACATAATAAATGCACAGCATCTATTTCAGCTGATTCGCTTGCTGGCAGCAGATGCATATTTTTGGAATACACCTTTCAGCTTGTTGCAGTGGTAGAAAAATCTGGGGTGCTGACTGCTGTGAAGTAATAAAGTAAAGTAAAGACTAAAGCAATAGAGTCTGTTGGTTTTATTGTAATCAGGTATTTCTACTCTAAAAATTATTTGCATGCAGAAAATAAATACAAACATTGTGTTAAACTCTGCCCTCATTTACATCTGTGCAACTCTACTGATATTAACAGTAGGGTTTCAGGTTTGTAACGGGAAAAATCTGGCCCATTTTTTTCGTTCCAGATGATTAATGGAGTGCTCATTTGGAAAAGTCTACTGTAATTTCTGAAATTTGGACAAATTTTTAGTCTCCATTTCTCCATGAAGAAATCCACAGACATCGTTCTACTTCCCTGCTGACCTATTCTTGTAACAGTTACTCTATATAATGCAGTGAGCCTTATTCTCTGGCTTATTCACTAGTGTAAATGAGGAGTAACTCCATAAAAGGCAGTGGGGTTGGACAGGTGAATACCAGGAGAAACAGACAAGCGCATGTCATCTTTTTGATGACTAGCAACCAATAGTTCATGTAACTTGAAGGCTAACTCCATAATTGAATTATTTAGCATTAATCCTTTTTGTCATTCTTAATACATGAATGTTTAGAACACAGGTACAATCATTTTGACACTGAAATTTGCTTGAGTGGTTCTTCAGGTTATAAATTAGCAGGACTACCAGCATCAAAAGCATGACTACAGTGTAATCACATTGCAATTGTAGTCTAACACTGTCTTATACAGTGTCATAATATTGTAATACAAAGTGCAGAAGGCTATTTTTGCATAGTTAGAAGTGGACAACAGAAGGGTTGATACTTCGCTGGGGCTCTTAGTGTCTGGAACTCCACCTGATTCAAAGCCATCACTCATGTAAATTGCCTTTGGAAGTTTTGGGGTCTGATTCTGTAAACGTGGCACTGCCAGAGCACTGTGAAGAGGTGTTCGTGAAAATGAGAATTGGGATTCAGGACACTTCTTTAATTTTAGAAAGTTCATTTGGTACAAATCCCATATTCTGTGATAAGACCAGGTTTAGCATGACCTTAGCATAAGTGCTTGGTAGAAGGATGGGGTAGGAGGAGAAGAGAATATGGTTAGCGGCTGCAAAGAAGCCTGAATGCCGCTTTGCATTCTTCATACAGGTCAACAGAACAGCAGTTCCTGCTGTTAGGAATGACAGGGCCATCTCTTTCTTTGTCTCTCCTAGCACTCCCAGAGGTGCAAATCACTCCTAAGAGGCAGGGAGGGAATGTGACCATGGTTCTCTCTTTTTTGTTCCCATGAAGCTACCCAGGCCTGCTGGGGGAGCATAATGACCCGTATCAAGTGATGTTTCAGCAGGCATTCTGCATCCCGGGGAGTTCAGGGAAAGATTGCACACCTACACTGTCTGGGGCTGCTGGTATTCACAAACTGTGAGCTTGGGTCTTCTTAATTAATAATCAGAAGGCCTACGCAATGGCCTCTATGACACAGCTGGGACCTTGAGCTGAAGTCTTCTCATTATAAAGAGGATAGGTAGAGAATTCTCCATGAGGGCCTCTTCTCTTTGGAACTCACTTCTCCTCCCTTTGTCCACTAGAGCCCTGATTTCTGAAACCTTCTGGCCATGCTGCAAGGCCCATCTTTTCCCCCCAGACACTTGAGAAAAGAGTAGTCTGAGGTGGCTGGATAATTTTGTTTATTCCTCCAGAGCTTTATTTGTGTCTGTGGGGGAGTGAGGTTTTATGGAGGGATGAGCAGTTTATTACTATTATGTTGATGAGTTGGTTATTTTAAGGGCATAGGACAAATGCATGTTGCATTGTGCACATTTTGCCTAAATCTAAATAAGTACAATAAAGGAAGATTAAACCTGTCATTCCACACTTACAGAAAATCCCTCAGGCGTGCTCTAGGTCTGAAGATTTAAGGCAAAACGACTTTATTTCAATGATACACTCTAAGATTAACCATCAGGTACATGAAAAAGATTGTGAAAGTAACTTTTTTATGGTATATTATTTACTAATTACTTGTTATTATGCATAATTACAATATATATAATTTGTCACTATAGCCCAAAGTTATAAATTACAGCTCTAAATAATTAGTTATGAAATTGGAAACAAATTAGTCTTGGAAAAGAGAGAAACTGACTTGATGTTTTTATTTTATTGTATTATTTAAGTGCTTGGATAGATTAATTGAATACCAAGGATTTTTAAATGTATTGCTAAATTGATTACTATTACTTAATAGCTTGCCATGTTTATCTCACTGAGATATTTGAGAAACAGTTGCTGGTAATTTAAAATCAATTAGCTGAATAAGGAGGCATTATTCTTTCTCCCTGTCTAGAAAATAAGGTTCTGGGACCATGAAAATGCATCATGTTTTGGAATTAAAATCTATTCTGAGAAAAATGATGCCAGTCACACAGGCAGAGAAAAAGCTTCTGTCCAAAGATAATTCTATAATATTAATTTACTGGATAACTCCTCTTAGGTCTGTTGTGACAAACTGGATCAAAAAATATAATCATTATCCAAACTGATGCTTTGTATTTGCTCTTGAACAATGTATGTTGCCTTTTAAAAACCCATTCTTTTGTGTTCTTGCCTAGGGTCATGAAAATAAGAATGGCTTTAGTGGGTCAGACAAATGGTTCACCTAGCCCAGTATCCAGTCTTCCAACAGTGGCCAGTGCAGAGGCTTCAGAGGGAATGAATATTATCAATCAATCAATCACCTGTCACCCATTTTCAGCTACTAATAGTCACAGGTTTAGGGACACCCAGAGCATGGGGTTGTGGTCCTGACCATCGTGGCTAATAGCTATTGATGGACCCATCCACCATGAACTCATCTAATTCTTTTTTGAACTTTTGACCTTCATAACATCCGCCGGCAATGAGATCTACAGGTTGACTGTGCTTTGTGTGAAGAAATACTTCCTTCCTTTGTTTTAAACCTACTGCTTATTAATTTCATAACACCAGTTCAACGGAACCAATGCCAGCAGCAGTAAGAGCCTTTGTGTGGACAGCTTGCTGGCTGCCAACCTCACTTGCAGCACTGCCTTAATTAGAGTTGCTCCCAGCAGGATTAGATGGCATGATGCTGAAAATGGTGTTAGCTGTCCATTCCAAAGCTCCCAGCTCTGCTAGTTTTCATTGCTTCAAAATGACCTTCTTTGGGTTGGTTTCTTCCATGTTATCATCAGGTCCAATGATGGACAACAAAGGGTCAATGATGACTTGAAAAGTTAGGGCAACCTAGAAAATAAAAATCTTTGGATGTAGAAGGGGCTGGAAGGCTTCATGGTGTGGGCTCTGAAATGGAATGTGAGCACTTTCTGACATATGTTTTTCTAAACAGTGTATTAGTCCTTCAGAAGGGATGGTTTGGGGAGGACTACTCAAGATTTTTAGCAAAAGGTAATGGTTGAAATGCCATGATGTCCATTCAGGCTATGGTGACAGAGAGGTCATTTATATGTATATAGATTTGAATCTTCAGGAATGTTACATGAAATCGGAGGGCAGATAATTTTCATCCAACTCTAGTGGTTTCATATGTGTACCCCGACTATGCCTGGCATGTGGCTTGTATTTGGCCAGGGTACAGAATCAATTTGATGTGTTGTGATAGGCACCTCAGGAATAGCTAGGATGAACAGATATATGTCTGTCTCTCTATACATCCACCTATCAGTCCATTCCAGGTTAAGGCTGAGCGAGCTGTTGTAGGTAAAATAACAAGTCCCTCAAATCTTTGCCCATTTTTAGAGCCAACCTCAAAGTGAACCTTTTAGGTTATAAAATGAAACTTTCTCTTTGCTCTTCTGGTTTCTGTTGCACAGGACAGGATGTTTGACAAATTTCTGTCCAGTGCCAGAACTGGAAGTTCTAGAAATCTCATCAGAAAGTCTGTTTTTTTGCCATTTTTGGCTCAAAATATTTGGATAAGCTAGGAATAAGTACTCAAATACTTATTCAAAACAAATCCAAACTCCAGATTTACCTACTATTGCTCTTTATGCACTTTGGTCCAGATTCTGGTAAAGTGTATGTTACATAGTTGTTAAGTTATGGTTTTGAGGAAACTTGACCACATCAGACCAGACATTGTTAATGATTCCAGTCTATTATTTCTGATTTGATAAATTCTCATGGTATTTTATAACAGAGAAACAATTGTAATCAATTACACCAAGCAATTAATATTTCCAGTATTGGAGGAAAAATATGAAATAAAAGAAGAAATCAATGATCTGTAGTCATACGTAGATGGCTGTTTTGACATTCCTTTGACTATATACCAGTGCTACCAAGTGTCATGCCCTAGCTGTGTTTTTCCACTGTATGTAGAAGGACTGGCTCAAGATAAAGAATGAAACATCATGAGATGTACTGCACTTCATCTCGGGCAGGGGGTTATTCAGAACTGTGCTGCAGTTTCTGAAAATCTGAATATAAGCACAGTTTGCTTTCGTAAAAGAGTTCGATGTTTCCTTTTTTAAAATAGATTTTTAAAAGAGTTCATACCTTCTGCCCCCTTGAAAAGATCTGGGTCATGTAATTCCATGATTCAATTTTTCTTAGGCAGTTGCAATCAAAAAAGTGGAAAGGTTTGGAAGCCTCCCATCAGCTGTTCAGGTTTTATATGTTAAGTTGCCAAACTATAGATTTAAATGTACCTGAAAACACTGAAGCCAAGGTCTTTGTGTACAATCCTTCTCTAGTGGAAACAAAGCTTCTTGCCACAAAGAAAACAACACCTAAATTTTGTTATAAATTAATAGATGATCTCCAGGTTCTTGCTGTTAAAAAATAAATTATAATCTAAAGAAACTACTTTTACTTCTTAAACCTTGAACCTGTTGGGAATTTAATTGGTCTCTTGAGGTATTTCTAGCATAACTGAAAGCAACTGTGTCTTGAGAACAACAAGGAGTCCAGTGGCACCTTAAAGACTAACAGATTTATTTGGGCATAAGCTTTTGTGGGTAAAAAATCCACTTCTTCAGATGCAGATGTCCCCCTGGTTATCCTGGGGGATCCCACATACCCCTTCTGCCGTGGCTTATGAAACCATATCCTGATCTCAGAAGCCCTGGCAAAAGAAGGTTTAATTATTCTCTCTCAGTAGGTGTAGAATGGGAGGTTCAGTGTGCATTTGGCAGATTGAAATTCCACTGGTCCTGCCTATAGACCTGTTCTGATTCCATTGTCATTAGTGCTGTCCACATTATTGTGGCTTGCTGTGCTCTTCACAACCTTTGTGAATCCGAAGGTGAGCCATTTCCCTCAAATGGGCCTGCGGCAGTGATGGATTAATGAACCAGTACGTTCTGCCAGAAAGTGAACCTGTTACAGCTGGAACAGGATACACACGTGCAACAGAAATCAGGGATTTTCACATAGATTTCACAGAATTTAGAGGCCAGAAAAGACCACTAGATCATCTACTCTGACCTCCTGTATATTACAGGCCATTAAATTTAATCCAGATTCCCCTACAGTGAGCACAATGACTTCAGTTAAGGTAAAACATTTTACTCCTTAGGAGAGCAAACTGTTGAGGGTCATAGAGGGAGAATAGGAGAGACAGAAGTGCCACCAATGCCCAAGGCCTATGCAACAAGAGGAAACAAATTAGGTGAGGATATTCCCTGATGATCCTAGCCAGTGATTCACATCCTATGCTGCCAAAGAAGGTGAAAAGACCCCCAAAATTCCTGCCAATCTGAATGGGGGAAAATTCTTTACCAGCACCAAATCTGATCATCAGCTGGACCTTGAGCATGTGAGCAAGACACACTGGCCGGAAATCTAAGAAAGAGGATTCTCGGTATTGCCTCAGACCCCTGGTCCATATCATCCAGTGTCCCAACTCCAGATGTGGCCAGTCTTTGATGCTTCAGAGCAATGAGAAAATAAACCTCAGATTGCACCTGGACAATTGTGTATCAAGAATAAAGTTCCTCCTTGACCCCTGCAGGCGATGGGTTGAAGTCCTGATTTGATCTGTTTTAAGGCAGAGCTGCAAGTGTTATGAACATAGTGAGGGCAATGCAAGCAATCCCATTGTCTTTGTGATGCCTTTATGAACTAGACTGAGAAGCTAGCCCACTATCAGATATCGTGTCCATGTGAAAGTATTTAGACACAGTGACTGAGGGACCTCTCAACTAGAGCCCTGCATGGGACTATTTTTTTAATCTCACTCCTGTCCTGTCTTGCAATACCCACTTCCACTCCCACCTGATCCCACATTGTTTCTTGCATTTTTATCCCACTCCCACCTGCACAAAGTTTAGATCCCACAAATCCCACCAGAGAAACAGATTCTCCCATGTTACTAAAAATAAAATAAAATAAAATAAAATAAAAATTTGGTTAATGTATTTTATATATATATAAACAGAATTCAGACACAAATTTTGCCATGAAAAGAATAAAACAGATCTCTCTTAAACCATGTAAAAAAGTACTTTAACTCCTGTTGTAATAGACATCAAATCTCTTTCTATCCCTGAAATTCTATTTATGACAAATTGCTGCCATGTGTATATCACATGGAACATCAAAACAAATTGCACCACAATTTTGCCTTAAAAGGTGCAGATTTTGTTCATGAATATAAATAGTGAGTTGTTTCAAAAAATCCTGGAATTTTTTTAAACAGCTTAAGCACCGTTTTTAGAACTTTGAAACATACCATTCAAGTTATTTATGTGTGAGGATTATTACTGCTTTGTGAACATTTGAAAACCTGCTTACAGCATGTGAAAACCTGCTCATAGCACTGACAGCAAGCTGATACAAGCGTGACAGTCTGCACATGTGTGATGTCACAGAAAAACAAAACCTGTGAGTGTGATTCTCTGCCCTAACTTGAGCCGGTGTACTTCACTGGATTCAGAGCAAGGGAGATAAACGCATATAGAAAAGAGAAGCTAAAAAAACCAAAATAATTATCAGTTTAGTGTTTTCCTGCAAATTGCTGTCTGTTTTTTTTGCCCACCCAATCCCTCCTGCAACAAAGCACATTTTATTTGCTCCTGCTATTATGCAGCGGGTCCTGTAGGACCCATGGGTTCCCAGTCCTGCTGCAGGGCTTTACTCTAAACCTTCTCTTCGATAAACTGAATACTTTGAGCTCCTTAAGCATCATATGGTAAATCTTGTTTTTCAGCACCATGATAATTTCTGTGGCCCTTCTTTGAACTCTATTCTCCTTGAAGTGTGGACACAAGAACTACACACAGTATTCCAGGAGTCGTTTTACCAATGCTGTGTACAGGGGAAAGATCACTTTCCCACTTCTATTTGATATTCCCCTTTTAATATATCCAAGGATCGATCACATTAGCCATTTTTGCCATAGCATTGCAGGGAGAGCTCATGTTGTGGCAATTAGTTATGATGACCCCTATGGCTTTCTCTGTGTCACTGCTTTCCAAGACTGAGGCTATGGCTAAACTAGAAATCTTGCAAAGCTCACTGTGTAATTTCTCTAAGCTGACGGGAGAGAGATCTCCCATCGGCTTAGTTACTCCAGCCTGCGGAAGCGGAGGTAGAAGGGAGCAGCTCTACTGCGAACATAGTTCTGTGCACACCGGTGCTTAAATTGGCATAAATTATGTCACTCACGGGGGTGGCAAATTCACATCCCCGAGTGATATAACTTATGTCGACTTAAGATGTAGCGTAGCCGTAGCCTAACTCTCTCATTCTGTAGATATCACTGCATTGGAATGATTTACCCAAACTCATGTAGAAAGTCTGTGGCAGTGCCAGGAACTGAACCGAGAGCTCTTGGATCTCTGAATAGTGCTTAACTGCAAGACCATCCACCCGCCCGCCGCATGCTTTGTGCACCCACATTGTGGACTTGCATGGAGCAATGGAAAAGGGAGAATAGTACATTTATGGGTGTATTTGCACAACACTTTTTACTGTAAATAAAGTACTCTTGCTGTATGCTGTGAATGGAGGTGGTGAGTGATTGTCATGAATTGCTAATCGTGGGTGAGATGACAGCTAATACAAAGTGGGGGGGACAGTAGTTTATGGGATGTGAATCATGGATTTTCATTACAAATTTATCTGAACAGACGTATTGAGGAATTGTGTTTGGATCCAGCTTCCCCAGTTGTACCTTATCATATCTTTACTTTATTCTTTGAAATCAATTATATGATGTGATGCAGCAATGGTAATACTTTTAATAAAATAAAAGCCTTTATTTGTGAACATAACTGTATTACAAAAAAGATGTTAAAGCATTGTTGGGCAGGCCAGATCTCATGACAACACCAAAACACCAGTAAACATCACCAAACCCAATAATAAAATAAAGTGCATAACTCAAACATTGAACAGTGAAACCAATGCAAACAAATAAATTCCCTATGCTCACATATCCATGGGCCCCCCATTCTCCTTTCCTTTTCTAGCACATTTAGCATGTACTTAGCGCCGCTACACTGGGATGAAGGACTGCTGGGGGTGCATTTGTCCTGTCCAACTATGTTCAGTCTTGGTTGCACGGGTCACCCAACCATGTTACTGTCCAATGCTTTCCTAGTTTGCATGGAGGGGGCTCAGTGTGCAGTGTGGGTGGAGCAGAAGCTTGAAGTCTTGTGGCCATTAGCCCAAGCAGTCTCTCAAGTAGGTCTTTCTGGTGTGTTCTATCTTCGTCCCGCAAGCAATGTTCCTGCTCCAGAAACTGCACTGCAAATCTCTTCTCATGTGCTGCAATTCTCTCCTCACGCTTTGCTGCCTGTCTGTGCACTAGCTTTGAATCCTTTTCCCTGTGGTATTTTATGTGCTTTTTGGCCCTGGCAAGGATGTCCATCATAAATTCATCACAGAAACAGCTTTAACCTGAGACAGTTTGAAGTCCCAGCTGCTTTTGGATTGTGGCTGGGCTGCTGAGGTAGCCGGGCCTGCAGAAGTGGAAGAGCCTGAAAGCAGACAAAAGACCAGTGCATTATTGTCTCAGTACTTCAAAGAAGTAAGGTTCAGTGCACCCGTGGAGAAAAGGGCCTGTGGAATCTCAGGGGCAAAAAACGATACTTTGTAAAACTCTGCTTCAGTATAGTCACAGAGGAATGCGGTGGACACAATTGAGTTAAGCAGAATAAAAAGAGTGCACACAATGGTAAATTAAAATTTACAAATGTTATTTGTTTAAAAGTTGCAGATCATTTAAGCAGGGGTGGATGTGAGTGAGTGTGTATGCCGTGGTTTATCACCTATGGCTTGTCAATCCTGTCAGGCATTCCACTGATTATCCTCACTCCACCAAGTTTCTGTGATGCCTATTGTATCACTGTCCTCATTTAATGACAGGCACTCTAGTTCACCCATCTTAGTATTAAGACTTCTAGCACTTCTATACAAGCACTTGTACATTTTGTCAATGTTCAGTTTGTCAGTGTTGCCTTAATGTGTTATTTTTAAATCCTATTTCATTTGACTGTTCCTCATTAGTACCTACCTGTACTTTACCAGCTTCTTTCCTATCCTCTTTACTAGGATACAGAGTTCCTCCGTTCATAGATTCATCCCAAATATATGTCTCTGCCTGAACGTTGTGTTCCTCCACATCTGTCATCTTGCCCCCAGCCCTTAGTTTAAAAAATCCCTTTACAATCTGTTTAGTTTTATATGCCAGCAGTCTGGTTCCATTTTGGTTTAGGTGGAGTCCACCCCTCCTGTTTAGGACACTTCTTCCCGAAAAGCTGCCCCAGTTCTAATAAACCTAAATCTCTCCTCCCTATACCATTGTCTCATCCAAGCATTTGAGTCCTTGCAGTTCTTCCTGTCTTACTGGCTCTGGACATAGAAGTGGAAGCATTTCAGAGAAAGCTTCCATGGAGGTCTTGGACTTTACTCTTTTACCTAGCAGCCTAAATTTGTCCTCCAGGACTTCTCCCCTAACTTTCCCTATGTCATTGATATCTACATGTACCGCATCCAACAGCTCCTCCCCAGCACTATCTATAAATAAGACTCTGTGTTTGTCACGGAGGTTGCAGAAGTCACGGATTCCATGACTTCCTGCAACTTCTATGACTTTTGCAGTGGCCAGTGGGGCTGACCCCAGGGCTGCCCAAGCAGCTGACTCCAGGGCCAGCTGTTCAGGTGGCCCCAGGGACAGGCACACTGACCACTGCTGGAGTGGCTCTGCAGCCAACTGCCTGGGCAGCCCCAGCCTCAGGCCAGCCACACTGGCTGCTGCTCTGGTGGCCCCAGGCAGCTAGCCCCAGGGACCGCCCAAGCAGTGGCTGATGCAGCTGGCCCTGGGGATCACATAAGCAGCAGTCCTGGGGGCAGCTGGAGCCACCACAGCTCGGTGGCTCCCGGCAGCAGTCCTGGGGCAGCTGGAGCAGTCGTTGGCCCCCTGGGGCTGCCCCCATCAGCAGGCCCCCGAGGGCTCCCCCCTAGCAGTGGGCCTCCCAGGATCCTCCACACAGATGGTGCCGTGGGCCCCCAGGGCTCCCCCACACAGCAGTGCCCCCCCCAGGATTCAATCAGGGATATTTATGGTGTAAGTCATGGACAGGTCACAGGCCGTGATTTTTTGTTTCTTGCCTGTGACCTGTCCGTGAGTTTTACTAAAAATACCTGTGATTAAATTGTAGCCTTTCCTATAAGGCTACCTAGAATTGTTGTGAGATCTGTTACCCAGAAGGCAATTACAAAGGTGATTCTCCTGGTATCACAACAGAACTATCTATATTTCTAATAATTGAATCCCCCACTACTATTCCCTATCTCTTCCTAATAACTGGAGTCCTCCCTACACCCCTGGAGGGATATGCTCTTGCACTGAGGGTATCAAGACATCTGGAAGGTGGGTCCCAACTGTAGGATCCTTCTGTCTCTCCAGCTTGATGCTCCCCTGCCCTAAGACTTTCATCCTCCTTAAGGGCACAGGAGCCATTGGACAGGAGGTGGGACTGATCTACTATATCTCTGGAAGTCTCCTCTATGTACTTCTGTCTCCCTTTGCTCCTCCAGTTTAGCCACTATAACCTCCAGTGTCATTACTGTGTCCCTGAGGGCTGTGAATTGCTTGCACTGGATGCACACACATTACCTGCCCCCATGGCAGGTAATCATACATGTGGCAATTTGAAATAAACTGGGTAACTGCTCCCGCCCTGCATTGCTGGTCTTCTGCCTGAATTTTAACTCTTAGGGCTTTTTTATTTAGCCTAAGTGTAGGGTATGTTTGTTAAGTGTATTGGGCTTTCTTTATTCTGTCAGTTGTTTTTCTTGGGGACTTTGTGCCTTTCTAATTGTTAAATCCCTCAGACTCCTTTCCCTGCAGCTGAACTCTCCTTATCTTGGCAGCTCATTGAGTCACTACATTCAATCTGATGCGGGCTTTCTTTGCTTGAGGAGGTCTCGCAGAAGGCCTCTAAATTTATAACTAGGCCTCATCTCCTCCCACCTCCTATTGATTACTTGGATCCTGGCCTTTACAGTGTATCCCTTTGATCAAGGAGTATCACTGAGTGATTTACTCAGTTGCCACCTCCAAGGGGGCTTTGAGTCACCGGTGAAGGCTCTCTGACCAAGTGTGGAAGTTAAGCAAACATTTTATAGTTATTAAAATTCAGATATTTTGACAGATGAAATTAAAAACTAGGACCTTTCAGGTGTCCAAAAGAAGTTCCTGGGACACAGGGACATCATATAAAAAAGCAAGTAAGTAAAACTGGGACATATTACTTTAAATGCCCTGGATTTTTTCTTACATGAAATTTAAGGCCTCATCTACACTAGAAAATGAAGTCAGCATGACTACGTCACCCAGGGATGTGTGAAAAATCTACACAGTTGCCAACTTTCACGTGGTAAATAAGTACCTCAACTTTCACAATAAGCCAAAAATCAAGCTAATCCCATTTCAAAATAAGGCCAAAACAAGCCTATCCCTAAGAACCCCAACACTCTATGTGACTAGATCCCCGCAGCGTGCAGTCTGGGACACTGGTGGGGCCCACTGTGCACCCCTGACTCTCTCCCCCTCTTTCCCCTGCTTGGTCCCTGCTCCTACTTGCCCCCCTTGCCCCTGCTTGCCGGGAGCTGATCCAAAAAAAAAGAACAACAAGCTCCAACAAGCAACAAGCTACAAGCCAAACAAACAACAAGCTACAAGCCAAAAACTAGCCAACAAGCAAATCACAAGCCAATTAAGCCAAAAACAAGCCTGATTTCAGTGTTTTTTTTCACAGGTTTGGCATGTCTGCCGTGAGTGGTATAGTTAAGACAATCTAACTGCTTGTGTAGACAGTGCTAGGTCAATGGAAGAATTTGTCCATAGACCTAGCTACTGCCTCTCAGGGAGGTCAAATTACGTATGCCAGCAGAAGAATCCCTCCCAGCAGCATAGGTAGTGTGTAAATTCCTCCTGCTGCTGTAGTGTTTTAAGTGTAGACAAGCTCTAAAATATATACTTTATACTATATACTACTAATATATATATATAAATATATACTAAGAAGGCAAGAGACCTATTTGCAGAAGCAAAAGCTAGTGATGTGTATTTCTGGCCACATGAGTTCTTAAGACAAAAGTTATGAGGGATTATGAAATATGCAACAAATATTTGTACAACCATACAAAGAAGAGGCATAGGCTCATGAACTTTTTACTTGATCTGAGAGCAAATATTTATCGTAAAAGGTCACTTTGTCCCTCTCTGCCTTGGTTTCCCCATCTGTAAAATGGGAATAATCATATTTACCTCTTTGTAAAGCACTTTGAGATCTATACTGATAAAAATGCCATGTAAGAGCTAGGTATTGCATGTGACTTCTGGTTGTTCTGTGCTCTGAGGCATAAGATTACAGTTGTGGAGTAAAACAGTTTAGCTAAAACTCTGTTTTATTTGCAGCTCTGATCATTCTTTAGCTTCTTGATTAGGCTATTCAGTTGATTTCCAAGGACACTGAATTTTTTGGTGCCTATTGCTTATTTCAAGACCTTTGGCTGCCGTAGCTTGATGGCTGTCGAGAGTAGTGTTCAAAGATGTTTCAGTATTAGCGTTAGAAAAGCTCTTTGTGTGATTCCTAAGACTTCACCAGCCCAATAAAGTTTTCAATGGACTTTTACCATTATTCTTGGCTTTCTTTAGTAGTCATTTATCTGTTTTGACTGCTGGCTTGGCCTTTTCATGTGGTTCAATGTGACTGTATCAGGAATGCCATGGCAGCTAAAATACTCTGCACTCTTTATTTGTGATGTTGTCTTAAAGGGAATAGAACTTCCAGAGTAATAATCAACTGCTTTAAATTCTTTAACTCTTCTACTATAAACAGTTCCATGGCAGCTTTGCTCTTGGGTCATGTAAGATATTTGTGTGTCAAAAGCTGCTCTTTCATTTGCTCACACAGAAATTTTATTGTAAGTCTCTTGCAACATCTTTAATTTCAAAACCCATGGGGCAAGAATAATCTTTGGCTTTGCAGAGACATGTGTTTGCACGTGGGTGACTAGCATGAATTTTTGCTGACATCTCATGTCTCAGAAATTTGGACACAATAACTCTGGATCCCTTTTATTGGCTTCTATTTTGCATACTTGTCTCCTCACAGTATGCCTAATATTCCCTAATGCTGGCACAGGGAATTTTGAATTTCACATCTGGTCATACAGCTACAATTGTTATTTTTGTATGTCTTTATTTGGGAAATAGTAAAATTCAAAATTATTATTTTGCTCAATTTCTTTGATTCCAAATAATTTCAGTAAAAAAGAAGTTATCTATGACTTGGGTATTTGATTTCCTGTGCTTTGACTTATTTGTTGTGAGTGCAGCAATATATAATAAAGGGGCGCCACCGGTGAACAGAGTGGGTCCTCAAAAGATGTCTTAAAGCACTTTATTGTCTAAATCAATTTTGACCTTCCTTTCTTCCTTGCCTGTGAAATGTGGACATTGTGATACTGGTGATGTGTTTGGTGGAGATTATGTAGCAAGATCAACTATTTATTGTTTATGTTGTTGCTGGGTTATTTGATTTGATTGGACTTAATAGATTCATGTTTGTTAGTACATTTTTTCAAGATTGTCAGACCTAGAGCATGAGATGGGGTTTTTGTTATAGTTTGTAAAAATCCAAAATTTGACTATGGTTAGGTATTGATCATATCTCTTACCTGGAAATAGTATGGTATGGTACTCCTTTTCCGCTTACTTATAGTGCAGGTCTGTTGGTGAAATATCTTGAGGCACAGATTGCAGGCTACCCTGCCAATAGTAGGTTACACCTAGTCCCGTCTTATTCACGCTGCAGTGAATTTGATTTGACCTTATACTAAGAACTTGGGTGAAAAGTGATTTTATTTGATCAATGGATTTAGCATGTAGTGACTTATTTTTCTCCACCAGGCACTCTCACAACTAGTTCTAAAGCTCTTAAAATAGAGGACTTCACTGGGAATGCCAAGCCAGCATGACGTATAGCTACATTTGCAGGCAACATAAAAGGAGACAATAAAACCTATAAATCATTTGTTTCCAAGGGTTTGGGCATCATGTTTATATTCAAATAACACTCACTGGGACAAATTCAGACCTCGTGTAAACAGATGTAGCTCATCCATTGATGTCAGTGCCTATTTCACCAGGCTTCGATTTGGCCCATCATGTCTACATGCATGTCACCAAAATGAGATTAAATGTGCAGAAACTTGAGGTAAGGTACGGCATTCACAGTTCATCAGTCTTCTGCCATTTGCGTTAGACAATATCAATTGCTAGATTCCACCCAACCCTAAGCTCATTTCTGTAATATTTACATTGTCAATTTGTCCGCAACACCGGTGCACTAGAGCATAACTCCCAGAACTAGCAGTTACTGTACTCTGAAAATTGCATATTTTTTTTCATTCTGGCACTTAACAGGCAATGCCATTAAACACAAAAGCAAGAGCATTTTCATAAACAAGTGCTGTAAAATAAATGCTGGGCTAACAAAGGGAGGGGAGGGGAAAGCCCTAACCAAAGTTTTCACTCAGAGGGAGTCTCAAATTTTCTTCTAAGGAAGCAAGATCTTTGTCGCAGGTGAAACATTATTGGAATTTTTTAGAAAGATCAGAATGGCACATGTTTGTCTTGGAATAATACAGGTCAAATTGTTATTTCATTTGAGCTGAGGAATTAAAAAACATATAAAAGTAGTCTTCTGATTTTAATATTTAGCTCTGTTTACTATAGGTCACTTTTTCATTTAGCACAAAGTATACTAAAAAAAAAATTGTATGAGTAATGCATTGATTTAACTTCCCAATGTGCACTGCTGCTAGGCAGATTCAGATATTATTTATTTTTATTCGTTTATAATATGTCAATTTTTCTTGCTTATCTGTCAGCTCCCACAAAAATACATAAATCAAAAATATAGCAATGTGGACACTAACAAGGTATAATTATTGTAGGGTCTGTCCCCTTTTAAAGAAAAATACAATTACCGACCAATATGTTGCTGGGATTAGGTCAGAATTTGCATAATACTGACTCATATTTTCTTAACAATTTTAACATCAGACAATAGGTTTTGCAAATCTATATTCCCTTCCTGTTTTCCAGTTTTATATTTCAGGCTAAAATAATAAGAAGCTCAGTCAAAACAAGATAATTATTGCAGTCTATCCCCACAGAAAACTTTAATTACTCCATGGCATGTTTCTAGCATTAGGTCAGATTTTTATATGGCTGATATATTTTTTTTAAATAACAATAGGCAATTAAGTCTTCCAAACTCTAATTTATTACAGTTAAATGTATTCATTTTTTCCACAGATAAATATTTAATAGAAAATAACTCAATCACTGCAGGAGATTAAAGAAGAATTTTACTCCCAATATAATCTTAGAAAAACAGCAGACAGTTTTCTGTTCTTGGTTATAATACCAAATAGCACCAAGTTAAATAACAAGATGAAAATAGTGGACATTTTAAATCCAATAAAATAATAGCTGCTAATTTAGACGGGTTATGAAACCCCCCGTAGCAGAATATGTAACAGAATAGATCCCTCCTGAAATACTGAAAACTAGGGTTGGGATCTAGGGTTAAATAACTGTGATATATTTATAGAGGGCAAGGGATCACCATAAAATAAAGCAGCAAATAGTAAAGAAGTCAATGTAAAAGAGAGGCCAGGGATTTAGGGTATAGAGATCATAAATTTCCATCGATATAAACAGTCCATGTACCTCAGGAGCTGAGGTTTAGCTATAATTTCAGGTCTGACCTATAGGCTTTTGGTGTTCACAGTGCATGCACGATCAAGATGCCATCTGAGGAGGTGAAAAAATGTTTCAGATCTGTGTGATTTACTCCTTTAATCACCCCCAAATCCACCCCAAACACAACAGTACCGTGTCGAATATCAGTACTTGAGAAGATCTTATTGTCCCACTAAATTACATTTAATTCTTACTATAACATCTCATATAAACCAGAATAGTGAATGATTTCTTCCCCCCTTCTCCCCACATCCCCATGTGTTCTGTGGGGGGAGAAAAAAGATTCTTAAATGGAATGCATAGATCTGTAGAAGGTCGCCATTTCAGTATCACTCAGCTCTTCAAAATATGCAGATACTTCCACTCGTGATTAATGGTTTTCTTTTTCCTGCCTGAAAAAGGTGATATTTTCTTTAAAAAAAAAAAAAAGAAACCACCACAGGAACCATTTGAGGCTTTTAGATTTTTACGTAATGCCCTTAAAAAGAATTCTAAATTATTTCCAAACTACTTAAATGGTCTCGCTAAAGTCCTTATGTCCTATTTTCTGTAGGTTTCAGTCAAAAACTTTGTGTCAGTGTTAAATGAGTTTCTTGTTCTAGTCTAATAGGCAGACGAGAGCATGTGAAGCTCCCCACCAGACACATATTTCCTTCTCTTATGTAGATACTCATTTAGATCCTGATCCAAAGTCCTGTGAAGTAAAATGAAAGACTTAAATGGGCTTTGGATCAGGCCCTTACTGTGGACAGCATGCTTTTTAAAATGGAGTGTACCAGGCTGTGATATTTGCCATTGCTCCAGTACTTGCAGTTCTCCCTACATGTAGACTGGGAAATACTGTGATTACCATGGCAAATGTAACTGATCAGAAAAAAATAATTCAATTTTGTGAAAACCTTCAAGGGATTGAAATTTATTTTTCATTTGCAGCGAACAAAACAAGACCTT
This sequence comes from Lepidochelys olivacea, assembly GCF_965140295.1. Lineage (NCBI taxonomy): Eukaryota > Metazoa > Chordata > Testudines > Cheloniidae > Lepidochelys > Lepidochelys olivacea. Next base: position 54,528,378 of record NC_140412.1, read on the forward strand.
TCAAAATTTCTTGCAAAATACCAAACCAAACCAACCAAACAAACAAAAAACAAATAATACAACAAATCCTGAAAGAGAGAGGACTCGTCCCACAGAGAGTTAGTGTGCAGCAAGTTGGGGTATAAATCTACAGCACGCCAGCCTACCACATACAAACTGGCTGCGGACCCTGCTTCTGCATACTAAAAGTTCTGTAGCATGGTTTGACACACTGCAGTTTGAGATGGGAATACATCAAAGGGCACAACAGAACTTTTAATGCGCAATAACAGGGTCCACAAGACCATTAAATGAGCAGTGGATTGGCGCACTGCAGATTTATACCCCAGCTTGCTTCACATTAACTCTCCATATAGACAAGCCCAGAAAACCATCCCACTTTGGAATAACCTGGAGCAGGGACTCGAACCTGGGTCTCCCACATAGGCAGGACATTTAGCCAGTTTTAAGAGGGACAATCCTCTTTTTCTATGGTTTTGTTCCCTGTCTGGTACTGAGACAAAACTGGATAGGGTTTTGGCCAGTATCACAGATGGGGAATGACATTTTGAAGAGTGCACTGCTCTCAGGTAAGTAATGTGCATGTGAGGCCATGCCAGCAGGGTTGGGGTGCTCTTCAAAATGGCATCTTCTGTGCAGCACGACCTCACATACATGGTGGACGTGAGGTCATTCCAGTAGGAGCATGTCAGTGCAGTTTTCAAAATGGTATCCTCTCTGTGGCATGATCTCACATGCACTATGTGTGCGAGGTCACACCAGCAGGGGTGGGTCCATGCCATTCTCAAAAAAACTGGAATGTCCAGTATTCTATGGATGCAACAGTAGCCATCTTACTCTCACATCCCAGGTGAGTGCCCTAACCACCAGTCTACAGAGTCAGTCTCTCAATCTCTTTTCTTGGAGTGGTTCTACTTTGTATAAATAATTATTTGCTGAGCCAGAGAAAGACTTTATAGCACAGGGGTTAGTTTACTTACCTGGGATGTGGGAGATCCAAACTAAGTCCCTGCTCCAGGTTATGCTCTCTCTCTCTCTCTCTCTCTCTCTCTCTCTCTCTCTCTCATCTTTCAACCAGAAATTCCATCCTGGAAAAGAGAAACATTCCCAGTGAATGTTTAATCAGAACTGTTACATTTCCGCGCAAAGTTTCAGTTTCAACTAATTGGCATTTTCTGACCAAAAATCCCCAAAACATTTAGTTGAAAAATTCCTGACCAACTCTAGTCCACTCAGAATAGTTAGAGAAGATGACTTCAAGAATGGAATGTGACCTTGTTTTGATGCTGAGAATTGCTGGCTGAGGGCTTTGTAATTTAGGGTCCAGTCCTGTAATCCTTCATCATGAGAGGAATCCTTACTAGTGTGAGTAGTCACGCTGTTTTAATTGAGGACCACTTGTGTAAGTATTGCTCAACCTGAGTAAAGGTTGTTGGGGTAGCATAACCCAACAGCCTTTTGTCATTTAGCCTCCCAAAATTAATTGCTCATATTAAATACATTTTTTCTAAATGTTTTGGAATTAATGAAGAGAACTCCATCCTGTACCGATCCTAATGAGATCAATGACTTTTAGAAGAGGAGGGTTTGATGGCGGTGCTGTTTTTCACATAATGAACTGTCTGGAAGAGATGTCAGAGGGCTGCAGGCATAATAAGCGGGCTTCTGTGTGCAGCCACTAGATTGCACTGTTGTATAGTGAACAAACTGTCTGCTTTGCAGAGCTGCATAAGAATGGTTTCATGCTGTGCAGAATCTTGTAAATACTGTTCTACTGTTTTCACTAACACAAGCATATGAGATCAAGAGAGGAAGAATGGCATTTGGAAATCTTTGCTTTCTCCTCAAACGCAGGCCCAGGTCCTGGTTTTAGTTAGGTGTGTTTATTCTGTGAAGAAAACTGCATTTCAGAACTGGGCTTTTTTTTGTGGGGTGCGGGGACCAACTTGTTTTTCTTGAAGAATTCTTGATTTGATGCACACATTCCAGAAGACCCTTTCAAAGCTGTCATGGACCTTCTTATATACATAAACTTTCAGCATGTGCTCCCTATTCCCTTCCTGTTTTGGCACTGTTCAATGGTCAGTCAGTACAAAAGAACCGCATCAATTACTTCCCTGTGTACATTACTGACACTAAGCAATCACAAATACTATATACTGTTCACGTGTGAACAATTAATTACAGTTATATTATTTAGTCACATTTTCCACTCCCATTGTCCAAAGTAAATTTTCCTTTAACTGTAATGTGGTTTTAATTTGGGAAGCAGGGTTTCTTTAACCTATTTGACATTATGCAAGCCATCTTAAAGGAGGTTTCATGCTATTTCCACTCTGTCTGCTAGCATAGCTCTCCGCCAGAATATGAGCTGTGTTTTATCAAGCAAATTATTTACAGAGGATTTTGTTCAAAAAGACTGTGGGTTCATTTCTTTGCCCATATTGACTCAGCTCTGGTGCAAATCTTTTTGTATTTTGCTTCATGGATTAGCACCTCTCTCATCCTCCCACTGCCCCTCTCTTTAGGGCAGTAAGCTGAGACAATAATAATGAGGAGCAGAGTTAGTGGCTCTCTCCATACCAAAGCTGTGGGAGGGAATAGGTCATCCCAAAGGACCTGAGTCTGCAATTGGTTAGTTTAGTTGGCCTGGTATAAGCCTTACATTTGGGAACTATCTGCCTCTGGTTTTGAATCTTTCAGTAACAACTTTTCTGCCTGCTAATTAAATTTCTTACTGCTGCAGCACTGGGGAAGACAAGAAACTTTCCTTCGAAAGGGCACATAGGCAAAAACAAACTCCACTGATTACATGAACGTGCATTGCATACAATTAACCTGTAAGTGGGTCCTGGCGCCATGCACTGGACAAGAGAAATGTGATCTGAAACAAACAAGAAGAGACACTTAGCAGAGTGGAACAGAATTTTATCAGTTGGTCACTAAGTCTTTTAATATTAGGGTAGGAAACTTTTTTGCCACTGATTAAATCCAGGTGATTCTTCCATCTGCTCAAAGCAAGCTGGTGATTCTACTTAATTTCAGAGTTATGTCTATTATTAATGTGTATAAATGCTATTATTTGTATAGCATCAGATATGTACCTAACACCTTGCTGCAGTAAAAATTAGAGCTGAGCAAATACTGCAAATTGTCCCACATTCATTTAAAAATGTGAGTGACCTTCAATTTGCTTTAGCCAGACACCTTTTTGTATTTGGTTTTCATGGGCATTTGTTCCATCAGGTTGTATTGCATGAACAGTCACAGAAAGTGAATTTGACGTCAGATTGGCAGGTATTCACAGAAACGAACATTTAGACTCAAATGTGTGAATACTGGTGCTTGTAAGTCCTTGCACTCTCATCCTTTCAGAGAACAGATAGATCACATTGGTTTGTTTCTGACCAGTTGCAACTAACCAGCTGCAGTGGAATGGTGAATACTTGCCGAAAATGATTTGTAAAACATTTTTCAGAAACATATTTCTAGATTTTTTCATAACAAATAAAAAAACCGGATGTGCTTGAAAAATTAGGTTACATTATCCATTGTGAATGATGTGTTCACAAATATGAAACATTGTGCTAAAAATATGCACAAGATGGTATCTTTGCCCCCAAAGAAATTGCAGTCTAAAAGCCTGTTGTGGGTGGTACAGGCAACACCCAGAAAAGACAGTGGGATTGCAATTGGGCAATATATGAGTGGAATAAGTGTTTAGGCCCAGATTCTGAAAGAACTTGCACTGAGTTCTGTTTATTTCATTGAGATTCCACCTTGTTAGTGTTAGCCTGCATAGTTCCTTTTATGGGAATAGGGCCTTGGTTTTAAAATGAACTCAGGGGTTCTGTCAACCGTGATCTTCCACTCTACATCTATGTTGTTCTTTGTAAATATACAGGAGTTTTATACTTTCTGTTTTAAAACGTGCTACAATAAAATAAATAGTTATATTTTCTCCGAGAACAGTACTATCTGTTTCTGGATTCTGTATATGCAGTAAATACACTACTCTTTTTATTCTATCTGCTGACTTTATATCTAATTTAGATACCTACTATTCCTACCTCCTCCTTGAACAGAAATTGGGAATCCTAAAGCAGGAGACATCTTGGTGATTGTGCCATTTTTGTATCACTTCAAAAATGAAGTCTTGAGTAATTTGTGCCTAATACAAATTCAGAAACAGAAATAGCATATGTGTTCACAAAAATGTTTCCTCCAGGGTTACACAAGATGCTGTGACACTGTCTTTTGTCTAAATATTGCTGTATTTCATGAATCAATGGATAGAGGAAGAACATTGGAGGAAACCTCTTCACACATGCAGATAAACCTTTGTTAATAAGTGAATTTGTGGGCTTAAACCTTGTGCTTTTTCTCTCTGTACTTAGAGCATATAAAGAGACACTATTTATGCTGTGGTGCTGTGTACGTACACATACACAAATACAATCTGGTCTCTCTCTTTTGTCATCTTCAAACTGGTCTGGTGAATGAGAGATCTTTGCCACTCCACATTTGTTTAGAATTAATTCTCTTTGACATTTACAAGCTAATACAGTACCAACAATATATGAGGAAAAACATCTCTGCAGAACATATAATTGCTATTAGTTAGGACAACAACTACTGTGTTTAGCATCAAACGCTTTTTATATAAAAAGTCAAATATGCAGTTATGAGAAGTGGATACCGGATATATGTAACTAATTATACTGCAATTACTGCAGCAGATCATGTGCTTTCCCCTCCCCACCACCCTTCCCAATCTCCCCGGTATAATTTCCTCTGGCTGAAGCCAGTCTGTATTTATTATAATAACTCTCACTCTCTCTCTCTTTTATTCTCTTTTAGTGGGAACAATAAGCTGACTGATGGCTAGAAAATTAGCCTAGGGAACTCTCTCTATTTTGTGTGCTCTCTCTTTCTCTCTCCCGCCCCTTGTTAGACTGGTGAGCAAATTTAACCTGTGACTCTCTCACACTCATCATTAGACCAGTATATTTCAGTCTCATTTTTTCACTCCACATTGTCTGTAGGATGTGACTGCAATTTCTCATTAGAATTCAAGGGGGTACAAGTATGTGTGTAGAGTACTGTGTATATTATGCATACAAAGTTATTGTTCAAAAGATTTCTGCAGTCTATTCCCTTGTAACACCTCTATATTTGAAACCTGGCGCTGTAACGTGCTTGTACCAATCAGAATATTGAGTGATCATAACCTCTTGCTTACATCTAAGCAAAACAATATTTCAACTCTCGCATCAACAGAGTAAATTCTATTTTACTGAGTATACTCAGCATTTAAAAATTATAAATATTAACAGTTAGATGTGATCAAGTATGTTTTGCAAGACTTTAGAGTCTGAGCATTTGGGACTATAGTCTGCCATTGTAACTCAGGCTTAGAAAAAGAAGAAGCAAACAGGCACGTTTTGGTAATTAATCCATTTCCAGATGACCAACCAAATGAATGCCTTCTGTATCTACTGCATAAATGGGAAATCTACGGCATCTAAATATTTATTCTGTTTCTATAGTACACAGACTTAGAGAAATGTTGCAGTCCCAAAAATTCCACCTACTTTGTTTGGGAGCAAATAGTTTGGGAGTGGACAAAAATAGGACCCTATTCCAGCTACAACATCTGGTATTTATTTATATGTTCACATGGAACACCTTCTACCTAATCCATGCCCTTTGAATATCAGAATGTGTATCTGCAGAGCTAGTTCATCTTTGGCATGCAGCATTACCAAATAAAGGCATGTATCAAGTAATTTACATGTCATTTTGGCCCTGCACTTAAACCTTGTTAAAAAAACAAAAAACAACACCAAACCCTTTAGGTCCACTAGGCCTTCCCAAGAAGAGCTGAGTTCCTGCCGCCTTTCCAATGGCCTCACCCAAAGCTAGCCCACCCCAACAGTGAATGTCAGCACAGAGGGGAAACCACAGGACAAATGTAACCCATCGTAGGTGCTGGGCTGGAAACATTTATCAGCCACCTGCTACCTGAGAACTAAACCTACTAGCCACAGGCAGACTGAAAGAAGGGGTTGTTGGGGAAGGCCCAGAGCTATCACCCTGGTGAGAAACACTGCCATCTTGCCACCAGCTGTGGGAAAGGGTAAGGGTGACAGGATTTCTGTCAGGGTGATGTCCCTGAATCCTGTTTGATATTCCCTCTTTCATAACAGCATCTGGCTAACGCTGTAGATATTTTATAAACTGAAGCTCCACCCTCACTGCTAAGCTGGCTGCTGCAAGGAGGAAGGTCTCCATTACACTAGGTTACCCCAACTCCCTGGTTTGCTGCAAGTGTTGCAGGGGCAATAAGTCACTAGTATTCTTTCTTTCCCTTCATCTCTGATTTTTGGATCTTCTTCCCTTGTGAATAATGCAAGTGCCTGCTCATGTAATACACAGGTCACTGTGTCCCTGTCTGTGCTTTGCCTTGGTGAGTCTGCTACAGGCCCATGCTGCAGAGACAAGCTCTTTATCTCAATCAGAGGGACTTGTGGTTTCAGTTCTGGAGGATCCCAGAGTTGGCTTGGATGGCAGCTGTCACATAAGTGCAACAACAAAACTTAGGAGAGTCTCTAATTTCACTCTGTGCTGCTCAGCAGATGAGTGGCTGCTGAAGGACTGGTGCACTCTCTCTTCAGCCTGAGAAAGATGACACTGCATTGGTTGACAGTTCGCAACTGGAAGGTGATCTTAGCAATCCTAAGAGCTAGAGACTTTTAATTTATTTTACAATGAGAGCTTAGATTCTGCAAAAGCAGCTGATGTATTCCCCCCACTTACCCAGGCAAGCTACAACTCATGAGCAGTAAGTGGATGCATGGACTCTTCAAGCCAGGCATGTGTGCAAACAGTTATGTGGTCTCACAGATGCTTTCTTGATGTGTTTGCACAGCCACTCAGAGTCCCCAGAATAATAGCACAGGGGTGACCTCAGTGAGCAGCAGAGCCATATCTATTTATTACTGGTGGAGGGTACAAAGGCAGTGCCCAGCCTGCTACTGGTATTTGCTGTACAAAAAAGGTTTCCCCTCTCCTCCACCCTTAAAGCACATCCCACCCTGAACTTGCTCAGGGAGTTACTTCCTGAAATAGGGGTCCTTCCCTCATTCTGTGAGGAACCACACTCGTTAAGGCTGCCTGTGGGAGTGCCAAGAAAGACTGCCTCACCCAGCCATCAGAGTACCTCAGTTACAATATATACCACATCTTTATTAGCAGAACCTTGCCAGAGAGATGTTTTCTCATCTCCCATTTATATAGAGCAAATGCCCTCAGACCCTGCAAAATAACCAAATCTATAAATTATCATCCTGTTCCTAAATTAGGAAGATTCTACAGTACAGTGACCACAACTAATATCTGAACATGTTTCATATTCCTGGACAATTATGACACCAGGGTATTTGGATTCATAATGGGGAATTTTGGTGTTGCGAGCCAGGCTGTGGGGAAGAAGGGAGTTAGTGCAAAGAGGGAGAAGACCCATGAAAGAGTGGGTTAAAGATTAATAGAAAACTCAATGCAGAGTACTATTTTCACTTCACAGTGGTGACGGACATATCTTTTTTATTAATAGTTACATGTGAGTTAACAGCATCCCTCTTGCAGATGCCCCTTACTCCAACATTCTCTACCAATGAATATAAATGACTAATCTAATCAGTTTCCTTTAACCACCTCAACAGCTCTTCTCCTGAAATTGAAATGCCTCCAGCCAAATTTATTTCAGTGCTTGCACTTACCCCCTCTGAGATACCTTATTTTGAATCCTAATACTCCTGCTCTCCTGCTTTTATTTATAGATTTTATTTTCTATTGTGTTCATCCCCATAATATCTGAGCACCTTGTTTAAGTTAATGAATTTCCTTTCACAGCCACACCTGTGAGGTAGGCCATGTCATTTTATGGATAGGGATTTGAGGCACAAAGGGAGGACATGGCATGACCAAAGTCATACAGGGAGTCTGTACATACAGACAGGTGCAGCGGCACAGGAGCTAGCAAACAGAGCTGTAAACAGGGGAGTTTGAGTGGGAGTTTGTAAGGGGAGTTTGTCTTGTGGTGCTTGTTTGGTGTTTTTTTTTTTTTTTTTTTTTTTTTTGCTGTGGGTGGTGGTGTTTTGGGTGTGGTTTGTGTTTCCCAGATTAACAGGATTTAGGTGGCAAGGCTATGACAGATACAGAGGCAGCAGTGGGAGTGACCCATGTAGCAGAAGACACAATGAAGATGACTTGATGTGGAAGCTGTGGTATGTACATGATCCTGAAGGGGGCACCTGGTAAGAGTTTTGTCTGTATGAAATGCCGTCTGATAGAGCTGATGGAGGAAAAGATCCGAGGTTTGGAGATGCAGGTGGAAAGTCTGGTAGAGTTTAGGAAGGGGTTTGAGCAGATTATGGAGGTATCTGAAGGGAAAATCTCAGACTTGCAGGTGGAATTAGGGCTGGGGAATTCTGAGGGGAGACTGGGTGAGGAAAATGGTCAGTGGAAGCATGTGACTAAAAGAACCAGGCAGAGAAAAAGACGGGCTAGTGAAGGAGAAATAGAGCTCAAGAACAGGTTTGCAGATTTGGAAAATGAAGAAGGGGCTCAGCAGGTAGTCACTGAAGGTGGAAGGGCAAGGAAGAAGAGAAGAGCGGCTAGACCTATAGGAAAAGGGGAAGAGTTAATGGAGATTACACCAAAGATGAGCCCCAGGAGGATACAGGATGGGTTAAAGAGGTTTACAAGGGAGAATAGGAATGGAAAGAACTTGCAGCCGGAGGGAACAGGGGATAGACTGGAGAATAGCACCGTCACTAGGAAAAGGCAGGTCTATGTGATTGGGGGCTCTTTACTGAGAAGAATAGATAGGCCTGTAACCAGAGCTGATCCGGAGAATAGGAGGGTGTGCTGTCTTCCAGGTGCTAAGATACGGGATGTAGACCTAAGGTTGAAAAGGATTCTAAAGGGAGCAGGAAAGAATCCCCTAATTATCCTTCATGTAGGAACAAATGATACGGCTAGATTCTCGCTGGAAAATATTAAGGGAGACTATGCTAGGCTGGGGAAGACGCTTAAGGAAATCGAGGCTCAGGTGATCTTTAGTGGGATTCTGCCTGTTCCTAGAGAAGGGCAACAAAGGTGTGACAAGATTATGACTATCAACAGATGGCTTAGGCAGTGGTGCTATAAGGAGGGCTTTGGGATGTATGGCCACTGGGAGGCATTCATGGACAGAGGACTGTTCTCTCGGGATGGACTTCACCTGAGTAGGGGAGGGAAATAGACTTCTAGGATGGAGACTGGCACAACTGATTAAGAGAGCTTTAAACTAGGAATTTGGGGGAGATGGTTGGGAGATGTCCAGGTAATCTCCACGCCGGATTTTAGCATTGAGAGGAAAGAAAATGAAGTAAGAAAGGATACGGCCGTGGGTAGGAGGAAGGGCAGTGTGGATACCAGTCTAATACGTTATACTGGCTGTAGAATGACTGTGCCTAATAGGGTACAGAATGTGAGTGAGGCCAAACAGCAAAAATTAAGATGTTTGTACACTAATGCGAGGAGCCTAGGTAACAAAATGGAGGAACTAGAGCTACTGGTGCAGGAAGTGAAACCAGATACTATAGGGATAACAGAATCATGGTGGACTAGTAGTCATGACTGGACTACAGGTATTGAGGGGTATGTGCTGTTTAGGAAAGACCGAAATAAAGGTAAAGGTGGTGGAGTAGCCTTGTATATCAATGATGAGGTAGAATGTAAAGAAATAAGAAGCAATGAAATGGATATGACTGAGTCCGTCCGGGCAAAAATTACATTGGGGAAGAAAACTATTACAGCCTCCCCTGGGATAGTGCTTGGGGTGTGCTATAGACGGCCGGGATCTAATTTGGATATGGATAGAGCCCTTTTTAATGTTTTTTTTTTTAATCTCCACCCAGGTCTCAGGCCTTAAGCACAGTTCATGCTGTCTTTGCTTTTAGGTATTTCTTTAATTGGTAAGTAGGCATGTAATAGCACTGAATATATAAGCTTATGGGGAAGCTCAGGATGTGAAAGACATCGTGAATCCTAAGAGCATATATAAAAAGAAAGAATACAGCTAGGGAAGAGAGCAAGATGAAGTGATCCAGATTGGCACACCTCCATCTCATAGAAAAAGCATTGAAGGGGCAAGGCACACCTGGAAAGGACATCAGAGAAGGGGAAATTGTACCAAAATGAAGGCTGTTTCAGATAGTAGCATGTCTGGCTTAGCACTGAAAGGACCCAGGGACCCATATAGAATAACCTTGTCAAATGTGCAGTGATAAATGGGAATGTTGTGATAAAAAGATGCTGGGTAGTGAGGATAAATGAAAGGTATTCATTATTTTCTATAAACCTTACATTGTAGAATTATGTGTATTATTCATATACTATAAATTATATTATACCGGCACAGTTACCTTTATCAACCAAACTTGTAATCTCATAAAAAAAAAAAGCCTCTGAGCTCTAAAACACATTTTTAAGAAAAACACTTCCAGAAGCTTCAGAATTTTATTTCTAGGCCCAGATTGTGGCTTCAAGTTTGTGGGGCCTACAAGACTCTACCAAATCCAGCACTTGATAATGAGAGTCTGCCAGCCTTAGATTTCACATTGTACGCTCAATCCCTGTGACTATAGCTGTCTATTTGATAAAAACCATATATAAGAACTGGAGCGAGAGTTTGGAGAAAAACAGAATTTTGATTTTCTGGCAATTTTAAAAAGTTGAAAAAAAATATCTTGGGTCAGACCAAAAATGAATTTTTTTGAAATATTGGTGAATTAAAATGTTGAGAAACAATTCACTTTGGGTCAAATGAAACTCTTCATTTCAACAAAATTGAACTGATGTGGAGCAATCTTAACCAATTTTGGGTATTTTAACAATGAAATTAAAAGGAATTTTGAAATGAAAAGCCATTTGAAATAGAAGCATCGAAACATTTCATTTTTAAAATCTGAAAACTGGCCATTTTGATTATTTTTTCAGATTTTCTTTCTCCTAAACAAAGTGTTTGGAAACATCAACACATGTGAGAAACATTTCAGTGTCACTGAACTGGCATGTTTCATCAAAGAAAGCTTCATGTGAAAAATTTCTCCCAGCTCTAACCGCAGACTTTAACAAATGTTCCCTCAGGTGAAGTCTTTTTGTTCCTCCAATTCATGTGCCTTTAATTCAAGTATTAGAAATTTCTAAGTGAAAATCTATAAACCAGAGCTACACCTAAGAGGTTTAGATATTTTATCTGGTTTTATTTTCCTAAGTGAAACCCTGCAAGAATCTGGCTATAAGAACAGGATTCCTCAGACAAATATGAATTTTACTGTACTGTTTGATCCTGCAGAGCCTCTTCCAGAACCTAAACCTTTCCTGGCTTTGTCCAGTGTGATGTGGATCAGTAATCAGACACTGAATTATAGTTATCATTGTTCATTGGGTTTCTTTATCTTCATTCACTCCAAGCACTTCCAGTGCATTACTAAATAAGGCCCTCATATGCCTGAAAGCAATTTGGAAAAGCTCATACATCATTCATCTGAACAGGAGAAATAAAATAAGAAAGGGAAGGCGTGGCTTAATTTTTTCACTGGGACTGAGAACATGATGCTAAGAGACTGATAATAAGGTTAACATTGAGAAAGAGGCATTATTACAAATGCAAATTCACACCAGCAAATGCAGAGTATCTCTCAGTTTGGAAAGTCACTCATGCTAGATTTACTTACACATATGTTATAAATGTAATCCCATTAATGAAGATACTGCTTCTAATGAATTGGAGGAGAATAAAATATAAAAGAGCTGCAGTCCTTTTTCAATGCACAGCCATCTTTTCATCCACGTGTTCAGAACTCTCATTCAGAAAAGATGCATTTATAACATCATGTGGCAGAGCCTTGGCAATAATAACATCTCAATCGCCAGAATATACTTACAGTGGGTGGGTGGAAGGGTGGCTCTGGCTCTAAACACTCAATTAAGTGCATTTTTTCTTACACAGTCCCAGTGGTACATTAAGTTTTACTGATATATAATAGCTTCAGCGTCTCTAAGGGAACTGGCCTTGATTTTATTAACCTAAGAGATTGAAGAACAAAAGGCATATATTGCTGACAGGTTAAAAATTCCTTAACAAAGGTATCTTTAATGGCTTTCTTTCTTTTTTTCTCCTCGGCACATGCTGTGGTAACCTACAATGCTCATTCAGAAAGAGATTATTTTTGGACTCAGTAATTTACCATGAAGGATGTTTTTTAGTTTTTATGGTTTTTATGTCATGAAAGATTTGAACAGAAAGTTGTCGACTGTGTTGAAGGTTAGAACCTTTCCCTCCCCCTTTCTAAAATCATTTATCTGTCTGCCTTATTCCTTCTCTTTCTCCGAGTGACTATTATAGCTAAAGTAGTGTAAAGTGATACATACGTGATAACCAACAACTTTGGCCTAAGAGCTTATCTATTAACGGTGTCAAATGCTATCTGATAATCAATATTGCTGCTCTTGCGTTATGTGCACGTTTCCAGAGGCGTGACTGTTTGTTTGCAGAAGCATGTTCTGCTTTCTGTCCTTTTGCCTCTTAGTGGTTGTCAGCCTCAGACTCTGTGTCTGTCACTAAGTTTTTTGTATTTGTTTATTTTTTTTTAAACCTGTCCACAGCCACTGGACGTAATCTGCAGCTTTTGAGGCTGTAGAAGATTACATGGAGGTTGGAAATCTATGCAGGAACAAGGTCATGAAAGGTCCCATGTAAAATCCCAATCCTGTGGGTTAGGGAGTTGTAGAACAGAGAGCTTGTGTAAATGAATATCTCACTACTGTGAGATCCCTAGTTTAAAACTGCCTCTCTGTTCAACCCTCACCCACCCCTGGCCACACACCTGTTGTTTGGAGTTCCCTAGAATTGGAATTAACATTCAAACAATGCCCCAAGAAAAGGGACAGGTCGCAGCCAGTCAGTGGGTCATTTTTAAAGATCAGACTGATCTAATGTGTGAATAGAAGGATAGACACATTTCTCTTTCCTTCCAGTGCAGTTTCAGGGTGGGGAGAGGGCGTCCAATGGACTCGGTATGTGTGTGTATGTTTACGCAGGGGAAGGTGTAAGAAGCTTGTTATGTATTGGTGTTCAATGGCTTTTCATAGAATAAGTATTTCCACCTCAAAGAGTTAATACTTTCAGCCTGTGAGTCTTCCTGCCAATTTTAAAGTTAGGTTGTTTAAAGTTACATTTTTCTTGTTTGGTATTTAATGTTTCTTCCCCTTTCTTCCTGTGGGAAAGACTGACACAAACAACAGGGATGAGTGACTGACTGTCTATAAAGAATAAACAGTAAAACCTGAAGTGCTGTCAAATTCACAAAATAACTTGAAAACATACAGAAATAATTTCCTCTTGTCTGAGTTGTAGTGAACCTAGGCTCCGATTCTGTGTTGTGTAGTACATGAGCAGACTGTTGCACCTGGAAGAATGCTGAAAGCACACAGCAGTTTGCCTACATGTTACACAGTGCAGGATCATGGCCAAGGAACACTAGGTTAAAAATGTTAGACGTAAGAGTGAATTTTAAGTTGACAATGTCCCTTAACAATGCATCTTAAACGTTATGAAATGACACTGACCATTTTAAGCTGGAATGTGAGTGTTCTGTTATTGACCTGTAGCTAATCTGTGTATACTTCATTGTAGGGTGACCATTTATTTGGTATTTTAAGGGACATCCCTTGTTTGGTTCTTACTGTCCCACATCCTGCATTCCAGAAGATGCTATTAAGAAACACCTAATTAGAAGCAAGTTTTAAAACAATCATGCAAAGAATATAAACTGATAACAATGTATGATTTGCCCCATGAACAAAACATTGTGGGCTAGTGTCTCATAAAATAAACTTTATCCATTATTTTTCATACAGTTTTCCTTTATTTCCTTGAATTCTGCAAAGGTTTGATCTTTACAACTGAGAGTTAATTTCCAAAACTTATCTCCCACACCCCCAGCTATCATTTGGTTTGAGGGGGAGATGCTGACATTGGTAGGCATAAATGTAATGAACTCTATTCTTTTCTCTGGCTGAGCTCTTATAAATTCCTTCCATAACTGACAGTAAGAACCTGCTCCCCAAATTGGGATGTCAATACAGTGCTCAGGCTGGATGTAATTCATAACTCTTTCTTTGGGTAGCAGGCATTCTTGGTAGGGTGACCAGATGTCCCGTTTTTATAGGGACAGTCCCGTTTTTTGGGACTTTTCCTTGTATAGGCGCCTATTACCTCCCACCTCCTCTCCTGTTTTTTCACAGTTGCTATCTGGTCACCCTAATTCTTGGGCACCAGCATGATACCTGTGTGATTGCTACTGAAATAAAAGTGCCCCAGTGGAATAAGGGTCAGGTGCTGCTACTGCAGCATAACCAAGGAGACTTCCAGTACTTCTATTGGCCAACAGCTGCAGAGAAGCTACTCTTTCCTTCCTCCAGACACATTCACTGTAACACACCAATGTCTATACACACCCACTCCTATGATTAGGATTTAACATTGACCTCTATTTATTTCTTAGCGTAACGTGTTCATCTTGGGTGAGACAGAAGTTAATTCCAGAATAAACTCATTAACCTCTTCGTTTTAATTCACTCCTGCTGCTGTACTTATTCGGGGCCTGATCCTCCTCTCTTTGACGTCAATATGAGTTTTGTCATTGACTTGAATGGGAACAAAACTGGGCCCTCTTTGTGTCATGTTCAGTTTCATGGGTGTAATCTCTGGGAAGGATATTTCAGCAGTGCTAATTAAAATGCCTGCTTCATGTACAGAAAAATGAATTAAGGATGTTTGAGTTAGCTTCAGCTACATAACAATTAGCCCAAACCTTACCCTTTCCCTGAACTGAACCCAAACCTTCTCGGTGGTCACTTAAGGAACAATCCAATAGAACTTAATAGAAAATTGTAATTTTTCAATAGGTTTTTGAAGTAATTGATAGAATTTAATAGAGATTATCTATCCAGATGCTATAGAATTCAATGGAATTGATTAAAAATGTATAGAAAAAATATAACTATCTCTTAAAATCTGTCCTATAGGGTTTTTAGAGTAATTTCTATAGAATTTAGCTTCTTTTGCCACCAGCAAATAAGGGGTTTTAAAAAGATTTGTTTGGAAGACCTTGCCAGTCACCAGCCCTCCAGCAAAAACCTGCTGTCTGTGCAGCACCCTGCCCTTATCTTTAGGTGAGGGTCCACTTCCTGCAGGGCTGGTAAGGTTCCTGCTGGGTTCTATGCCACTCCTCTCTGCACTTTTTCCTCTCCTTGGTCACGTTGTCTGGAGGATCTAAGTTAGTCTCACTATGCTATATGACACCAATGAAAGATGCACACTTCTGCATTGGTGTGTGAAGATTGAAACCCCAAAGTGCATGCAAAGATTTTACAGTAGTACAATAAAAATCCCTTTGCCTTTTTCTGGCCCAGCTGAAAGTAGGAAGCAGTGAAAATCAGTTTGCAGGCCTGAGAATTGTTTATCTAAACTAAACCATGCAAAGCTTTGGAAGTATTCACATCACTATTTGGGAGCAAAGATACATTAAAACAAAAACGGATCCATTTCACCTCATTTTCTTGAAATTAACCTTTTCAGTATCTGAAAATGTTTGGATAAAGGAGCTCTTTCTCTCTCTGATTCCCTGCCAAACCACAAACAAATTACCTTACACTCTGCAACCTCCAACAGACATTCTATTCTTTTTCCTATGCCCCTCTCTGAAAGCTCCATCCATTGTAATGCATTACAGTTCCCAGAAGCCACACAGGATGGAGGAAATTGTGAGCATAAAAAGTTTTCACTGCAAAATGGGTGGGTAAAACGTAATAAATTTGACAGAGTGATGCAAAATTTTCATTATGGAACCCCAAAGGGATATTTGGTTTGTTTTAGGTTTCAGTTTAGAATTAAAATCTTAAACCTAGGTTCATCAAAACACTTTTTCAGGTTTCAAAGTAGCAGCCGTGTTAGTCTGTATTTGCAAAAAGAAAAGGAGTACTTGTGGCACCTTAGAGACTAACAAATTTATTTGAGCATAAGCTTTCGTGAGCTACAGTGAAGTGAGCTGTAGCTCACGAAAGCTTATGCTCAGATAAATTTGTTAGTCTCTAAGTGCCACAAGTACTCCTTTTCTTTTTCAGGTTTGCTTTTGAACAGAACTCAGGCCCAGTTTTGAGCAATGTATGGGTTAATTTTAACATAAACCAGATAATACTTTGTTGATTGAGCTGAATATCACTTTGAACTTGTAAGTCAGTTTGAACATGAAAGCGACATTTTGGGAGTATGAACCCAGGCAAATTGAAACTGAATAAAAGGTTTGCAAGCTAGTTTCAGCTAAAACTGCAGAATTTCAAACACCTGTATTTAGCCTCCAAAGCAGAACTAGAGCAATATTTTGACTTTTAAAATGTTTTTCTTTCATATATAAAGAACGACCACTACAAACAACAAGCAAATTGTGAAATTCAACATCAGATTATTTGTTGTAATATCTGGTATAATTGGAGGGGGAAGGAGAATGGCATATAAAACCTTTAGATTTGGGTTTTCAAAAGCTCTCAGCATTGGTTAACTCAGCTGCCTTTGAAGTCAATGGAAGTTTTTACCTCTGACATCACTGAGCAGTTAGACCAATGCTGAGCCATTTTGAAAATATCACTCATGATTAAGGCAAAGATTTTGTCATGGTTATTTTTAGTAAAAGTCACGGATGGGCCACGGACAATAAACAAAAATTCACAGAAGCTGTGACCTGTCTGTGACTTTTGCTGCTGTGGCTCCACTGTTTCCCCAACCACTGTGGTGGCTGGGAGCTGTGGGGTTTCCCCTCTGCCTGCAGCAGCTGGAAACTGCAGGTTGACCATGTTTCCCAAAGAGAAAAATGGACACCCCCAGTCGCTGGCCCAAGGCGACCTCTGCCCCGCACCTCCCGCGTGAGGCTGTCTCCCGTCGCTGGAACCCTGAGGAGGACACCCTCAAGAGTCTGTCGCCTGTCACCTGCCGCTGGAACTCTGCCAGGGGCCCACTGGCTGCCAACTCCAGAGTCCTGCAGCCCCTGGAGCTGAAGCCAAGAATGTCAGGGAGGTCTCTGGAAGTCACAGATTCCATGACTTCCATGACCTCCATGACATAAATGTAGCCTTACTCACGATACATGAAGATATTTGTGTTCCAGTTATCACTGGGTAGCTTTCTGTAAGAATCATTTGGGGCAATGGTAAGTGCTCCATAGTTAAGTCTGAAGCAGCTAGTTTTCCATTCTAATGTCAATTTGTGATCCTAATCCCCACCCCAGTTTCCCCCAAAATATACCCTTCCCTATGAAATTTTGCACGCTGCATTCTATCACAGGGAAGTTTTCCTGCAAAGTTTGGTGAAAATCTGAGCAGAACATTTAAAATGAGGAGAACTGATCCTCAAGTTCAGCCAAGCGGTGCTCATTTTCTGCATCGTTAGCCAGCCCACCAATATTAAACGGTCCAGAAGGTGAATATCCTATTATCATTAACACCGAGAAAAAGAATTCTCAGATTATGCATTCTCATTCGAGTTTTAAAAAGCGGGCTCTTCTGTTTTATTTCTTTGATAAAGCTGTACAGTGAGAGGGGAATGAGTTCTGATTTTCTTCTTCATTCCTCTGGAAGGGATTTTATCAGCCCAACTTGGCACTAACATTTCTTCTTTTCAGGACACCAAACTGTTTCTAATTGTTTTCCTTTCCTGCCACATTATTTTCCTGCTATTGCTCATTTCTGATATTGATACCTTGCTTCCCCTCTTCTGTCTAATGATGTAGATGTCAAAGCAGACCACCTTTCAAAGCTAACCATGAATGAACTGGGGGAGGGTGCAAGTCAGTGGCAGTCAATCTTTGAAACATTGAAATATAGAATTTCTAAGTAAAAGTATAATGGCAATTGTCCAATTAAGAATGAAGCCAGCAACAATTGGGGTAAAGTAGGTTCTATGCTGTGTGACAAAGAGAGTCAAGGCTTCACAGTTTACCACCTTAATCACACCATTTTTACTACTGCTTTTCAGCAGCTGCTTCTAACCTTATTTCTAGTTTAAAGAACAAGGTTGACTTTGTTTCGCCAAAAACATTCTTTAATAGGGTATTCATGTTTGTAAGTATGGCCTTTTAGTTTAGGAACATCCTATTGCTGGAATTATCACAGGACCATGTTCTGTACTTCCATGTTTAAATTAAATGTAAGAAGGAGAACTTATGTAAAAAATCAATTTCTGCACTGAGGACAGAGGGGCCCCTGGTTCCCTAAAGTCTGTGTGCTGTTATCATACATGCTGTCCTCAAAATCAGTGGTAATTTTGTAGTTTCATGCTTTTTGAACAATATAAAATGTGACTATAATATTACTCTTATTTGTATTACAGTAATTGGGATTGGGGACCTGTTCCTCTAGGCACTGTAAAAACACAGTCCTTGCCACGGGAAAAAGTTGCAATTTTAGCACCAGTCTTGCAGTCTGATTCATCTGGGCAAATCCATGCCCATCCTGAGCCCCACTGAAGTCAATAGCATGCTGCACAGACATAGTGGTCCACAATAGGGGGACCGAAACTAAAGCAAGGCACTAGAAGTGTGTGTTCCAAATAACAGGTGGGAAGTGAAATGGGAAGGCAAGTATAAAAGTAATAAGCTCATGTGGTTACTGGTACTTAGACTAGCTTTGTGCACAGCTTGATGGTTCCAAACACTTGGAAGTTTCAGAAAATAAATAAATTACAACCAGTAGTCTCTGATGGCTATTCAGCCTCATCCACTCAAATGGATGTTTTCCTGGGAGTGTCACAGCAGAATTGCGATCTTGAGTAGAATTTTGAAAGAGGGAGCCAAGGCTTTACAGTTCAGTTCTAGCTTTACACCTATATGGGACAGTATGGAAGAAAGTATGGAGATCATTTGTGAGAGAAGTGTACCTCCAAGTGCATCATTGTCAGAATGGAGTGGGCAATGGATGATACAATAAGAAACTAGTAGATAAGTATCCACAGGGTTTAAAGTAAGGAGGAGAAGGAGGACCACAGCTCCCCCTTCTCCTCTGATAACAACAGAATTAGAGCTACCTCTCTTCCTCCTAGCTTGGGGGAGCAGTGCTCCTCTGAAGCTCCCTTGTCTCTTTGGCTCGTGTCGTGAGAGAGGGCTTAACTCCTATTTTTTTTCAATCTACTTTAACCATTGAGTATTTATATTATATGTAGGTAGGTAAATAGATAAAGTAAAAAATCTGCTGGTCCATCCTTCTGTGATTCTGCTACACTAGCAGACAGGAAGTGAGTGCAAACATGAAAGGTTAGGACCTTTCCAAACTTAACCAGTGTTTCAGAGAAACCTGAAGGTTTGCCAATGTAACATGAAAAAATACTAAATTGTATAATTGAAATATTGCTCATCTCTGTCCTGTTAACAGCAGAAATGTGAGAATTGCCTGACTGGATTAAACTAATGGTCATCAAGTCCAGTATCTCCTATAGTGATCACTACCAGCTGCTTCAGAGGAAAAGTTTAAAACACCCATAATAGATAATTTTGTAACAACATGTCCCTGGTGCAATTTAAAGGTTAGAAAAATATTATTTATTAGCATTATGTTTTCGGCTCTCATTTTTTTTTGTCCCTACCATCCTCTATCTCTTTCTCACTGTTTTCTTTTTCTTATCTGTTTTCTTGAGCCTTTCTTTCACCAGGCAATGCCCTGGCCTTTGCCTCTCTGGAATTTTTTCTTTCTTTCCTTCCATGCAATTTTTGTCATTACGATCTTTTTTTTTTCTGTTTCTGTTTTCTATTTTTATTTAGTTCACCTTTCCAGTCTTACCTGAGGATTGAGAAAGCTCAGCACTTTCTGGGGTTGCTCAGCTGTGTGAAGACTCAGGCTCTTTGTTTCTGTTTCTCTTTGCTTCTGTATTTGTTATTTTACAGTCTGCCTGAGCTGCCCTTCCCCTTCCTATCTCTATGTCTCTTTTCCTACATTTGTGTTTCTTCTCATTTCCCTGTGCAGTTCTTGTTTCGCTTTTCTCCAATTCTCAATCTCTCTCTATATATACATATATATTTCTCGTACATTTCTGAATCTCTAACTTCCACTATGGGCATGGTGTCTCTTATGGGGGTTTTACCTCTTCGTCTCTAAGCGCTAGTCTACACTGGGAGTGCTACATCAGCACAGCTGCATCAGCTGTAGTGCGTCCGGTGAAGCCGCTATATGCTGACAGGAGAGAGCTCTCCCATCAGCATAATAAATCCACCTTAGTGAGAGGTAGTAGCTATGTCGGCGGGAGAAACTCTCCCACTAACATAGCACTGTCCACACCAGTGCTTAGGTCAGTGTAACTTACATTTACACCCCTGAGAAACATAAGGTACACTGAAGTATGTGGTAGTGTAGTCCTGGCCTCAGTTATCTGGTGCTGACCACTGTAAGAGACAAGATCCTCAAGGAGATGTACCATTGGTCTCAAATACATGGCAGTATCTTTGCAATTCTATTTAATTGAAAGGACTGTAAAGACAACCCATTCTCAAAGTACTTTCTTATATATATATTGTGACTTTTATCCAGAAATGTCTTTTATTGGACTTTTATCCAGAAATGTCACTGTTTTTGAAAATATGAATTAATTTAGCCTTACTATGATATTAGTAAATATTATTTTTCCTATTTTACAGATGTGTACATAGCTGTGAGCCTGTGTTCTATACATTTAAATCAAAGAATTCTGCCTTCCTGTATGTCTTCTGGGGTTGTTACAGTGCTGTGAGTCACCAGATAGAGGTATTACAGTTCCTCTTACACCCGCCATTTAACTGAATACAGAGGCAATTAGATCTTGGAGAAATAGTTGTTAATTCTGATGTGTTCTTTTTAGAGGATGGGCATAAAAGTTGGTAGTCTCTTCCTGAGTCTTCAGTGTTGCCACCTCTTGTGATTTTATCACAGGTCTCACCACATTGGATGTTTTTTTGTAAAGCCCTACCTCTGGGGGTCACGGATTATGTGAGAATCTGAGCTTTCATTTTAAAATAAATTTAAATTTCTACCTCTCATGGTCATGGAGAAAATCTTGAAAACGTGATCTGAGTGTACCCTAAGGGATGAAAATGCAGAAGGTAAATAAAAAAGAACAAAACTTTGTTATTTTTTAAATCTCTTTATTTTTAATCCAGTAATATGATTTTTGGGAACGTAACTCATGACCGTCAACACTTTGGGTTTACTCTACTGAATCATTTTTAAGTTTACAGCTGTTACAAACCCACCCAAATGAAACAATATATGATGAGAAAACTAGAGATGTGTGAATAACAGATTATTCAATTTGCTGGAAATTCTGAGAAATAAAAAAAAATATTTTAAGTTGAATCACAAATGAAATATGTGTATTTTTTTTGCAAATTGAAAATCAGAAAATTGGCTTGAATTTGACCATTTGGAAACATTTTGGTTGTTTTAAAATACAGGAAATTTTGACGCAGCCATTTTGGACCAAAAAATTAAAATGTTTTGTTTCAAAAATGTCAAAATGAAATGTTTTGATTTTTTTCTGGAATTTCTTAGGATTTTTTTTTTTACCAAAACAATTTGGTGAAACAGACATGAAATTGTAACCAGTGTTGCTGTCACCAAATCAGTTTCAGTTGAAAAATATTGTCAAGCTCAAGGGAAAATGGTCCAAGGAACAGTTTTAAAGTATTTAAATCTGTGGGAATTAGGTGGCTTACTCTCCACACAATGCTTGGAAAGGTTAAAGTTGTTTTTGTGCTGTGCTGGCTGTGATGGAAATACTGGACACTTCATTGTTGTTTTGAGGCTTTCATTTCAGCACCTACCTATACCGGTGTTATGCATGTTAGACAAAATTTCCACGCTACCCGCCTCTTCTGAACACCACAGATTCAAAGATAATAAATCCTGGGGCCGCTGTATAGTTATCATTAGTCTTTATTTTATTTTTCACTGTAAAGGAAAAATATCAAAGGGAAACTAAAGCCAAAGGAGACTGTATTAAAATAGGGGGCCCTTGTAAAATAAAACCCCATGAAATAGGTAGAAAAGTAAAACCATGTACTTCTTAGGTGTGTTCCCTATGGATTTCTTTTTTGAATTCTTTGTTGTTGCAAGTTAAAATCAACTTGAACGTTTTATCTAAGAATTTAAAATACATATCTAGATATCTTTAAGTAGGTTACCTGTGAACTAAAATAATATATATATATATATATATATATATATATATATATAAATATATATGTATATATATATAGAACCATGACATTAAAAATATGGACTAAAGTTCAGATCTTGCAGGTCTGTGCTGCAGTCTTGTTATGAGTGTGGGGAAAAAAGGAACATGGATAAAAGAAATTGAGCCATAATTAAGAGAATGCATGGGTCCTGAAAGCCTTATATTTTGAAAAGTAAAAAAGGTGCTCATTTGATCATAGAGGTTAGGCTAGGCAAATGAAACTATCTCAAAGATTACATTTTGACATTAAAACTCTGTAACCTCTGGAAATAGGAAATAATGAGGCCTTGCAGTTCAGGTATCAAAAGTGGAAATTGCAACATTTATTTAAAAAGAGAGAGAGAGAGAGGCAATGATATGGCATTCACACAGATTAAAATATTGTACAATATTGAGGTTGTGAATTTTTTTTTAAGTTTCTTTTCTGAAAAAAATGTGTGTATGTGTGTGGGGTGGGGGGGAAATACACTTTTTGACTTTGCAATCTGTTGTCAGAATGCAACGAATATCTTCTGTTGTGATTCTGTATCAGATCCTTGACATCAGCCATCCGAAAAACATTTTGATAGTTCAGATACCCTTTTTTATGGTCAGGCTGTAGGAAAGATCATTGAAGAACAATTATTTTGTACCAATGGCTGGAAAAATCATCAGAAATAACACACTTCAAATAGGAATATTTTGTTTGCTCTGCCATAGTAATTTATCCCTTGTTGTGTGTACTGAGAAACCCCCACAAAATTGTCTGCTGAATGTTATATTTTCCAGGACCAGCAATTTCAGTTTACCCAGCATTTGAGATGGAGAAATAAAATGTAACTGGATTGTCTAGACTTCTATGTGCACAAGCCACTACCAAGACATTTGGCATTACAAAATGGCACAAAATGGGTTGGAGATTTTGGAGTGAGGTCCTAATCCTTGTCCCATTAAAGTCAATGGAAATTTTCCATTGCTATTGATCTCAGCAAGAGCAGAGCCGGGCCCTATATGTTATGAGGTTATCCATTTAGATTGATTTATGGTATACAATTCTGGCCTGATTACGTCTGGAAGGTATGTACTAATCATTCTAGCCTATTTTGGGGTACTTTGCTTCTGTCAATCACTGAAAAATAATCTATGCGATATACTGGTGCAGTATATGGTCCCGTTCTGCTGCAGCCCATCACAGTCTTACTGGAGCACCTATTCTATAGGTGGAAATTGGTAGCAAGTACTTCCTGGCTTTCGATCTCTTAACTATCAGCAATTTACACTGAAATGGGACCTAAAAGCAGAAAACATTAAAATACAAACACCCTTAAGGTTTAGTTTAATCAGTTCGTTCTTACTCTACATAGAGACTTTTTAATAGATTTATGAAGGAACCTGTACTACAGATCTGGGAAAGAAAAGACCATAAAATTAGAATTTTAAAATGATCCAGAGACCAGATTAAATTTCTTCCATTCCCTTTTCTTGCTCTAGTCTTTGTCACTGAAATACAAATGTCATGAATGTAAGAATAAAACATCTCAAGCATTAGGATTCTATGATAGCTCATTCACATGACAATGACTGCACTGAGAACAGAACATTTCACAGAATGTAACCATTCTTGTGGCAAAGATTATAATGACAGGGAGAAACGGTGCAAAATTAACCAGTTCTTGCATCTTCAGATAGTAATCTCACAAGTCTCCTTGTATGCCGTTTAATGTGTTATATTAGATGCAAAAAAGAAAAGAAACATTATACAACTTGGATCACAATTAAATTTAGCAGTTTAGCCCCCAAATGAGAAGACCACTCTTGACTCTGTAAGCTGTCATCTGTAGATGCCACTGTAATCAATAGAAAGTATGCAAGAGGGCTTGAAGCATAAGGATAATGCTTTAGCCATAAAACAAAATAAAAAAAATTGTAAAGCTCATTCTGCTCATCCCAGTTCTGGCATTGAGCTTCTGTGTGACCTTGGGCAAGTCACTTCACCTCTGCGTGCTGGTCTTTCCCCTCTAACCCTTTTCCTATCTTTGTCTATTTAGAATGTGAGCTCATCCAGGCAGGGTCTGTCTCTTACTCTGTGTTTATACAGTGCCTCACACAACAGAGCCTGTAGCTTGGTGAAGGCCTGGCCCTACAAATAATAACAGTGGCTTTGGTAAGAACATATGAGGTGCTGAGTGCCTCCTGGTACTGAGTGTCCTTGATTCTCACAGAAGTTACTGTGAATTGATCAGTGAAAGTTGAGGGCACTCAGCACCATGAAGGATCAGTCCTAGGTTCGATATGTGACAACAAAAGCACCCCATACTATCAGGTATCGATTTTTCTCTTAAAATAGGGTGAACTCTTGCCTTGGTGACCAGAGTATAAGAGAGGGCTAAGTAATACTGTCCCAATGATATAAGACAGCTATTGCTTTTCCTCTAGGTCTGTGGCTTTCCTTGATGTGCATTGTTTTTTAACCCTTGCCTACATGTTAGCTCCTCTCATGTTGACACAGTAGGAGGAGGACTTACATATGTGCTTTTCTGCTTCCACTCTGGGCTCCTATATGGGGCAAGCGGGGACGCTGATTTTAGTGTGTGTGCACATTAACTTTTAGTAGACTTACTGCTATTTGCGCAGGATGAAGGAGCTATGCATGGTGCCTCACCCCACCTCTAGTCCATTTTGGCCCCCTCTAGATTTGCGGCTATCTGGATTCAAGGAATACCCCTTCCTGAGTCTGTTCTGATGAAGTAATGACTAAAATGAGTCAAACAAATTTCAATATTTTTTTCATTCTTGATTTTTTCCATAAGTGTTCTAAGTGCTTAGCTCTATTAATATTGTCTAATTAAACTCCAGATTTATGGTCTCCAAAAGTCTATTAATTAAGGATTTCTAACACCACTGCATTGCAGTATCTCCCTCCATAACTTAAGAGGATGCTTGAGCCTTGCTTCAGAGTCAGATAGGTGATATGTTTAGCTTAGCTGAAACTTGTCTTGTGAGCACAGAATTTTTTCATTATCCCTTGAAGTACTGGTAAAGGTGACAGTATAACAGTTCTCTTTTGTTCCAGCCTAAAAGTCAGTCATATTTCCATTAGCTCTTTATGGCTCTTTTTCAGCAGTTGACTTTCATTTTCCACTTAAGAGAAACTGTCAAAAGGTTTAGTCCCAAAAACTAAGTCACATAAAAAAACCCCAAAACTTCTAGTTTGATGGGGGAATATCCATTGTATAGTTTAAAAAATAATCCACCAGCCATCACCTTATCGTCTTTTGAATTTCTCCTTTAAAGCCTGTGTCTGCTGCTATGCCTACATAGCATTACTGTCTGGCAACGGTTAGGCCAAGAAGAGAGTCTGCTTTTCTGTTCAGCTCTTCATTTTATTGTTACTTCACCCTCCCAGCCAACCCTAAACATTGTCTGTTTCATCCACCTGTTATGTCCTGTTTGACACCTAGGGTATGTCTACACTGCAGTTGGAGATGTAGCACATACAGACAGAACTGAGATAGCTTTAACTTAGCTAGCACAAGTACCAATAGCAGCATGGGCTAGCCAGCTCAGTAAATTCCCAGGGTCCTGTGCTGAAGCCTGTTCTTTCACAGCTTCACTGCTAAACTAAAGCTAGCTTGGGTGTGTCTACACTGATTGCAGTTACTTTGTTACTTGGCTATACAGTGTCTGGATCCTTGTTTGGGGTTCCTACGTAGTACCGTAATATAAGTAATAAATAACAACAACAATAATAATATCCCTTTGCAGAGAATTTTTTTTAAAAAATTGGTATTTTGTAGACCCTACTTTTTTGTGCTCTACTCTTACAGAGCCTGTAGAGAGAGTATCCATGTGGTATAGCAGTTGGAGACACAGGACCATTCACAGATGGTACAGTGATTTCATACTAACTCTGGGTGTCCTTTCTGGTTCCTTGATAGGGTATGTCATAAATATAAAGGGAAGGGTAAACCCCTTTGAAATCCCTCCTGGCCAGGGGAAAGCTCCTCTCACCTGTAAAGGGTTAAGAAGCTAAAGGTAACCTCGCTGGCACCTGACCAAAATGACCAATGAGGAGACAAGATACTTTCAAAAGCTGGGAGGAGGGAGAGAAACAAAGGGTCTGTGTGTCTGTCTGTAGTCTGTCTTTGTCGGGGATAGACCAGGAATGAAGTCTTAGAACTTTTAGTAAGTAATCTAGCTAGGTATGTGTTAGATTATGATTTCTTTAAATGGCTGAGAAAAGAATTGTGCTGAATAGAATAACTATTTCTGTCTGTGTATCTTTTTTGTAACTTAAGGTTTTGCCTAGAGGGGTTCTCTATGTTTTTGAATCTAATTACCCTGTAAGATATCTACCATCCTGATTTTACAGGGGGGGATTTCTTTACTTCTATTTACTTCTATTTTTTTTATTAAAAGTCTTCTTGTAAGAACACTGAATGCTTTTTCATTGTTCTCAGATCCAAGGGTTTGGGTCTGTGGTCACCTATGCAAACTGGTGAGGCTTTTTATCCAATATTTCCCAGGAAAGGTGGGGTGCAAGTGTTGGGAGGATTGTTCATTGTTCTTAAGATCCAAGGGTCTGGGTCTGTAGTCACCTAGGCAAATTGGTGAGGCTTTTTACCAAACCTTGTCCAGGAAGTGGGGTGCAAAGTTTTGGGAAGTATTTTGGGGGGAAAGACGCGTCCAAACAGCTCTTCCCCAGTAACCAGTATTAGTTTGGTGGTGGTAGCGGCCAGTCCAAGGACAACGGGTGGAATATTTTGTACCTTGGGGAAGTTTTGACCTAAGCTGGTAAAGATAAGCTTAGGAGGTTTTTCATGCAGGTCCCCACATCTGTACCCTAGAGTTCAGAGTGGGGGAGGAACCTTGACAGGGTACTACCAAGGCTTTCCCTTCCCACAGCTGCTCCTGGAACCTCACTTTTAAAGGTGGTTCTGTAGTGCACTGGGGAGTCCAGGGAACTGTTAAAGTCCTCAGACTGCATTAACTTTTTAAAGGATCAACTGCTGGATCCAGGGGGTATGATGTGTTGATTCCCTCCCCAGTTACAGATCTCTAGACTCACAGAGGGCCCACAGCAGAGAAGAGCGCCTTGAGACAGGTGACCCATTCCCTCAGTATACACACACAGGAAGGGAGAGATCCATGTGCCGTGGGGACAGGAAACAAAGCAGACTCTTATTGACATGTACTTCTTATTACACAGAACAGGGAAAATCAATGGTTGTCAAATGGAGAAGGACAAGATTCCTAGGAAAATAAACTCTTACAGCCTGGTAAATTAAATGTATTATAATCAGTGCAAACGGCATATGTGTATATGTGGGGAAATAAAACTGTGAAAAAAGACATAGCTGTGTCCTTTTCAGCTTTAATTCTTTTGCAGTGTTAGGTTTCAAACCTTTATTTGAAAGTCTTTCAGTTAGTTTTGGATCTGTCACTATAAACTCAAAGAAATTGCCTATTTTGAGATTTCACTATTCACTCTGACATTTCACATTCTGTTACACAGGAGTTCTTAGTGCTTTGAATTTCCTTGTGTAGCCTTTAGTCTATAGATAGATATGGCAAGCAAGATTTTTCTCACTTTAATTTGCTTTCTGTTGAGTATATAAGTTATATTGATCCCAAAGCTTTACCCTTCCACTTCCAATGCTAATCTTTGGCCTTTCGCACTTGAGAGAGGCTATACTCCATTTCTTGATTCAGTTTATCCCTTCATTGTTAAGTTCTTTGGCTTCTGGTAAATTACCAACATCTTAAAAATCTGCTATTTTAATACCTTCACTCACCAAAGGACAATATTACTAATTTACACCAACCTGTTTTTAATTAAGACCAGTGCAAAACCATTTGCCATTCAGCTTCAGAAATGTCTTAACTATCAGATTGAGAATGAATCGCAGTCAGGCTTATTGGACTGTAAGTTTATTAGGGCAGGGACTGTGGCTTCCTTTGTAGAGTGCCTAGCATATTGCGGGGGGGGGGGGGAGAGGAGGCTTCAAGAGACAATAAATAATAATAGTGCATAAATTGTTCTACACAAAGTTAGAAACTAAAATGTGTATCTCATATGATACGCAAATGCTTTTTCTGATGTTTGTGAACTGATCAGTTGCTGACCCTTTCCTTCACCAAATTGTTTGCACTAAATTATACTTCTGCAAAAGTTCTTTCTGTCATTGCTTTAGACTGGTTTAATTTCATGTTTAATTTCAGTATCCACAAATTTAATTATGTCTTGCTGTGTAATCAGGTACTTCAGGGACTAGAGCCACTATATGCTTAGATATAAGTATATCACAGATAGACAGATATCACATGTAAACTAAGGGCTTGGTTCTGCTCTCTGGTACATGTGAAGTAACTATATGGAAGCCAATGGAATTACACCAGTATAAGTGAGCAGAGAATCAAGCCTATGCTCTGTCCAACCTTATATATGTAGATGTCATGTAGACTGTTTTCTGCACTTCAAGAAAAAAATTATGGTCTCTCTCCAATGTACCTGTTTGCCTGATTTTTTTATTGGAAGGCGAGAACATTTCTAAAATTTGAATCCAGATAAGAAGTAATATTCCTTTTGATTGGACCTTAACCCTGGTCCTTCAACTATCTTCCATCACTTTTAAAGTTGGCCGTTCTCAGATAGCATCAGTCCCAGTGGCGAAAATCTTGGTGTTATGTTTGACTCTACTCTGTCTCTTTTGACCCATGTAAATATTAACCTGTCTTGTTTTCCCTGAGAGAGATACTACAGATTAAATCAGTAGTATCTGTTGAGGACACTCAGGTGTTAGTTTAGGCTCTTAACGGGATGTGTGTGTGTAATTCTCTAATTGTGAAATTATGTCAGGCATCTTCTCCGCATAGTTGAACTTGATCTGTACATTTCCCTGAACTCATATTAGCTATCCATAAAATGTCATATTGATTTTTAAATGCCATTTGTACCTCTCATACTGTCCATAACCTGGATGCTAGTGGCTTTGGGGGTCAACTGTTATCTTTTATTCCACTTCACTTATTTGTTTATGTACTAACAATAACCCCTTGCTCAGCTGTATTAGAGCCCAGTAGATCTGGGATTCAATGAATTTGCTTCAACTATGTTCAGGGTCCTCTTTGTGAAATTTCAAGCAATCATATTTCACTGGTAAATCTGTTAGTGGAAAGTGAATTTCATGGTCATGTGTGAGTTTTCTTGGAAATTAATTTTTTAATTAACATGCTAGCTTTTGCGTCAGAAGTGTTTTGTGCACACTCATCCAGTCAACGTGCATATACAGCATAAATTCATAGATTGCAAGGCCAGAAGGGACCAGTGTGATCATATAGGCTGACCTCCTGTATAACACAGGTCATAGGACTTCCCTGAATTAAGTCCTGTTTGAACTAGAGCATATCTTTTAGTATGGATGAAGGGAAAGCAGTGGATGTATTGTTTCTTGACTTTAGCAAAGCTTTTGACACGGTCTCCCACAGTATTCTTGTCAGCAAGTTAAGGAAGTATGGGGTGGATGAATGCACTATAAGGTGGGTAGAAAGCTGGCTAGATTGTCGGGCTCAACGGGTAGTGATCAATGGCTCCATGTCTAGTTGGCAGCCGGTATCAAGTGGAGTGCCCCAAGGGTCGGTCCTGGGGCCGGTTTTGTTCAATATCTTCATAAATGATCTGGAGGATGGTGTGGATTGCACTCTCAGCAAATTTGCGGATGATACTAAACTGGGAGGAGTGGTAGATACGCTGGAGGGGAGGGATAGGATACAGAGGGACCTAGAAAAATTGGAGGATTGGGCCAAAAGAAATCTGATGAGGTTCAATAAGGATAAGTGCAGAGTCCTGCACTTAGGACAGAAGAACCCAATGCACAGCTACAGACTAGGGACCGAATGGCTAGGCAGCAGTTCTGCGGAAAAGGACCTAGGGGTGACAGTGGATGAGAAGCTGGATATGAGTCAGCAGTGTGCCCTTGTTGCCAAGAAAGCCAATGGCATTTTGGGATGTATAAGTAGGGGCATAGCGAGCAGATCGAGGGACGTGATCGTTCCCCTCTATTCGACATTGGTGAGGCCTCATCTGGAGTACTGTGTCCAGTTTTGGGCCCCACACTTCAAGAAGGATGTGGATAAATTGGAGAGAGTCCAGCGAAGGGCAACAAAAATGATTAGGGGACTGGAACGCATGAGTTATGAGGAGAGGCTGAGGGAGCTGGGATTGTTTAGCCTGCAGAAGAGAAGAATGAGGGGGGATTTGATAGCTGCTTTCAACTACCTGAAAGGGGGTTCCAAAGAGGATGGATCTAGACTGTTCTCAATGGTAGCAGATGACAGAACGAGGAGTAATGGTCTCAAGTTGCAGTGGGGGAGGTTTAGATTGGATATTAGGAAAAACTTTTTCACTATGAGGGTGGTGAAACACTGGAATGCGTTACCTAGGGAGGTGGTAGAATCTCCTTCCT
Source organism: Lepidochelys olivacea (assembly GCF_965140295.1). Classification (NCBI taxonomy): domain Eukaryota; kingdom Metazoa; phylum Chordata; order Testudines; family Cheloniidae; genus Lepidochelys; species Lepidochelys olivacea. Next base: position 54,559,188 of record NC_140412.1, read on the forward strand.
TAGAGGTTTTTAAGGTCAGGCTTGACAAAGCCCTGGCTGGGATGTTTTAACTGGGAATTGGTCCTGCTTTGAGCAGGGGGTTGGACTAGATGACCTTCTGGGGTCCCTTCCAACCCTGATATTCTATGATTCTATGTGTGGTGGGGGGAGGTGGGGACGGAATCACATGACTCATCTGACCAGTCACAACAAATAGTATATAGAATACTAATAGTACATAGAATAAATTTTTTAAAGATACTTTTCAATGGATAAAATCAAGAGAATTGAGTTTGTCTCATTGATTGGCCATGAACAAGTTAGGGTCAGTGAATATGTTGTTCTTTGTGAATTATTTACTCAGATCTAGAAGGGATAATTTCTTTACTCATGTGCAGTTCTCTGAGCCTAAATATAAAGTGTGCAAAGTATGGACCCAGTCTTTCAGTCCTTTCACAAGAAATTCTTCAATTGAAGTCAGTGGGAATTTTGCCCAAGTAAGATCTGCAGGACTGAGATCCTGTACAACTCGTTCTGGGTTAAACTTGGAAAACCATAATTCCTGGCACTGTCCCCTCGCACCGTCACTGCCTTTTCAGTAAATAAAAACAGTGGGGAGACTTGATGACAGCAATGCCAAGTTGAAAATGTAATGTCACCATCACTTGAAATAAAAAACAGACATTGTAAGTAAATACTCTGGCATTGAAATGTTAAAATTAAATCCCACTTCAAATAGAAATCTTTAATTGGGAAGTATCCCAAGAAAAAAGACCTCACTTTCCAGCTAACCCAACTATTATGCTAATTGGTATGGCCCCCATACAAGCCTTGGGTGGATCTGAAGTAAGTAGTTGTTATTCTGACCTGACTTTCCAACCACACACTATTTTGCTAAATTGCATTTCTCTAAGAAAGTGGGCTGATGTGCTGCAAGTGTTACTAATTTTATTGAATCACTTTTTTCCTTTTAAACAGAAGATCAAAACCCCAAACCACTTTCTATATTTAAATTATGTATTTCCATAAACAAAACTAGACATTTGAATATCTGCCTTCTTAAGATTAGGTGTTCCTAAAAGGGGGCCATGTTTCTCTACAGTTATTATGAACCACAATACTAAATTATGCACATTTTTAAAAGTATGTGTAAAAACACCCCACAGCTATATAATTTAGCTGGTTTGGGATTTTTATTTTTAATCTACAGGGATGATTTTAGTGATGACAGAGGTAAAGATTAAACATCCATTTGGACTTAAAGCAGGGCAATCAAGAGGACATGTGGACCCTAAGGATGTTAATGAGCCCATGGCCCCTGACATCAAGGGTAGGAGAACCTTAAAGAAGGTGCTGGCCCTAAATTCTGTACAATAAAATCAAATGATTGAATAGTTCTGCTGTGTTTTCAATCAGAATCTTGGTGGCTTTTGTCCCCATAACACACAGCAAATAATTCATGCATCTTTAGTTATTAAATATATGAAACAAGCAAAAACCCCACTGATATTTTCCTTACCTTTGCTGTTTGTTGGGTTGTCATTTACTTTCCATCTTAATGTCTTTCTGTCCAGATTCCATTTTCTTTCTTTCTCTTTCTCTTTCTTTTTCTCTTTCTTTCTTTCTTTCTCTTTCTCTTTCTTTTTCTTTCTTTCTTTCTCTTTCTCTTTCTTTTTCTCTTTCTTTCTTTCTCTTTCTCTTTCTTTTTCTTTCTTTCTCTTTCTCTTTCTTTTTCTCTTTCTTTCTTTCTCTTTCTCTTTCTTTTTCTTTCTTTCTCTTTCTCTTTCTTTTTCTTTCTTTCTCTTTCTCTTTCTTTTTCTCTTTCTTTCTTTCTTTCTCTTTCTCTTTCTTTTTCTTTCTTTCTTTCTCTTTCTCTTTCTTTTTCTCTTTCTTTCTTTCTTTCTTTCTTTCTTTCTTTCTTTCAAAATTAAAAATTCTATTTTTGCTTCATTTTATCATCTTTCTACTTCTGTATCTCTCGTTCCCATTCCTTTCACGTCTTGCTTCTATATCTGTTTCTCTACGTTGCCACATTCTTTTTTTTCCTTTCTGAATCTCCTCTCTTTGTTCCCTCTCTACCTCTCTCCTCCCATTCCTATTTCTCCTCTTTCATTGCTCATCTTTCTCTCTGTCTCACTCTCTCTCCTTCCCTTTCCTCTTGTTTTCCCAGTTGTGGCAGCTGACCAAGCATCATTTGAACTATTCAAGGAAAAATTTATTTTCCCAAATTTTTTTATTTAAAATACTTCACAAATAAGAGTCTTTATGGGAATTTTACCAGCAGAAGGAATTTATCATCCTGGGTTGCTGTCCCTGAAATCTGTTGGGATTCGTACATAGTCTTCATATTTAGGTGCCTAAATGTAGATTTAAATACTTAATTTTTGGCATCTAGATTTGAAAATTTTGGGCTACATTCTTGAGTTCAAGAGAAGAGTAAGAAGTCTCAGAAGTGATCTCCTTTCCTAGGATCCATGAATTCACTATCGAAATGAAAGTTGCTGGTAATGAGCTTCCCTTAGGGAAGCTTGCAAAGACCTGATAGATCAGCTCTTTTGGATGTAGTGTAATATTATTATTCAGGATCAGAGTCCTATTGTGCTGGGTACTGCAGTTATATGAAGATGTTCATCGCATAGCACTTTACAAATGTAGGGTATAACCCTGCAAACTTGGTGTACACACAAACCTCATTTAAATCAAATGGAGTTCCATGTTAGGAGGGCTTGTAGGGTCAGGCTTCACTCACAAAGGAAATGCAGCCACCTGTGAGGTGGATTGTGGTAGTTCTTTAACAATGCACAATAAAACACATTTCTACCTTTTAGGGCAGGAAATTCACAATTATCACTACTAAAGAAGCTGAATATTTTCACTATAGCTTCAATCCTTTAACCAAAGTAAGGTTAATCCAGAAAAGTTGGAATGGTAACTTTTTGACTTAGCAGAGCAACAAATCTTCATGATCTGTCATAGAAAGGTCCTCATCACACTAATAAGGCTTGTCCGAGGCAATCTCATGCTTCTGAAAATAAATCCCACATTGTAGTAAGTATTTTTCATCATAATCTGTCTACATTCAGTGTGTTTTCTTTCAGGAACCCTTCTGTGGTATTGCTTTTCTTATGGTATCCTCTGTATCACTGGACTCATCAATAATCAAAATGATTACGTTTTTTTTTAATTCCACTTCTTCAAGGACATTGCTGCTCAACCATTCCATTATGGAAAAAAATGGCGTCTGACAGCTGCAATGCATGGATTTTCCTACATTATCTTCACCTATCACAGTGTCCAGAAAAATAGGGTTTCCATACCTCCCAGAAAGCACAGATCATACTCTGCTTTAGCACCAGCAAATGGCTTCTTATGTTTCCTTAGTATGTGGCAAATTTCTTAAGAAGCTTTGCGGACAGTCAGTGGTTCCTTCATTTGTGGCTAAAACATTTGTTGCTTTTGCAGTTTACAGTGATTGCTTAAGAATGGAATGGTTTGTTTTTAGAAGGCTACTTTGAGTTCAGTGGGTTCTGTGCATAGTTAGCTACACTGCCTTAATTTTGTGGTGGGGGTGGGGGAGATGGTCCAGATTGTGCTTCCTGGAGACATTGCTGCATTCTTACAAATTACACATGTGGCAGGAAGCCTGCTTTTATTTTATATCATATTTAAAGTAATCCCCCTCTCCCTAGTTTTATTAGACCAAAGGCCAATTCCTGGCTTCTGCTCCAGGTTCTTTGTGCCACTCTGGTGGCAAAAGGCAGCTGGAAAGCAAGCAGATCTTCTCCCCACAGATTGTCTGACCAATCTCCAGTAACACAGGACAGATGTAGTGGCTCCTCATGCCACCTCATTACAGTGCCTGGGAATGCGCAGTGTGGCTGGGATGCTGCTGTGTCCTGCTGTTCCTCACCTACCAGAAAAGGTCCCGGGGGTCATCAACTGTGGGGCAATGCTGGGGACAGGCCCAGCCACACAGAGACCAGGGGAGTACAAACGTGGCTCAACACCACCTTTGCCCCTGCTTCTTAGTCATCTGCCAAGTGCAGGTCAGCCAAAGCAAATAATTTGCTCCTTTATTTGTAAAAAACATTGTATTAACCCTCTTTAAAAAAGCAAAACAGTGTGATATGAAACACCAAAGACAGAAATCGCCAAATGGGGTCAGCACAGAAAAGGCTGCTGAACCTGGATCCACAAAAAGTACCTGCATATTTGGGAGCCTCATCCACCAGGAAATGCTAGTGCATTATTTACTGCTTCCAGTGCCACCAACCATCTTAGCTGAGGCTAGTGGTTAAACTGGGGGCCCCCAGAGCTGAAAGACAGAGACAGCACTTTGAAGTTGTGGCTCAGGCTGGAGCTTGTGCTCTGAAGTCTATGGAGGGGGGTGGCTTCCATCGTCACAACCACATTTCCTATAGCCCCTCGCTCTAACAGCTGTCATTGTGAATGGACGTAGGATATATGGAGAAAGATTGCACAGTGACCCTTGGGCATTGCAGTAGAGAGTCCCAGTTACAATGGCCTTACAGGACCTGAATTTGCCAGAAGCACCTCTGTCTTCAAATCAGATGAAAATACTAGTTCTCACCTGGTACCAAAATAACACTGTATGTCACACAGACTAACTAGAGAGGAAGGTACCTTTTTAAGGAAAGGTGTTTGGAAGCCCCTGGCATGTTAGTTGCCCCTCCCAGCCCCCCCAGTTTTTTTTTTAAAGGGAGTGGGTGTGGGTGTGTATGAGACTCTAAATAATGTCTGGACTAGAGAACCCAACTTGGAACCTCCTTTAAAGATACGTTTCTGGGGTAGGTGTTTCAGAGATACTAAGATGCACAGAAAAAGTGATACCCTTGGTTAAGAAAGAGCTAAGCTCCAGCATACCTCAGGAACTCTGTAGCTGGAAGAGTCACAAAGTGATAGTTCTAAAGCTCCCAATATGAACTAAAGAAAGGCTTTAACCTGCAAACCTGTTAAGGTGCAACAGTGCTGGGTACCTTGCCTCACTGCAGAGCCTCTATGGGGCATTCATGTGGTGTTTAGTCACATATATTACTTTTAGTTAATAGAGTTCACACATGGTGTTTATAGAGTTTTGAACTCCCAGAGAATGAAGCTCCCTTTTTTATCACTTATTTTAATTTTAAAAAGTTAGTTTTTCTATGGAATTTCCTACGTTAACAGAGAGTTAAGGTTAAGCAGTTGGCAATAAATATGAAAGTTAAGGTTGCATGTGGAACTTTGTACATATGTCTTATGACGCGGTCTTTAATTTCGTACTATTTCTGAGTTGATACACTATAGTATCAGTTTTTTCCATCATTTAAATACACATGTGTAGCATCATGTAGTACTGTGATATTCTGTGCATCCCACATTAATGGCATTCATAAAGTCTTCTTTATGAAAAATACACAGTAACTCATACACTGTATAATACAAATTAAGTAACAGCATATTAAATATTAAAACAACAGCTAAATTAGTTACACATTCAGATGCTATTCAGTGATGAGGCAGTTAAGGGAAACTGTGCTTTTGACTGAAAAGAAAATGTATTGTACATGGGTACTACCTAGATAATTAAAATATATAGCTCAGCGATAAGAGAATTTGCCATATACAAAGGTTAAGTCAGTAAAGCTATACAGAACAATTTTGAAGATAGTTCAAATATACAAGACTTTTTAAAAATTACAAGATGCTGCTACACATTTGCTTCTAAGATGGTATAAAAATGGTGTGCTATATTTATTTGAAAAATATTAAGTTATCATGTAATTAAAGACTGCATTTTAACTCAGATCACAGATTTCTGATCAGATTTCTTGAGCATTAAATCAAGGTAAACAATATTTAAAATGGAGAAGTCGGAAAGAACTTTTCTTCTGAATATCACCTGTAAACTTGAGATGGAGAGTAGCCCTCAAATATTCTGTTGAGGTTCTATAGAATGGAGGTTTTCTCAAAATATTGCATCATCTCATGTGCCCTTTTACCTTTAAATTTTATATTAAAAGCCAGGTGTAGTAAAAGCCATCTTTTCTCTATCAGTAGGAACCGCTGTGTGAGGTAGCATTAGTTTTCAGTGCCCCAATGTTTTGCAGAATTTTTAGTGAATGTAGTGCTCATAATAGACTGCATATTAACAGCTATGCAGACTACAGTTCACTCTATTTTACTGCAGAAGAGATATAATAAGAGGGATATATATAAAAAAGTAGGGCCAGTGCATGCTTCACATTCCCTCTTGCATGCAGTCTCCCCAGCCACATACACCTCCACATCACCAACGTGCCTGATCTATATCCTAGAAGGACTACATCGGGGGATGAAAAGGTACTTTTGTCTCCCTGTCTTATTGATCTGTAACTGCTTTACTGATACTGCTTAACCAGTGCCACTTGTGTTCATGGTGCTTTTGTGATGTGAACCATTGTGGATAGTTCTCTGAAAACATTCACTCAACATGAAGCTACAATCAAAAAAGCTAAAAGAATGTTAGGAACCATTATGAAAGCGATAGATAATAAAACAGAAAATATCTTAATGCCACTATATAAATCCATGGTATGCCCACACCTTGAATACTGCATGCAGTTCTGGTTGCCACATCTCAAAAAAGATATATTAGCACTGGAAAAGATACAAGAAGGGTAACAAAAATTATTAGGAATATAAAACAGCTTGCCTACAAGGAGAGATTGAAAAGACTGGGGCTGTTCAGCTTAGAAAAAAGATGACTAAATGGGGGCAGGAGGGTGATAGAAGTCTATTAAATCAGGAATGGTGTGGAGAAAGTGAATTAAGAAGCATTATTTATCCCTTCACATAACACAAGAACCAGGGGTCAGCCATTGAAATTAATAGGCAGCAGGTTTAAAACAAACAAAAGAAGTACTTCTTCACAGTGTGGAACTCATTGCCAGGGGATGTTGTGAAGGCCAAAAGTATAAATGGGGTCAAAAGAGAATTACGTAAGTTCATGGAGGATAGGTCCCTCCCCTCACTGGCTATTACCCAAGATGGTCAGGGATGTAACTCCATGCTCTGGATGTCCCTGAACCTCTGACTCCTAGATGCTGGGACTGGATGACAGGGGATGGATAGCTAGATAATTGCCTTGTTTTGTTCACTTCCTCTGAAGCATCTGCCATTGGCACTGTCTGAAGAAGGATACTGGGTTAGATGGACCATTGGTCTGACGCAGTCTGGCCAGTGTTATGTTCTTAGGTGAAAGGTAGATAACTTGGGGTTTCTTGGACCCTTTTTTATAGTTCAGTGAATCTTTGAAATGGATTTTTTTGAAGGATTCCTCCAGATAAATGTCTATTTCCAGCTGTGAGATAGGCAACATGGAGTCTGTCTTTCATATATGAAATTGCAGAGCTACTAACTGTAGCAAGTAACCTCTCTCTTAAATCAGCCCCTGTACCAGATGACTGGAGAATAGCTAACGTAGGGCCAATTTTTAAAATGGTTCCAGAGGTAAGCCTAACTTCAGTGCCAGGCAAATTGTTTGAAACTATAGTAAAGAACCAGATTATCGAACACTTAGATGAACTGCTGCTTCTTCCCCTGCTGAGTTGTGTCTGCTAAAATGCAAATTATTTAGTTCCAGACCCTTCTTGTGTAGATGAATGAACATTAGCCATGTATAATGACAGGTTTCAGAGTAACAGCCGTGTTAGTCTGTATTCGCAAAAAGAAAAGGAGGACTTGTGGCACCTTAGAGACTAACCAATTTATTTGAGCATGAGCTTTCGTGAGAAGCTTTTCTTTTTGCGAATACAGACTAACACGGCTGCTACTCTGAACCCTGATAGTGTGAGTTTTGCCTCCACCCCTTGTTAGCTTGATGGGTCTTTTATGCAATGTGTATATACATTCTCATTGTCTTTCAAAGTACTATGAAAGAAACTCTCAGGTGGGGAAACCACATTCCTTTCCTGGGATTGGGTAATTCCTGCTTGACTGGCAAAGACATTTTAAGAATTATAATTGCAGGTTTTGTCCATAATTTTTCATCAGTTGCTTGCACCTACATTGTGTAATGATATTAATAACTAGTGAGTCATGAACTTTTCACTGACACCTTGCATGACGCTTATCAGATGCATTTCGTGACATTAAAGAATTGGGGTATATTGGAATTGTTTCACATGGTTTTAGTTCATTACCAGATATCTGCCCTCTGCCTAGGGCCTAGTCACAGTGCCAGTTTTACTCCATCTAAGGATTCCCTTGGGCTGCAGGAATCCTCAGGTGCCTGCTTGAGGCAGCTCTGTGCCCTTTGCACCACTGCAACTGTGGAAAGGCAGCTGAGAGTCAAAGAGCTGCCTGTACTTTGTTTTAACTTAACAAACAGTTTACAGTTACATGGCAATCTTTTAAGGCCCATTTTCTAGTAAAACAGTCCTTTTGAATTGCTTGGGGTAGGCTTAGTGACATCATGCCCAATGACATGCTGTTGGCATATGGCGGCTGATGAAAATGGGTAGAAGTGATTCCAAGGCATGTTAACATTAACGCCTCTTTGCTGCTCGCTGCTCTAGGAATGCAGTAGAAGGGGAGACATATGTAGTTTATAGAAGAATTTAATATATTCCAGATGTTAACCACGCAACCAAGTCTTGTATATAGAAAAAGGGTTTTCCCAATGCCTATATTTAATTTCCACATGAAAATATGGGCTTTCTAAAACCTTTCCCACTATATGTCTGCATAAATCAAAGATCTTTTTCATAATGAATCACATATTTGGAAAACAACACCCACCCATGTGAGCACTTATTTATTTTTTATTTTTAAACATGTATTTATTAATGAGAAAGAAAGCTTAAATGATGATTTAAACCTAATACATCCTAAAATTCTGAGCTAAGGCTGTTGCTCCACTCTTAAATTGTGCCAATGTGCTTAGGTCATACGGTCCCATCAGAACAGCATGGGGTTTATTTGGAAATGGATCCAGAACCAACAATCATCACAGCTCAGTGACCTGATCAGAACTGGGATTTGGACCAGGATGGAGACAAACCTAGGCCTGTTTTGTGACACCATAAGCTATATATGTAGGGAACTGCTATTCATCCATCCGTGTGCGGTGACTTTAAGTGAATAAATTCTGTTACCATTAATTGTAGTTAGAATTTTGCAATTTCACACTGTGCCAAATTTAACCATGATGAAACTTCCATTGACTTCAATGACAACCCACCTGCTAACAACAGGGCTGAATTTGGCAAATGGAGACTAAATAAAAGTCATTTTCTTTTGTATTTATATGTGTAAATAAAGAAATGTATTTATGTTAAATATTTATACACACTATGTGACATGTGTCCAATCCAAACTAACTGATGTAGCTCACATTTCAAATTTCCAATATTTGCAATAAACTAATCATGCACAATCTACAGTCCTGAAATGAAGTCACTGAGATAATTGGTGGAATAATGATGAATGAGAACAAACTCAAGAGCATTGTTAACTGCTTGCAATGAATTTTGTGAACAGAAACAGCGATGAAATTCATCAAATTATTTGCTCATCTCTGCCTATTATTATGGCAATACAATATACATGCTTCCCAATGAGTAATAGGAATTTTATTTTTAAAACTTAATGCGTATGCTTAGTACCCAGTTTGAAAATGTTAAAAACTTGGGGCCCAATTGTCCCCTCCCATGGAAAAAAATGTGTGTGGGTGTAAATGAGAAGAGTAAAGAGGAAATCTTTGTGACATTTCGCTCCAGTTGTTTTATCAGGGGTGAATAAGCCACAAACCAGTCCCCAGCCTTATATATCATGGCCAGGGTTATCAGTGTGGGTCAACAGCCATGCACATACACACTCTGTGGCACTTGCTATCTCTCTCCTCTCAGCTCCTGGTCAATGAATCTCTAATCAAACTTATGTGGGAAGGGATTTCATTCTCAGCCATCAGCTGCTCCTGGGGCTGTGTTTTCTTACTTGTAGAATCAACACAGCATGGGTTGGGGTAGGGTATGATGCACATTTCCACTGAATGCATCCGATGAAGTGAGCTGTAGCTCATGAAAGCTTATGCTCAAATAAATGGGTTAGTCTCTAAGGTGCCACAAGTCCTCCTTTTCTATTTCCCTTTCAGTCCACCCAGTACCTATATGATAGCATGAATGATGCTGTTGAGAACATGGAAGATTTCTATATTATTTCTGTGATTATTATATGCGCCTGCTCAATTTCATATTGCTGCCTACTTTGACTGAAAAGGTTAAGTCAGACCTGAGCTATCGTCTAGAATGTATGAAGGATGTGCTGATAATGACTTGAGATAAACCCTATTACCATATTCAAAAGACAATACACATGTGAATTCCTTTAACGCCTGAATCCCCTCCCCTACCATGGGAGTCTGGCTAGCAAAATCAGGAAGGAGGAAGTCCCCTAGTGAGAGGCATGAAGCATTCTGCCCAGATTAAGGGCCTAGGAGGAGGAAGGATGGAGGGAAGATCTGGAAAAAAAAGACCTTTGAACTGGATAAAAGGTCAACTCTTGTCACACAGGGAAAAAAGGACCCTGGGAGATCCTGACAGAGAGTCAGGGGTAGGAACTGCAGGTGAGTGGACTCTCCCAACCCAAAGATGAAGGCTTCCTGGGCTAATCAGGGCTACTAAACTATGAAAAGAGAAGCTAAAAGGTTATGTAAGAATACTTCATATAGGCCTTCTTTGTTATTTTAATCCTTGTCTCTGACTACTGTATTCTTGTAGACTAATAAATTACACTGTTTTGAAAAGGCTGAATTCATAGAATATCAGGGTTGGAAGGGACCTCAGGAGGTCATCTAGTCCAACCCCTTGCTCAGAGCAGGACCAATCCCCAATTAAATCATCCCAGCCAGGGCTTTGTCAAGCCTGACCTAATTGTCTCACTGCATACATTTGCTGGCTACAAGAGAGAAGCCTCCCACAGGGACCCAGCCATATTGGTTCTGCTGAAGGAGCCATGGTGTGGAACAGGAGTGCTGAAGCCCAGGGACCCAATCTGAGAGTGGCAGAGTCATGGGACTCCCCTGGGAGTGAAGTGAAGGGAAGGCCCAGGGCCTATCATTAGGAAGGGTGCACTCTGAAGATATTGCAGAGGAGTACAAAGCATAGCATGCTCTGTGATCTGTGGCAGCTGCACAGAGGATTGGGATATAATCAGGCCCTTGGTTATTTTGGGAAGTTTTTTGAGTAATGAAAGTCCTTAAAGGCTACATGCTGGAGCGAAAATCTCTTTGGCTAGGATGGGCAGGCTGGAAGGTGGTTTCTTTCAGGGTTATTCAGGAAAAATGCTCTATGTTCACCAGGCCCTCTGCCTGTGTAGCACCTTCCGCCTCTTCCTGGCTCTTAGGATTTATTTTTAAATACAACCACCAGTTCAAGGTAAGAAGTCAGAGCCTGCAGCATTTGTATTAAAGCACATTGAGCACAAACTAAAGAAAGCGTATAAGAGTTAACCCATATTTGTAAAACAAAGAGGAAAAAGCCTTGTGATTTGTGAACCTTCACCAGCAACAAAATTCCAAGTCTGAGGAGCGCAGAAAACTCAGAGTATGAGAGCCAAAGGCTTTCACTTTAAATGTAGGGTTTGACAGGAGACCAATAGGGTAGGACCTCCGGGAATGACTAAGCAAATAGTTAGATAAGAGGTCGGTGAGGAAAGCGGGACTAAATTGGTGCATCGCTTTGAAGGTCAGCAATGCAATTTTATATGTAATATTAGATTTAATGGGCATCCATGGCAGAGCCCAAACTACTAGAGTGATGTGCTGAGAAAACTTAATACTGATACAAGTAAGAGCTCTGACTGCAGCACTATGCACTGAGAGGAACTGAAACAGAGGTCTCTTTGAAAAGCACCTAAGCAAAATTATATTGAACTGTGGCAAGGTGCTTTAGGTAAATCCAGAAAGATAGTATGTTATCAGTCTTCAGGGTCCACCAGCATTTAAAAATGAGAGGAATTTTATCCCCTATTTTAAAAGGTACTTTAATATAGAATTATTTTTAGTAGTAGTTACCACAGTGAATGTTTTTTGTCCTCTCTGCTTTTAATTCCCAAGTACAAGAATGTGTCTATATTCACTTAAAGTATGTCAGGAGATTGCAGTTTGCAACATTCACCCCATTGTAATAAGTACATTCTTTCAAAAGGCATTTTTATCCTAGAAACTGAAATGCTTGTAGAAACTGCCATTTTTTCCCCATTGACTGTGCATAGAAAGTATATCCCAGTTAACAGGACTGAAGCTCTGTTTTTCTGAAATCTGAATAATGGCAGTAATCATAACAAAATGAATATCTGTTCATATCCCAATGGATTTCTTTCCTGTGTCAGTTCTTCCTTTGATGAGATGATTTTGTATCTATATATAAATAAATACATCTGCTTGAGATCCCATCTTTCCTGTCATTGACATCAATGATAATAATGTATTTGTCCTTCAAACCCATGCAAATAGCATCCTCAGGTTCCAGATATTACATATTGGCTACTCTGGTTATTTGCTTTAAAACATAAATTAAATTATTACCATCGCCCTTCATTTTCACATTCTTTATAAATTCCTGGCAGAAAAAAAAAAGAGACAATAGATTAAGAGATACTTGAATCACTTTACTACCTTGTAATTAGCACATGAGAAAAGAACTTATTGAAAACAATAATTCTTCCGTCATTTGTCTTTATTTTATTTTTGCTTTCAAGCCAACATATTTTCTCTGTGATTTCATTAGCAGCCATTTTGTAAATGAGCTTCTAGCTTGTAAGAACCAACTTCAAGTATTGTAGCAAATTAAGATTTAAACACATTTTGTATGACTCCATATAGTTTCGTCTTGCAAAGTACCTGTGCTATAGCACTCCCAGTCTGTAAAGCATCCTCTTTGCACCAAATTGTCACTCTGGGTCAGACTCCGTACAAAGGAGGGAAAGGGCACAAGTCCCTTCCTCATTGCACCCCAACACAGGAGCTCCATATGGAGCCTTTATGTTCAGGGAAATTGAAGGCTACACAGGGCTCACACCCCTGATAGAACCCACCTCTGCAAAGTGGGGTGGGAAAGAATGGAAAAGAGAAGAGGCTAAGACCACAGCATCTCCACACAGAGCAGAGCAGGAACTTCATGCTTTTCAAGGGTGGTGCAGCAGTTGTGTTTCCAAGCACTCTTGTAGGAACTGAGGCTACCTGGGAATAATGCCTCCTGAGATTCCTTAGGTACATAACACCTAAAATTTAGCCAGTTGTGGCTAAATGCTGTTATCCAGCTGTAACATTCTAAAGCTAGAGCACTTGGAGGCTGCCTGAGCTGATGTGCGCCCTTGCCCCCCAGCCCGTGGGCTCAGTGCGCACAGAAAGCCTTTCAGTGCATGATGTTTCCAACTGAGCAACCCTTCCCAGTGGGCCCACGGGGTCAGGAGTCTGACCAATCATCTGTCTGGAGTGCGGCCAACTTTTGGGAATTGAATAAAATGAACAAGAGGTGTTATCCTCTTGTTCCCCATTCCTATGCCTCCTTTCTCTGTACTGTCTCCTCTTGTCTTGCAGTCTCTATTTAGGCCCTGATCCCGAAAAAGACTTATGCACATGTGTAACTTTATGCAGTGTGAGGAGTCCTACTGACTTCAGTGGAACTATTCACAGTGCATCAAATTAAGCGTGTGTGTAAATCTTTGCAGGATCAGGGCCTTAGGGTGCAGGCTGCTTGGTGAAACCTCTATGTCTTCTTACAGGTCTCCATAGTGGCTGGGACATTTTGAGAACTACCACAGTATAAAGAAGAAGGCTCTAAGAGTCCAGTTGTTTCCAAATTGTACTAGTGTGTCCAAGGGCAGAAAAGAGCTCTATTCTAGAGAACAGATTAGAAAAGAGCTCAAGGTCAGATTTTCAAGTGCTCCACACCCATGCTTTTCAAAAGAGCTCAGCATGTTGGATGCTGAGCTCCTTTGAAATTCTGCCTGTTTGCATCCAAGACAGCATTTGTTTGCTGTCACTTGGCTACTGGCAAGAAATACTGTGAGTGTTGAGACACATCTTCTCCAACCTTGACCTATCTGCACAAGTAATTTTTTTTTTTTACATTTTATACAGAGTTCATATCTGCTAAGAAACAATTCTTTAGAATTGCAAAATGTCAGGTATTTTCTTCAGGCAGCCTTGGCACACAGGCTCACAGGTAATGTGGTTGTACTCCTTATTTATCATACATATATGTAATAGAAATAGAACAGTGTTAAAAATTTGCAGTGAATACTTTGTCTAATGAATTTAGCTTCTTATTATGTCATCTTTTGTCTGTAAAAAACTTATGATTTTCTCAAATATATTTGTTATCCATAATTTTCATATTGGAGAATTCATAATATACCTAATCATTTTGGGGGAAAATTCTTGATCTGTAGGTAGTGTTGCCAACATTGCACTGTAAGTATTCAACATTCAAGATACACTGTTTAGTTTTGGTTGGATGCCTAAGTCATGTGATGCATTTATTCCCTGATTGGTTGAGGATAGGCCTTGTAATCAGGTCTCTTGTGGAAATACTTTAATTTATAAATTCAAAATTCGTGTTTCGCTGATATCCAATATTTGTTTAAAGTTCCCTGTTTCCACAAATCTTTCTGCCAGGAAACTCATTCTTTGGAAATTTTTGGGAAATCAATCACAAAATGGGCATGAACGCAGTCAAAGCACATTCTTTTAAAAACTGAAACAAAAATGCATAGAAATACATTTGCAATATTCTCACTGATCAAAAACCAGCAACTTCTATGTTTCACTGCCTATGTCTCTTTCTTGGCTGATACGAAATCAATGAGGGATTCTATAGTAAGGTTTAGCACAGACTCTGACCATACAGTTGTACCATCAATACTTTAGGTTGTTACTTTGCTAGTTTAAAAATTCAGTGACATGAGCAACAAGCATTCAAATTATATTGATGTGTGCATGGCTGACTGTGGGTGTAAGTGTGATCATGAATAAAATACATAATGAATGCTTGTTATTTTAAAACATATTTAAGTAAGAGAAAACAGTTGAGCATGATTGTAAAAATAATCATTGGTTCATTATCTGTAA
The DNA here is from genome assembly GCF_965140295.1 of Lepidochelys olivacea. Taxonomy (NCBI): domain Eukaryota; kingdom Metazoa; phylum Chordata; order Testudines; family Cheloniidae; genus Lepidochelys; species Lepidochelys olivacea. The sequence continues at coordinate 54,574,279 of NC_140412.1, forward strand.
TTGGCTTACCAACTCCCAATCATTAGAACCGTTAGCAAACTAAGATGGAGCTTCAGCAAGGCAGACTGGAAGAAGTACACCAATGCTTTAAAAAAACAAACAAAGAAACAAACAAAAAAGGATAGTCTTCATACCATCCCACATCATCCTGGTCCACGAAGCTTTCAGTTGATTACAAGGAGCCATCTTCAAAGCTGCCTGTGTAGTTATTTGCTAGGTATGTCATAGGCGTATGTTAAGGCAGTAAAGCAATGAGCCTACAGTCCTCAAGCCTGTAAGCCAATAGCTTAACTAAACAAAGCATAAGGCCCAAATGCCTTAGCATACACATTAACTAGGAGTAATCCCAGATCACAAGAGAATGCTGTAATGACTAAACTACTAATAGGTAACCACCGGATTCTAGTTGATACCCAGCTTGGGATATTTTAAGTTAGGCAAATCCACAGATGTCTGACTGCAAGAGTGCCATCGTAACTAATTAATTGACTAATAGAATCTATTCTAATAAACTTGAGGTAAAAGGCCTAGTAACCTATGGGAAAAGGGCACACCAGTATTAGTGGTGTGAGGAAATATAAATAAGGAAGCGAGGAGCAACGTCAGGTGCTCCCTGTGTCCAGGTCACTTTCCCCATCTGTGCTGTGAGGCAAGTAGGAGGAGCTGCTGCTCCTTGCCATTCCCTTATGCAGCCCACATGGAGAAAGTGATCTGAATGCAGGGAGCACCTAATGTTGCTCTTCGCTCCCACCCTCAGAGACCCTTAGGGGTGCATGGAGGAGCAGCATTCTGGGGGAGCAGCGAGCACGCTGTGTGCATGGGGGTCAGGGGAGCCAAAATACAAGTTCTCCCAGGGCGCCATTTTCCATAAGGCTGGCTCTGGTCTTGATGTTAAACTGCCCAGTCAATATGAATCTTCTAGTAATTCAAATATTGATGATCACCTAATTGAGTCACTGAATGCTGCTAGATGGGCATGATGTGAGGAGATGACTTGGCATCTAGATCTCAGTCACTCATGCCAGAAATGCTGGAATTTAATTCATCGTCTCAGCACAGCTCAAAAACCACCAGCCCGATGTCAACCACCTGTCACACAACCAAGCAACCTGCAGTCTGTTGAATGTGTCTGACATGTTTATTATCTGGGGCCTTTGACAACAAGTCCATCATGAATGGCATCAGTTCCGTTGAAGAAACACAACTCAGCAACTTATACAGCTGTTCATAGCCACAGAGTTAGACAGAATTCTAAGTGACATTAAAAGTGACACTACTGCTGGCTATGACAACCTATTGCCACAGTTCCTGAAATACCTTGGGACTTGTGCTCATGAGTGGCTGTTCTTTACAAGAGCAACTGCCAAAGACATGGTGAATATCAAAATCATTGCTCTCCTGAAATCAGGGAGAGACCTGCATAATGTTGCAAGCTATTGACCGATATCTCTGTTGTCTGTGCCATTCAAGGTGCTGGAGTAAACACTGAGCAACCAGGCTTTTGGAGAGGTTGGAGCACCTGCAATCAGGGAGTACCTTTGACAACATTAATCGAAAATTGTTTTCAGAAAAACCTGTAGATGGGAGCCATATTTCTGGACCTGATAGCAGCATGTGGCCTGGTCTGGCACATGGGGCTCTTAATCAAATTGTCAAGAGCACTCGCAGCAGTAGAAGCCAATGTCATTGACCTTCTCCTCTGCTGTTTTCCAAGTGCACTTGGGAGACAGAGTTGGCACATGGAGAAGACAAACCAGTGGTCTACCCCAAGGCTCTGTGCTGGCACTCGTGCTTTTCGACCTGTACTCAAATGACCTTCCACTTACCCAGTCCTACAAGTTCACATAAGCAGATGACATTTCCTTAGGCATCCAAGCACAGTCATTTCCTGAACTTGAAGATGCCCTATATATTAACTTGATTAAGATGGCCAAATACTGTAGTTGGTGTCATTTACAACCAAGTGTGACCAAGACAGTTTCAAGTGTGTTCCACTATTACAATGCCAGACCAGCCCAATAACTGAATATCTTTCTCAATGGGCATCGCTAGAAACATGAATCCCACCTCAGAATAACCCTTGATAGCTCTCTTACATATCTTAACCATCTGAAGAAAACTGTGGCTAAGGTGAGGTCTGTCAGAGGGTAGGTACACCCTGTCATGGGGTGTGTGGTTACAAGAGAGGGAAGAGGCTGCACCACTGCTGGTTAGGCCTGGTGAGAACGTCTGTTACAATGAAACAGGTTAATACGGACTAATGGCCGGAGTCAATAAAGCCACCCCTCCATACAGGGCAGCGTGGCCCAATGGCCAGAGTCAATAAAGTGACCCTTCCACTCAGGGCAGCGTGGCCTACTGGCCAGAGTCAATACAAGAGTCCCTTACAGTTGGGATAAGGTGGCCTAATGGCCAGAATCATTAAAGCAACCCTCACCGTCAGGGCAATGTGGCCTGATGGCCAAAGTCACTACAAAAGCCCCTCACAGTCAGGACAGTGTGGCCCAGTAGCCAGAGGCAATAAAATCTTATCTCTTTGTGGTGTTGCATAGCCTATTGGCCCATTGGGGAAGTGGTGTGGCACCCCGGGTAGGGGGACTCGGGCCCTCCCTGATCCTCCAAGTCCCAGCCCAGGACCCTGGCAGTGGCGGGGTTACTCACCACTAAGTCAGTGGGGATCCTCCCAAAACATGCTGACAGGGTTCCCGGTTCACCCACCAGAGCAAAGTCTAAATCCCTTGGGCTGCTTCTTACCCTGTCGTCACTAGCAAGGGTCCACAGCTCCCACGGGTCTCTGGGGTCCTCATAGCTCCAGATGGCATGGCCTCCTTTCTGGGTTTGCCTGGCAGCCTGGAATCCGTCTAGGGCCCTGCATGCCTTGACTTTGGGGTTGGGGCCTGTAGCAGCTCCCTGGAGAGAGTCTGCATCCTCTCCCTGAAGCAGCCTGCCTAGACTGAGTTTGGCTCCTTCCTTTTATACCTGGCCTCTGTGCTGAGTTTGCCCTGCAGAGGCGAAGGGACGTGGCTTCCTCAGCCTGCAATGCACAGTTAACCCCTGCAGAACAAGGGCAGGGTAGGTGCACCCTGTCACAAGGTCACATAAACTGCTTCTAAGCAAACTGGCCAGCACTTCATGTGGAGCAAATGCTCAAACTCTCCAGTCACACTCTCTGTCACTCGACGGCAGAATACTGTGCTCCAGTCTGGCTCCATTTGTCTCACCTCAAACTGGTTGACACACAACCATATTCAACCATGTCCATTGTAACGGGGATGATTCGACCCACACCATGTTAAGCCACATCATTCCCACACACATCTGTCTTGAAGCTGCTACCGCCAGAATGATTGAAAAGATCAGGGCAAATCTTAGCCTACCACTATACACAGAGTTCTTCAACCATCCAAGAAAGTGCTTGTTGTTGAGGCACCTGTTATAGGCTCACTTTTCCTGCCGAGGTTTCTCTTCAGTGTCACTGTGGCATGAAGAATGGGCTGCAGCTGATATCAGAAACCAATCTCCTATAACTGACCAGACCATGCATAAGCCCATCTTTGATTTGCCATGCTGCTCATTGGCTTTTCTGAACCAATTTGGAATTGGCCAGGATTGTTGTGCAGCCAGCCTTCACACCTGGGGCTAGTGAAAGAATCCCACATGCAGCTGGGGCCAAAGACAAACAGTGTCTCACATCACTGATGACTGCCCTTTGACCAGATGTAATGGTGATAGGAGAGTTCTTCACTTCGCTGATGAGGCTGCCACAAATTGGCTTGGCAAGCTCTCTGCATCTGATAAAAAGGTTATCTGTAATCCTATCAGGCTGTTCACGTTATTAGGGTCTAACTGGAAAATGGAGAGAAACAGTAAGTATATGTCACTGTATGGACAGATATGCAGGATGCAATTATATGTTCTGTATATCTGCACATGCACTAACATTAATAGTCCCGATAGTACAGGGAGAGATGTTAATGGAGAAACAGAGGCTCAGACAGTTTAATGTGCTTGGGAATGGTGAATGAGTGATATACTCAACAAGTATGTTTAAGTAGAACTACCTCAAAGTTGTATGATCTGCAGCTGAGGACCTGAGACTAACACCATGAGTGGCGACCTAGTTCTATAGAAAGAAATCACTGCACCATTTATGTTTTACTTTGGGTCACTTTGAGTGAGGTATGGTATGTTATTGGCACTTGTCTTTTCCATCCAAGGCAATGTAGCTAAGAGGTAATGGGAAGACTTTTATGGAACATTAACTGGCTTCACACTATATTTTTCAAAGTCTTACCTTTAAAGTTTTCATTCTGTTTCCTAGAAAACTGATGAAAGGGATTAGCTGACAGCAAGTAGCCTGGTTTGTACTGACATCATACTTAGCCGCAGCTCAACGTGACAAAATCCAGTCATTTGTCCAAACTCATTTATCGATTGTATCTACTGTTTTATTTCAATTTATGGGAAAATATTTAAAATTGCAGCACCTTTTAAACTTGCTTAAAAGATTAAATCAAATAAAGATAAATCCAACAACCAACTCACAGCCACAAGTCTGGGAGCCCTCTGGATGTCATAGCCACAACAGTTCCCCCTTCTTCTCCTCTGACACACACATACATATACCCCATATGGGACTGCCCCATCATTGGGGTGAGTCCTTTTAAGAGGGGTCCCCTACTCCAAGCTTAGGGGTAGGAACAGGTTGGGAGCCACTGGGATACTGTGCTCCAGCCTCCACCTTCCTCCTCATTCCTCCTCACCAGCCAAGAGCGTGCCACCATGGGGAGGGTTGGGGGTTAGTGAATCCCTCTGAGAGTGGCAGAACTTGGGGAAGGGTTGAGAGGTGTTGATTTTTGTTGTTGTTGCTGATGTCACTGGGTTGGGGAGGGGACTGACTGGTGAGAGAAGATGCTATGAAGATGAGGAATGTGTGTCTCTCAAGTTGTGAGGAAAGCCACATATTATTCTATTATTAATGATCATTTATTTATTATTTGTATTGTATTATGTATTAAAATTTATTATTTGTATTATGGTAGTGCCCAAAGTTCCTAATCAGAATTGGGTGCCTGTATCTAGATGGTGCTGTTCTAGCTTAGAAGATGGTGTAGCTCCTGAGCCAAGGTAAAACTTTGAAACAATAGGTTGCTGACAATGTGTGATCTTTACTAAACCCAGAACTAAAGCTATTTTTGAATATCACTTCTAGTTGCTTTTTAGGGTGATAATCAGACTGCTGTGTGACTGTCATGGTTATGGGGCTGCTTATACCTCTGTCCCCTCTCTGAGGGCAACCCCTCAGGTGTTAGGCCTCGTGTTGTTTGCAGAGCTTCAAGTCTTAGCCTGGGATCAGGGTGCAACACCCCATCTATCTCAATATTTTATTACCGACAGGTCCAGCTGGACACCTGAATTTCTTCTTGTCAAGTGCTTATGACCAGTGCAATACACTGACATAGAGCCTTCTTAAAACAAGTAGGTTTATTTAGCAAATGGAACAAAACATAAGAGAAAATGATTTTAGAGCAACAAACAGCCTACTTACATGGTTAGATTAATCTAATCTTACAGTTAACTACAAACTGTGTTAGATGAGCTTCCTTCTTGAGCTCCAGGAACAGAAGAGAGCCCACAGTAGACGTACCCTTAGAGAAAAAACAAACATCAGAGCATCCCAGATTTGAACAGAACAACTGATCAAGACCAGCAGAAAGTCTTCAGAACTGCTGGACTACTAGCAAGCCCAGGGACTGTTGGGACCCAGCCTGGTTTCAATTTGCCTTCCAGCATTAGAGTACACCAGTGGAGTGTGATCTGCACCAGCCTGTCATACATTTACTGGACCACATGGACCCTGCTGTAGCACACTAAAAGTTCCATAGTGGTCCGCACAGGCCAGTTAGTATGCAACTCACTAGTGCAGACTAGAATTTACACCCTGCTGTAACAGATTAATACACCATGCAGACAAGTCCCCAGTCTATTTTCCCCCTCTCAGGGAAAACACCTTTTTTACAAAACGCCACCCTCACTGTGTGAACCTGAGCCCAGTTACTGTCTATCTTAATGGCTTTTGCTACAGGGCCTATGTATGATTTTTTCCTTTTGCCTGAGACTCTTTTTTTCCATTAGTTAGCTTGGCCATGCAAGACGATGCCTCAGTGATGGTTGCTCCATTGTCTGGCAATTAGAGGGTGCTGAAACTGTCTGCTTCTTCTGATGTTGAAACACACCGCCTCAGAAATCCAATGCATAAAACACATTTTGGAGCATAGATCAATGTTTATTAGCAAGCCCCCCCTACATCCATCAGAGTGACACTCATGAAATTGTGTTTGTCTCTTGCCTCACTTACAATACCTCTTTGTATGTCAAGGTACAGGAGAAAATCTCTGTATGAGCGAAGCTCTTACAGTACCTATTCATATTACTCACTGTATCTCAAAGCTTCTTTTCATTCTGTTAGGTACTGGATTACATAAGTATTGGCATCCCTCTCCTTTCTTTAGTAGTATTCCCATTACAGCATCCAGCTCTTCTGAAGATTTTCTGCTGGTCTTGATCAGTTGATCTGTTCAAACCTGGGCTGCTCTGATATTTGTTTTTTCTGTAAGGGTATGTCTACTCTGGGGTATGTCCCGGTCTGGGTAGACAGATTTGTGGTAGCACTGCTTGAGGTAGTGTGGTAAAAATATCAGTTGCAACACAAGTGACATCTCCGGCTAAACACCGAAGTCAAAGGCCGCCTGACTCCCGGGGTCTGAACTTCAGTGCTTAGCCTGATCTGCTGCCCACGCTGCAATGACCCTGCTGCTGTTTTTAGCATCGTCAAGTGCAAGTCTCTCTACCCAGGCTGGGAAGCAAACTGCCACCTGTTTTGTAGGCTTATCCCATATGTTTTGCCAATACTTATGTACTTGTGTTTTCTAGATCAAATCTCATTTTATCTCCTTATTGTGCTCCAATCCTCTCTCTAGGTCTCTTTGTGTTGTTTCATTTTCATGATGTATAAAGAATATGATAGAAAATAATGGGATGTCTTTATATGAACTGATGGTCGACTGAGTTTGAGTACATTTTTGGTCACCCTCTTTGAAAATAGACATAGTGGAAATAGAAATGGTCCAGAGACTGGTGACAAAAAGTGATCAGAGGCTTGGAAATACTCCCATGTGAAGAGAGACTGAAATGATGAGTACAGTTTATTGTAGAGGGGAAATGAATAAGAGGACAGAATGTTTACGAAATAATGGGTGGTACAGTAAGGTATTGAGAAGGTAAATTAGGCATTTCTATTTACCTTTCTCATGTAAAATAAAGAAAGAAAAGAAAGCAAAACAAAAAAGTTCTGAAGAAGAATTCTGTGTAGCTCAAAAGTTTTTCTCTTTCACCAACAGAATTTGGTCCAATAAGAAATATTACCTCACCCACCTTGTCTCTCTAAATAGAAAGGAGACATTCAGCGAAAATTAATTGGTCCAATAAAAATATATTGGAGGAGGAAATTTTCCCCATGGGTTGGTTACATAATTATCCATTGTGGCGTTTCTTGAAATTTCCTCTGCAGCATCTGGTACTGGTCAATATTAGAAACAGGATAGTGGGCTGCCAGTCTGACCTGGTGGCGTCTTGGCCAGGTGGCAAAGGAACAAATCCAGATCACTGCCACTGTGTGATCATTAAATGGGAGCTGGGACTCTCACTAGGCTCCCAGGTTGTGAATTTATGTGGCAAATGGTGGTATGTGCATTTTGTATACATTTAGAACTAATTGCTGCCCAGCCAACCTTTCCATCATGTAGTTTGAGGGATTTACAGTTTTAGTATCTGTTTCAGTTCAACGCAGCCAGCTTCTCCAGTAATTCACTTTGAAGATAATTACTAAAGGTGATGTTTTCTGGTTAGTCACATCAAATAATCACAGTTGCCCGGATGGTTTTGGGTCTGTTTTTTTGTTGGAGGAGTTAGAGGGGAGTTGCGGGGAGGGATGCAGACTTAGTGGATCCAGTACATCAGAACACCATGGCTCCATGTTGACTCATTCTTTTTTTCCCCTGAACATTCCTCATGGGGGATTCTTACAGATCTCCTTTTGCAAGAAGTTCTGGTACAGGAACGGGCACTATGCAGAAGTGCTATATAAATTGTCTTTGCTAGGAGAGGACAAAGCAGCTTGGGTTTTGTTGTAGGTTTTTATTTTGTTTTCTCTTCCCCATTTAGGAGACTTAGAGGGCACATTGTGACTTTTGTCAGAGAGAACTTCTGTACCTCAGGATATAAAAGAAGGCATGCAACTTATCAGAAATGCTTGTTATTTACAAAGCCGTCGCCTTCCACTTGTTGCATTAGTGTGTCATTCTTCAAAGTCTTCCCTGAAGAAGTGCATGCTATCTACTGACAAAAGTGCTGCTGAGACTTGTCACAATGTTAAACATTTATACCTTCTCTTTATTTTGCCCTTCAAAATACTGTTTGTGGAAAAACTATGGAAAAATAGGGATATAGCAGAGAACTGGAATAAGGCAGGCTTGGTACAGACTTTGGAAAAGGGAAGAAACAAAAGCAATCTTGCAATTCAGTATATCTAACTTCAGTCCCTCGTAAAGGAAAGAAACAAACATAAAGCAAAAAAATATGTATGCAGCTAGAGGATACTGGAACCAGCAAGATGGGTCTCTATATAACAGATTATGGCCATAAAGTTAATGAGTTTTTTTCTAATTAATTTACAGAAGATATAATAGATATAAGATCTAGACAGTTGCTTGTACCTCTTGAAATGTTATTTGAATTGGATTGGATTGGCTATGATCATACGCCATATGGACTGCAACTGGTTGAAAGATGGGCAAAGATAAAGTAAAAAGCAATGTATCAAATTGGAATAAGTGTCCAAGGAGATGCTATAGGGATCAGTGTTAAATCCATCTTGGTTTGATACTCTTACAGCATGTCAATAAATTTGATACTAACTTGGGAGGTGTTTCAAACACTGCTGAGGATAAAGGAATAATAGAAAATGACTAAACCAATTGGAAATATGGACAGGAAGTAACAACATGAGAGAGTGCCTTGGAAAATGAAGGTCTGTGACACAGATATTTTCAGTTAAAAAAAATCACTAAAGGTACATTTAGGACTTTATAGGGGAGGAGGCAAGAAGCCTCCTCCACTTTGCATCCAACACAGGGGCCATTCACCATCACAGTCTCTGACCTAGGGGTTGCTCCATCCATGCAGCCCTGGGATTCATCACCCCAAAGGAGGCAGGGAGGGAGATGGAAGCCACGGCTCTACTCCTTCCTCCACAGTTGCATGACTGCACACTCAAAGAAGCAAGCTGCACTGCCTGCTGGACTTCATTTTTCCAGGCTCTATTTTTTCCATCCTATAGGATGATGCAACCTGCAGACTCCCCCTACACAATGGGGAGCTTGAGAAGGGACAACGCTCCACTGAAGGACAATCCCTATCCAAGCTCCTTTGGCACTGTATTGTTCTTCAGGTCTCTACAGAAAATTATGTATGTTCAGTTTTAGATGGGAGCTACCTCCTCTGTGCAAGTTACTCCTTTAGACTCCCTTAATATATTACTTGAGCAGATTTAAGTAGATCTATGAGGTGTAAATGAGTGTAAAGTCTAACTTATGTCACCTTAAACATCCCTTCTGAATCTTCCCTGATGCACGGAATGACTGTTATTAGCTGAGGAAGAATACTTTCTTACCTACTTGCAATTATGTAAGTAGATGGGACCCCATCTGGTTTGTATGTCTTGAATGAGCTGTTCAAGTAGGTCTTTGCATTTTATATTTTGGCAAGAGTCTCTCAAACTATCATCAAGTGACTAAAGTACATGTGCATACTGTGTACTTCAGATGATGTGGTCATTTCTTGATGTTCACTGCCAGGTAAACTCAACCTGATCAGATTAAAACAATAGGCAAGCAATGGATGGAAGTAACCTCAGAAAATCTGTATGCTTTTGTTTAGAATATATTGCTATCAGTGTCCGTCACTAGGAAACCACATGTGAGACCCTGTGATGGGATTAATCAGACATGCCAGCTGGTTTTGAATGATCTCAGTTCCTATAGTGTAAAGCAAGAGGAATTCTTCCCCAGTCTAGTACACTCTTACTTATGCTGTCAATCCTTGACCCAGAGCGCATTCTGTATAAGCACAACCAAATCTTGGACAAACCAGAATGACAGAAGGGTCCTAATTTCAGGTTCTGCATTTATGGGGGGAAACTGTATTTCTTCCCTGCCAACCCCGCAGCTCTCCCATGTTCCTAGGTTCTGAGACCTGAGCAGTAGCTAGGGAAACCCTGGAGTTTCCATAGCAACTACTCTCCAGTCACTATGCCAAGCATCTCTAGCCTACAGCCCTGTGGAGCTGGCAGAAGCAAGGAGCTGTTCTGTAGATGGGAAAGAGAAAGGGTATGAGCCCTGGGCACAGACAGGAGATAGTGTAGGCCTGCTATCTGCTCCAAGATGATGACGGAGGGAGAAGCAGGCAACTGTTTTGAAAATGCCTATTTTGAAAATGCTAACCCAGATAAGGATGATGTAGGACTTTCCAGGGTGAGAAGAAGGAACTGTAGCTTCGGTACATTGGGAAAGGGGAACTGGATTGTGTTTGGACAAAGGGTCATTGAACTTGGTGGGGACTCACAGTATAAGCATCTGAATTTTAAGATTCTTACCTGAACTAAATTTTAATGCATTTATACATTTTCTGTCCTGTGGGTTCTTAAAAACACAGTTAACTATGCTGGGGTCTTTTTACTGTGGGCCTCCTCTGCAGAAATGCACATAAGACAATATAGTAATCTGGTAGTAGCACAGAAAAAAATAAATAAAAAGGCATAGATCAAACCATCATGAATACAGGAAAAAATACACATGCACACAATAAACTAGGACTAACATGGGAAAAATGCACATAGCTGGATTTTTTTGTCTTGCATACTCACATGCATTTCTGCTATGTTGAAGTGATTTACTGTGTATATGTGCTGCATCTACAACTATGTGTAGGTAGAGTTGGCCATGTTATTTACTGTGGATAATTTACCAAATAATTTTTGGCTTATTACTTTGAATAAATTAATCTCAAATATATTTGACCAAATGAAATAGATGGTTGCGTATATAATTTATTTAATGGATATTGAGACAAATTATTTAGGCTGCATAGTCTTTCACTATTGGACCAGCCCTTTAGATATGTACTTTTATTGCATGTATGTTATTTTATGTATATTTTTGCTGTAGTAGGCTGTTTTGTTTTATGCACCTCTGCCCTTGCCATTGTGGACCCAAACTAAACAAATTTCCTCATTCTGGGCCAGATCCTCAGTTGATGCAAGTTATTATAGCTCCATTGATTTGGCACTACACCACTTAACACCATGTGGGGATCTGGCCCTAGATCTGTAATTATTAACCAGGGATAACTGTTTGCTTTAATTTATTTTTTTATGTAATAATTTATATAATGTTGAGATTGTAATTTCACCCAAAAGTGAAATGCCTACCTCCCAAGGTTAATAATACAGGCCGTGAAGTGCACAGAGTTAACAACACCAATGGAAGAGATGAGACTATACCTCAAAGCAGTGGTTCTTAACCAGGGGTACACATACCCCTGGGGATATACAGAGGTCTTCCATGGGGTACATCCACTCATCTAGATATTTGCCTAGTTCTACAACAGGCTACAGAAAAAGCACTAGCTAAGTCAGTACAGACTGAAATGTCATACAAACAATGACTTTTTTATACTGCTCTGTAAACTATACACTGAAATGTAAGTATAATCTTTATATTCCAATTGATTTATTTTATAATTATATGGTAAAAATGAGAAAAGTAAGCAATGTTTCAGTAATAGTGCACTGTGACACTTTTCTATTTTTATGTCTGATTTTGTAAGCAAGTAGTTTTTAAGTGAGGTGAAACTTGGGAGTACACAAGACAAATCAGACTCCTGAAGGGGGTACAGTAGTCTGGAAAGGTTGAGAGCCACTGTCTCAAGGTATCCTCCTTTTGTCCAGCATGCATTACCTCAGTGGTTACAGTAGATTGAAACAGGAGGGAGAGCTCTCACCATATCAGCTAAGGAGGAGGAAGGACAAAAATCCATTATATTTTTCTTGCTTTCATTAGAGAAGATACTATATGCAGAACAGTGGCATTTTTTCGAAAATTGGTTATGCCATGCTTGCCATGTCTGCTGTAGCATTAGGCTTCTATGCAGTGGGAGACAACTCTCCATGGAGAATGTTCAGTTTGTGTTATTCTGCTTCCAGCATTCACCTGTAAAAGCCTTCATATAAATCATAGTGCTATTTATTCTTTGGTGTATAATGTTTTATCTGTTTTTTTGCATTGTTTTGTATACAGTATAACTAGATCATGTGCCTACATGCTGCAAAGTTGGCATCCTGGAAAAAAACAATTCCCCATAAAGAACTGCACAGCATGCTGGAGAGAGAGTTTTACATTGTGGATTGTGGACATTTTAGTTCAGAATGCGGCAGGGCTGTGGTGGGAAGGACTCAGCTAGGACTCTTCAGGGATTCATTTTTACAATCACTGACATGTTGCCGCCCACCATGGAGCCACCTGCATTGGGGCCAAAACCACAAAGCCAACTAGCCCTGGTGTCAGTGCTTTAAAAAACAATTTCCCAGACCTTGCATTTATTTATGTATTTATTTTAAAAAAAAAAGCAGTTTGTCAAACATTTAGGGCTGACAGATGAGTCATGTTGTTGCAATGCAGGTAAACACTGCCATGAGTGACACCGACTGTGTCACTATGTGCGACATTAGGCAGAGAATTTGAGAAGACAGGTTCATGAAAAAAATATGAATGTTGTCAGACAACCCTGCATTTTTCATTATTAAAATCTTGAGTGAATTTAGTGCTCATGAAAGTGAGGGGCTAAGCTTCTCCACACATCTCTTTCAATACATCTCAGTTCTGACCTGCAGCTACTCTGCTATTCTAGTTATGGGCCTTGGGCAGACACTGCTCACCATGGCACATTGTGGTAGTTTTGTGAAATAGATAATGGAAGTCTCAGATGAGACCGACAAACTCATTTTCACTTGTGACCCCCAACAATGATTTAATCTCAGGTCCTCAGCAACAATAGGCTGGTACTAACAGAGTATAATGAACTGACGAGCAGCATGTGTACCCCTGTCCTCTTTCGGTTGGAATCGGAACTGTTCAGTTGTGTGCCACAGACCCGACAGTGTGAGCACCTAAAAAATGCTAACTATGGTTATTTGAGAGTGTTGCTTCTGTCTATTAATACTTATGAGATGCACCTCCTGAAGGCACTGTGCTTAAGGAATCTTCTGGAAACTGGTGTCTCCAGCCTCTCACAACACTGCATATTTGAAACAAAGGTAGGGTGATGTGACTCAGACTGGCCCAAAATGGCAGATGTGTGTGCTGACCTCCAAGTAGTAATCCTGCAGATTTTCTATGTGAGAACCCATGACTGCAAGGTTATGGTTGCTGCCTTAACCCTGGAAGAGTGATCCCTAAGACACTGAGGTACTGACACACTGGCTAATGCATTACATGTCTTGATATAGAGTTTAATTCATTTAGGCAAGCGGAGTGGAAATATTATTCCCTTTACATTGAATGCCAAAGGCTACAAAAAGTCAAAGTGCTGCGGGTCCATTGAAATAAACACTCAAAGGCCTCCTGACATGTAGGGTATTGAGTATAGTTCCTCAAGAATGAGAATGGGGTTTTGGGAAAAGTGTCTTTCACTCTTCTTCCAGATGTAACTGCAATTAAAAATGTTCCCAGCATTCTCATCATTTTTCCCTTACCATTTGCAATTCTGCAGTCTGATAATGAGCTCTCAAAGTGCAGGGGTACCCTTGCTGACAAGGTTCTTGCTACAATGGACCACCTCCCCTAGCTATGGTGCCTCCCTGAAAAGTGGCACTCCAGGAAGTCACCTATCTAGCCTATCTCTGAAACCTTCCCAGTTGCAGGGAGAGTTCAAGGTCCATAGTCCTCTCCTTTGCTCCTAGAGGAGGAGCTCTCAGGGACAGGGCTTGCTTCAGGGGTTTCTTCAGGCTCATCTCTAGCAAAACTCACAATATGTCTAGAAGACGAGAAGGAATATATTAGCAATAGAGCATTTTTAAATTGTAATAAATATATACCAATAACTTTATTTTTTTCCTGCCTTGTACTACGTCTAAGGCAACAATATTATTTCAACTTTCAACATTTGCTTATTTTTAATTGCTTTTTAACATACACAAAATAAAATTCTGCATAGAACATAAAAAAGATACTGTATCTCATTAATTTTCTGGCCACTTTAAGAAAAGGAGTCTATGCTTTTAAGTGAAAGAAACCAATTGTCCTTGTAAGTCTCCCATTGCTTGGCTAGAGTCCACTATTTGCAGGAGGTGCTGGTCACAACACCTGATTTATTGTTAGTTTGAGTGGAGTTACACTGCTTTGCAATTCTGATAGCTCCATTAGAAAATTGTGAGGTGGCATTAAAATTTTAACGGGCAATGGCCTGTTAGCATTTTGTCCCACTTAGCATCAGAGTGCCAGAGATCTGTAAGGAAACCTTATATTTTCATAAACCACTTTCACAAAAGCTAAGATTCCAAGGACTAAAGAACACACAAGAAAAATGATAAAAATGATTAAATTAAAAAATCAAACTCCATTCATTTTTTTATATTTATTATTATTTTTATTATATTGCTACATTCAGTATTTACCAAATTAAGGCTGTTTTTCTTTTCCTCAATGGTTGTTAAGGTTGACCCCTGTCAGCACAGAACACTAAAACTATCCTAGTTCTAGTGAGATTTTGTGAGTGTAAATATAATCAAATTCTCAGAAACCATAAATTGTGTTTATACATCACTATTGAACATTCTTGTACTTTCAATACATTGTTTTCCAGTGTATCAAAATGTCTGGGGACAATTTGCCTTCTTTATTTGATTATTTTGGCTTTCAGCATACTCTTTAGTTTACGTACCATAACAATATATGTTCTTTCTACATTGAGTCTGTGTGGGCAGATTTAATATCTGCATAATTTTAAAGTGTCTTCTTACAAAATGACCGTAAATGGATCTTTAACTCTGCAAAATCTCTGATAAAAAATATCTCTCACTAACACCAATAGGGATAGAAGGTGTGTGTTGACTTTGAAATTTGCTTTTACAAGTGCAAGTCCTCAGGGCAAAATAAACAATATGATTCCAGATTAAAAAAAATATACACAGGGGTGATAAGAAAATCGTAATGTGAGAAGAAAGCTGTGCTTTAGCAAACTAGGGGTATGTTAGTATGTTTTTTCTTATTTCTAAGTTTTGCAGTACCAAAATGCATGTTTAAATTATTGCATTTGACAAAGGAAAGACAAGGAAAAATGGTGCAGCATCTTTAATTTATCAGTTTACATGAGATGCAGGCAATTGCCTGTGGGTACCAGATTGTGATTTTTCTACTCAAGTACATTCTCATGTTTTACTGATGAGCTATATGCCAGACCCTTGTGTTCTGTATAGTAAGAGTTTCAGGGAACATCCTCTTCAATTGCTCTATCTCTTGTTTTGTTTTGTCACTAAACTCACTTATACTACAGAGGCATTGAGTATAAAAGAAGCTACTTTAATTCAATAGCATATCAAGGAGCCAGATTCTCTAATACTAGTAATACAGCTATTTTTGTGTAATGCTTTCCTTTGCACCAAAAGTGGTTTGACCATTGAGACAATATTCTGTCATACTTCCCATGAGATACACAGTTTTCTGACTTAGTGCTATATTAACTATAAAACATACAGATGACTACGTGTGAGTGTCTCCCTATATATACTCTCTATATATCCCTATATATATCTGCATATATTTATATATAAAAGAGATGTATGTATGTGTGTGGTCATATACTTATAACTCTAGATATAGATATGAAATCATGTGTCTGTGTGTGTGTGTATAAAATTGCCTGAGAAAAAATAAAGTTGCTCCCTTTTCCAAAGACATGAATGAAATGAGAATAAGAAAAGGCATAAAAGAAAATAAGTTGATCACCTAAGGAAACTGAAAATTCCTACCTGCTGTATCCTGAACCATTGAAATTGCAAGTTAAATGGCATTGGATTCTTGAATGAATCTAAAATGGAAGGATTAAACTGTTCCCAAGTACAGGGAACATTATTTGGAAAATTAAAACAACATATTACATCTGCTGTCAGTTTATCAATCAAGCCATCCCTGGTTCCATTTGATAGTCTTGGTTATCAGAAATCTCTCTGAAATGAGTAGAGGGATTTAAGCTTGCAGTGTTAAGTTCAAACTGCTATTTAATGGCCAAAGCCTGCTGAAAATGAATTTTGATGAACCATATGGAAACATAATGATAAATATTTGTTTAAGCCAAAAACTCTGTCTGCTGGACATGAGTTTGTGATGCTCTCTGACAATTTGACAGATCAGAAGCAGTGAGGAAAAATGGGGACTTTAAGGAAGGACATGTATGATATTTGCCCTGCAAATAACAGTTCCATTCCCTACTTCATATTTCTGGTGCAAATAAATGTGGAAGCCTGAAAATCCTTTTTTTATGATTAGGATCTGATGTTTTTTTATTCTAATTTCATCCAAGCTGGCATACACGCAGGAAAAAATTGCTGTTGGGAACAAAGAAACTAAGAACAGAGCCTGAAACCTTCTTTAGTTTCAGTGTCATTATCATTGGAGGATTTTTTTTTTTTTAAGAAATATGGTTTATCATTGTAGGAGAATTGCCATTGACAAGCCTGGTAATTAGCTGCATATTATTTTCAGCATAGTTCACATCCACACATCACAGGAGAGAAAATGGGAGCCTTAGACAAACAGAATCCTTGTAGAAGATCATTAGGAATCCCACTGTGACATGCCACGTGCAAACTCGTTGATTCAAATTAGTCATCTGCATTGTTCTATATTTTAGACTGCAGGAGGTATTAACTTATTTCACAAAACGACAATGGTTACACATTTATGGTCAGAGAAACATTCTGCATTCTCAGATGATACCAAAGATGACATTTTAATATGTACTCATTACAGAGTCTTGTTTGCAACACTATTTAGGGTTTCATCAAAGTCTAGGTAAGAAAACTCTATTTTCTTAGGGCTTTGTAACTGAGCTGTAAACATGTACGCTCAGTGAAACACAACACTGCATACAAAGTATTATCTTGGGCTCAGGGTTTGTAAATAATAATTCAGACAAAATCATTTGTGATGATGGGATGTACCGGTGAAGTGAATATATCATATTCCTGATTTTTGTGTATATACATACAGTGCAGACCCAAGCATTGTTAAGCCCATTGTGGTCTATGTAGTAAATTACAGGAGAAAACATGTTTTGTTTGTCACAGTCACAATAGAGGTCAAATACACACTTTAAAAAGCTATGTACAGATCGTACAGATCAAAGAGTAAATGTTCCTTTTTTGATGGCTATTTGATCCCCTTCATGTCCTTATGCAAAGTTTGTTTTGTGTTTTGTTAATGTCATTGTTTCTGAAAATGAAGTAGGTCATTCTCCCCAGTACCAGTTGGCGTATCTCAAGAATTCATGGCTCATATTCCCTGAGGATGTAAATTGGAGCAGATTCATTTATTTTACCGGAGCTGAGACAATTTACTCTAGCAGACAATTTAGCCTATTGTGTGAAATCTCACACTATCTCCGGACAAATTACTCGGTAATCTGAGCAAATATTTGGGTCTGCACTATACGGACAGTATATGTACACAATCCAAAACAAAACTTGTCTTTGCCAGGGGATGGGAGGGAGGTTAAAAAGAATGTGATTAATTATTATTTTCTAGGAAGTTGTCAACATTTTAATGTTTTTACAACATAGAGGCTTTTATTTAACAGAATTTCATATATGCTGAGGAATTATTCATATGTATTCTCATTCCTACGTGAACAAAAATCTGGAATCTCATATATTCACTTCCAGGGTACATAACATGACATGAGGGAAAGAAGAAATTTAAGGGTAGCAAATAGCTCAGGGGACTGGTAATGGCCTAGGTTGTTGGTTCAGCTCTAATCCAGGTTGGTAGTAACTGCGATTATCGTCATCTAATGGCTGTTTGGTGATGTATATGAAATGAGTTTTTGTTCTCAGTGTAGTTCCTTACAGGTGCCCATATCACAGCTGAGCTGGTGGCAGTCTCAGTAGCATGACCAAGGTCTGACCAGGCCTGGAGATTGACCTGCTTTCCTGTACCAGGGCAGGACTGAGGCACTTTGGCAGGACACTGTAGGAAAATCTCCATTGCCATTACCTGTCTTGTACCCGTTCTAGAGATAAAAAATATTTTACTCTTGAGGCTCCGCAACAGGAATCTTTCACGAGCATGTATTGCTTCTTATTTACTAAACGACAAAGATGAGATCCCTGCCTTAGCAATCATATGAAAAAGAAGTACAGGAATTCACAAGACAGTATGTAAGAAATACCTGCTTATATGTCTGATTTTATTTGATGATAAGTACGTGTTTTTAGTTGCACTTAAATACATTAAAAGAGACAAATTCCCATAGCAGCTTGCAAATCTTTCATGCAGACTATGTATGATGATGATAATGATGATGATGATGATGCAGCTTCTAATATACAAAAGGAGAGATTCACAATTCACTGATGGGGAATATCAGTTTTCTCTCTGTACTTGCCATTTGCAATAGCATTGGAGGGAAAGTCTGTTTCAATCAGCTAGGTCTGCTAGTCAGATATTCACCTTGAGCAGACTGTTGTTCATATATTACATTGCCCTTCCCTCTGCCATATCATCTGAGTATGCTAGCTTAGCATGAATGTGTAACTCAGTGGCCTCTTAGTGCTTTGGCATGGTTTTGCCGGCTCGGAGGCTGCACAATATTGAGGAACCTGCAAGAGTCCTGTACAGCTCTTGCTGCTGCAAAGGATTGCTAAATAACAGTTTATTTGGACTGCCACGCCCTATGCCAAAATCTCCTCCAATTTAAATTCATGAGCAGAATCCTTTGGACAAATGCTACATTTTAATCAGAAAGAAATCATACAAAGTCATATACAAAACTGTACATTTTTACGTATGCTGCTCATCAATTTAGAAAAATGAGAGTTAAAAAATCATGTTATTTATGGACTCTCCAAGGGCAACCGCACTGTAAAGGGACTGGTGTGTCTATATAATAAACACAAATCTATGTGCTTAAGGCACTAACTGGCAATTATGTATAGTTTTGATTATGGGTATTTACATTTCCAGAAAGGAAATATAATTACTAGGAAAGTTACATTTTTTAATGCTTGCCTTGTACTTTTGGACCTGGGTTTCAATTTAGCAGAGATCCAGGAAATTTTGATCAGTGTAGATACATTTATAAATGTTTGTGCTAAGTATCTGGCGGGTAACAGCACTTCTACAGAGGATTATCTGGATCTGAATTACACATGATACTAATTACTAAGTAGTAAAGCCAGTAAAGGAAAAAGAAATCCAAAGAGAAAATCTAGCATGTTTTTTCTACGACAGGTGATAGATACTATTTGTAGTATGATTATTTTACATTATTTATGGGACACTATAATTGTGATAGGTGTGTATAATATATATGTAAGGGGACTGTTGCTCCCTTACTAATATTCAGTGGGGGTGTTTTAGTTGCTAGCTCCCAGTACTAAAAAGGGGGAAGGGTCGATGGGGAATCAGGACCCTGAGACTGACAGCCCCCAGGAACAATGGGGAGAGGCCAATGCTCCAGGTCAGCCTGAATGACAGGGCAGGCAGGCTAATCAGGGAGTCAGGAGGCCAGGGAGGTCCCGTGCTCCATGTGAGCTGGAATTTCCTGGGTCAGACAGAGTGGGGCCCAGCTAAGGAGAGAACAGGGGCCCAAGTTGAGCTGGGGAGCAGAGCTGTGTCAGATCCAGAGGGACCAGACCCTGTCCTGGGAGCAGAGCTGCAGCCCCAAAGCCAGAGGCACAGCCCAGAGAGAGCAGACCTGTCCTGGGAGCAGAGCTGCATCAACCAGAGCCAGAGGGGCCAGAAAAGCAGCCCAGGAAGCAGGTCAGTGCTGGGAGCAGAGTCACAGAAGCAGCCCAGAGAGAGCAGACCCTGTCCTGGGAGCAGAGCTGCAGCAACCAGAGCCAGAGGGGCCAGAGAAGCAGCCCAGGGAGCTGGAGGCAGAGCAGCAGCAGCAGTGCAGAGACTGGGTGGTGCAGCTGGGGCTGGAGCAGTCTGGAGCTGGGTGCGGTGAGCAGCTGGGGAGACGAGGGGGACCCTGGGCAGTGGGCCCAGCACAGGGAGACGCCTCAGCCAAGGGGCTCTGCAGGCCAGGCTTGGATCATAACCCTGACAGGGCGGGGGCGACACTGGGAAGAAGGGTCCTACCACTCAGAGCCTGAGAGCGTGTGGCCACCACCAGAGCAAGTGTCCAACCCACAGTATCCCTGCAGCAAAGCCAGGGCCTGAGAGGAAGGCCTGGGACTTACAAGGAACAGACTGTGAACTGCCCTGACATTCCAGAGACACTGTTTGTGATGTTCCCTGCCACAGAGCGGGTTGATGTTTCCTTTAACCTTTCTCATTTTTCCTTATTCTTTTTAAATTTAATTGTTGATTAAATAACTTGCATTTGCTTTAACTTGTATGTAATGGTCAGTGGGTCAGAGAAGTGCCCTGTGCAGACAGAGTACCCCGGAGTGGGGACACCCTAGCCCCTGTCCTAGGTGACCACAGCAGGGTTGGGGGTCGAGCCCCCCAGGAATCCTGGGCCCAGCCTTGTTGGGGTTACGAGGACACTGCCAGACAGGAGAGTGGAAGGGGAGTCCTCAAGGGCAGGGAGGCCACTGGGTAAAGGAAGTGGGAGCGAGGACTCAGATCCTTTCGCTAGCCTACTTCACCGGGGTAGTGCAAAAGCCAGGAAAGTTCCCCACAAGAGCAGGACTACTCCCCCGCTTAGATAATCATGTAATATACTATATACCGTATAGATGTAGAGAGATTGAGAACATTTGGTTTTAATTCCTACATATTTTTATTGGGAAAAGTTAAATCACAAGAGAGATGAAAATAAAGGGAAGGAAGAAAGGAAAGACTATTAGAAGCAATAATAGAAAAAGGAAAATTAGGCTAATATTGTTAATAAATGAAGGATTAGGAGATTCACACAAACAGAGATTTTAATAAATGATAGAGAAAAAAGAAACTGAAGCACTTTTAAATTTAATAAACAGTTCATAAATTAGAGAATCTGTCATGTAGTATTAAAAATCACACTTAGCATTTAACTGAGTAATATATTATTAATATATGTTATGATATGTGATGCACTATGGTGCTAATAATTTATATTTGTGTAGACTTCTAAGTCTAGATTCTATCATTAGTAAGCCTTATAGTTTTTTCAGGCTTTCCTGCCTTTAAGTTTCATTTAGTGATCAGATATTTTCCCTTGTATAAACTATCTTTTGAGGTCATGACTATATTGCTGGATTCACTGAATTATTATAGAGGAGTGTAATTTGTAGAACCTGAAGAACATTATAAAGTTCCCAGTACTTAAAGATAAAGCATTTTATTTTTAAATGTCTAATGCCTGGTGTGGGTTTTAGTCAGAGGTCTCTCTCTGGCTTTACAGTAGTTGTAGT
This sequence comes from Lepidochelys olivacea, assembly GCF_965140295.1. Classification (NCBI taxonomy): domain Eukaryota; kingdom Metazoa; phylum Chordata; order Testudines; family Cheloniidae; genus Lepidochelys; species Lepidochelys olivacea. Next base: position 54,596,012 of record NC_140412.1, read on the forward strand.
TAAATTGTCAGACTAATGTAGGGACTAATGTTTGTAAAAAAGTTCTGTTTGTAACAAATGTTTGTAAAATGTTTGTAAAAAAAAATGTTTGTAAAAAAGTTCTGTCAAGAAAAACACTACTTTTTCATGTGAAATTGCTTAGAACAGAGTAAAATAAGGCACATCTGTCTGCTTTTATTTTCTCTTCTCCTAAGCCCTCCTCTTTGCCTCTTCTGGGCTCTTCATCACAAAACCTCTGTCTTTATGTTTCCTTCCTACTCTATCTTCTTATATCCCACCTATCCCTTTTACTACGCCCACTCTCCCCACTTCAAGCATCTCTAGCCTACCCAGGATTTCACTGTGAATAGCATGCTAGTCTGAATGAGCTCGCCTTCCTTCAGTCTGACTCACTGAATGGTGTGTTAGTTGTTCCACATATCCCTCCCTATCTACTAGTAGTTATAACAAATGTTAGTTTGTGTAGGTTGGTTAGAAAAACATCTGTCACGGTTGGTACTACCTCAGCTTGGGGGCATGGACTAGATAACTGCCAGCCCTCCATTTCTATGATTCTATGTACATTTACTAGGAATTGCTCCTAAAGTGGCACCATCATATCCCACATCCCCTCATACATACCTCCAGCTCCTAATAGATCCAAGGAGGAGTAGCTCTAAGGACTCTTCCAAACTCCCATCTCCTGCATGGTAGCACCATCAGAATGGGCAATTGTCAGGCTGTCAGTGGACAGATTTTCAATTTGATACAATAATATAAGGTTCTGGTTTAAAGAGGAGCTGCTTTAACAGCCACAGGCTGAACAACCAAAGTAGGATAAACCGTGTACTGGGGCAGTCAAAATTCTTCTAGTAATCAAAGAGAATGTGGTGCATAAGTGGCCCATGTATCTAAAGGGCAAAGAACAGATTATTCTGGAAAGACAGGTAACCGAATGGAAACATTATTTTGATTACCTATAATGTGACTGGGATGGGAGACTGACTAGATGTACATTGTGCAGAGTCCCATAATCAGAGCAGGCCAAGGGAACCCTGTCACCCCCACCACAGCCCAGCCTCGAGACAACAAGAGACAGTTCCACAGCTGCTTCTAAGGAACCTAGCCAAAAAAGAAACCATAGAGCCATCAAGAGATCCAGATGTCGCTGCTACTATTGGAAAGAGATACACCAGAGTTTGTCATCTGAGTATTACAACTGCCAAACGTGACTGCCTTTGGCCACAGCTGGAAGGCTAGAGAGCAGAGAGAAGAGTAAAAGCAGCACCAGCACAGTGGGAGGCAGCTACCAAGTTAATGCTAAAGTAGTATATACAGACAGTTCTCAATTTGCTTTGTAATTGTTTTGATCCGTTGGAAAATAGTTGTGCCAATAAAAACTTAATTTGTAGCTGTGTAACAGTAAGTGTGCCATCGAGTGTGGTAGATATGCAGTTTGTAGATTTATGATGAGCGAGAAGTGGGTGTCTGTGGAAGACTCAACACAAGGAAAACAATAACTAGACTAATAAAGTTTTCTTGTCTGTTGTAAGGCATTGATTATACTCCATAACCACAGCCCACCCTTTTCACTGGATAACATTAGAAGGAATAAGCAAATGACAAGAGAATGACATGCTGGGTGGACAAATGAAGTCTTTAAAAACCTCCTGTTTTTTAAATCTTTTTTTGAAAATACACGAAATAAGATGCTTTTGAGCACAAGCAAAAATAGCAACTTTTTACATCTATACCTCTTCTTACTGGGCCGGTATAGAAACATCATGAGACTTCTGCTATATAGTCCCCAATGTCCCAAGAATGAAAAAAAAATCCATAAAAAAATGCACTTCTCTAAAGGCCTTTTGCCCCCATGTCTGTCTTTGACTATTTTGTAGCTCCCTTGTAGGGGCATGAGAACATCCTGCAGCAACTTTCTATAAGTGGTAATCTCCCCAGGAAAGACTTGAACTCAGCAGTGCTGCTTCTCATTCTCTGACTCTACAATTTTTTTTGCTACCTCCAGGTTTGTGTATATGTCTTTCATTCTCTTTTCACACTTAACCTTTCTCTCTCTTAACCAGCCATCTCTTCACTCCAGCAGCCATCACATCAGATAAAATGTTATATCCAGGGCTTCATGGGCAGCTCACGGCTGGCAGTTCCCCAGGAGCTGCAGTCTTGGCCAGTCTTACCTCCATCACTTTGTGGGCTGCCCTGTCCAGCTTTGGGCATCACGTTCAGCTATCAGAACCCAGTGCTAACAGAAGGCATGAAGTGAATATGGTCCACTGCATATAATAGTGATGAAGTTAGGAGTATCACTCAGGGCAGAATGGCTTTTTATCTTTCCAGTTCAATTTACTGAACAGCTACGTTAATTGGCTACTTTTCATATAGTAAAAGCCTTCTTGAAAAGCACATCCCATTTGCATTCACCAAATGTATTTCATTTATGGTTTATAATGTATTTCCATTCAGTAGCTCATATAAAAAATAAAAATTAACAATAATGTAACAATAACTAGAGAACTGATTAATTTGATGATGCAAGTTGCCCAGGCCCAGTGATAGTTCAATTTGAACTGTAAGTTTGTTATATTGTGGGATTTTTAGTCTGTTCTTAAGCTTATTTTACTGGAACATGTTGAGAAAACCTTCAAGAAAACCCAGTTTTGACTTCAGGGATCATACCAGTTGAAACTGCCAGGGCACGGTGAAAGGAGTGGCATGTTGGAAATGGAGGTGGATTATTGGGAGAACAAGAAGTAAGATGGCATTAGAGGAAAGAAAGGCTCCTGGTAACAGAAAGAGACTTTAAAAGGGTGCAGAGTAACAGCCGTGTTAGTCTGTATTCGCAAAAAGAAAAGGAGTACTTGTGGCACCTTAGAGACTAACCAGTTTATTAGAGCATAAGCTTTCGTGAGCTACAGCTCACTTCCTCAGATGCATATCGTGGAAACTGCAGCAGGCTTTATATATACACAGAGAATATGAAACAATACCTATTCCCACCCCACTGTCCTGCTGGTAATAGCTTATCTAAAGTGATCATCAGGTGGGCCATTTCCAGCACAAATCCAGGTTTTCTCACCCTCCACCCCCCCACACAAATTCACTCTCCTGCTGGTGATAGCCCATCCAAAGTGACAACTCTTTACACAATGTGCATGACAATCAAGTTGGGCTATTTCCTGCATAAATCCAGGTTTTCTCACATCCCCCCCACCCCCATACACACACAAACTCACTCTCCTGCTGGTAATAGCTCATCCAAACTGACCACTCTTCAAGTTAAAATCCAAGTTAAACCAGAACATCTGGGGGGGGGGGGTAGGAAAAAACAAGAGGAAACAGGCTACCTTGCATAATGACTTAGCCACTCCAAGTCTCTATTTAAGCCTAAATTAATAGTATCCAATTTGCAAATGAATTCCAATTCAGCAGTTTCTCGCTGGAGTCTGGATTTGAAGTTTTTTTGTTTTAAGATAGCGACCTTCATGTCTGTGATCGCGTGACCAGAGAGATTGAAGTGTTCTCCGACTGGTTTATGAATGTTATAATTCTTGACATCTGATTTGTGTCCATTTATTCTTTTACGTAGAGACTGTCCAGTTTCACCAATGTACATGGCAGAGGGGCATTGCTGGCACATGATGGCATATATGTACATGCCATGTACATTGGTCAAACTGGACAGTCTCTACGTAAAAGAATAAATGGACACAAATCAGATGTCAAGAATTATAACATTCATAAACCAGTCGGAGAACACTTCAATCTCTCTGGTCACGCGATCACAGACATGAAGGTCGCTATCTTAAAACAAAAAAACTTCAAATCCAGACTCCAGCGAGAAACTGCTGAATTGGAATTCATTTGCAAATTGGATACTATTAATTTAGGCTTAAATAGAGACTTGGAGTGGCTAAGTCATTATGCAAGGTAGCCTGTTTCCTCTTGTTTTTTCCTACCCCCCCCCCCAGATGTTCTGGTTTAACTTGGATTTTAACTTGAAGAGTGGTCAGTTTGGATGAGCTATTACCAGCAGGAGAGTGAGTTTGTGTGTGTATGGGGGTGGGGGGGATGTGAGAAAACCTGGATTTATGCAGGAAATAGCCCAACTTGATTGTCATGCACATTGTGTAAAGAGTTGTCACTTTGGATGGGCTATCACCAGCAGGAGAGTGAATTTGTGTGGGGGGGTGGAGGGTGAGAAAACCTGGATTTGTGCTGGAAATGGCCCACCTGATGATCACTTTAGATAAGCTATTACCAGCAGGACAGTGGGGTGGGAATAGGTATTGTTTCATATTCTCTGTGTATATATAAAGCCTGCTGCAGTTTCCACGATATGCATCTGAGGAAGTGAGCTGTAGCTCACGAAAGCTTATGCTCTAATAAACTGGTTAGTCTCTAAGGTGCCACAAGTACTCCTTTTCTTTTTAAAAGGGTGCATTGACATGCATTATCTACCAGCTGTGCCAAAATCTGACTGGCCAATGTGCAGCCCACACCAATTGTGTATCATTTTTTAGACTTAGTATATCCTGATGTGACGTAACCTATACCAGTGATCCTCAATCATTTCTAAAGTGTGGACATTTTCATAGACAGATTTTCTTATTCATCCCTCTCCATTCATGACCACATGGACCACTTTTCTTTCTGCCACAGACCATTCCTGTGGCAACTGCAGCAGTTGCTGATGTGGAAAAGTAGTGATAGGAAGCTATTTAATGTGGTTTATCACTGGAAAACAAGGAGGACATTTAGCACCTTGTGACCTGCCAGCTCTCCTTGGACCACTAGTGGTCCAGACACCACAGTTTGAGAACTTTTGAATGACTGTTTGTATTATGGTAAGACATAAGGGGCCCACTCAGGCACTTGATCTCCCATTGTGCTAGGCACTGTGGGAAAACAAATTAAAAGACAATCTCTTCACAAAGATGTTACAATCTAGGTTAGAACAAAAATGCACCAAGTGGATGAAACAAACAAGAAGAGTCAGGGAGAGGAGATAGATTAAAGAGGATATAACAATAAAATAAACATATATTAGCAAAACGAACATTAGTCCCAGGTCACCAACTGCTTAGCTATTGGTAGCTGGCAGTAGGCATCATGGAAGTGCTGAGTTTTAAGGAGGGATTTGAAGGATAGGTGATGGTGAGGTGTTTTTGTTGGGGAGTTTTTCCCATGTAGACAGGATGTTATGGACATGCTTATAGGAAAAGCTGAATGATGGGTAGTGATGGCTAGGAACGTTGGCAGAGGAAAGCCAGTGACTGACACCATGATGAGTTAGTAGACCAGCCAGGTAGTAGGGGATTAAATCATAAAAGGCCATGAAGGCAAAAGGAAGAAGCTTATACTTGATCTTACTAATACCTAGTTCTTTTATAGCACCTTTTATCAGTAGGTCTCAAAGCACTTTACAAATGAGGTCAGAATCATTATCCCAATTTTACAGATGGGGAAACCGAGGCACAGAGAAGTGAAATGACTTGCCCAAGCTCACCCAGCAGGTACAGAAGGACAGCCGATGCATGGCTGCAAAAAGGAGGGTGATATAGTCAAAGCAGGGAGCTAGGGAAATTACTTAAGCCGCAGCAGTTTGAACAGACTTGAGAGAAACAAGATTAGTGGCATTGAAACCAGGAAGTTACAGTGGTCAAGTTGTGAAGTGAGATATGGGCCTAGGCAAAAGTTTTGGTGGTCTGGATAGAGAAAAAAGGCCAGAACTTGGATAAGACATGGCAAGATTTAGACATGATCTGCATGTGTAGGTTTAGGTGAAGGATGTGTCAAAAATGACACTCGGGTTATGGGTCAAGCTGACATGGAGAAGGTGGTATTGCTCACAATGATACCAAAAGTGGGAAGAAGGCAACACATTGGGAGAAGGTCAAGAGTTTAGTTTTGGTCATTTTGAGTTTAAATTGTCTGCTGGACATCCACAAGTTGATGTTAGAAAGGTAGTGATGAGATTTTAGTTAAACTACACTGATGTCATGTTTTATACTGAAATGTAACATAGAATCATAGAATATCAGAGTTGGAAGGGACTTCAGGAGGTCATCTAGTCCAACCCCCTGCTCAAAGCAGGACTGATCCCCTATTAAATCATCTCATCCAGAGCTTTGTCAAGCCTGACCTTGAAAACCTCAAAGGAAGGAGATTCCACCACCTCCCTAGGTAACGCATTCCAGTGCTTCACCACCCTCATAGTGAAAAAGTTTTTCCTAATATCCAACCTAAACCTCCCCCACTGCAACTTGAGACCATTACTCCTTGTTCTGTCATCAGCTACCATGGAGAACAGTCTAGATCCATCCTCTTTGGAACCCCCTTTCAGGTAGTTGAAAGCAGCTATCAAATCCCCCCTCATTCTTCTCTTCCACAGACTAAACAATCCCAGTTCCCTCAGCCTCTCCTCATAAGTCATGCGTTCCAGTCCCCAAATCATTTTTGTTGCCCTCCTCTGGACTCTTTCCAATTTTTCTACATCCTTCTTGTAGTGTGGGGCCCAAAACTGGACACAGTACTCCAGATGAGGACTCACCAATGTCGAATAGAGGGGAACGAGCACGTCCCTCGATCTGCTGGCAATGCCCCTACATAGACATCCCAAAATGCCATTGGCCTTCTTGGCAACAAGGGCACACTGTTGTCTCATATCCAGGTTCTCGTCCACTGTAACCCCTCAGTCCTTTTCTGCAGAACTGCTGCCGAGCCATTTGGTCCCTAGTCTGTAGCGGTGCATGGGATTCTTCCATCCTAAGTGCAGGACTCTGCACTTGTCCTTGTTGAACCTCATCAGATTTCTTTTGGCCCAATCCTCTAATTTGTCTAGGTCCCTCTGTATCCTATCCCTACCCTCCAGCGTATCTATCTCTCCTCCCAGTTTAGTGTCATCTGCAAACTTGCTGAGGGTGCAATCCACACCATCCTCCAGATCATTTATGAAGATACTGAAGAAAACCGGCCCCAGGACTGACCCTTGGGGCACTCCACTTGATACCGGCTGCCAACTAGAGATGGAGCCATTGAGCACTACCCATTGAGCCCGACAATGTAGCCAACTTTCTATCCACCTTATAGTCCATTCATCCAGCCCATACTTCTTTAACTTGCTGGCAAGAATACTGTGGGAGACCGTGTCAAAAGCTTTGCTAAAGTCAAGGAACAACACGTCCACCACTTTCCCCTCATCCACAGAGCCAGTTATCTCGTCACAGAAGGCAATTAGATTAGTCAGGCATGACTTGCCCTTGGTGACTCCATGCTAACTGTTCCTAATCACTTTCCTCTCCTCTAAGTACTTCAGAATTGATTCCTTGAGGACCTGCTCCATGATTTTTCCAGGGACTGAGGTAAGGCTGACTGGCCTGTCGTTCCCAGGATCCTCCTTCTTCCCTTTTTTAAAGATGGGCACTACATTAGCCTTTTTCCAGTCTTCCGGGACTTCCCCCGATTGCCATGAGTTTTCAAAGATAATGGCCAATGGCTCTGCAATCACATCTGCCAACTCCTTGAGCACTCTCGGATGCAGCGCATCGGGCCCCATGGACTTGTGCTTGTCCAGCTTTTCTAAATAGTCCCGAACCACTTCTTTCTCCACAGAGGGCTGGTCATCTCCTCCCCATGCTGTGCTGCCCAGTGCAGTAGTCTGGGAGCTGAATTTGTTCGTGAAGACAGAGGCAAAAAAAGCATTGAGTACATTAGCTTTTTCACATCCTCTGTCACTAGGTTGCCTCCCTCATTCAGTAAGCGGCCCACACTTTCCTTGACTTTCTTCTTGTTGCTAACATACCTGAAGAAACCCTTCTTGTTACTCTTAACATCGCTTGCTAGCTGCAACTCCAGGTGTGATTTGGCCTTCCTGATTTCACTCCTGCATGCCCGAGCAATATTTTTATACTCTTCCCTGGTCATTTGTCCAATCTTCCACTTCTTGTAAGCTTCTTTTTTTGTGTTTAAGATCAGCAAGGATTTCACTGTTGAGCCAAGCTGGTCGCCTGCCATATTTACTCTTCTTTCTACGCATCGGGATGGTTTGTCCCTGTAATTTCAATAAGGATTCTTTAAAATATAGCCAGCTTTCCTGGACTCCTTTCCCCCTCATATTATTCTCCCAGGGGATCCTGTCCATCAGTTCCCTGAGGGAGTCAAAGTCTGCTTTTCTGAAGTCCAGGGTCCGTGTTCTACTGCTCTCCTTTCTTCCCTGTACATCAGTACATCTAAAGTGTAAGTTTTAAAATGTCTGAGCCTTGGCCTCTAATAAAGCTATATAAATCTGGTTATGCGTCAAAGTGAATGAGAATTTAGCTTTGTTTAAAATAGACAGAGGCTTTTGTAGCATAGAAATTAGTGCTAATTCTTACATGCAGTTGAGATATGTACAGAACTATGCAAAGTTACCCAGAGGCCAAGTGTAAATTAGAATTTTTTCTCTTCATTTTGGAATGAAAGAATAGAAGACATGTATGTGGCTGAGCTTTGTGTTTTCACAAATCCTGGCAACAGTATATAGGAATTCTGTGTCGCATCAGTGCAGTTTCAGTTGTGAACTCTAATGCTTTGAAATATTAGAGTGGAGTGTATCTTTTTGTGCTTACATTGGGTGAAACCCTCATTATTTCTGCATTTGTTAAAATATGGCTCCCTGTTCAACATACAGACAAAGCAAGAGGCTTTGATAAAACCTGATCTACATTCAGAGATTGGCTATGATCTCAGGTTTTCTGAAATGGCACATTGCAAGAGACACGGGAATTATAAAAAGTACTAAAACTGGACACTTTTAACAGCTTCTCTTTACTTTTCCTTACCACACTGTTTTCATTTACATACCTGAATCATGCCATTATTGCTTTTGCTCTTGCTTTTTCTGGCACTTCAGTGATTTATTACCTTTTTTTTATAAATAGTGTGCACTGTGCATCTATTGTGTCGACTTCCTGAATTAATATTCATGATCCTTCTTTTCAAGTTGCAGTTCCTCTGTTGATGTTTGCTTTGCTATCGTTCTATCAAATATATTTTAAAAGAAATAAAAGGTCCTTATGGTTTCAGAAGACTTTTGGCTGTATGTAGGCAGTTATCAGCCGTATGATATGTAATATTATACTGGTTTTATTATCTGGACAGATTTTTTTTTTTTGCTAACCTAACTTCTGCTGTCTGTGTCTTTAAAGAAACAGTGCATCCAGAATGCAGATTCCCCAGGTTAAAATGCACTTATGGTGAGCACCATTAAGACATGTTTACATTTGCTGCAATTCAGTATTTACTTTTACTATGGTTTTGCTGTATTTCATATATTTAGAACAGGAAATACCACAAGTACTATGGTAAATTTTATCTCTTTGATTTGTAAAAGTCCATATTTTTTTAAAAAAGGTTCCCAACTGTAAATTACTATCCGTAACTAAATCAAGTCCCTTGTTAAGACTTGACCACAAGAACTGAACTTCCCCTTCTCTCCACGAAAAATTACGTGCATGGTATATATGTATAAAACTTATCCCTTCCTCAGAAAATTCCACCTCCTTCATTTTTGTTTTTCAGATTGTAATCTGTTTGGGGCAGTGGCTGTCTTTATTTGTGGTTTGTGCTGCTCATATGACTTTGTTGGCACTTTAACAAATAATAATACTAATAATTAAATAACTGCTGTACATCTGCATTCCACAAATACTCTCTTCACCCAATCACAAATGTCTCTAGACTCACTGCAAAATATTTGTTGCACCCCTTACAGTTGTTTCTGTGGCATCATAGTTACGTTGTCCATTTGTCAATGACAGCACCAAGATTGCATCTACAGAATGCCACGTGACCCCTACTTCCCTTCCTTGCCTAGTACTATCACGTTGAATTCATTTGCAAGGCTCCTGGCTTGTTTACAGTTAAGTTCATCTTAGGATCCACTTCTGTTATATTGCTTGCATTGAATCTAGATGATGTGTATAAAGAAAAAAGACTGTTTGTTTTGTTCCCTTGCCTGTGTCTACTTGCCTGCCTGACCTTAGACTGTGAGCTTCTTGGGACCAGAACTGGCCCTTCTTGAATGTTTGGAATGGGCCTAGCAGATTAGCTACCCTAAACAAATAAGACTAACGGAGAAGATATAGCTTCTGGAGAATCAGTGATTGTCAGGAAGGAGGTCATTGCTAAGTTACACAGAAAAGGATGGGCTACCTCTACAACCCACCGTGGTCCTCCCTTCACCACCTCCCATACATATTCCCATGTCATTACACCTTGTATCCTAGCAAGATATTGCCTGCTTAAAGGAGCCAAGTGTCTGGATCTCTACCTCACTTCTGCCCATATGCAATTAGGCTGTCAGTCATTTAGGGGAGAAGGATTTATATGCATGCAGCAGATAGACTCTGCGCATAGGCACTGAAAGGTATTATATGACAGGGAGCAATGTGAATTTGCAATGTACTACAGCCAAAGCTATATTAAATGAGTGTTGTGTTAAATAAAATGAAGACATGCTTTTGAATTTGTCCATGAGGAATTGCCCCATAAACCCACTGTTATAATTTATCTAATATGCTCGCTTCCAGCTGCCCTTGTTGGTGGATTCATGCTTCCTCCCACTTATCAAAAGGATCAGTTTTGGCATCCCCTTTATATAAGAGTCCTGTGAAGTCTCTTGAGCTGAACTCATGGAGTACATTGCATTGATTCCAAGGCAGGCTGGCAACGTCCACATACCCTCTCCTGTGCAAGCTAATGAGGGGGTTGTGGCAATTTTTAAAGGGGCAGAACACAAATATATGTTGTTCTCAGAGATTATGCTAGCTAGAATTACCACTCCCTGTATGAGAGTCTAGCAGTTTGGGTAGCCATAGCCGTAGGCCCAATTGACAAGACTCCCCGACTCCTAGGCCAGGATTCCAAATGGTTGGTGCCTGCCAGTATCTCTGGTGGTGTAATGTCATTCAGATAATGTCAAGGGAAAATACATTGTGTGTATGTTTCTTGACTAAGAATTTGGAGGAAAAAAAGCAAAATGGAGGCAGTTCAGCAAAGCATCCATTCTAGGTCTAGCAAAAGACCTCGGGTATGGTGCAAAGATAGGCACTGGTGCTGAGGTCCTATGGTGGTTGGTATCCTATATAAAGATATTAGATTAGATTAGATTAGAGAGAGAGAAATATAATCCAAATAAGCAGTGGTTTCAATGAACAAAATACAGGGGGTGTCAGAATGTGAATTCCTTTTGACCTTTCTTATTTAATAATACAAGTTGAACTTGTAGAAAGACTCCCAGTGCTGGGCTTCTTGAAGAGGATCCAGTGATGGCAGTCCCAGCTTTGGGTTCTCCACAGATAGTCTCCATCTGGGCAGACTCTCAGTTAATAACCCAGTGGGGGTGACCTGAAATCCTGTCAAGGGCCCATCCCTGGCATCCTCAAGACACTTTGGACCTGATCCAATACTCACTGAAGCCAATGGAAATACTCCTATTATTTTCAATGAGTGTTGTTTCAGGTCCTTTGAGTCAGGTATGTTTAGATATTCAGGCAGGATGGACATTGAATAAAACTACTAGTCCTTTCCATTAAAACAGAGCCTTAGCTCAAGAAGGGTTACTATCTCACCATTATCAAACATGCATGGTCTACTAAGGACCATTGCATCAATCAGCATGATCACAGTTGATGGCATCATACCAGGCATTGCATAGTAAATTTGGGACAGTTCTCCAGAGCAGTACTTCTGGAAATTATGGATATATGTGTTATGCCCACTAGGTAAATGAAAGAATCAGTATCTGACTTTTCAGTATGCCAATGAGTAAAGTACCTTCAGCCTCTCCCATGTGCCCAGAACCAGAATGTCTGAATTTTCATGGGAATACTCAAGAATTGCTAATAAGTTGAGTGAACACATTTCACTTATCAACAAGCAAAACAACAATTTTTGATCTGCTGCATTCCATACTTTGGTTCCTCAGTCATTTCATAGAGACTTCTGGTAACAATTAATACCACCATAAAAAGAAAATAACAGGGAAAAACATGCACACAAATTGAAAGCAGATATCTGAATGTTGTTGTCCCACTAATTTAGATCAACTGCATGTCAGCCTGGAAACTTGTAACTTGCATTCATGAGCAATGTTATAAAACAAAGTGTGGTGGAGAAATGACAGTGGAGCCTGTCTGTACTTTCTGGAATTAATATATATGTGCAGATAATTAAAAGAACAATAAAAATTCACAGGATGAACATAGATGGGGGAAGGTTTAAACATCGTCCAAACACGTCATATGATGTGGGCCTTAGGGAAATAAAGCCTTACAGGATACTGGCAGACAGTACTGCTGTGGGTACCAGAACTCAGCAGTTTCCCTGCCTGAAAATAAATCCTTTTAGTTAATGCGGCTGTGTGGGTGGAATTACACACACCACTCCCATTATTGTTAGACTGGAGAGCAGAACTAATTCTCATGAACTTTGCTGAAAATGTAAGTTGGAATCTCTCCTGTACAATGCTTTATTTATTAGGGCTTGTCTGCATGGTGTGGCAATGTGCACTACGGGCGTGTGATTTCGAAAGTTGCGCACTAACTGGTTCGTGTAGACCCTGCTAGCACTTTAGTAAGTTCTCTAGTGTGTTTTAAAATAGTACTGGGAAATTTAGTGTGTGGGAGCAGGGTACACAGACCAGCTAGTGCAAAACACATTGCTGTGCTTTAGAAATAACACCCCCAGAGTGTGTATTGCCATGCTGTGTAGACATGCCCTTAGAAATGCTCTCTAGCATGCGATGGTGAATTCCTATCATCGTATCATCAGATGTAGCTGACACTGGGTCGGAGGGTAGTTCTTTCTTGATGTGTACCTGCAATTCTTACAAGCATGACAGAGAATTAGATATGCCTGTCAAGAGGAGAATCTACCACATTGTCAATTCTTTCACCCCACAGTGTGCCAAAGGGAGCAAATTCTTAGTGGCCAAATGTTAAGAGCTGGCACAGTGAAGAGTCCTCCACAGACAGCCAGGGTTATTTAATGGGAATGCAGCAGCACTGTAAGCCTCGCCTACACCATCTGGCTCATTCTGGAATATGGAATATATATCACAATTACACGAGTAAATGAAAAGATATGCAAGTAACTTAAATGTATGTGTTTCTCTACTTCACTGTACAATGAAACAGACATCTGGGAAGCAGTACATCTCTCATTTCCAGCACAAATCAAAGCAAACAGCAATTCGCTGTGTAAAGTGTACTTTGTAGTGAACTGGCCTTCATTATCAAAGAGTTAATTGCTTTGGATTCCTGTTTTTTGTTCCTGTTTTTTACAGGTTCTTTTTCTCTATGGATACAAAACAAACCTATGTGGAAACGCATGGAGAATATGCTTGTTAAAACTGTATTTGGAACGGAGGGTGATTTTAAAAAAGAAAAGCATATTGGCCCAGACCATCTCTGCACAGCTCCAAGTTCAGAGGGGTCCCTGGGAGGCAGGGTGAGGCACATACTCTTTCCCTCCCACTCCATCCGAGGCAGAATTACCTTTTCCATGGATTATTCCCCCTCCGTTCTGTAGGAGCAGTACTGGTATCCTATAAAACTGGTAACATGGCTCCTACAAAGCTTCAGTGACCCAGGGATTTGGGGGCTACTGGGAGCCAGAACAGCCGCAGAGGTACAGGTCCCTGATCTGCCATGATCTGAAGAGATCCACTATGTTTGAAGGCAACCCCCCCCCATCTTTTCTGTGGGAAAGAGTGCAAACCCCAGCAATGGAATGAAGTTGGGAGAATCTTCATGGAGGGTTGCTCTGACAGAGCCCCCCTCTGTGGGGGAATCCATATGAGGGGATGATCACAGTCACTGATTTTATGGTACACTCTTTCTGTGGCTGAACTTTGTGTGTGTTTGTGTTTCAGAGGAGACATCTGAGGGCACTGAATGTGTTTAATAGACGAGGCATAATAGTTTTATGGCACAAATAGCTATAGAACAATGGGTTACTGTACTCTCATTTCATATATGTCACTTTTAACATATCTGGAAAGAAAGAGCTGTCTCCTTTAAATGAAAAGCAAAAATATCACTGCTGAAAGATTCTTACACATTTGTCTGATATCCAAGCTTCATTAATCTCCTCAACTGTAAGAGTTGACTAATTCCATGGGCTCTTAGCCAAGCTCATGAAAAATAAAATTAAAGAAAAAATATTGATGGTTGCATAGGAGCCTTCCTGTCCCTGCTCTTTTATGAGCCTCTTCTCAACAAAAATGGTTTATACAAGGCCATCTGAAATAAAACACCTTTTCATGCCTGCCAAAAAGGCTGGCAATCTGAATTCCTCTTTCACAAATTAAATCTGGCCCTCCAGCAGCTGCATACTGGGATAGGTTTGTGTGCATTTACACAGCAACCTATATGTATTCAGGAGCATTTTACTGAGAAGAGCAAACATGCATGTGCAGAGGAGATATATGTGAGACCTTATTTTCTAACCTGTAACTAGTGTGTGTGTGTGGGCGGGGGGCAGGTCTGGAGAGTTATAGCAGACTGACTATGTGCTGGTGGCAAAAGCAAATCTGCAGCTTCAACGTCTATAATATGGCCTCGATGTGACAAGGTGCTGGATACACCGCTGAGCTGCGGAGCACCCTGGGGGCCCACTGAAATCAATGACAAAACTCCCATGAATTTCAGTAGTTCACCATAAGGCCTTAAACTATCAGTTCGTCAGTGGAAGTTGATGATCCTCAGCTCCTAGAGGGATAGAGCTCTTAGCAAGCAGCAGAGGCAAACGAACGGCAAGAACCAAAGCTCCACTGAACCCCTGTTGTGTGAATTCTCTTCTTGAGCGTCAGAGAGAAAATCTGCTTCAAATATGTTTTCTCCACTTCTGTTGTTCGAAAAAAAATTCAGGGTCAAAGAAGGGGCACTGTAAATTCTGAATATCTGATGATGTGGAGCTGATGTATAGCCACTAAATGCTAACATAATTAAGCCATGACATCATCCTTCAAGCATTATGGGTGCTGTATCTTTTATTGTAAACCCTTATCAAGCTTACAATGGCTTGCTCAGGATTTAGATAATTTTTCTCTCTCTGCATCACAGATATGTGAGTTTTAAAAAACACAAAAATGTGAGTCACAACCTAATCATTGTTCATGAACTTTACTTGTTGTTCCATTAATATTTCATAAACGCATTTATTCCTGCAATACGACATTGCAAGATGTGCAGCTGAAAAATACTGCAGTAATCATTAACGTGTGTGTGTGTGTGTGTGTGATACACACACACACACACATTAAAATGAGTTTTTTGTTATTTACTTGTATTGTTTATTAAAGTTTCTATCAGGTTTTCATTCAATTCAGTGGGAGATTTGCCATTGACTTCAGCGGGAGCAGGGCCCCATATTTTTTAGTTAGCTTTTCCATTCTAGTTATCTTTTAGATTCAATTGAAAGTTCAGTTAAATTCAAAATGGTGATGAAGGGAAAGCGGATAATGGGCCAGATTCTGGGGCCCATCTGCAAATCCTCACGGGAATCATTCAGTTGAAATCACTGCATGGGGAAGGGTTTGCAAGACTGAGTCTGCCATGCTTAGTTACAACAGTAGAAGAACTGGGTTCAGAGTTCACTGAGCTCACATATGGCACAGCTGAGGAGACAGGGAGGGGGGCTCTAATCCACCTTGCTACTGTGCAATCTAGGGCTGCCAGGGGCTCACATGGCCCTGAGTGTAATGGCACAGCTCTAAGGGGCTGGAGTGGTCCTTTAGGGCATAATGCTCCAGCCCTGTCTGGCCCCACAGCAAGCCTCCCAGCACGCCATGGTGGGGACTGGGGAGTATAAAAGTAGCATAGTCACCTTTATGCCATTTGAGAGCTCCTGTTTGCTGGGGGAATCCACAGCTGCTTGCCTGAGGCAGTTTTCAGTGTCCTCTATGTCACTTGAGCACTTCAGGCTGTGTATCAGGCCCCAAATCTGATATAACTCATTTGTCTTTGAAGGAGTTATTGTGTATTTACAAGTTTCCTGACCGTAGAATTTGGCCCAAAACATTTGGGCTTCATTTATCCCAGCTTGTGAAATCAGGCAAAATTGCACCCCTCCTGCACTGTAGGTGCCATTGCATCTGGGGGAGGATGCAAGTGATGTTTGCGTTGCTCTCCAGGGGACTTTTCTGTGGAGAGACAGCTTTAATTTATGGATAGAAGCCTCACTAGCAGTGAGTGCCTCCAGCATGCACTAAGCCAGCTCCTCACCACTACCACCACCAATATCAGAGCAGGATTTGTGGGCGCCTTGCAACCCTCCAACCTCACTTCAGCCAGATTTGTCGCCATCCAGTGCCCTGGGTTATGCAGTCACATGCTCAGGCAAGCCAGGGTTGTATCAAGCCCACTTGGGTAAGAACGGAATCATCACTTAGTGAGAAGAGGCATGTTAACCTTCTCGTGCAACAGGCATTAAAAGGAGGGCAACAAAATTTTTCCATCACTAAAAGCCAATTTAAGCAGCATTAGCAATGAATAATTGAAGGGGTTAGGAAGCCTGCACTGTAGGACTTTTAAAAAAGTTAATCTTTCATGAAGTCTGTTCTACTTCTGTTAGACTCTGCTCTTTGTCTTGCCAAAGGACAAGCACAGTGTGAATTCACATCATGCTTCCACATGTGGTTTACGTATTTTCCATGTGGAGTCTGAGTGGTTCCTCTGACCTCAGTGTGCGGATCACACGTTTTCCACACATGCTTTGTGTGATTCGCATCTGTTTGAAACATTGCTTCTGACAGCAGAAATCATGATAGTTTTACAGCAGGCGCTAATAATTTAATTCAAGAAGCAGAACTTGCGAAGACTCAGGGTGTTTTCAATTTTGGTTTATGGTTCATGTTGAGTGCTAGCCATTATAATTGCATACCAGGAGAAAGATTCACAGCTCAGGCCACAGGTCCCAATGGCACGGCTGGGGGTGGGGCAGCAACCCAAACCACCCACAAGTTTCTTGAGCTGGGATGGCATAGAGCTCTCTGGCGGAGCCCACAACATGGATGAGGCAAGCTCAGGAGTGGGGGGAGCTAGGGCACCCAGGAGACAAGATGATTCAACTCATCTTCAAGGACAACATCCACCCTAGGCTTTGAATTTGCTCTGTCCTGGTGGTGAATCCCAACTCTATCAAATCTATGTCTGCAGGCACAGAGGTGCAAATTGCACACATACTCTGCACCCAAAGGGCTCACTCCAGCCCCATGTCTCTTAGTGGACCCAGCTCACTTGCAACTTCAATGAAAGATGCTCTTAAACACCTGGGATCCACATTAAGGCTATATGAGTCATGCACTGTATATTGTAACTACAATATAAATTGCAATCCAAACACAGAGCCAATTTTTGGTTATTTCTTTATTATGGCCAAAATATGCCATCTGCTCTGCTGGTGCACAAGTCAGGGGACGCGCTCCCAGCTTGTGTCCGTGTGATGCAGCCATGTTCAACTGCAGACCCTGTAGGACAACTCTCTCCATGTGCCCCCTGTGGCCCCTGTGGCTCAACTCACACCACAGGGGGTTAAGGGGAAGTAGGCCCATCACCCATGGTGTGCAGCTGGGGAGGACATGCTATACGCTCTAAGGCAGTGGTTCCAAAACTTGATCTGCCGCTTGTGCAAGGAAAGTCCCTGCTGGGCCGGGCCGGTTAGTTTACCTGCCGCGTCCTCAGGTTCGGCCGATCACGGCTCCCAGTGGCCGTGGTTCGCTGCTCCAGGCCAATGGGAGCTGCTGGAAGAGGCGCGGGCTGAGGGACGTAATGGCCGCCGCTTCCAGCAGCTGCCATTGGCCTGGAGCAGCGAACCGCGGCCACTGGGAGCCGCGATCGGCCGAACCTGTGGATGCGGCAGGTAAACAAACTGGCACGGCCTGGCAGGGGCTTTCCCTGCACAAGCAGTGGAAGAAGTTTGGGAACCACTGCTCTAAAGGATGTAACAGTGGGTATACTCCACTTGCATGTCGAGAGCTCTGGGAAGAACTCCTCCTGGGTGGGGCTGTGCCTCAATGGCCCAACTGAGCCTTGCATATTTTATTTGTCCATTATAGAAAACTTCTCTATGCTGTCAAATTATTAACGAACACTCATTCAGTATTTATATCCCCATTTTCAGGCAGGGCAAATGAGACACAGAGAGGTGAAGTGGGCCCTAGGTGGCCCAGTGAACTAGCATTTGAGCCAGGAGCAGAAGTCACATCCTCAGCAGGGCTTTGGAAGGCGCGCTGATCATTCTTCTAATGATGTGTTCTTTACACGTCCTGTTACTGAAGTCAGTTCCTTTAACTTACTGTGCCCTGGTAGTTTATTTTTTTAACAAGCTATTTGTGTATCAGCTGTTCTTTCAAGTGAGAGCTCCCCTCAGAGTTATATGTGTATGTTTGCATTTTTCTTAAAGAGCACAAATCCGCCCTGCCCCCTGGGCACAAAAGGCCCTAAATACAGTGGAATAACCATGACTCCACAATTCAGGGGCTCAGGCAAGGGAGAGGTCATGCAGAGGACGCCATGTGCCCTTCTCACTATGGACAATGCACTGTGTCATCTCTCTTCACAGCAGCATAGAGGGGTGGGCTTGGGGATGTAGATGGGCATGGCCAGCATGACTACAAGGATCAACAGACCATATCACACCTTCCTCCTCTCCCACCCTCTGAGGCCACAGCTTCTCCGAATCCACATAAACTGCAGTAGCAGCTTCAGAGTTCTGTGGTGAAGTTCCAGGCTTTGTGGGGCAGGACTCTGCACTCCTGACTTAAACACAAATCCCATGCACATGGCCTGTTTACTTAAGCTTTGCACAGGCATCTAGGATTTGGCTCAAAAAGAACAATCCTAAGCCAGAGACACAGCCCCTGAAAACAAAATGTTCAGTCTGAATAGCTGTGATTGTCTCCTCTCCTCTCCTTGATGTATACATGTAAAGCTCATTAATGGTAATGATAGTCTAGGAACAAATGAGCCATGTTGCACTGCAGCTACTTTATCCCATAGGCAGAACAGGAATGTGGCACCACTCACCGAACAAGTTACCTAACACAGAGTTGGCCTGATGTTAAAAGAGATTTGGAGCTGTAGGCAGTTAAATACATAGCCTGCCCCTTCAGACTGCCACCGTAAATAAGCATTTTTAAAAGAATCCCAGTCTTTAATGAAGAACAGAGGGAATTTTCGATCGTTAATCAGAAACAGCTCTGGAAATCAGGGATAGTGGAGAGGTATGCATATTTTGATTTGGTGCACAGAAAATGCATTGTTTCTGAGCTATTCCTATAAGTGGGTTCACTGTACTGTAAAAACTTTAGTGGATCCTGTGGTGTTGGTGATTCTGTGAGTATTAAAAGGAATTAGAGAGAGTCCTCTAAAGTAGGCAAAGGCACCATGGTGAGAAATAATTACCCACTTAAAAAGTAACTCTGTACAATTAAAAAAAATTCTTGAAAGAATGAGAGAATAGATGCACATAAAAAAGATTGGGGGCAAGGGAAAGGAAAAGATTATTTAAAACTTATAATCATTCCAGGCACATTGTGAAACTGCATGTGCTGCAGAAGGAAAAAAAAATACACTTATCTAATCATCTGCAAATTACTGTAAGGAGTACATTAATGAGATTTAAGGATATATCCCAGTTAATGAGTCATCAGGATTCTCAGGAGCAAGTGAAATTCCATGCTCATGCGATAAAACATACGTACGTCAGACCAGAAAGACATTGCAAGTCTGAGAAGATATAAATATAAGAATTGTTAATAGTGAAAACTGTGATCAGTGAGGCCCCCTTTGTTGAAATGCCAAAACTTCCATCAAATTTCAAATAAAATAGCTACAATCCTACACAATAAGATGTGGTGCAAAGGCATAACAGCTAGGAATGAGAAATACATTTTGAATTTAAATAATAAAAATGAGGTACTGTAGGGAACTGAGACATGTAAATAAAGTGCTTTGAGATCTTTCAAGATCAAGTCTCTAACCCAAACAATCTGACTGGGTTGGCCTTGTTCCTCTTAGAGTGCCATTCTGCCAGCCTGTCCTGCTACCACACCCTAGGGTACAGCAGCTTTCCCGCCTCTGGACTCACAAAGTTTCTAGGGGATGCAGTAAAGCCTGAAGGCTCAATACTCAATTACAAAACAAGGTATAAAATCTACCGATATTACCTCTATCATTCCACCTTAAGTCTTCTGTCCAAGCCCAGGCCAGCGGAATCCAGGGTGTGGTTTGACAAATGGCTGCCCAGGAAAATTGTTATTCCAATTCCTATTAGTCATAGGGTAGGGTTTTATTCTACCATTCATGATTTCCCCTATGCTTCTCTAATTTCGCTTACTGCATGATGTCTGGCAAAATTCAACTGTCTTCTGACTGGCCTCCTTAGGCCATACCTGATTTCAGATTGTTTCTGGGACAGTTGTTCTGTTTCCCATCATTGTCTTTTGTTGTATCAACCAGGCAAGGTACTAACAAGCTTCAACAGGACTTTATTTTCAAAGTGGAAACCCAAGCTGCTGCTGCACCCTCTGTAGCTTTCTCCCAGCCTCTCAACTCCTCCCCCCTCCTTCCTGTTTCCTGTCCTTCAGACTCCCAACAGCCAGTGCTGTTCCCAAGCCACAGCTAAACACCACATCTTTTTAACCCACCTATCTCCCCCAGCCCCATTCTAGAATCAAGCCTTTAGAATCTCTTCATCTTTTAATGAACAATTGATTTTAAGACAAAGAAAAGCTGGGCATTACTGTTACAAAATACATTTTAAAACCTGGGAGAAGAGGTCAGTTTATGTGCCATATATTATGGGCACATTGTTAATTTGAACCACTATTGGAAGGGACTCTCGACAACAGAAATCCCATGTGATACGGCACCTGTTATGTTAACTAGTATATTTCCGTAAAAGCATACAATGTGGTTGTATAATCCCAATTGTAAATTCATTAGTTCAAGTTAAGACTGCCAAGACACCTCATTGTTTTGCCAGTTTTTAAATGTGTCTGTGAGTCTGTACTTTTCCTGCTTAAAAAGGATACTCACTTGTTACCTAGTCATTGAGTTTGGGTGCTCCACTTTTCTTTGATTATTGATGAACTAGATAACCTGAGGCCATGGTTCCACCTGACTTTGCCCTTTGGGATTCTGCAGGAAGCAATGGTTACCTTCACCAAACATACATGTTTTGACTGGTGCCATACTTTGTTTATTACTATTAGTTCTGTCTATTTCCCAAACACAACCAAGAAAAATCTTTTAAAAAGCCTAATAGAGGAAATAAAATCCAGTTATTTTGGATTACATTGACTATTGAAAACCAGGGTTAGAATGACACAGTAGGTCTACACTAATATTATTGTGACTGTTTTATATATAGTGCTCTGGATACAGATTAACCTACTTTTCTCATTATTTATTATATTGCACTTGAGAACAGCAAGCACTTTGTTAAATGGATTGCAAGGTTGTTTAGTTTTACTGTTGTAGCTTCTTTAATGGTCACATCAGCAGTTAGCATTCTCTGTTAGTAAGTGTAAACAGGAATTATGTACTGCAAAGGGTTAAATGGTTGACATTTAACAAACAAAGTTCTCCTTCCACTTTTTTCTCTCCTATATGCTAAACTAATTGACTTTTTTAAAACTCTACAACAACACTACAAACAATATGTAAAAAGTGAAGCTATGCACAATCTTGGACAGTGCAGGTTCTAAAAGATAAATTGAGGACATTCAGGAGGTTCATGTAACCATAAACATGGAGCAATAATAAGAATAAAAATAAGAATTAATTAAAATAATTAATATCCAGTTTTGCAGACATGTTTTACGGGACATAGTGCTTACTCTTGTGACTGGTTTCCAGTGAAGTCAATGACACTGCACATAGCATCAAGTGTCAATCATATTAAACCTTTGTAGGTCTTTGTCTAGTGGCTGGACCACAGAAAGAGAATTGAGTCTGCTACTGTCTCTAAGTTAACAGCCCTAGTGGTTTAGCTTGAGCAGTGGATGCACAATCTTTTGGTTTTAGAGGTTGTAGATTCAATCTCTGCAGATGGCTCAGCGAGACGTATTGTCACAGGTGGTGGCCCATACAGGAAATATAACTGTTATATATCTCAGATGCTTTGCTAAGTGACAGGGGATAATGAAACCCATGTTGATAGAGTGTCAGTCTTGGTCCTGTTCTAGTGGCTCTAACTACAGACATTTATTCATCTGCTACAGTCTGTAATTTAGTGGAGCTGATCTTTTAACTCAAACAGTATAGGCTTGGACTTGTAGATCCAGAATCCCAGGTTCATCCTTGCAGATGACCCAGACGATGGTTTCATCACATAAGCTCTATATTCTGTAGAAAGTGCATGCAAGGTTGGCCCACATACTTATCACTTACATAGTGGTGTTGCAATAAAATCTCTCTGTATATTTGTGTACATTCACAACAAGTCACTTTGTATCATCTACTAAACTACTAATTTATAGCTTCTTAACACACCATTAACCAGCACATTTTCAAAACCATTTTTCCTCCTTTCTCCAGTGATGGAAAAACATCACAGGAATATAGGTATTGCCATACTGGATCTGACCTGTAGTCCATCTAGTTTACTATCTTGTCTTCGGTATCAGCCAATACCAGATGTTTCAGAGGAAGAAAAAAACTCACACTAGACAGATGTGGGATCATCCAACCCTCAGGAGAATCTTCTCCTAACCTCTAGAAGCTGGAGATTGGTATAAACCCTGAAGAATCAGGTTTTATATCCTCCCCAGAACTCTTTTTTAGTATTTACTTTTTTAGTATTTTAGTATCATAATTCTAGATAGTCTTGTTATCCATATAAAAGTGAAACTCCTCTTTAAATCTTGTTACATTATTGGCCTTAGGAAGTCCTTATGGCAGTGAGTTCCACAGTCTACTTATGAATTGTGTGAAAAACTACTTCCTTTTAAGAGTTTTGAATTAAGTGAGGCATGAAAAATGAAAGATTCCAATATACCTTCTATGTACCATTCATTATTTTATATGCTTTTGTCATGCCCACTCTTATTTGTCTCCTCAGTGTACAACCCTGGTCTTTTCAATCTCTTTTCATCTAAGAGTTTTAGTGAAGCACCAAAATTTGAAATTCAGAAGGAAAGCAGGAAATTGGTATATAAAATATAAAACATAAAATGAATGCTATGTACATGACATCTATTTGATCAGGAAGCAGGTGAATCAAGAGAAATATTTACATAGTATTTATAATTCAGTAATTGAAAACATGTTCTTCTATATAAGAAGCTTTTTAACCTTTCAGTATATGGTCAATGCCAATTGCAGAACTGTATTTAGCAGAACTTTACAATTGACTTCATTTGTTCATAATTGCTGCATATTTGTTTAGAGAGAGATAGCGAATTGGCTTGTAGTGACTATAAAGCAGTAATACGATGGATTTTACTGATGTCACAAGCAGGGAGAACTTATCTATTCATACATCAAATTATTATTCCCTATTATTGTGTTTAGTTATTACTAATAAAAAGGTACAAAGAGCTTAAAAAGAAAGCAATTAAGATTTTCTCATCTAACATTATTATTTATTTTAGTTCTTGGAATTCAGAATTTTGCGTTCACTGATGTCAAAGTAGGTTTATCATAAGGAAATTTTATGCCTCAACTGGCATTGATGTGTCAGCAATCTGTATCCACTGATGTCCGTGGAAAGGAAAGACTGGTTTATTCTCTATGACCCTTTACAGAGAAATAAACAAGCACTTATATATTACAAACAGCTTAACAGCATCTTTCATTTTAATCTAAAATCACAATCACAATGCCAACTTTTAGTTCTGTTTTGATGTACCCCATGGTAGAGCAGGCAAAACACCAAGAAAATGAAGAATAGGGATGGAATTCTTAAGGAAAACTTTCTAAATCATTGCAATCAGAACACCCTGGGCAAGTCTCAGCGATACAGCTATATCATGTCACTCTGTGAATGTTGCTGATACATTCTGAAAGAACAGAAAATGTGAATGAACTATAATATTATTTGCCAAATCTGATTCTACATTGAAGCAAGCATGTCCTGGTTAACAGCCTGCTAATATAGGGCTGAAGATTTAAGGCCTCGTTCTGGCCTGATTAAAGACAATGGTAAAATCCCCATTATCTTCAAGAGCATCCAGATTACGGGCAGTATCAATGAGGGCTGAAAATTTGCCTGTAAAAAAAGATCACCATTTTGCATCATCATCAAACGATGCTGGAAAAAAAAAAGCTTCCTTTTGATTGATAATTTTTTGCAAGTTTTAGTGAAAAGCCTTAATCCAAATTTAACAAAATTACTCATGTGCATAAATGTTTGCAGGTCTGTCCCTATGTACAATGCTGAGCACACAGACTCCAAAATAGTAATGAAACAATAATGCTTATGATGTTCTTTACTTTGTTTCTTTACCTCATTATAAAGTTCAGTACAGGCCTGTAAAGTACAGTACAGGATAGAGCAGTGGTGGTGAGCATACCAGGTTTTCATTGTTTTATGTCATAATGGCATACAGTAAAAATGAATCAGCAAAACCTAAGACAGGCCTACATCACATATGAAAATCAGTATAATAATTAAGGTTAAGATTTTGTCATAGTAATTTTTAGTAAACATCAGGGACAGGTCATGGGCAATAAACAAAAATTCATGGAAGCCTGTGACCCGTCCCTGACGTTTACTAAAAATAACTGACAAAATGGGGCTGTCTGGGGGATGAGAGGCCAAGCTGTGCTACGGAAGGGAAATGGGGGGTCCAGCATCTGCTACCACTGTGGCTAACATCTCTGGGGCTCCCTCTGCCTGCAGTGGCTGGGAGCTCCAGGTCCCCACACTGCCTGCAATGGCTCAGAGCTGCGGGGGTCCCCACCACCCATGGTGGCTTGGAGCTCCAGGTTCCCCTGCCACACACGGGGCTGAAGCGGAAAATGTCATGGAGGTTTCTGGAAGTCATGGAATCCATTACTTCCATGACCTCCATAACATAATCTTAGCCTTAATCATAATCAATAAGGTCCTGGAATAAGATGCACCTATTTGGAGAGGGGGAAGCAACCCCCCCCGAACAACCTGACATATTGGCCTGTCTTACTCTACCAAGACCCAGTGCTAACATAGCAAGGAATGTTTAAAGTCAAAGGGAAGGTAAATTGGCAAAGATCTGGGGAGAATCTCATACAGTATCTACTAGCACACTTCCTGGCTCTTCTCAGTTTTATTAGCCCGCCGCTTTAATAAACACCAGATTTACCCACAATATTTTTTAAATGAGAAAAAGAAAAGATTGAGACAGATGAATACAAACCATACTGAATAAATTGTACAGTGCACTCATGGCATTCATTTATTCATTACAGAGTACACAGAGGCAGTTTACTGAATAAGGTTAATTTGTATATTTCTTGATTGTTATTAGTATTTTAAAGCCTTTAAAATCAGCTCTTTTATGCTGTTAGTTGTTTACATTCTGATCACTTGTTAATGTTTTGATTAGTTATGTTAATGGGAGCTCTGAGAGAGGATTTATGTGCAAAACAAAAGTCACCATAAATTGGAAGAATATTGTTTAATCAGAGTCCCTATTCAGTAATGTAACCCTTCTGCCCGTCAGAGTTGGCAGCAACAAGGGCCGGGTTCAATATCTAGGGGTTCCATTCCAATAACACAATGCAAACCGGCTCGAGCCCCCACCCAGTGACCTGGGACAAATATATACCACCCCCGCTGGGCGCCTCCAAGAGGCAATACTTCCCCTCTCGCAAGCACATAGTCTGAGTGTAGCAAAAGTCTTTTAATAACAGAGAGAAACAATGTGGCATTATGTTGGGGAAACACCACCAACCGGATTCATAACACAACCCATGAGCAAAAACAACCCCACCCCAGGCAAATTGGGGCATGCCCTTTTCCCTTTGGTTCTTGAGTCCAGCAACCCCAAAAGTCCAATGCCCCAAAAGTCTCTGTCCCTGGTCAGGGCAGCCCCAGAGTTCGAAAGTTTATCGGCGGAGCTTTACCTCCCAACCTGGGTGGAAATGGGACGGGGGTAAGAGGCACCTTACGTGATCTGAAGCTGACCGCCCCATAGCTCCATAGCGGCGCTCCACTCCGCTCCGCCAGCCGCCCCACAAAACTCCTTCGCGCAGCTGCACTCCGCTCCACCAGCCGCCCCACGAACTCCTTCGCTCAGCTGCGCTCCGCTCCGCCAGCCGCCCCACGAACTCCTTCGCTCAGCTGTCCTCCGCTCCGCCAGCCGCCCCACGAACTCCTTCGCTCAGCTGTGCTCCGCTCCGCCAGCCGCCCCACGAACTCCTTCGCTCAGCTGCGCTCCGCTCCGCCAGCCGCCCCACGAACTCCTTCACTCAGCTCCACGGCCCACAAGCAGCTCCTGCCATCCACACACTGCTCCGTGTCAAACTGCTTCACCAGCCGTCCCGCAAACTGCTCCACAATATATCTTCAGGCTCCCCCACTACTTAACACAACACTCAGTGATTTCAGCTCTTAGGTGAATTCAGCTTATAGTAGGGGAGCCCCAGTGCTGGTGCACTGTCAGCCCAAAGTGAGCTCAGCAGCCTATAACTAGATTTCTAATGAAATGAAAATTAGCTCTGATATTCCACAGTGGAGAGAGGAGGAAGTGCAATCAGCATGTAAGGCCCTCACCAAGGGGCCCATGCCACCAAGTATTAATACTTGTCCCCAGCTTCTCTCCATTCACACAGTTTTGGAACCCATGACCCTTGCCTAGCGAGTGCTACTTAGATGATGGTGAATCCCTCCATCGTAACAAAAGGCCACGTACAGTTCCAAGCACAGTTCCCATAATCAGGGTAATAACAATTTATTCTTCCTGCCCCAATAACAGAGACACTGGGGATCCCACAGCAGCCAAAGTGACCATTTGGGCAGCTATGGTCTCATTCTAGGCATGGTGGGTGTGCCTATGCAAATGAGATCGGCCCCTGAAGTTCTTTTCCACAACTTGCCACACCTCACCACCAGATGTCAGGGTGGAGCTCATCCTGACACTGCTTACATCCTCCCCCCAGCCGAGACTTTGTCGTCCCGACAAATCACACTCCCTTTATACCAACTCATTGGTTTCCTCCAAAGAGCCTCAGGAAGCCCACTTTAGCTTCCACAAGCCTGTGTGCTAAATGTATTGGCTCCTCACTAGTCACCCCAGGTGCATCATAAGTTAACCGTTTCACTGGTCTTATCACCCTGTCTCGTCTATTGAGAATCTCTGTTGCCGAAGTAAGGGGAACATCCTCTTGAGTGACGGATGGAGAGGCTTCCCTGGAGGGTCCCTCGGCTACTGGCGTAGGCCCCTGCACTCCTAGTTCTAACGCTGGAGGGTCCAAGGTGCCCAGGACATCCTCTACCTGTCTGTCCCCATTGTCCAATAACCTGTGTGTGTCATCACAGGGGGGTCTCATCAGCAGCACCGGGGTATCAGAAAGGGGCCTAAATAGTTCCGCCATTGGGTTTAGGGCGGAAGAGGGAAAACTCTCGTTTGGTTCAGCTGATCGAGACTGAAATCTTGTCTCCATCCCAGGATACACCAGGGTTGTGTCTTCCTCCTCAGACTCACTCTCAGATGTGCAGAATAGGGGTAAGTTAGCTGCAGGGGGCCCACTGTCTGTGTTGGATGGCGGCTTTGGTCTAGCACCTCTGTTCTGCCCGGCGGCCCTGCCGTGGCCCATCTCACAAGGGGTGCTTACCAATTCCCCCACAGGGAGCAAAAGGTTTCTATGCACCGTCTTTATTTGCCCTGGACCGTCTTCAGGTTTGATCTTGTAGACCGGCAGATCTCCCAGCTTTTCCATCACCAGGTAAGGTATTGCCTTCCATCTGTCAGCTATCTTGTGTTTGCCAGCAATACCCAAATTTCGCAGCAGGACTCTGTCCCCTGGCTGGAGCTCCTGCGAACGCACTCTAGCATCATATCAATGTTTGTTGCGGTCTGCGTTCTTCCGAGTCGCAGCGGTAGCTAAGCGATAAGCATCCCACAGCTTTTCTCTTAGTCGGGATACATATTGCTGATGAGTTTCATAGCTATCTCCATCCTCTGATACACCAAAGCACAAGTCTATGGGTAATCTTGGTTCTCGCCCAAACATCAAGAGATATGGGGTGACTCCCGTAGCATCGTTCTTTGTGGTATTGTAGGCATGCACCAGAAATGCGACATGCTGGCTCCAGGTTGCCTTCTGCTCTGGTCGCAAAGTTCCCAACATATCTAATAGGGTTCGATTGAACCTCTCTGGCTGAGGATCACCTTGGGGGTGATAAGGCGTTGTCCTAGACTTTTTAATTCCTGCTATCTTCAGCACCTCCTTCAGAAGGTGACTCTCAAAATCCCGCCCCTGATCAGAGTGTATCCGAGCCGGGAATCCATAGACTGAGAAATATTTGTCCCACAATACTCGAGCAACGGTGGTGACCCTCTGATCACGTGTGGGATATGCTTGTGCATACCGTGTAAAATGGTCAGTCACTACTAGAATGTTTCCAACATTCCTCTTGTCTACCTCTACAGACAAGAAATCAATGCATACCAACTCCAAAGGTTTGTTGCTGGTGATGTTCTTGAGATATGCAGCCCTCGTGGGCAGAGTTTTCCTTTGAACACATCGAGCGCAAGTCTCACATTTCCTGCGAACATCTTCAGCCATTCGGGGCCAATAGAACCTACTACGAATAAGTTCCAGGGTCCTCTCCATCCCTAAATGCCCAAAGTCATCATGCAGGGCCCTCATGGCCAGGGCTCTGTACTTTTTTGGCAGTACTAGTTGTGCTCGTTGTTTTTGTAAAGGGTCAGTGGTCATTCGGTGTAGCACTCCCTGAATCAGTTTTAGTTTGGTCCATTCTCTCAATAGTAGTTTACCCTCCGGGTTAGGTGGGACAACCGCAGTTGGGCTTCGCCCCTCCCTTTTGGCAAGTAGTGTATCACGAATGTCAATATCTTGCCGCTGGGCTTCTTGCCAGTCAGCCGCATTGAGCATGGGCAAAGGAGATTGGTCTAATGCAATATAGTTCACCGAAGCAGAAGGCATGCATTCAGGGGGCAGGCCCAAAGCTTCTGCAACACATCCCTGAAAGTCTTCACGGGCCTCTGGCTCTCGGCGACTCACACTGCAAATAGCTCTCACTCCATCTGTGGGTATCACAGCAACTTCTGGAGCCTGCGGACGCCTGGACAATGCATCTGCATCTACATTGCTTCTCCCTGATGGGTACTGAATGCTGAACTCATAGCTAGCCAAGGCGGCCACCCATCTCTGCCCTGTAGCATCCAGCTTAGCACTTGTTAACACATAAGTCAGTGGATTGTTGTCTGTCCACACCTGGAACTGAGCACCATACAAGTAGTCTCGAAATTTCTCAGTGATGGCCCATTTCAAGGCCAAAAACTCCAGCTTGTGGGTGGGATAGCGAGTTTCACTATCAGACAATCCTCGGCTGGCAAAGGCTACAGGTTTACATTTGCCTTCCACTTCCTGGTACAGGACTGCTCCCAGACCCTCCAAACTGGCATCAGTATGCAGGATAAATGGTTTGCTTGGGTCAGCAAAAACTAGGACTGGAGCATGAGTTAGGCAAGTAATGATTTCTTGAAAAGCCCTTTCACATCTCTCATCCCACCGTGGCCCAAATGGTGCAAAGGGGCCATTGTGTCTCTGCACAGGAGGCTTTGGGGACCTCCCCTTATTCTTGGACTTAGATTTGTTCTTGCTGGACTGATGTCCCCTGGTAAGATCATTCAGAGGCTTTACAATCGTAGCATAGTTTTTCACAAATCTGCGGTAGTAGCCACTAAATCCAAGGAAGGTCTTGAGTTCTCTGTAGTTACTTGGACGTGGCCATGTAGTGAGTGCTTCTATTTTATCAGGATCAGTACTCACACCTTCTTGGGACACAATGTGACCCACATACTTCACTGAGGTTCTGCAGAACTGGCATTTGTCAATTGAAAGCTTCAGACCATAATCCTCCAACCTATCAAGCACTTTAAGAAGTCTTTCTTCATGCTCCTCTAAGGTTCTTCCAAACACAATCAGGTCATCCAAATAAACTAACACTTGCAGTAAATTCATGTCTCCCACAACTTTCTCCATGAGACGTTGAAAGGTGGCAGGTGCTCCAGAAATCCCTTGGGGCATGCGTTCGAACTGATAAAACCCTAATGGGCAGATGAAGGCTGTCTTCTCCTTATCTTCTTCTCCCAGAGGGATCTGGTAGTATCCACTTCGAAGATCCAACACAGAGAACCACTGGCTTCCCAGCAAACAGTCTAAGGCGTCTTGCACTCGAGGCATAGTGTACTGGTCGACCACCGTACGGCTGTTTAGGGTGCGGTAGTCAATACACATCCGGATTTTCCCATTCTTTTTGCGGACTACCACAATGGGTGAGGCGTATGGGCTGCGGGACTCTGTAATGATGCCATTCGCAGCCAGCTCCTGAAGATGATGTCGCACATCTTCCATCTCAGAGAGAGCAATCTTTCTAGATCTCTCGGCCCCTGAAGTTCTTTTCCACAACTTGCCACACCTCACCACCAGATGTCAGGGTGGAGCTCATCCTGACACTCCTTACAGTAAAATATTAAAATTCAAACTCTGTCTCATTGAATTAGTAGCTCACTCTTCACGTGGTTTATTTCTGAAGCATCACTGGCCTAACATCTCTGAACTGGTTATAGCTTTGCTTCCTTCTTTCTTAAGTTTTGCAGGGCACTAACATGAATTACTTGCTAGCAGACATCAATAACATGGCTGCTTCCTTCACAAATGCTTTCCCCTTTGCTTCATTTCTAAACAATTAAGAGTGTGTGGCTGCACATGTCATACCTTAGAAAAGGCCATTTTTGACAGTGTATAATGCAAAATACTTGAAACAAGACGGAGAAAGTGAGAGAGATTGAAAAAGACATTCAGTTTGGAGACTTGACATGAATAGAATTGGGCAAATAATGCAAAAAAGTATTAAAGAACCTTTGTTCAAATTAAACCCACAAATTAGCTTTAACAGCATCTATGATCCCTTTAATTCACTTTTAGGGAACTCTCATGTAAGTGAAATATTTTCAAAGAAAGAGAAAGTATATTAACAGCAGTAGTTACATCAGAAATGTTCATGCAGTCATCTTGGAAAAGTTACCATGGGTCCAGATAACCTTGCTGCAGTTTCCTTCCTCCCGCTTCATCAATGCAGGAAAACTATTGTGGTCTGCAGGCATAGTGGGAGTAGGGTGCATTTAGGTCTATGGCAGTAACTACTGCATGGTATTCCACTGCTGTGCCCATGTATTTTCATTGAGGGTGCATTGGAATTTAGCTAAGTTGCAGATCATTGTATTTGAACCACTTTCCTGTTGACCAGCACAAGGAAATGAATGGCTGACAGGCACATGGGATAGGTTTAAATGGAAGGCCACAACTTTATTAGTTATACATTGTCTGCCACAGGTCTCATGTACCGGGCATTTAATTGGTTACAGGTTGGTTTCCAGTGCTTATACCATGAACCAACCAATAACTTGGGGAAGACCCTTTCTGGTCTACCACATGAACTCCATTAAATTGTGAAACTTCTGCCCTCTCCTACCCCAACACATATAAAGGGGCTGGAATGACTGAGACCACAAGTCTGCGATGGGGAACGTCAGACCACAAAGTCTACAAGGTCCCTGCCACACGTGAGTTTGGACTTCTCTCATCCCTCTGCTGTCCAATCAAAGATCCTCTCCCGCTAAAGGTGGTAAGCGGGTATTTGCAAGATTGGCTTCTCTTACCCAGTTGGAAAAGGTAGTAATTTAGCCAGTATAGGTTATGCCTTTTATTTCCTGTGTCCACCTCTAGACTACAGATATAATCTAGAGTGTGAACCATGATGTGTGTTGATCTGCAAATCACCTGTATGAGGCATGTGGTAGAGTAGAGTTTTGGGGACATTATGTCAGATAGCGTCCTTGCAGATATTTGTGTATTCTAAGACTATGATCATTAGGAACTTCATCACTATAACAATCAGCATCTTTATGAGCTCTTGTGGGAAACCTTCACTATCTGGACATCTGTTGATTAAACTGATTTTTATGGGGGTTTTTCTGTTGATTCACAGATGAAGTGGATACGCTTGAAGGTTTCTGTTTTTACAGGGGAGCCTTTTCTGCATTTGATGTTGGACGGGCGCACGACTGCTTTTACTTCAGTTTTGTGCGTGTTGGGAATATGGACTAATTTGGAGGGATCAGCCAAGCCAACAGTTGGCTTATGGTGTCATCTAACCATGATGTAGTAGTGCAAACAAAGGTGGGGTCTCACTGGCAATGAGATAAGGAGTGGTAAATCATTGCTTGCTGACCACTGATCTAGTACTGCACAGCATTAGTGTGAGGGTGTGACGGTTATATTCTCATGAGGGTTCACTGCAGTTGTATGGGCTGGAGTGGTTATAGATTTGTGTTGATTTTCTTTCCAGATGAAGGTTGTTGTTTCTTCCTGTCACTCCTGGGAAGGTAGAGGGATGGTGGTGATGTGATTGCATCGGACTGTGACATATTAATGTGCCATATTTCAAGGAAGGTGTGTAACTGCTCAACTCTGCGTATATACTGCCTGCGTTGAGAGGAAGGAAATGGGGGCACCAGTAGAGGGCTCTGGTACTTTAGAGCCTAGTACCCCGCTAGCTAAATGATACCGATTTCCCTGAACAACTGGAACAACTCTGCTACTGGTAGGAGTCCCCTGTGCAGGACTCTGACCCTTTTTAAGCTGGCTCCCCCTGTTGGCAGAAACAGCATATAGCTTAATATATGCAAGGGGCATAAATGCCTTGCTTCAGCCAGTTCCACCTACTTTCCACTCTGGAGCTGAACCAAAGTGGTATAGGAGTTTTGTGCATTTGTAAGACAAAGAATAACATCAAACACAGTGAAAGCAAATAAAACCATCTTTCTGATCTTTAATCATAGAAAGCATGTCTGGCAAACAGTGAGCAGCCTCCAAGAATTTGGTATTTTTCCAGTGAGTGAACTGCCCAGATGTATGATTATTTTTTTAAAGTTGAAAATATGTTTTAAACATATGAGGAGAAAAGTTAAATGATGTTTTATTTACAATTTACACCTCAAGAATAACTTGTATAAGAGCTTTAGAGGTCAATCCTGTTAAGTATTGTGACAAAGCTCTGTCCTTGCCTCCGTGGGTCCCGTGTTTCCTGGTGGATTTTGCTAGCCTCAGAGGTTGACTGTAACCCTCCACGTAACCCTTCTTTCTCTAGAGACAAGGGTCACAGCCTACTGAGCCATTTTCATCATAAGCCAGCAAGGGAGGTGAGGAGAAGTTATCCTTCGTTGCACAGTCTCTGTTGTCTCCCAGTCTCAGTGATTAATCAGGGGGCAAAGGTGTGGTGGGGGGAGCCCGGGCCCACCCTCTACTCCAGGCTCCAGCCCAGGGACCCTAATAGTATCAGTTATGGTAGCTGACCTTTTAGAAACATGACATGTACAATTCACTGGGCTACTTCCCCCACAGCAGCCCTCACTTCCTCAAGCTCCACTTCACCCTTACCTCAGGGCCTCCTTCCTTGTGCCTGATATGGTGTGTACTACTCAGCCTCTCCAACAGCACAACTTCCTCCCACAGCTCCTGACATGCACACCCACATGACTGGCTGGGAGGCTTTTAACTAGTTTCAGCCAGCCCCTGATTGGCTTCAGGTGTCCCAATCAACCTAGCCTTCTCCCTGCCTTCTGGAAAGTTCTTAATTGGCCCCAGGTGTCTTAATTTCACTTAACCTGGTACCAGGGATTTGTTTAGGATGGAGCTAATATATCTATCTCCCACTACTTTTCTATAGCCATCTAGCCTTGCCCCGTCACAGTATGGAAAGCTTCCTCTCAGTTGCTGAACACCCTCAACACTCATTGTATTCTGTGGAGATTGAGGACAATCATTATCTCACAGAATCAGACCTAAGGAGTCATATACAATAGGTCCTCAATCAGTTCTCAATCCACAGGCCACATATATATTGTATGGATGCGTCCACATAACAAGCTGCATATGCGGCCCACAGTGGTAAATAGGTTGAGAACCTCTGTCCTAAAGCAACATCTTCAAAACTTCCATCTACAATTGCTGGGGAGGATGTTGCCATAACAGGAGGGAAGAAGGAGGTCCTAGTTTTAGGCGTGGCCAGATCTTGCCCCTTCTATGTAATGTCTGTGTGGGCTTGGGAAGTGTTTACTGATTTTTGTGCCCCCAGCCTCCCCACTTAGACCTAGATATGCTGTTTAGCAGCTAAGCACTGAGGCTGGTGAAGTGATGCAGAGTTTTACATGCATGCATTAGGGAGCAGCCCTGTGACTCATTTTAATAAGCAGAGAACTGTTTGGTTTGGTTGCTCTTCACCTCAGGCCCTGATGTGTTCTCTGATGTTGAATGACTCACATATTGAATGCTTTAGTTCATGGAAAAATGGTAGGAGAACAGGCCAAACCTTACAGCTTTTTCGGGGACCTGATCGCGTATAAACACCACAAAATCAGTGAATCAAACTTCCCATTTTCCTCCTGTCCATACCATTTTAGTACATCAGCCTTAATAGTTTTTACTGCAGTTTTATTCTGAATAGTATCATTGTAATATCTCCAGTATGTGATATACTCAGAACTATAATTAATGCACATTGACACTGTGAATTTGTCGCTTAAATATCCATCAGTCTATGATTGTACATCATGACACTATACTGAATATTGAAATAATCTGCAAACATTATAATATATTGTCAATGATCCACAAATATTAATGACTGGAGCTATTCAGAGGCTATATCATAAGCAACCATTCCAGAAATCCCAATTACGCCAAAGTGTTGACATATGACAGTGAGTTACTTGCCTCAAAGAAGCCCATTTGATAGAGATCAGTGATACACCATTTTGTATAAGTAAAGTATGATGTTTCAAAGTTATGTACATGGTGTCTTTATAAACTACTTGTTATTGAGAGCAGTGCTGATGGAGAGAGCTAACATATTTAGATAAAGGGCCATTAGTGTTGTTTATTGAGATAATATTAATAAATAACAGCCCAGCAGAAAGTGCATTGACAACTTCTACAAATAACTGTTTCAACAAAGGAGGATAAAGCAAGAAGGCAAGACATAGCAATTTCCAGGAGGAGGAAATAAGGATGCTTAATCAATCCCAACAATGGTCAGGTGAAATGAAGGTATGAGTCACCTGTAGGAGAAAGTCTTTCATGTGGATACCAGAGGTGGGTCAGGTGGCTAGTAAAAGGAAGTCTGAGAGAGGAGGCATGCAAATTGGGGGGGGGGGGAGAGAATGTAAGAGGAGAGTGAGGAACACAGCTGAATATAGGGTGTAAGGTTTCTTCTCAAATGTCACCTTGTCTAAAAACGAACCTTTCTACTTACCTAATGAAGTTAGCAGTACCCTTAATTTGTGGTGTGCAGTATTTCAATTTAATTTGATTTTCATTTATTCTCTATTTTTTCATGTTAAATAAAATTAGGTTTTTTGTTAGTCCAATTGGACTCAGAGATTGGTTCTAGTGTTACTCCTCTTGCGACATATTCTGAACCTGTAGGAAGACACTGAAGGGGACCCAAGCTTAAGCCCAGCTAAAATTCTCAGTCTAAGGTGCTATGTGGTGCCACCCCATAATCATCAGTACTCTTGCTGTGATTGGAACAAAGCACAGGAAAGGCCTAAAAACCCATGATGAGAAGTTTGTTCCGATGGGCTAAGGTAATGTGACAATGCATTAGATGTTGAAGATGGGGGAACATGAGAGGAGGAAAGAGACCAAAGGATACATGAAGGCTGAAAGATGAGAGGGCAAGAGGGACATAGGGAGAGAGGTGATGGAGAGGAAGAAAGCCTAACAAAATAAGAGTAGAAAACAGATGTTAAATGGAAAGAGAACAAAAGGTGAAGGGACAGGGAAAGAAGGGCCTTGTGGATGAGCTGGGGGACTCCTGGACTATTCATATTTTCCTGAACCCAGATATTTTCTTGATTGCCCTACATGCTAATTAATTCACTGGAGTTCTCAGTGAGGCTCCATTTGCAACTTGTATTACCAGCTGCCTGGAAGTCAGATAATATTATGTAAGTTAAAATACACAGAAAAAGGAAATAAACTGTTTCTCACTGTGGTATAGATAAACATGCAAGCATGGCATAGTACAGCTGGCCTGTGGCTCAGCACAGAATCAAAAGCTACATTAATGTCCAACCATAAAACTCATATCTGGGGAATGTGCTGAAGAGGCTGGTATAAGCCACAATGGGCATAACATAAGAATATAATGACAGGTTTCAGAGTAGCAGCCGTGTTAGTCTGTATCCGTAAAAAGAAAAGGAGTACTTGTGGCACCTTAGAGCTGTAGCTCACAAAAGCTTATGCTCTAATAAATTTGTTCATCTCTAAGGTGCCACAAGTACTCCTTTTCTTTTTATAAGAATATAAGAACATAAGAATGGCCATACTGGGTCAAACCAAAGGTCCATTCAGCCCAGTATCCTGTCTGCCGACAGTGGCCAATGTCAGGTACCCCAGAGGGAGTGAACCTAACAGATAATGATCAAGTGATCTCTCTCCTGCCATCCATCTCCACCCTCTGACAAACATAGGCTAGAGACACCATTCCTTACCCATCCTGGCTAATAGCGATTAATGAACTTAACCTCCATGAATTTATCTAGTTCTCTTTTAAACCCTGTTATAGTCCTAGCCTTCACAACCTCCTCAGGCAAGGAGTTCCACAGGTTGACTGTGCGCTGTGTGAAGAAGCACTTCCTTTTATTTGTTTTAAACCTGCTGCCCATTAATTTCATTTGGTGGCCCCTAGTTCTTATATTATGGGAACAAATAAATAACTTTTCCTTATTCACTTTCTCCACACCACTCATGATTTTATATACCTCTATCATATCCCCCTTTAGTCTTCTCCTTTCCAAGCTGAAAAGTGCTAGCATCTTTATGGGACCCGTTCCAAACGCCTAATCATTTTAGTTGCCCTTCACTGAACCTTTTCTAATGCCAGTATATCTTTTTTGAGATGAGGAGACCACGTCTGTACTCAGTATTCAAGATGAGGGCGTACCAGGGATTTATATAAGGGCAATACGATATTCTCCGTCTTATTCTCTATCCCTCTTTAATAAAGGAATCTCTTTAATGATTCCTAACATCCTGTTTGCTTTTTTGACTGCCGCTGCACACTGCGTGGACGTCTTCAGAGATCTATCCACGATGACTCCAAGATCTCTTTCCTGATTAGTTGTAGCTGAATTAGCCCCCATCATATTGTATGTGTAGTCTGCAGTTAGGATGGTATTTTGGTGCCTATTGTTTTACCAAACTCAGTGGTTGCTGGTAACTAAAGCGGTCCACACAATGTCAGCTTTGAAAGTACAGTCATC
Organism: Lepidochelys olivacea; assembly: GCF_965140295.1. Taxonomy (NCBI): domain Eukaryota; kingdom Metazoa; phylum Chordata; order Testudines; family Cheloniidae; genus Lepidochelys; species Lepidochelys olivacea. Next base: position 54,633,555 of record NC_140412.1, read on the forward strand.
TTTCTTCTAACAGCTGCAGGATCAGAAGATATGAATTGCTAGATGGCAGTATTTTGTGGGGATAACAATAGATAAAGGGACCACCACCAATTTCATGTTGTCAGCCTTAAATTCAGGTGTTTGGGGGTTACTGTAGGCTCCCTCACTTGTTGAGAATTTATCTCCTGGGGTAAAATCCTGACCCTTCTGGAGTCAATGTGAGTTTTGTCATAGTTTCACATGTGGTATATTTCTTCTCATCTGTATATTATGAAGAAAGGGAGAAAGCATTAAAAGTTACAAAAGTTACTACAATGGGATAACTAAGATTTTGCAATTAATTCTCATTTTGCATATTGGGAAATAATGCAATATCACATATGCCATAGTATGGTAGCTTTTTGTAAACTGTAACTTATTACTGAAAACCACTGTAAATGCAAAATATAATGCATTTCCTTTGTGCAGTGTTAAAAAGGGGTAGAATTCATTTGCTTGTAATTGTTGACCCTTGGCATTCACATCCTTGTAATCTTAGGGAGAACTGATTGTCATTGTCTCCAGGGGAGACTCTGTGGCCAAGTAACTAATCCAGGGATCTAAGCAAGAGGTAACTACACTGTATAGCAAAAGACATCTCAGCAATTTTGTAGAAGCTGTATGAGTTGAATTGATTTGGATCAAAACATATCTTTAAATTGATGAGGGATCCAGGAAACTGGCTAATAAAGAGCCTTGAAAGAGTTTTTCTGTACTGTCTCTCTGCCTGTGACCAACTCTAAAGCAGTTAATATTTTCCACCATTATTCCCAGAACCAAAGTGATCAAATTAAGGACTGTATGTATTAGGGACCCAATAAAAATGTACTGAATTATAAGAACAGCGAATAGTGTAGTATTTATAGTGATAGTGAGACTTACATTTACAATAAAGGAAAGAATCTATTTTCAGAAGAAATTATACAGGTAATAATAATAATAAAAAATCATTGTTGAGGGATTTGTTAAAGCCAGATCATGGGACTCAGCTTTTAGTGAATTTATTTTGAACCTTCTGAAGCAGGCATTGCAAATTTTTTACATTCTAATGAGTGAACTAAAAACATATATTTCAAAGAAAACAGCACTCATAAATTACATTTATGACACATGAGGTTGCGGACTGCTGTGCAGGGAGCACAGAGTAATGGTGCTAATATGCACTCTAGCTTGATTTTCTCAGTTCCCAACATGCTCTAATTCCATACTACAAATCTTTAAATGGCAGTTATATTTTAATTAATGTGATTATGTGCTGCCATTAGCAAACCCTCCCCCAGCACATTGCTCCTGCCAAACCCATGAATGCCAGTAAACCATTAACATAAAAGGGCTGTTTGCTTATTAAATTCATCTACACAAATAGGCAAGGGTTGCAATTGTTGATTTGCCATTGAAAGAACAGAACTTGAAGGAGTTGCACAGTAGCTGGCAGTTGCAATTATCTAGTGTAATTAAGTCTAATTTATAAGCCCCCCTCAAATGAGAAAGTAACAATTTTTGTTAATTAACAAGAGCATTTGTAAAGCTCGTTAACTCCATCATTCACCGTCTGCCTGGATAGATAGAAGCATGTGGTTATTGGTGGGACATGTTGCATATGTGTGTTTGTGCAATAATCTGTTTGGAAGGTCTAATGATTGAAATGGGAGATAGAAATGGATGTTATATTACAGTGAAAAGAAGATCTACTGTTTTCATTTATCTTTACAGCAATGTAAGTGCTTTGTCATTATCTTGCACATACGGTTTCATTATTCTGATACAGCACTCTGTTACATTGCCTCATACCATCATCCCTATAAGCCTGCAGGGTACATGAGCACTTATCTTTCCTGATGACTGCTGAATCATTTAAAACAAGTTATTAGTGAAACAATTAAAATGATATTGGTTCACAATTGTATTTATAGCTGGCAGGCATAATGAAACATTCTGAATAGCAGTTGGGGGTTCTCTGAATGGATAGAAAATGCTGTTAATCAGAGACAAGAGAAACCTCTAAAGAAAAACTAAATTGCAAGAACGCATTAATTGTATTGGAACATTTCATTTAATTGAGAACAAAGGGAAGGTAAAAATCATATTATCAATGTTTCATGAAGATGAAGGAATAGGAAAATTACTATGTCATTTGTCACATATCTTCTGTCGGAAATGAAAATTAAAAAGGCAGTATTTAATGTTAACAGGAGCAGGCCAAATACATCATGTTATTGTTTTTCACTGGGATTGCAAAAAATGAAGGGAATAAGGATTTTTTTTGGTCTAAAAAGTGAGTGAATAAGCAATAATCAGAGTTACACTTTGCTAGTCATCCATGTAAGGGAGCAGAAGATCTGTGCTGTCCTGTCCATTCACTGAAGTCTTAAGAAATTGCCACTATAAAATCAGATGTGAACAATGTGTAAATGACACTGCAAATGCTATCCTTTTCCTTTTTCTTATTTTTTAGGGAGAAGGTGATGGTTAATGCAGTGGAATTTTAATACTTATGAAAAGGAGGCACTAATAATACTGGTTAATAACAGGCATATTTTGCCTGATCCAATGACCACTGAAGTGAATAGAGAGAACTCAGACTGGGCCTGATTCTCATTGATACTAAGGGCCTTAAAGTGGTTATAAATGTATGTAATTTATACACACTTTAAGGCTCTTTATCCAGCCAGAGTGGTGTAAAGGGATTTACTATAAATGAGAATCAGACTCATTGACTTTAGTGGCGATTGGATAAATACATCTTAATCCTATCCCCCATCATCAGAGCTCCTCTAGTCCTGGGCCTCATCTGAATGGAGAATTGTCAAGTTTATCAAATCATATGGTGGTTTTATGACTGTCCACTGGGACTGTACTGAGATCACCTAATTTATTTTGCCTGTAACTTTGTCCAAACCAGAATCTGTGCATATGAAAGACGGAGCGCTTTAAACTGCTAGATCAAAATTTGAGTTCAGTACTATTTCTACATGGCATGTTTCATAACATATTTCTAAAATAAATGTTTACAGTAAGAGTTAAAGTAATGACAAAAATTGCTTTATGGAATTTGGCATGCAGCTAGGAAGACAAATGATGTAAAGAGATGGTCTAGAGTAAAAAGAAAGAGAGCTGTAATTTAATGTATTTATAATGTGGATAATTATTCTTGCACCCTATTTATAGCAGTGGAGAGTGGCATATCAGAAGAATGAGGACTGGAATAAGTCAAAAGTGGATAGGGTTTCCTGTTACCGTATTTGTCACAGCCTAAAATATTAATCTGAGGTGGGATTTCAAAAGAGAGAGTGACTCCATTCTTGGAGGAAGGAACAGACTTCTAGATAGGATTGCCAACTTTCTAATCACACAAAATTGAACACCCCTGCCCCACCCCTTCTCTGAGGCCCCTTCCATGCCACACTCCTTCTCTGAGCCCCCCCCCACTCACTCCATCCCCCATCCCTCCATTGCTTGCTCTTCCCCACTCTCACTCACTTTCACCAGGCTGGGGCAGACAGTTGGGGTGCGGGGATGCAGGCTTTGGGGTGGGGCTGGGGATGAGGGGTTTCAGGTGCAGGAGGGAGCTCTGTACTGGGGCCCAGGGGTTCTGAGTGCGGGGGGGGGACTACGGCTGGGGGTGTGAGCTCTGGAGTGGGGCTGCGGATGAGGGGTTTAGGGTGTGGGAGGAGACTCCGGGCTGGGCCAGGGCGTTGGAGTGTGAGGGGGTGAGGGCTCTGGCTGGGGCTGAGGGGTTTAGGGTGCGGGAGGGGGCTCCGGGCTGGTGCAGGGGTTTGGGGTGCAGGAGGGAGTGAGGGTTCCACTGGGGGTGTGGGCTTGGGTGTGGGGCCAGGGATGATGGGTTTAGGGTGTGGGAGGGGACTCTGGGCTGGGGCAGGGGGTTGGGTGCGGGAGGGCGTTTGGGGCATGGGGTCCCAGCAGCGCTTACTGTGGCTCCGAGGAAGTGGCTGCCAGGTCCTTGCAGCCTCTAGGCGCATGGGTGGCTAGGTGACTGCGCAGTGTGTGCTGCCTTTGCACCCACAGGAACGGCCCCCCGCATCTCCCATTGGTCTCGGTTCCCGGCCAACGGGAGCTGCAGAAACGGCACTTGGGCAGAGGCAGTGCATGGAGCCGCCCAGCCCCGGGCCTCCCCGGCGCATAGGGGCCTCAGGGACCTGGCAGCTGCTTCCAGGAGCTGCGCAGAAGTAGAGTAGGTAAGGAGTCTGCCTTAGCTCCAGCCCCCCGCTGCACCACCAACCGGACTTTTAACAGCTGGCCTGGCTGTTGAAAACCGGACGCCTGGCAACCCTACTTCTAGATCAGTGGAGTAGCAGACGTGAAAGCGGCACCTGATTGAAATATAGTAAGGAGAGTGCAGAAAGGAGAGGGGGAAGCAGAATAGAATAATATGAAATCAAAGAGGAAGGGAGGCAAGTAGGTCTCTGAAGTGTTTTGAAAACTATAGGGCAGTTTTGAGCTGGATTAAAAGTGGATGGGAAGTCAATGAAGGTGATGGAAGATTTGCGGGTGGTTAGGATGAATGAAGTGAGACATTAATGCAGCCGCAGCATTCCGTGTTCTCTAAAGTTCAGAAAATATCCATTTAGGAGCACTCTGGAATGAGAGAATTTTAGTAGTCAAGAAGGGCAGTGGTAAAGGCATGTGCGAGGTATTTTCAATAGAGCTGAGATATACAGGAAATTCTGGCAATGTTCTTGAATAGTTAATAGTTAGGCACTCCCATCAACATTTTCTTTGACTGAAAGTTGGCAACCCTACCCAGCGGTCTTGTAAAGGCAAGGTCTGGGGGCCTGATTCCTTCCTGCCCTGGTGCTGAGCCAGGCACAGGACTTACGGGAGAGGAAATAAGCCACGCTGATTCTGGTGCTGTTTTTAACCAGTTCAGTCTTCAGCACAGGAAAGAGCAGCACTGAAGGCTGCCCTAATACATGCCCCAGCCCCTATGATCCTATAGACCATGCTGGTAGTTGGAGATAGCCATTGCATAGAAATGGCCACCCCTCCCCTCCAACTTTGACATGCCCAAAGTTGTCCTGTGGAGGATGGTGCAGAGTTGGTTGTATCAGCTCTGCATCTTCCAGAAAGGCTACTTGAGCCAGGGTTTTCTCTCCAGGGAGATCTTAGAACTGCTTTACAGCCATTTTGTGCAGCACTCCAGGAGGTGGAGCAAACTAATCTTCTGCAAATGAAAATGAAAATACACAAGAGTACTCCACAGCAATCTCTGATACATAACAGCACAGTAGGTCACAACTGTTCCCAATCCCACTGGCCCAAAACACAAGAAATCTAAGTTTATTCCTGAATTCCTTCCTTTTAAGAGGAGGAAGTCTGTAGTACCAGCTGTCATCAGATCAAGCAACCTCGGATACAAATGTTTGTTGTTTACTTAGAAAAGACTCTGACGTTTACAGGAAACCTTCTGTGTCCTGAGAATTTTGTACCAATAGGCAAGTCCTATAAACAACATAATGCTACACTATGTTTCAAAAGTCATTTTAAAACAAAAATAATAAAAATACTACTGATGGATTATGCTTAGAATATTGTGTTAAACAGCAATCAATTACCATAGCACCTATTTGGAATATTTCTAAGGCAGATGTATGAAAAGAAACTGCCTCTTGTATGCTTACACTGTAACAGAATAGCTCAAGACATTTTTAAATGTATCTGACCCTGAAGTTTGACTGAGACGAGGAAGACTCTTATGTGCCAAAACCATTCTGGTTACCCCCTGTTAGAATATTGTGCTGCAATCCTTCAGTGCAACTGGAAAGAAATCTTATGCTTCAACACTGCTCAGCAACATTGAGAAGGTGCACCCCTAGTCTCATCTATTGTCTGCTGAAGTGACCAGGTTGGTGGGAGCCTAAATCCTACCATGCCACAGCTGGACTTTGTTCAGTTGGAAAAAGCTAACATATAATAGCCTATAATAATTGATAGGTTTTACTTATACCGGAAGTACTTCCGGCTACTGTTCTGACCTTACTGTCCCACACTTAAGACGAGGAAGGAACTTGGCTAGTCAGAGCCAACAGTTTTCTGAATTTTGGTTGGCAAGGATGTGAGCTACTGAGAATACATGAATCCTGGGGCAGGAGACCAGCTGTGATTGCAGAGGCACATTCCAGCTGCTCAGTAAATATCAGACTTTATACGACATGTGTGCTTTGTCAGAAAATTTCTCCTGATAACTACACCTGATCACAAACACTTCCCTTTGTTTCTCTGCCTGATAAAATTCTGTGATGTGATGAGAGTGTTTAGTGTTGCTTATGCCTCAATTAGAAGTGCATGATCTTAGAGCTTAACAAAGCCATTGCTAACATACTGGCTGAATCCAACCTTTTCTCTTGGAACTCCCATCCACTGACAGGTAAGTGCAGAAGATTAAAAGGCAGGTGCCTGTTTTCAGCAGTCAGAGCATGTCTTCAAAGCAACTCTTTTTGCATGTGGATCTATTTCACATATGCCCTGCTAACCCTGTTTTAAAAGAGCATTTCTCAACCTTTGACAGGGCTTTTGAGGACAACAATCACCTCTGCTGTTTTGATCAAGTGACTTTTTGGAACTTGCATTCCATATAAAATGTTTGGTCTTATTTGTTTAATTCACATTGTATTTAAGTCAACCTGGCTAGAATATTCTGCATTCATTTGTACAATGATATGCAGTATTTTAGATAGTACATGGTATGCCCAAGATTTCTCCAATAATTTGCATTTGTAACATTCTGGATATCGGAACATCATGCAGTCTAACCAACTACTAATATAATTCATACAGAAAGCAGATCATCAGTTATAAAGTAAGATAATAAAATAGTTTCATTCTTAGGACCCATATATTGCAGTACACTTTGTCCTTCTCTAACCAATATTAACTATATGATGCTTTCACACACGTTCACCTTGTTTACATTATAATTTCTACTCACATAGGGGAAAAATATGATTTCCAAAATAGAATATAGCAATAATCACTGGTAAGCAGAAAAAAAAAAAAAGACTGACCTGGCGTGCAATATGCTCCTTGCCTGTGCGTAAATCCTATGTGGATGTGGATGATTTGATTTACTTTCCATATCAAAGCAATATCTTTCCTAAGGCAATATTAGAATAGTTTTTAATGATAACAGACTGTGCAGTGATGACTTTTTTATATATAAATTTAATGATTTTTACCGTAGGCCTTGCTATTTGAAAACCTATATGAAATCAAATGAATGCCAGCTAAATACCCCCTACTCTAAGTGAACATGGATTTTAAAGAGATAGTGTCTTAATTGCACAGATTGCATCTACTGAATAGAATGATGACAAGTTTAAGAAAGAATAACATTTCAGGATTAATGCTTTAAATTAACAATCCACAACCTTGTAGGCTCACTTGCAGTTTATCATGTCAAAGATAGTCAAAGTTAGTATTCAGTGATCCTTCTTACATTTTCCAGGGTCTCTTGGCCTTATTAATTCAAATCTTACTTTCAATGTATGCATGTAGCCAAGATAATTATTAGAAGGAGAGATCAAAGCAAGCATATTATAGTCCTATTCCATTTTCTGCTGATGTGAGTGATCTGCCTCTTCTTTGATGTTGTATGCTTCTACAGTGAAAGTACAGAGGATAAAAATACTACACCATGTAATCTGGCGTTTATCCCATGAGAGCAGAATTCCAAATTGTGACACATGTCAAGAAGTTAAAAAAAAAAAAACTTGAAAGAGCCCTATGCTTTATAAAGCGACATACTCTGCATTTAAACACCATCAAACATCATTTTCCATTACAAATTTAGTCCCCAATATAAAATTCAAAGAATTTCTGTAACTTTAGTCAAAGAAAATGACAGCAATACTTTATAAAATAGCTACCATATTTACTACTAGTTACACTGAGACTGCAACTTAGCTTTATTCAAACCCAATTCTTTAAAATCAAAGAGGGGTTAGAAAACACAAAAATAATGCCTTTGTACAAGCACAGATGCATCTCATGTACAACCTTCATTCAGTCATTGCCAACTTCTTCTAGTTCAAGTTGGTGCTTTTGAACCCTGTGTCAGCTTCTGAATAAGGCTGTGTGATTCCGAATGGTGAACCCAGAACCACTGCAAAGCAGAAACAACAAGCCAATTGGCCTATATGTGTGACTAAGGGGAGAAGGATTTGACTCTCTCTCAGCTACTATATATTTCAAAATCCATTGCCCCACATTACTTTGACAAAGGTCTGTCATAGTACCAGCATCTACTGAAAGCTGAACTAGCCATATTTCTGCTACTGCAGTGTAACAGTTGATTATTTCAGTTTATAAAGAACACAGAGAATGTCTGCTGCTTTAGCATAACATTTGGCCTTCCTTGCTTTGGTGGAAAATGTCAGAAAGTCTTTGGACAGTTGGAGACTGTATCCTGCACCATTGAAATCAATGGGAGTTTTGCCATTGACTTCAATGGGTGCAGGATCAAGACCTGTGATACAATATTGTACCTAGATATGAGCGAATTAGTTCAAATAAAATTTGCCAGACCTTCACCCTAAATTATAACTGACTCCAAACAGAACCCTTTTTGAGGTTTGAAAAGTGTGCTTCATTTATTTTTGCACACCTGTGCACTTCTGAGTTCCATAGGGAGCAGAAGCAGAAATGTTTTTTAAAAAAGTCTGCTCTGCTGTTATTGAAGTTTTCCTGGCCTTACTGGGAGCAAGAAATCGCAGAATTCTCCCCAGATGACCTATTTCAATAGGATTTCTAGTTTATTGTTATAGTCTCAAGAGGTTTGCATAATTTGGGAAAACTACAAACTCTGAAAAAGCAGCTGAACTTCTGAGAACTTATTCAAGCTGAACTCCAAACTGATTGAATTTCATCTGTTACTAGTAACATCTTACTTATCATCAGAAACTGGTGTCCATTTCTCTAACCCCATCATTTGAGAGAAGAATGCTCCATATCTATTGCATTCCAGCTTCTCAGATATTTCAGACTTCTGGCTCTTCATAATTCTTTCCCTTGTGAGCTAGCAGGGTTGGGAATGTTTGCATGATTTTATTCCTTAGCTTTTCTTGGTACTTTTGCTATAGACTGAGGGCCATATCCTTAGCCCCGAGGGGCAGCCAAGGATTCCTCTGACACAGCCCTGTCGATAGAAGGTGACTGCCATCAAATTTGTAACATTAGAATCCTCTTCAACTCAATATTATATTTGGATATCTAAGTAGTCTGAGGGGCAAGAAACACCCACTTCCAAACTACATTTGGGCAGGAGAGTGCACCTGCTTTCTTTCAGACTTTGATCTGACCACAGTGATCCACACTTTTGTAACTTCTAACCTTGATTACTCCAATTATCCACACCTGAGAATGCAGCAGCCTGCCAGCTGACAACACAGGTCACCAAAAAATATCACCCTCATACACATCCCCCTGCGTTGGTACCCCACTGAACACACAGTCCAGCTCAAGGCTGTTGCTTTGTTGAGCTAGTCAGGAATTTTCCATCTGAATGGTTTTTCAATGGAAAATTTACTTTTGAAAAAATCAAAATTTTCTGTTGTGAAATTTAAATTTTGTCAGAAAATTACAATTGTCTGTCAGAAAATCATTCCCTGCTCCACAACAACCTCATTCCTCATCATCTCACCTGGCAGACTGCTGTGGTGCCAGGACTTCTGGGATCCTAGCCCCTTGGCAGCTCAGAAGACCTGGAAGTGCTGGCTCCCAAACTCTCAAGGTCATCGAGCTGCCCAGGTCGCAGGCTCTATGAGTGGCCGGCTTCACCCACCAGGCTCTGGGCAGCTCAGGGAGCAACATAAACATTTTGAAAAGATCAAGATGAAATGTCATTTTGACTGTTTCGAAAATAAATCCCATTTACCAATAAATTTCAATTTTTCATTCAATTTTGGAGCTATTTTTTTAATTGCAGAATTTCCCATGGAATAGGAATGCTAATTTCCAGCTAGCTCTACTGTTTTGATTTTCAAATCCCTGAATAGAAGCTAAGGCCTGCTTACCTACCTGAGAGGTTGCTCCCTCTGCTCCCCAACCTCTCACAATAACTACCTTCCACTGTGACTACAACCATGAAACAAATATACTTGTGACTGCAAGAAAGAGATCTTTCATGGGGGCTGGCCCAAGGCTATAGAAATCACAGTTAGGTGAAATAAGAATGACTGCTATTTTTGACCACATTCAGAACTAAAGGTAAACCCCATGTATTCACTGATGCTTAACTCAGCACTCCATTCATATACTTTTATTTTCTCTCCTACACTCTCTCTCTCTCTCGCACACACACATAGCCTGCCCCCTGTTGGCAGGGGAGGAAGAGAGAGAGAGAGAGAGAGAGAGAATTGCTGTCATTCTTTTACTCTCAGGAGGTATTAGATACTCCATTAATAGACTAGAAACTGAATAGATAAATAGCACTTTGCTGATAAAATTCTGTGTGCAATGCCAGCAGAGTAACACCATAGATAATTTGAGTCACAAGCGTTAAGTGCTCAGTTCTTTCACTCAGGCACAGCATGATATTGGGAAGGTGTAGACTGTCACAGACCCAGCGTGTGAAGAATTCTTGGACTCACTGGCAAGCAAAGGGAATACATCCACTTCTACATGTCTTCACGTTGGGCTGAATTCTCCCTGACAGCATGCCTGGACAGCTCCCTGGCCAACCTTTCTCTGAATCTTTGGGGTGCCTTATGCCTCAAGACTGCATAAAGTGAATGGTCCTGGGGCTTCTTGGAGTGTATGGTCTACAGTTGCATCCAGTTGTTGTGTAAGGCTCTTGTAAGTTCCTTACTATGACACCAACAAACTTAATATGGTCCTAAATGATTTATCTAAGACCACACAGTTAGCAAGTGGTTGATTAGTATTTAGAACTCAAGAGTTCTTGGCTCTAATTCCAATACCAATTTAAATAAGGCAGTGTTATATAGTAGTTTTTCTTTAATGTTATGAAAAATGTCTTGCATGCATGTGCTTCTTCAACCCATGAATATGCCACAAGATGTATTGCTGCATGGGGGAAGGCCGTCTCTGAAGAGTGGACAGAATTCAGAGAGAAGGGGTGAAGAAAATGCAGATATTGCTTTCCCTTTACGTTCCCTTCTGGGCCTACTGGTGAATGTGTATTATTCAAAAATTAGGATAAGGAAAATTGCCATTTTTGCCTGCAGGACTGACCACGTAACAAGAACTAGAACATGTCTTAGCCACATAGTAGTGCATTCTCAGAACTGCAAAAAGATGATTTCACTAGTGAAACAGCTAAAGCTTTAAATGCAAATTATTTGTATCCTGCTGAGAAGAATAAGACTCGTGAAAAAATGCAGCTGTATTGGAAGACTTTTTACCTCAGAGTTTCTGGAGAGTAAGGATGGGCATGTAGTTAGAGCACTGAACTGTTTTAGGTGATATGGCTTCAGTTTCCAGTTCTGCCACACCCTTTTTGTGTGAGCTTGGCAAATCACCTCATTATCCAAAGTTTCATTTCTCCACCCTTCCCTACTGCAGAAGGCTATTGTGAAGATATATTTGTTAATGTTTGCAAGGTGCTCAGATACTATGATGTCGGAGGAATCTGATAAATAGCTGTATAGAAACCCCTTAAAAACTTTGTAAATCTGTTATACAGTTTTTGACTTGCTTTTAATAAAGATTTAATCTGAGTTGTCCAATGAAGGGAAGCCATTCCCAAAATTCCAGCCTTCTGGGGTAGTATCTATACAGGCAATGACATCACATCTATTGCCACCTGCTTATTTGCAGGCAGCCAAATTCTGTCCTTATATTGAGGCATGCAGGTCCCAGGGAAGTGAAGTGCAGTTGCACGTGTGCCTCTCATGGCAGAAATTAGACAATAGCGCTTATACGCAGAGGATTTCACTTTATAAAATATAGGGTATTTATTACTAGTTATAATTACGTATAAACTACTGAACAATTCTGGTTTTCTGGGGCCCTTAATCTGCATCCCATATCTGTAATTGAGAGTTACTGTCATAGTGGGGTAGACAGAGGCGCATAGGAACACACTTAACTATAAAAATATGTATTCCTTACTTTTTCTGAGTAAACTCCTCAGATACCTACATAAATGGTGCATAAAGCTTTCATGAATCAGGCCTAAGGCTGCACATTTAAGTGGTCCCCACTGTATTCACATATAAACAGTTGCACAGTATATTAAGAACTGCAGTAAGGGCAAAATAGCTATAAAATATTAGCATGATTTTATTTTTCTTTTTATGGCTTCCTCACTAGCTTGACTACTGATTTTTAGGAAATAACTAAAATGCCAGTTAAGCATTATATGCATGGAGCGTGGTGGAGGGATGGGGGCTTTGAGAGGGGATATTGTATAGCTTTTACTTCCATTGACTGTACTGAAAGAAAGCTTCAGAGATAATGTCTGGGTCCTGGTTATACTGAATATATTCCACATACAGTCCTCCTACTTATCAATTAATTCAACCTACTTCCTCATCAATTCCCTCCCGCCCCAGTCCTGATGGTTTTATGACCTAGACCGAGGCGATACCCTTAGGCAGTCCATCTGATAATTGACACATTTTCTAACACAGTATAGTGATGCCCAAGTCGGTGCTTTCAGGCCATGTCTTCAGCTTATTGGAGTCTGCAGCAGGGACTCCTTTTATCCCTCATACATCAGAATACACTGACAGCTCTCCCAAGCAGGGACGAAGCAGATCGCTCCCTCAGGAAAATGTATGCAAACACCTCTGGAACATTGTACTCGTTGCTAGGCATCACGATGGTGACATCTTTATGATAAACATGGTATGCAGAAGAAGGTCTAATAAAAGAATAACAAATTATTACATCCAGAGGGCAATTTTACAAGATTAACTGGTGTAATAAATTATCGCTGTAGTCAGAATACTAGGTTACCTTTTAAGGTATTTCACAGCACAGCCTAAATGAACCAGCCTATAAAAAACACAGAATGTAGAGCAGAAAATAATAAAGTCGTACTTACATTTTTTTAAACTAGTCATGATACCAGTGTGTGGTATTTGGCTTTTTGCATGGTAGCTTCAGCAAGTGCTTGCTATAAAATAGGGTTATGCGAGCAATTCATGCCAAGATGATTATGGTTAGCATTATTTTGTATACTGCTGCTGGACGTTCAGTACCATTGCAATCTACATAATATCAATTTGAACAAAAGCCTGTAGCATTTTATTTCTAAAACTATTTTCATACATAAAACATTACAAAGAAAATGCCAGAAGCCAAATATCTTTCATACTAATTATCAAATATTTTGATTCTTTTTTCTCTGTGTGCTTTATATATATAAAAATATATATAGGTAACTCTTTATATATATTAAAATAGAGAAATAGGTGAATTATAATATATATATGAAATATATATATGAAAAAAAGAGTCACCTATTTCTCTCCCTATCTCTCCATAGTTTTCTGAATATTAAAAATTTGTTAAAATCCAGATTTTACCTTTTTAATATTGAAGGATATATTATTTTTAAACAATAACTGATGCTTTTTATTTTAACCCATGCCTTGCATTTTAGTTCAGATAGCTGGAAAAAAGAACCTCTCTTCCTGAATCTGAGGGAATATCCAATGTGCTGTTCTGTGCTATTTTTACACTAAGACATCCATGAACGTTTGGATTTGCATTTCATTTGTAAATGAATGAGACTCACGTTTTTCTGTGGTTATTCCAGTCGGAATCCCAAGATTTCCCACAACCCATAAAAGACAGAGCCCACATCTGGAGTTCAAAGGCCAGGGCTGTATTACAATTTATCATAAAGTCTCATATGCTGCTCTAACATAATACATTAACAGGATAACACTGCTTCACATTTGTAAGCTGTAACCCATTTGTATCTGATTAGAAGGTCATATTCTTCCAGCTTCACCAATTTGGTATAAAAAGCTTTCTTAACTAAAATCGCCCAATTACTTCACGTATAAAAATACAGACACTAAACTGGGCACTTCTTAGTGGTTTTAGACAAAAGTCCATTTGAAAGTTGTTCTGTATAAGCCCTTTCCTACCCTCTGATGGTATGTGTTGCCTTTCCCTCCCTGGTATAAAGGGTACAGTGTGCTGAACCATAGTCTTCTATAACTCACTCACGCCTATGGGGACTACATAGGACAACTAATGCATTGACCCCAAAGAACTATCCTTTCACAATGCTGCTCCTATGGGAGGAAGGGAAATTCAGTGTTGTGGATCTCCACAGTAGCACATTCCAATAGATTAGTCAGGTAATTTTATAATAATTACATAAAGCCTTAATCCACAGCTGGGTGGATTGTTTTGTCAGTTTTATTGTAACTGGACCTGCATATACTTTGTTCACTTATGGTAGTGCCCACAATCTACTAGCTGCTTTCCAGACATTCTAGAAGGGTCAGTCCCTTTCCTTAGACAAGCTCAAAATCTAAGAACAAGCAGGTAGATGTTAGGGGAAGAGGAACAAGCCATAGGCTTTTTGAATGCATGTCAACCTGATTTGCTGTAGTCAGCAGATGGACACAATATTGAGTTTGCAAATGAGCTTGAAGAGGTTGCACCATGCATAGGGGCAGTATGGAAGAAGGCACAGAAATGTTTGTCTGAGAAGCTGGCAAAAGGGTAGATCTAGCTAAGTGCTTATGGCCCTCATGACTATATGGTCCAAGAGCCACACAAACATTAATTTGTGTGTTTTCATAGCATCCCTGTGTGTTAAGGAAGAATAATCATCCACATTTTGTCAATGGCAAACGGAGGCCTAAAGAGGGTGATTGACTTGCCCAAGGTCACAGTAGAAGGACATTGTGGCAGTGCTGGAAGTTGAACCTGAAATACAGGCCAATGTTTTGACCACAAGACAAGGAGCAATGGCTGAGCAGAGGGGTGGGGGTGCTGCAAAGTGAGATGAAGTAGGTAGAGGCAAAGCAATATAGATCTTTCCAGGAGGTGACAAGACTTTAAAATTCGATGCAGTAGCAGATGGGGAGCCAGTGGAAGGATTCAAAGTCTGAAAAGACAAGATCAGAATCACAGGTAAGGAAGGTGATATTTTGAATGAACTGAATGAGGGCTATGTGGGTATTTAAGAGGCTGGAGGGGAGGAGGTTACAGTCACTGAGGTGGGCTTTAAAGGCCTGAATGAGATATTTAGCTGTGGAAATGGATGTGTCATCGAGATGCTGAGGAGGAAAACATGGCAGAATTCAGAAAGGGCTTGGATGTGTGGGGCAAGGGAGAGGGAGCTGCTGGATACTCTGTACTCCTTCATGCTTAGGACAGGGGGAAGTACCTGATTGCTCATTCTAGTTCCTAGCTCATAGCAATAGACAAAATCTGAGGCATCTATTTGAATACATGAATATTAGCCAAAAATATTCTGCAGCTGAAAAGCCAGTCAGGAAGTTTTTGATATTTTATTTTGGAAGATGCCTGTTTGTCAAAATCAAAATTGTTCATGGGAAAGGGTTAGACTGGACAAATTTCCCATTTCAAACAGTTTTGGGAAAAAAAAAGGTTTGAAATTTGAAAGATTTGAAAACATCCTATTTTGACACTGTCTAAACAAAAAGTTCTTACAGTTTGAAACAAAAATCAGTTCAACCCAAAAAGCAGTTAATGTACAGTAAAATAAAAATCAAAAAGTCAAAATCAAAACAAAAGATTTCAAAATGATCAAAACAAAAAGTTTCAGTTGATGCAGTCTGAACCTTTATTTATTCATTTAATTCGGGGGTTGGGGGAGGGCTTTTTGGATCCTGAGTTTTTTCCAGATTTCAACTTGAAATAATTTTTTTTTTAAACACGAAAATTCTCACAAGATAGCCCAGCTCTAGCACCCATATTTGTGATCCCCAGGAAATGTAATATTCAGTTCTCCCGTCTCTAATGATTTTATTCTTTTCAAACAAAACAGGAATTTTACTAATAACTGAAATATCCCTACACTAAAAAGCTTACACACCCCAGAACCTTCTAATGCCATATTAGCCTCACAGAGGAAAGCCCACAGATCAATATGACCTTATGCTGAAATATTCCACACACCATTGTGCTCTCATGCCAAAATATTCCTATATCAAAAAGCCCAAGTGCCAATAACCCTTTTAGTGGCGATATTAAAGATCATATGAGCTATAAAGAAATCTGTAATTTAAGAAGTAATAGATGCTTGGCTGCAATTATGTTATCTATATGCTTATGAAATTGATTGCATGACCATACTGGTTGTGAGTCCTGTTTTTAGGGAAATGACAAAAACAATATTTAGGATCTATGGATTTTACTTATTCATGGAGAAAGCTTGCTGCACATGTAAGTTATTTACACAAAGAGAAATGTGGCTCCAGAAGGCAGCAAAATGTGTTTTGCATGTAAAACAAGTGTGCGCATAAGGCAAATGGACCTTTTTATTCAATACATAGTGCTTGGAACATAGATCTGAGAAGATATTTGCACAGGATCTTTATCTCAAAGATACAAAGGGGAGGAAATTCCTCACAATCAACAGCCATTCAAAGGAAAATTACTTCCAGGAAGAAAACATAGCTCATCAGCAGATCTCTTATCAACTCCACAGGCAATTTCTTGAACACAGAAGCTACTGTCATAGTGAAGCCAGCAAAGAGGTTTGGGAGGAAGCCAGTCA
This sequence comes from Lepidochelys olivacea, assembly GCF_965140295.1. Lineage (NCBI taxonomy): Eukaryota > Metazoa > Chordata > Testudines > Cheloniidae > Lepidochelys > Lepidochelys olivacea. Next base: position 54,650,263 of record NC_140412.1, read on the forward strand.
CCAACCTACTGTAGAAGCTTGTAGTGGAAAAATTCATATTGGAGACATTAATCTGGACCCTGGAATAGTCAAATGTGCCCTGAAATTGAACATATCAAACAAGACAGAAGGATGCACAAGCCATTTTACCTGAAACAGGAAACAGCACTATGCCAGTGAGGATATTCAAAGTATGCAGAATCTGGTGCAAGTAGTGATTCACCAACGACCGTCACAACAAAAAAGAATTATTCAACAAAGTCTGAGCTTCTGAAACAAGTATTTCAGTTTTTCAGTCGCTAAATCTGCAGAGAGCAAGGACAAGAATAACCTAGAAATCTTGAGGTTGTACAGCAGAGGAGAAGAGTGTTGCATGGATTAGTGCAAGGTAAAAATTAGACTGTGAGCCTGGGTTCAGTGAAAAGGTGATGTAGAGTGAAGTTTTGTCAACACATTGATCATACTGCAGTCTAAAATGTCTCAGACTTCTGTGATGGCTTCAGATAAACAATGAAAACCTGGGGTTGGTTTTGTTCAACATCTTTATTAATGATCTGGATGATAGGATGGATTGCACCCTCAGCAAGTTTGCGGATGACACAAGCTGTGGGGAGGGGTAGATACGCTGGAGGGTAGGGGTAGGGTCTAGAGTGATGTAGACAAATTGGAGGATTGGGCCAATAAAAATATGATGAGGTTCAACAAGGACAAGTGCAGAATCCTGCACTTAGGAAGGATGCACTGCTACAGCCTGGGGACCGACTGGCTAAGCAGCAATTCTGCAGAAAAGGACCTGGGGATTGCAATGGATGAGAAACTGATATGAGTCAGCAGTGTGCCCTTGTTGCCAAGAAGGCTAACGGCATATTGGGCTGCATTAGTAAGAGCACTGCCAGCAGATTGAGGGAAGTGATTATTCCCCTCTATTCAGCAGTGGTGAGGCCAACATCTGGAGTATTGCATCCAGTTTTGGGCCTCCCTCTATAGAAAGGATGTGGACAAATTAGAGAGAGTTCAGCAGAGGACAATGAAAATGATCAGGGGGCTAGGGAGGAGAGGCTGAGGGGACTGGGTTTGTTTAATCTGCAGAAGACAAGAGTGAGGGGGGATTAGATAACAGCCTTCAACTACCTGAATTGGGTTCCAAAGAGGATGGAGCTAGGCTATTCTCAGTGGTGGCAGATGACAGAACAAGGAGCAATGGTCTCAAGTTGCAGTGGGGGAGGTTTAGGTTGGATATTAGGAAACACTATTTCACTAGGAGGGTGGTGAAGCACTGGAGTGCATTACCTAGGGAGGTGGTGAAATCTCCTTCCTTTGACGTTTTTAAGGTCAGGCTTGACAAAGCCCTGGCTGGGATGATTTAGTTGGTATTGGTCCTGCTTTGAGCAGGGTGTTGGACTAGATGACCCCCTGAGGTCTCTTCCAACTTTGATATTCTATGATTCTATGAATGGTGGTTGGTGACCTTGGCACCCTGGATGTCATAGGTGTTCAGCTACTGCCCAGAACTTCCTTCTGGGACATTTCACAACAGAGAAGAGAAAACTCAGCAAAGAGCAACTTCATCATCTCCCACAAGATCATGCAGACAAGTCTGCAATTCCTGCCACATAAGTGATCAAGGTAGCCCCAAGTCTGATTAGTTTTATCTGAGATATAAATTGAAAGGCATTTTCTTGCAGTGAAAACACTACACTCTGGAACCATGCTGGACAATCCAAGTTAATCAACTGCTCACAACTTGGAATAGTACCAGTAGTTTAAGTCTTACAGATTCTATAATTTAGGAGAAGAGTCTTCTGTCACTAACACTCCAGCCATCTTTCTTGCCAATTTATCTCTTGCAGGTCACCTATGTACCATGCTGATCTGTCAGGCTGATTGGGCGGGAGGGAGTACAAGTCCAGGTGCGATTGTGTCAATGGTTATGAACAGAACATGGTATTAATGTCCAACTGGACTGTTGTCAGAGTGGCTAAACAATAAATTTCTCCAGATTATTCTGGAATCTCTTAGATTCTGTTCAGTCTCTGAGAATAGGCCATCATGGTAGGTCCATTCATCTGACAGGAATGAGGAGAAGCTCTGGTGCAGTTGATCTGAGCCAGACTGAGGAAGATCTGAACAATCACTTTCTGCAATCTCAGATATAGAGTATGTCCAGAGTGGAGTCATAAACTACCTGGGTTATTCCCATAATTGCCATGGAGACTAACAGATCCCATACAAATGCCAAAGAAGCATTGCCCAGATCCAGGCATTTTCACAACTCTAATACCAGGCCTAATTAGAAGGAATGTCAGCAAATAGAAAAAACCTTCCCAAATTCTCCTTTTCCTGAGAATCACACAGTAGGTATGTCACTCAAATGAATTCTTCCTTGGGATCAGGTCTCTCTCCACCTGAAATCAGATGCAAAAGATACAGCCAGACTCCCACCCTGACCCTTGGCTCAGGCTGGACTGAGTGTCCAGGCAAGACAAAGCTGAATCTGAATAAGGCCAGAAGAATCATTCAGTCTGGTTTCAGTAATAAGTGCAAGGTCAGATGACTCATCTGTTGTTCCTGTTATATAAAAACTAGATTTCTCCAGTTTCACACCAGCACAAGGTCACCGATTTCAATGGCCAATATGTATAGGGGACCCTTTCTTTTCCATATTTACCACTATTTTATTTTCTCCTGTTTTCTTTTCTTTTTAACAAATCAGGGTATCCCTTATTTTTAAAATTACTTTATTCACTTTTACACATTCTTTTGTGCTGAACAGTTCACACCTTTTTATCAGACTTAGGTTTTTGCATAGCCTCACATTTAATGTTAACTGTATGTTCCTCCTATGCAATACTTCTCCAATAAACATCTGGTTTTATGCATGTCAAGTGCTTGTAGTTCTGTAAAATATCCATGGCAAATGATTTCCAGGGCTTTCCTTTAAGGTTAGCCATTTGCAAATGGTACTTCAAAACTTGATTAAAACATTCTATTTTCCAACTGGCTTGAGGGAAATAAAAGGAAGAGTATCTATGCTTAATACCTCTTCCAGAAATCCTACAGATTCCACAGATATGAACTGAGGTCCATTGTCAGAGTCTAGTTTTCAGATTTCCTTCGTAACTGAATATTGTTAACAAGAACTAGGTTACTGGTGTCAAAGTAACTTGGTAAGTAAAGGCTACTTCCAGCCATTTGCTGAACTAATTAGCTGCTGTAAAAACCTAGCTGCCTGCTAGTGCTGTTTCACCAGGTTCAACTATGCCAAGGAGCTTGATACAATTGTGGCACAATTGTCCCACATGTTTTGTCATGCCTCTGGCAAGTACCACAGAACTTTACAGAACTTTCACAGTGTGAATACATCTCTGGTCAGTAGAAATCTCAGTGTCTCATTTGACAATTCACAATCTTCCAGGCTTATGGCTCCTCAGCAGCTTTGGTTTAAGCTTCCAGGGTTTGTGGTTATGGGACAGCCAGCCAGGTGGACTGCCCTAATGCTGAAGACCCTATGACTTCCTGGGCCTGTGGCTCCAGGTCAGCCTGGGCCTCATGGTTTCCAGGATCTGTGATTCCAGGGCAGTTTGCCAATAGGACTGCTTCTGACCCAGGGACACCAGGGCTTCCAAGATATAAAACTCTGGGGCAGCTTTCCAGGCAGACTGCCCTGATTTAGGGAAAAAAAAAAATCTCCAAACTTTGAAATTTTCCCACCGAGCTCTACCACAAATCTGATAGTGATCAGTAGGGCCCTACCAAATTCAGGGTCCATTTTGGTCAATTTCATGGTCATAGGATTTTAAAAATTGTAAATTTCATGATTTCAGCTATTTTAATCTGAAATTTCATGGTGTTGTAACTGTAGGGGATCCTGGCCCAAAAAGGAGTTGGGTGGGGGTTGCGGTACTGTTAACCTTACTTCTGTGCTGCTGGCGGCGGTGCCTTCAGAGCTGGGCAGCTGAAAAGTGGCAGCTGCTGGCCAGAAGCCCAGCTCTGAAGGCAGTGCCGCCGCCGCCAGCAGCAGCACAGAAGTAAGGGTGGCCATACTGTCACCTCCCCTAAAATAACCTTTGACCCACCCCCTGCACCTCCCTTTTGGGTCAGGACTCCCAATTTGAGAAACACTGGTCTCCCTTGTGAAATCTAGGTAAAAGCACACAAAAGACCAGATTTCACATGGGGAGACCAGATTACACTATCCATAACACATTTTTCATGGCTGTGAATTTGGTAGGGCCCTAGTGATTAGACTGTAAAGTACATTCAAATCACCAAAGGTAAACACCAGATACCATTCTTCAGTTGGTAAAATAGATCAAACAATAGAATATTTTTGTTCATCCTTTGTAAGTGTGCTTGATGCAAACAGTCTTATCATAAGAACAAAGCATGACCATACTGGGTCAGACCAAAGGGCCATCTAACCCAGTATTCTGTCTTCCAACAGTGGCCAATACTAGGTGGCCCAGAGGGAATGAACAGAACAGGTAATCATCAAGTGATCCATCCCCTGTAGTCCATTCCCAGCTTCTTGAAAATAGAGGTTAGGGACACCATCCCTGCCCATCCTAATAGCCATTGATTGACCTATCCTCCATGAATTTATCTATTTCTTTTTTGAACCCTGTTATAGTCTTGGCCTTCACAACATCCTCAAGCAAGAAGTTCCACAGGTTGATTGTGCATTGTGTGAAAAAATACTTCCTTTTGTTTGTTTGAAACCTGCTGCCTATTAATTTCATTTGGTGTACCCTAGTTCTTGTGTTATGAGAAGGAGTAAATAACACATCCTTATTTACTTTCTCACACCAGTCATGATTTTATAGACCTCTATCATATCGCCGCCTTAATTGTCTCTTTTCCAAGCTGAAAAGTCCTCGTTTTATTAATCTCTCCTCATACAGCAGCCATTCCATACACCTAATCATTTTTGTTACCCTTTTCCGAACCTTTTCCAAGTCCAATATATCTTTTTGGAGATGGGGCGACCACATCTGCACACAGTATTCAAGATGTGGGTGTACCATGGATTTATATAGAGGCAATATGATATTTTCTGTCTTATTATCTAACCCTTTCTTAATGATTCCCAACATTCTATTGGCTTTTTTAACTGCCGCTGCACATTGAGTGGATGTTTTCAGAGAACTATCCACCATGACTCCAAGATCTCGTTCTTGAGTGGAAACAGCTAATTTAGACCCCATCATTGTATATATATAGTTGGGATTATGTTTTCCAATGTGCATTACTTTGCATTTATCAACATTGAATTTCATCTGCCATTTTGTTGCCCAATCATCCAGTTCTGAGAGAATCACAGGGCTTCTCAATCTTATAAAAACTCCATGCCACACCTGGGCCACAACAACTGTTTTCTACCTGTAAAAGCCAGGGCCAGTGTTAGGGGATATCAAAAGTGCAATTGCCTGGGCCCCATGCCACAGGGAGCCCTGTGAAGCTAAGCTGATCAGGTTTCAGCTTCAGCCCTAAGTGGTGGGGCTCAGGGCCCTGGGCTTCAGCCCCATGCAGTGGGGCTTTGGCTTTCTGCCCCGGGCACCAGCAAATCTAATGCCGGCCCTGCTCGGCAGCCCCCCCAAAACCTGCTCACGTTTCCCCAGGAGGCCCCAGACCTCTAGTTCAGAACCACTGAACTATCGGAATCTTAGTGAATACTGCACATATTCTATAGACTGAAGGATCTGTTAATTAGACAAAGTACAATAGACTAAAAGCTCTTCAAGGAAGGAAATGTTCTTAATTGTGTCTCATATAGTTCTGAGCAGAATGCTGGCACTTATTAACAAATAAAATACATAGGTTTTTTTTAGAAATTTGATATTTAATTGCCTCAGAACTAGACTTAGTAGCTTTTGTCCGGGAGCAACTAGAGATTGTATGTTATAATGTCAAAAGGGATTTCATAAATTTTATGTATTTTTCAATGAACTTGACTGCATGGGGAAAGTCCCAGAGAAGAACATAGTGTTAACAACTGCTTGTGAGGGTGCCCAAATGGCTGCTAGCAAGGGATCAGAGTTCCTGTCTGAGATCACATCTCCTCAAAAGAAAGTTTAATCTGTTTAAATTGCCACATGGAACAATTCAGTTTCGACCCAAAGTAGGGTTGCCATGGTTGCCGGAATGCCCAGTCGAAAAGGGAGAAGTCTGGTCAGCGGCGGAGCAGGTCTAAGGCAGGCTCCCTGCCTGCCCTGGCTCTACGTGGCTCCTGGAACTGGCTGGGATGTCTGGCTCCTAAGTGCAGGGGCAGCCATGGGGGCTCCACACACTGCCTCCACCCTGAGTGCCGACTCCACAGCTCTCATTGGCCGGGAACCGCGGCCAATGGGAGCTACGGGGGCAGCGCCTGCGGATGTGGGCAGGGCAGAGAGCACCCTGGGCCCTCCGCCTAGGAGCTGCAGTGGGGACATGCACCACTTCCGGGAGCTGTGCAGAGCCAGGGCAGGCAGGGATCCTGCCTTACTCCTGCTGTGCTGTGGATCAGAGTCACCTGAGGTAAGCGCTGCCCTGCCAGAGCCCACACCCTGAACCTCCTCCTGCACCCCAACCCCCTGCCCCAGCCCTGAACCCCCTCCCACATCCCAAATCCCTCCTGGAGCCCTCACCCTGCACCCCTCCTGCACTCCAACCCCCAGCCCTGAGCCCCCTCCTGCTCACCAATTCCCTCATCCTGGCCCCACCCCAGAGCCCAAACCTCCAGCTGGAGCCCACACCCCATCCCGCAACCCAACTCCCTCCCCCAGCTCTGAGCACCTTCCCGTACTCCAAACCCCTTGGCCCCAGTCCAGAGCCCCTTCCTGAACCCCAAACCCCTCATCCCCAGCCTCATCCTGGAGCCTGCACTTCCAGCCAGAGTCCTCACCCCCTTCTGCATCCCAACCCTCTGCTCCAGCCCGGTGAAAGTGAGGGTGGGGGACAGCAAGTGACGGAAGAACGGGGGTGGAGTGAGTGCGGGGGGGAGGGGCTCGGAGAAGGGGTGTGGTAGGGCTGGGGCCTCGGAGAAGGGCGTGGGCCAAGTGTGTTTGATTTTGTGGAATTAGAAATTTGGCAACCCTAATTCAAACGAGGATCTCAGATTTTCTTCACGCTTTCTTCACTTCTTTAAAATCCTCCAGTAACAATGGACCCTAGAATAACCTTGCAAAATCAGAGAATTCCTCCTTTGGACAGGACTACATGAAGAAACAAATCCATAGGCATATAGGAACACTATCAAAGTCCCTCTGACTTCCTGCTGGAGAGTCCTATAAAACACATTGCCATAAGATATCATTGAATCCAAGAGCTTAACAGGTTTCATAAAAGGAGTGGACATTTATAAGGATTATGAGATCATTCAGAGTTACATAGTAAAGAGTTTTAAAAAATGAATAAATCCCCATGCTTCAAGGCATAAGCCAACCTCTAACTGACGGGGATTAGGATGAAACATTCTCTATGAGCAGATTATTCCACAACTGCCTTCTGAGGATTTCTTACACCTTCATCTGATGCATCTAGTATTGGCTACTTTCAGAGATATAAGATTGGACTGGATCGACCATTGGTCTGATTAGAAGTGAGAATTTCTGTTTTCCTGTGTATCAGTCCCCAATGATATGGACCCTACAATTCTAAAGTAGTAAATATTTTATGCCCTTAAACTGCACGAATGCTTCTTCTATGTGTGGGAATGCATAGTTTATTAGTCTTGCATAGTTCAGACACACGAAAACCACCTGTCTTTTTCTTGGTAACGAGAATCTGAAACACCTATTCTGAGGAGCCAGTTCATTCTATGATGCCATTCTTTTCTAGCTTTTGTAGCTCCTAGGACACAGCTTCTTCCACAGACAAAGTCAAACATGAGAGTTTCTGTGTATGAGAACCACATCCTTTCTGGGTTTTGCTTGATGCACAAGTGTAGTTGCACTGCCCAGTGTCGGGCTCTGTGCAGTCTGCCACAATGGAGACAGAGGTTAAACAAGTAGGTTTAGTCAGTTCTGCTGGGGAAGAAACACATCTGTTAACAACTTGAAGGATTAAAGCAGTAAAAAGTCCCATTTCAAGAATAAGAGTGTCAGTTTTCACAACATTGAACTCTGCAGGTGCACTAAAAGAGTCATGTGTCACTAGTGCATTAAGATAGCCAAGCACAGGGGTCGCTTCCTTCAAGTCTCCAAAAGTAGTTTGGGTTGTATGCCTTTTGAAAACATTGCAGATGTAGGCAGAATTGACACAGCTGAACCAGTGTCACGCAGTCTAGTAGCAGTTCAGTAGAGTGAGGCTATCCCCCACGGAACAAATGTCCCAGGGTGTAAGTGCCATTGTAGAAAAGCATTTCATGAACAAAATGAGCTGAACTGCATTTATCTACACTCAGGACTAGAGCTAGGTGAATAGCCCTGCATGTCAATCACAAACATTTCAACAAATCAGAAACTGAATTTCAATTTATCAGGTTTAGACAACCACTCATGGAACATGAATACAAGGCCTCTTCCCAAAATTTGTTTCAGGGTTAAGTTAAATTCATTTCAAGCAGACTTGGAAGCAGTGTGACTACCTCAGAATTTCTTCTGTGATGTTTGTTTGAGTGAAGGAATAAGCAGCATAGACAAAAGAGAGAAAATTGTAGAGAGAAAGGGGAAAGAGAGGGGAGAGATGGAGGAGGAAAATGAAGAAGACCAGAAGAGAATAGGAAGGAGGAAAAGGACAAATGATGAGGAAGAGGAAAGACAGGTCTGGGACTGGAAGATCCAAGCCCCATGAGTGCCTGTAAGGGGACTTGGCTAGTACTCGTCCCTCTGCAGGGTGGTGGGGCACCATACCACCTCGTTACACCCTCTCTGCTGGGTTGGGGAATACCCAGTCTATGGCCCCGACCTTCCGGCAGGGCTGCGCAAGCAGTACAATATAAGCCCAGGCCCTGGATCAGGGCGGGGAGCAAACAAACAGAAATTCTGGCCCTCAGGCAGGGACTGAGCAAATAGTTTAATGTGAGCCCAGGCCCTGGGTCAGAGCGGGGCAGCAAACAGTCAGTGGCTCAGGCCCTCAGGCAGGGGCTGAGCAAGCAGTTGAACATCAAACTCCAGGCTCCTGGCTCTGAGTGACCGGGGAGAGGGGGAGACTGCTACCTGCAAGGTGGGTGACAGGGGGGACATAGGCCCACCCACTCCACTGCATCCCAGCCTGAGGCCCTAGCAGTGGCAGAAGACCCGCTGCTGTGTCATTGGGGATCCTGGCCGCAACACACTGACATGGGCTCTGGCAGTGCTGCAGTCAGACTAGGGTCGGCTGCCCCCGGGATACTTCCAGACTCCCCCTCATAGGGTACCTGGGTCAGGGTAGTGTCCTCGGAGGGTTCCAGCACCATGGCTTCCTCCGGGTAGCTGGCGAGGGGTAGGTTTGGCAGCTCCTATGGGTAGCTGGTGACGGGTAGGCTTGGCGGTTCCTCCATGCACCGGTCAGCATCGGGCATTGGCCAGTCCGGCCGGTCCTCGGGTCAGCCGCAGATTGCCAGGGTGTCCCAAGCCAGAGCCAGGCCACAGGCATCTGGCCTCTCCAGCAGCTGCAGCCCAAGTGAGCTCTGGGATTAGGCTTTTATACTTCCTGTCCTGCGCCTTGACCTCTGGGGGGCGGATGCAGGATCCACTGGCTCCGCCCACTTTTGTGTCTGGGGACATTCTTCCCTCTATTTATCTAAATATTGTTAGTGACTTGTGCTGGCATCATGTGGTAACCATGGTGTGTATATATATATATATATATATATATATATATATATACTCTGGTTATCATGCTAAAAGTAAGTTATAGGCAAGTTTAGAAATAGCACACATTGGTTAGTATTCATGTATAGCTAATGCTATTGTTTTCTATGTCGTACAGAAAAAAATACCAGTACCTATCTGTACTGTAGTTTGATGCACTGTGTCCTAATTATGCTGGCAATTACTCTGATATCTCAAATAGTAATCAACAAATATCCAAAGATTTAAAGGTTCAGTACATTTCATTTTGGATGACTATTCAAAACCTCATATAATTATCAAAACCTTATCTGAACAATTTTGAACCTATTCCTTCAATGCAAACCTTTCTCTTCTTGATGGGCACATCCTCCCTACCCCAGTCTCCCAGTTTTATCCCACCCCATGATTTCCTATCCTCTCATTTCTATCTTCTATAGTATTATCTCCTTCCCTTTTTCAAAGATCCTTGAATATATTACTGAGTCTTCAAGCCTCCTAGTTTGCCTGCACTACTTCCCTCCCTCTCTGGTACCGTCATACACAAAGACACAACTCCTGGAACAGCTTTCCCCTAAATTATTATCAAATCAGATCACAGCACATGCATGAAATGATAATTTTTTTAAGTATACAGAAGTGAATTTCCTGTAAATGAAAAGCACCATACTGACAGCATGAGAGACTAAAATTATCTGGGGCATGATCAACCCACCAATTGTATACATTCATCTTCAATTGACTTCACTATGAGTTGAACATATGCAACTGACAGATACACCCATTTAGCAAGTTACTTGAATACATGTGTGACTTGTGTCAATGGGACAACTACCATAAGAACATAAGAATGGCCATACTGGGTCAAATCAATGATCCATTTAGCCTGATATCCTGTCTTCCAACACAGGCTGGTGCAACATGCTTCAGAGAGAGTGAACAGAGCAGCGCAGTTATTGAGTGATACATCCCCTGTTGTCCAGTCTCAGCTTCTGGTAGTCAGAGGTTTAGGAACACCGGGGGAAGGGGTTGCATCCCTGATAATCATAATCATAATCCCTAATAGCCATTGATGGACCAGATTTTCCAAAGTGCTCGTTTCCCTCAGTTGGGGTCAGACTTTTGGCAGCATTAGTTACCATTTGGGTACCAAAATGAAGTAGCCAGATTGTCAAAGGGAGCAATTGGACGGTGAGCACATCCAAATTTGGCCACTTCCGTTAGGTTCATAAATTGGAATTATTGGGTGCTGAGCTCTTTTGAAAATCTGTCCCATAAATATTTTTTTATTATTACTACTACTATTTCTTGAGTTATTTTTTATCATGTTGTCAGTGAACAGCACTGGTATCAGGGCTGGCTCCAGGCGCCAGCATTCCAAGCAGGTGCTTGGGGCGGCGCTGTGAAAGGGGCGGCAGTCCGTGTGCCATCGGGGCTGCGTCTCGTCTTTCCGTGGCAGCGGCAATTTGGCAGCAGCCTCTTTCCTGATGCTGCCGTGGCAGCATTTCGGTGGCAGCCCTACTCTGCAGGCTGCGCCACGGCAGCAATTCGGCAGCAGTTTTACTCTTCAGACGTCCTGCTTGGGGCGGCAAAAACGGTAGACCCGGCCCTGACTGTTATCACTCTGCTCAGACCAGAACATTTTCACATTTTCTACATTTTGATTAGAATACATTTGGCCTAATTAGAAATGTGAAATCAAGATGGATGATGGCAACCCTAGAACCTCACTTCAAACAACGTTACAGGCATTTCAGTAAGAGGTCAAAGAAATAAACTACAACTCATTAGCCTGAGGCTATGAATGATCTACCAACCATACAGAAAATTGGCAGCCTTTTTGCCTTTTGTCCTCAAGGAGCCTGTGTATTAAACTAATTGTTAAATATAGCAAACAGACTGGCAGGGAACTTGGAGACTATTTTTGCATGTGTAAAATAATGGGGTCTATATGGATTTAATGGAAATACTATCCTTATATGTTTCCCAAATGTGCAAGCGTTTACATGCTTCATGAAAAATCTTCCATTTTTACATAACTTGAGTTTGAAAAAAAGAGTTGTACAGTAAGCTTCCTAATTAGAGTATATATATATATTCTTTATGGGGAAGAATGTGGTATAAAGAGCAAATTTTAAGATTTTCAGATTGTTTTGCTGGTTTATACTGAATGACACTGGCATTGTTTGTTACATGACAATCTAACACATTGCTAAGCAACATGCTTATATGTTAGAAAGCTGAACAAGGTGAGGGTTTTTTCCTGTGGTTTTTTTTCAAAGCTATTTTTCTTTTCTTTTTCTCTTAATAACATTCTTCTCTTTTTCTGAGTGGCAATTTTTGGAAGTTAAAAGCTTTGTGGTGGTCAGAAATTGATGGGTGGGACTTGTTCATTGTGATTTGATATTATTTCTGTCCTTACAGCTCTCATTAAAATGGTGACCCAGCATAATGACTTACTCTATAAGAAGGGAAATAATCTCATTCTATTTCAGGATTTGAAATTTTGGGGATTACACCAGTCCAAATTTCTCAAAATTCACTACCTATATTCTTTTAAGATGTAAGTATAAATATATAGAGAATATTAATATAAAACCAAATTGAAAAAGTACAGAAATAATGTATGAATTATTTTATTTATTTGTCTGTGTGTTTATTTGGAAGCATGTTTATATGTGCTATTTTTAAAAAATATAAGAATTAAAGTCTCTATCCCATAGAACTTACAAGTTTAGGTCTTGATCCTCTGATTGGATACACATAGGCAAATCCCAGAGTCTGTACAGAGCCGCATTAAGTTAATGGGTCTTTGCTTGGGCTTGTGGAGCGCTGATCCAGTTGCAAGATTGGAGCCTAAATGAGACATAGTACAGACAGTGATGACAACAGGGAGTTGGGTAGAAGGGTGGGAGGTGAAAGACCTTACTGGGACTCCTCTTGTAAATAGAATTATTCAACTACTTAAATATTTGCAGCGGGGAAGCCAATTTTTGTGTGAGTTTTATTTTTGTTTGCATCTCATCAGATCCAATTTTATTTATTTTCTTCTTCTTTCTTTTTTTCTCTTTCTTTTTATTAAATATAAGAAAATAAAATCAGGTACAAGGGCAGGAGTAGTTGGTACACTGGAGGCCAGTAGTGGAAAGTTAAATGGAAGAAGTAAGTTTTACAGAAGGATTTGAAGGGCATTTACAGCAAACTACATGTAATATAAAAAAGTGACAAGTCAGAGAATGTGAAATTAAGGACCAAATCCTGCAAAGAGTTACACATGTGAGTATGTGTATCTTTACTCATGAGACCTGTCCCATTAGACTCTATGGGGCTACATACATACTTAAAATTGTCAATGTGCAAGATTTTTAGGATTGGGCCTCATGGCTTTTTAAAGGCATCTTTGAGGCTTTATTATTATGATTAATGTATATGATCATTAGAAGTCATGAACATTTTTCTGAACCTACCACTTTACTGTGACATAGTCTTATTACCAGGGGGTGCTGGAACAATTTTTATAGTGTGGGTGCTGAGAGCCATTTAATTGAACTGTAAACCCTGCATATAATGGAAACCACTTTAAGCCAGTGGGTGCAGCAGCACTCCTACTTCCAGCACCTATGCTTATTACTCAAGTTCCCCCTTCTTTGGCCTTCACTGTATATTGATTTTTCTAAGCAACTGTCTCAATATGCTATGTGCTCAATGTGCTACCATAGGTACAGTAACCTGCAGGCTAAGCCAATTTACCAAGTAAAAGTTAAAGGGGTGAAAATAGGGCCTTATAATTGGAGCTGGGTGATTTCTGTTGTTGTTGTTGAATAGTAAATTTGCCAAAAAACTGTTCATGAATATTGGTCAAATTCAGTAGATGGTTTCCAGCAAAAATAAAACAACTGAAAACAAAAATTTTGGAAATGTCAAAACAGTTCGTTTTGAAAATGTCAAAATAGTTTGTTATGATATTTCAAAATGACATTTTAAAATGAAAATGTCAATTTGAATAGACTTTCAAAAAGTTTTGTTTCACCCGAATGCTTTTTTTTTTCAGTTTTTCATTTTAGCCCAAAAAAAAGGAAAAAAAAATATCCATTTTGGTTTGAAATGAACAGAATTTTTTTGCATTTTTGGTTCAGCCACCAAACCAAAATATGAATTATTTGCTCATCTTTCCTTATATTGGAAGCTGGTTGCAACCTTAACTATAGAGTTTACTGCCTCTCAGTAAAATATAATATTAATGTACTCTCTTGTCTCCCCATCACACCCAGACTAGTTCTATCTGTATATGTATACACAGAGTACAGAGTAAATTGGATCTTGCAATAATGGCCTAAATTTTATTCTCTGTTGCATCCACCTTTCATGCTGACATGAATTCAAACACATATGTTTATGTGTATTTGTGTAAGCAGTGGTATACCATATACATTGGGGTTGGGGTACTCACTGAGGGGTTCCATTTTCTGTAGTTTCAGAGTTACATAGTGTCAGACTCTATGAAGTAAACAGGTTGTCTCCTGAATGAAAGCAACTTCATAATGTATAAACATATTACTATTACAACTGTAATGTTGTGCTAGCAATGAAAGTCATGTTGGACTGGGCATTTTTATGGAATTATGAAGATGAAAAAAACACCTACTGTGTTAGGAGCATGCTCTTGACAGTGCAGGGTTGTTCCCTTATTTTCCAGTGTTTTGTCTACTTTAGCGTTAAATATCCCCAAAATAGGGCTTCCTTTGGAAGACTATTCCATGGGACTGCATCATTACAAAAATTGTCTTTATTGTCCTGCGCTTTAAATCCATCTTTGCCTCTCCTCATCTACTTCCCTGATTACAGCACTGGCTACTTCAGGATCTGAGCTAGAATTTCAGAATAATTGTTCGAGATTCATACAGAGATGAGACTATAAAACCAACCTGGTTTTTGATGTGTTGATGTCACATATGCAGCCTAAAATTATATAGACCTATTTAGCTGCCATTTCACTTGGCAAACTCTTACCTACTATGCCGTTCATGAAGACCCCTCTGTCTCTGTCTATATCACTGCTTTTCAAGAATGCACCACCCACAAAATAGCTGTTTTGGATTACTTTTCTCAAATGTATTAGCTAGCATTTGGCATTGTTGAATTTTTTTATTTATTATTTGTATTATGTTAGCACATAGGGTGTGTTGACACAGCAATCAGAACAGTCTGTGAAGGCATACCTAAGCTAGTTTTGATCAAGCTTGCTAAAAATAGCAGTGTATATATGGTGGCACAGGCTAGCTACCTGAATATATACCTAAGGTCCCAGACAGGATTGTACTCAGGTGGCTAGATCGATGCCATGGCAGCTATACTGCTATTCTTAGCGAGCCACCTCTATCAAAGGTAGCTCAGGTGCCTCCTGATTGCCATGTAGACATACCCTTAGAGAAGCCATCTGAGATCTGGACCTCATTGTCCTAGGTGCTGTGCACAAGCATAGTGAGTCCCAGCCTGCTCTGAAGAGTTTACAATCTAAATAGAAAGGACAGACAAGGAAGGACCAGAGGCAAAGAGGTAAAGTGACTTGGTCAAGGTCAAGGTCACACTTTGATGCCCAAATTTCTAACTTCTCTGGGTCCCTTTGAACAATTGCCTGTCTTCAATGAAGTTTACAATACCTACCTTAATATTCATTGTATTATATGCCTTTTTTCAGATGTTTATGCAGAGTGTTAGGATATAGATATTCAGGCCTGTCTGCAAAGGCCTGTACTTTAAGAATTTAGGTGTATTCTCATCACTTAGCTGGTTATAGAGGTATAAAAGAAAGAATCAAAATCACTGTCTGCCGGTGTAAGGGCCTTCTCTTACTGTGACAGTCTGAGGCCCTGTTCTTAGGCGAAGGCCTTTGGCTAAGCAGCAGAGGCAGCCATAAGCTGGGAAGTGAACAGTCACATCCTCACATTCCAAACTAGTCACATTGGAAGAAGGTGCTATTGGGCTCTTAGGAATACAATCCTGTCCTGATAGTGCCTATCACCTCCAGAGAAAGGGAAGTGCCTAGAAAATGTAAAAGGAAACTTAGTTTGATAGCATCCTGTCTGGCAAGAACTCACTTATCAATAGCTGGGATGTGAAATCCTCACTTCTGTATTGTTTTGTCATTATAGTTCCCACTTTACTATTGTTTGTCTGTATAATCTCTGTCTGGTTCTGTGATTGTTCCTGTCTGCTGTATAATTAATTTTGCTGGGTGTAAACTAATTAAGGTGGTGGGATGTAATTGGTTACATAATCATGTTACAATATGTTAGGATTGGTTAGTTAAATTTCAGGAAAATGATTGGTTAAGGTATAGCTAAGCAGAACTCAAGTTTTACTATATAATCTGTAGTCAATCAGGAAGTGAGTGGGTGTGGGTGGGTGGGTGTGTGGTAGGGGAGATGGGAACAGGGAATGGGGGAGGGGAAATTGGAATAATGTTTTGCGAAAGGGGGAAATGGGAACAGGGAATGGGGGTAAGGAAATTGGAATCATGTTTTGCTAAGGGCAGGAATGGGAACAGGGACACAGGTGTAAGGCTCTGTGGTGTCAGAACTGGGAAGGAGGATATTAAGGAAGGAAGCTGGAATCATGTTTGTTGGAAGTTCACCCCAATACACATCGAATTGTTTGCACCTTTGGACTTCAGGTATTGTTGCTCTCTGTTCATGTGAGAAGGACCAGGGAAGTAAGTGGGTGAAGGAATAAGCCCCCTAACAATTTTCTAAAGAAATTATCCTTTGAGCTGAAATTTCCATGCTTTTTTTCAGTCCAAATGGTCTTTTTTAGAAAGTCTGGTAAAAGTCCATGTGGCTGGTTTTGATTTATTCAATCATAGGAAAACTGTTTTCTACAGACTTAAGAACACAAATTGGAAACAGTATCTAGCTGCTCTTATGGTTACAGCATAGATCATCAAGATTACAGGATTTAATACTTTCGTGCTGTTTTCGTTCATACGTAGTGCTGGGTAGGGCTTAAATCATGGGAGCTGACTTCAGTGTGACTTCAGTGACTTCTTTTTTTTGGGGGGGGTAATCAATAATTCTGTGTTAAACCACAGTATCCCTAGTGAGAGAGTCTGTCTCCCGTGCTGCTACAGGCTTAGAATTAGTAGTGTGAGAGTTACCCTGAGGAATTTCCTTAGGTCTAGAGTCTCTAGGAGAACACAAAGAACAAATACAGTGACCACAAACACAATTACAAGTAAGGAATTATGTCTATATTATATGTTTCACTAAGCAGATAATCAATGTTAGAATCACAAACACTTACACAAATACCCAGCACTGTATTCATACTCACCCCGCCAAAGATATCATAGAGTCAGGTGGATCTCTCCATAAGTTGCCAGTGGTGGGGGTCTCCTGAATGGGTCTTCCCGTCCTATCTGTATCAGGGAAGCCATTTTATCCTGTGTTATGATGACGCCTATCACCTTATGTGTGATTATAACACAGGATAACCCTCATAAATATGCCTACTACCTTATGCATATTTATGAGGTTTCTAACCCTTTATTTCTTATCTGTACATCTATACTCCATAAACTTTGGGGTGCTCTGCTTTTCACAGGTTGTCCTCTTAGTTCCATTTATTCTCTTTAGCAGTCTCATTATCATCTATGTAAACGCACACCCCTGGTAACCTGAAGTGACAGCAGAATTTCCTACAATGTTAAAATCAAGTGTCTTGCAGTCTAGACAGGTACATTGTGCCATATTTTCCCAAACATCAGCCCGTGGCACATTCTTCACAGTAATCTTGTAAGTTTAGTGGTACAGAATTATTCCTGGGTCATCGATTTACGTCAGCCTTAAGCCTAGTATGGCTAAGCTGAAATCTTACAGGCCTCAGCCGGTAGGATTTGCATTACGGCCTTACTTTGATTGTATACCTAATAGATACTCACCAGTCATGAATGCTTGTCAATCTTACAATCCTATGGTTCTGTGCTTCTCAAACCTATTCATCACACAATAATTAATTATACTTAACTACAACAATAAATCCTTTATTAAATAATTAAATGAACGAATTGGCTACAAGTAGGACTACTTCTGTGCTTAAAGCTAAGCATGTGCTTAAGTGTTTTGCTGAACCGGGACTGAGTGATCAGCTCCTTCCAGGACTGAGCCTTTGATGACTACCTTTGTCATACTTTCCCACTAGCCAGACAAAGGCCTCTTCTGTGGTTGATACCAACAGCTGTAATGGAATTGGTTCTCTTTGCATGGGAATGTTTGTTGCTTCTGTATAAACCATGAACATGAACACAGATACACTGGTGATGGGTCCTGTTGTATTCTTAACAGCCAAATCCTGGTCCTATCAAAATCAGTGGCAAAATCAGTGACTTCAGTAACAACAGAATTTGATGCAAAATAAGTCAGTTGACAGTGAGAAGGGAGGGTAGTGTAGATTGCTCTCACGTTTCAATTTCCCTTAGTCAATCATGATTTAAGTTTATTTTTAATGTGTTTTCCATTGTCTTTTTGGTGGAAAAATTGCAGTTGTGTAGCTGAGCTGATGAGATTCAGTTATGGTTTACCTTGTGAATAATGTAATTCAAGTTGTGAATTACCTTCATTTGATTCTTTCCATGATTATAATGTGAACTGGATTATTCCTTCAAAGGTCACAATTCCTTTTAATTACTCCTACAGTTTTCATAACAAAAGGCTTATTATTTTTTCAGTATTACGCAGCCCCAAACTGTAGTTGAAGTTATTAGGAGAGATCAAATGATAATGCATTCATGCATTTGTATCTCCAGTATTTCAATGTGCTTCATGGTTTTTGTGTAATTTACTGCATGACCAGGTGTTATGAGCTCACAGGTAGAGCAGCTGGTTAAGGAAAAAATATAAACCCTTATGTGGTTTAGAATTTTCAAAATTCAAATGCTTGTTATACAAGTTAATAACGCTAAAACATGATTTAATACCACCTGGGTCTGAAATCACTTTATATATTAATTAACCTATTACCAGCACTTAACTAAACAGGCAATCCATTCAATAATAAAAGGAATAGGAAAAAATAGTTTTGAAGGGAAAATAGTAAATGCTTCTAGCTTCCAAGTTGAATTTAATTTTTCCTTTATGCTACGGAAATATGGACAAATCCTGCATCCTGTTTTGTTTTACAGAGGGACTAGTGTAGGCACCGATTCAGCAAGGTAAAATACTTTGCTGAAATGGGACCACAAAAAGGAAACGAGAACATTTCCTTTTATGATGGTTAAATCCAAGATTTCTAGGAGGGCTTGTGTGGTAACATTTGGCAATACAGGCTGTGTTTACTCAGTCTAAGAGCCAAAGAGAATGCATGTGTCCATCTGTGTTCAAGGTCATTAATAGTATACTTTATAGTCATTATAATTGCTCCTGTCTCTCAGGTATACATCACGAGTAAGGTCCCACTGGGAGGGTGGGAGAAGGCTTTGGGGTTAGCTGTGTAAGGTCGTGCACTGGTTCCCAGACTATGGACCTTGGGATGAAATTTACCCCTGTACAGAATGCCTATACAAGGTCTTAGAATCCCTTAAGTCCCATATTAGAGGTGTAAAGTGTGGTTCTACTCTGTTACAGTTCTAAGTTGAGCATTATCATCTCTCAGTGATCTATATCTCAAGGACCTGATTCTTCCCTCTATCACTCAAGTTTTAAACTGTTACGCCATTGGTTTCAGTGGAGTTTACATCAGCTTTACTCCAGTGATACTCCAGTAGAGAATCAGTCACCAAATGTGTTTAGTTTACAAACAGATTATTTTTCTTAGTGCATGCCCTGAAAACTTACCATGGGTTCTGGGAGTCAAGCTGGGTTTTTTCCATCTCTCTCTCTCTCTCTCAGTGATATTAACTCTGCAGACCTAACAAACAAAAACAGTATAACCTTATTTTTGTTACTAAAGTAAGCATTCAAAGGGTATGTCTACAGTGCAAAAAAAGACCCATAGCAGTGGGTCTCAGACCTTGGGTCAATTGACTTGACTGCCGCTACTGGGCTAAAAACAGCAGTGTAAACATTTGGGCTTGGTCTGGAGTCTGGAGTCTGAGAGCCCACCCCTCACTGGGTTTCAAAGCCCTGACTCCAGCCCCAGCCTGAATGTCTATACTGCTATTTTTAGCCCTGTAGTGCAAGCCCAAGTCAGGTGACCCAGACTTGCTGCCCTGGGTCTATTTTTTGCAGTGTAGACATACCTACAGACTGAATACACAAAAAATCTGAGCACGAAGGTACCATTTTACTGTCACATTTCAGAATACAAAGGTCATTTAAGTGGGATTTAATGACACAGAGGGTACTTTTTCATTATGATGAACACTACAGTGTATTCTTACAAGATAGTCTAAAATGCAGTGATGTTCTGATCTCAGTTACACAAGTGTAAATGCAGACTAACTGCATGAAAATCAATTGACTGAACAGTGTAACTGAGAGCAGAATCAGGTTCCTTCTATTTATAAAGCCTGATAACTAAACGCAGTGTAACCTCCCAAAAATTGAATACTTTTTCTTAGTATCAGTGCAAATAGCTGAGGAAAAGGTTTTATAAACCCTGATGTTATTAAGTAGTTTGCTTCTTCTTTTATCCACCTCCTTCCCTCAGAGCACAATAACAGACAATTAACCGGATTTTGATAAACTGCTTGAAAAATCACCAGCTGTTTTTTTCCCCTCAGTCACTTAGTTTCTATGTCTTTGCTTGCTAAATCTAGGTCAGAAATAGAAGGTCTAAGCAAGATTTGTCACAGAGAAATTGAACCTGTTGTATGTTTATAGCATGGACAACCAAAGTATCTGTTGAAAGCTGGTTCAAATTGGTCAACTATTTCCCTCCAATTTTTTATTTTAAAACTATATGAGTGAATTTAATGATCATGAGAGTGAAAAACCAATAGTGTTGATTTGAGCAAGATGAGCACTGTGTACGCTTCTTGCACGGCTCTGCCAATTCATGTCAGCCCTGACCTGGATCATTTCTGTTATTCCAGACCTGGGTTTCTTGTCAACAGAGACTGACAGCATTTTTAATTTTGTGATTTTTGGTTGATGTATATGAGCCTAGAACCTCAAACAAGGCACATTTTACAAATCAAAGAATATAATGGCCATCAATAAGCAGCACCATACTCTATCAGATGGGTGGTGATTTTGGACATGAATGGAGGTGGGGATAAAATCACCAATCTCATTTTCACCTTTATAATCAGGATTTGCATTCTAGAGGTGAGAGTCAATGCATGAACCCACTTCACCTGCCACAATTCCTGTCCCTCATCTTGACAATATATTATATTATTTCAAGTCTCATCAATATTTAAGGACAGGTGTTTTATCGTATTATTTTACATACTTATGAAATAAATACATAATATGCATGTTTATATAACTGTATAATGCAAATTCTCTATTAGTGTAACATTAAGAATGAAATGTTGAACGCACAAAAGCTATGAAATTAAAAACTAAGGTTTTGAGGTAACTTTAGCTCTGATCATTTCCTTATGAAATATAAGGCTTTCATTACATGATTTCAAAACAACTGGTAACGTGACATCCAGTATAATTTAGCAGATAATGATGAATACACTCTCTGGGCTATAGCTAGGGTGCCGTGTGAAATATAACTGAAAATCCTGGCTCTTATGGGTATTAAATCCATACCTCAACATAGCAGAGGGACCTGTAAGCCCACAGGTAGGTATAAAAAAGTGACCTGAACAGAGGGCTAGATATTGGAGAGAAGGGAAAATAGAAAATTACAACAGGGTTATATGAGCAACAAGAGGGATAACAGTAGAGGAATCTGCTCAGCGTCTTAGATATCTGTACACAAATGCAAGGAGTACAGGAATGAACTGAACCTATTAGTACATAAGCTAAATTATAACTTTAATAGCATCACAGAGACTTGGGATAAATCTCATGACTGGAATATTGGTGCAGAGGGTATACCGTGTTCCAGAAAGACAGGCAGGGGGAAAAGGTAGGAGGTATTGCATTGTACATCAAGAGTGTATACATTTGTTCTGAGGTCCAGAGGCAGACCCTTTGAAAGTCTCTGGGTGAATATACAAGGAAAAAAGCCAGGAGTGACGTCATGGTAGGGAGTTTACTATGGATCACCAGATCAGGAGGAGGAGGTGGATGAGGCATTTGTAAAACAAATAAGAGAAATATCCAAAACATAAATCTTGGTTGTACTGGGAGACTTTACCAAGATATCAGTTGGAAAAGTAATATGGCAAAACATAAAATGTTCAATAAGTTAGTGAATGCATTGGAGACAACTTCTTGTTTCAGAAAGTGGAGGAGGTAACCAGGGGGACAGCCATTTTAGACTAGGGAGGAATTGGTTGATAATCCGAAGGTGGAGGCAATTTGGGTGAAAGTGATCATGAAATGATAGATTTCATGATTCTAAGGAAAGGAAAGAGTGAGAGCAACTGAGTGAGGACAAGGGACTTCAAAAAAACAAACCTGAACACTGGTAGGGAAGAGAATCCAAAGGAAAAGGCATTTGGGGAGACCTGGCAGTTTCTCAAAGAGACAATATTAAAGGCACAACAGCAAACTATCCCAATGCAAAGGAAGGATGGGAAGACTAGTAAGAAGCCTATATAGCTCCATCAAGAGTTCTGAAAATCAAAAAGAAAAAAGGTGGAAACATGGACAAATTGCTGAGGATGTGTATAAAAGAATAGCTCAAGCATGTAGGGACAAAATCAGAAAGGCTAAGGGACATAAAAGGCAATAAGAAGAGATTCTATAAATACATCAGGAGCAAGAGAAAGACAAGAATGTAGGTTCTCTGCTTAGTGGGGAAGGAGAACTAATAACAGATGACATCAAGAAAGTTGAGGTGTTTAATGCCTATTTTGCTTCAGCCATTGCTAAAAAGTTTGATTGTGACCTGATACCTAACACAAACAATATTAACAACAAAGGGGAAGGAACACAAAGTCAAAATAGGGAAAGAGAAGGTTAAAGAATATTTAGATATGTTAGATGTATTCAAGTCATCAGGGCCTGATGAAATTCACCCTATGGTATTTAAGGAACTAGCTGCAGCACCATGAGTAATTATCTTTGAGAACTCATGGAGGATGGGTGAGATCCCAGAGGATTGGAGTAGGGCAAACATAGTACCTATCTTTAAAAAAGGGAACAAAAATGACCAACAATGTGATGCAGTTGTGGAAAAGGCTTGTATTAGCAGGCATGTTGTATTTAAGATATGGGAGGTAATTGTCCTGCTCTACTTCACATTGGGGAGACCACTGCTGGAGTACTGTGTCCAGTTCTGGGCCCCTTGCTTTAGAAAAGATGTGGACAAATTGGAGAGAATCCAGAGAAGAGCAACAAAAATGAATAAGGTTTAGAAAACTAGATTTGCGAGGAAAGATTAAAAAAACTGGGCATGTTTTAGTCCTGAGAAAAGAAGACTGGGGATCGGGGGGAGAGGGGGAACGGGACCATGTCCACTGACAAGGGCAAGAAGTAATTGGGTTAATCTGAAGGGAAATTTAGATTAGCTATTTGGAAAAAACTTTCTAAATATAAGGGTAGTTAAGCTCTGGAATAGGATTCCAAGGGAGGCTGTGGAACCCCGATCGTTGTAGGTTTTTAAGGAAAGACTGGACAAACAGCTGTGAGGGATGATCTAGGTATACTTGGTCCTCAGCACAGGAGACTGAACTAGATGACCTCTTGAGGGCCCTTCCAACTCTACATTTCCATGATTCTGTGATTGTCACAACCTGGTCCAATCCTCCTCTGGAATGACATCAGGGGCAGAGTTCATGTCTGTCAGGCTTCCTTGGGACATCATAGCCCAGCTGCCTTAAACCCAGAAACCAGTGTGTGAGCCCTCCCCAGACCCCAACTGCTTAAACACATTCCCTCAGAGTTCCACAATCCCTCTTTCATAGACACCATGGCTGGCAAACAAGGAATAAACGCAGAGCAAAACAATTTCTAAACCACAGTCACTTTTATTCTTGAAAGCACTAGCATTATATATATTTTTTTAAATTACAAACAGTCCTGTGATGCAGCCCCCTAAATCTAATCTCACCACTTCTTTGAGTCTGAGGTATGGTCGGTATTTCAGGCAAAGCGGACTTCCCCTACCTTTTCTCTGTCTTTCTCTCTCTCTATCCTGGTCTTCTGGTATGTGGGAGTGGACAGCCTGCCCCTTCACAGAGGGCATCCCTCTTTGAATATAGGCTTTGAACCCTTTGGCCATATGCTCACCCTGAGGAACTCAAGCCCTTGCCCCAGACAGGTTTCTATGTTGTTCATTATTCTTGTGTCTGGACCAGTTGTTGAGAGACAATCAGGGTTGATGGCCCTCGATAGCTCTCTCATTAAAAATCTTCTTTGAGATGTCCCATGCCCTTTCGGAGCAGGACCATGTCTGAAACAGACTGGCCTTGTTAGGGCCAGGCTGGTTTTACAACACATACATAAACTGGTAATTATTACACAAAATGGAAGACACAAAACAACATGGAGTTCACAAAACAATATGGAGGTCACAGTTCAATACACATACATTCCCTTTTGTTATGCCTGTTATTCTAAAAATAATCACCCTAGCTGGTAGTTCTTGGAAAGGCTATGACTTTCCCACATGGATGGAGTTCTGGGAGATGGTGTACTTAAGTTACAGAGGAAGCTGCGGGAGTCGAGAGTAGTCCCAGGAGCTAGGCAATTGGACCATGTTGGGGAAGTGGGAGGAGAGGGGGCCTCAGCTCTCAGGAGAAGGTGATAAATAGGGGAACTGCACCCTCAGAGTGTGTGCATCGAGACATCAGCCCGGGGGTTAGTGCCTGGATTCTGTTCAGACTCGGAAGAGTTAGAGCACATGGTGCTCAGAAAGATGGGCCCCAAAAACAACAGCGTGGGGAGTGTGCAACCAGAGATGAAGATCTACTAGGTCTCTGTGTGTGTCTGACAGCACCCATCTCTGTAGTATCTGAGCGTCTTTACAGCTGCCTTTAGTACTTAAAATATCTTACCTGCCTTAAAGCAAAATACAAATCTACGTGTATTTCATCTGATTCATGCATCTTTACTTGAGGTATGTCCCATACTCATCATTGTACACTTGTTTGTGTTCTCTGGCTGGTTTTAGGTTTCAGAGTAGCAGCCGTGTTAGTCTGTATCCGCAAAAAGAAAAGGAGGACTTGTGGCACCTTAGAGACTAACACATTTATTTGGGGAAATAAACATGGGGAAATAGTTTTACTTTGTGTAATGACCCATCCACTCCCAGTCTTTATTCAAGCCTAAGTTAATTGTATCCAGTTTGCAAACTAATTCCAATTCAGCAGCCTCTCGTTGGAGTCTGTTCAAATAAATTTGTTAGTCTCTAAGGTGCCACAAGTCCTCCTTTTCTTTTGGCTGGTTTTAGTGACACTAAAATGTTTACATAAGAAGCAGAAAATATACAGCTTGATTTTTTTGTAAGACACATTGAACCAGAAACAGTGAGGATAGCAAAAACATGTTTTTACTAGTAAAGTGTGCAAACATGACATAGAAATCATAGAGGGAGTATGCATAGTGCATGTAATACCAACATATCTTTTTCTTACAAAGTATATTATATCACCAGAGGGACACTTGAAAAGGAAACCTTTCAAAGTTTTCAGATATTTCAGTGGCATACACATTTATAGCTAGCAATTAAACATAGAAATTATGGCTAGAATGCAATTGGAAGTGAAAATCTAAAAAGTCTGCACTGATCTAAGAAGACAGGCTGATGCAAAGCATCATCTCCCAAAGGGCCTTCTGTCTACGTAGTTTTGAAACATACACTAAACCAGCTGCCAAACCTGGCTTTCAGATGGAGGCTACAAAAAATGGTGTTCTGCATTTTTAGTGCATGGCACTTTACAAAGGAAAGCAGTACTGTCTGGTTGCCATGTAGTTAGGCAAAAGGGAGCCAGCTTGCAAATGATTAGAATAATGAAACTGGAAAGGATTAGCCACATTATCCAAACATGAAGCAATAGGCTAGTCAAACTAATCCCCCAGGAATAGTTTAAGGAAACAAATGACATGATGGACAGAGAGTTTCTTCTCAGTGAGATAGCATTAGAGCATGTGGTTCTTGCACTCATGTTCTGCTTGCTTATTTCCTAAAAGCATATGCAAGCAGGGAGAGGGTAAGCTGACATGCCTGTGTGACAATATTGAGAGAGTTTTATTTAAGATTCTTCACTTCTTATCTGACTTTTTAAAAAGAATAAAATATTATCGTGCTGATGTCAGTCATAAATTCATGTCCTAAGTAGCCTGTGATTACAGGGAAAGAAGGCAGTGATCTAGATTTATTGCTGTGTCTGTTGTGACCTATTGGGTGTATTCATTAAAGGAGAGTGAGAATTTTTTTTCATTATTTAATTTTGAATGGTAAGAAATCTTTATAGTGCTAATTACCAACATCTATTTTTAAAATGAAATATCAGCCCCAAATGATTGTTTATTTTCTAGAAAGTCATCACATATGTGATGATGGCCTGATCCAGTATTCATGTGATGCCAATTTTCTGTCCATCAATATTTTTTAATTTTTAAATAGCTATAAACAGCTATTTGTTTAATTTCAAAAGCAGAGAAAAACAACCAGCAATTTCCAGATATTCACAGAAGGCTTGATTCAAAGTCTATTGCAGTCAGTGAAAGTCCTTCCATTTACTTGAATGGCCTTTCGTTCTGGCCCATGTCATACTCTGGAATTTTGCCCATGTAAGGTCTGAGGCTCCATCCTATTCCAATTGATGCCAATGACCAATCTCCCAGTGACTTCAGATTGGAGCAGGATCAGAGCCTGAGTAATAGTAAAAAAGGAAAAATTCTCCACTCCTTATCCCTTTGGTGACTTCAGGCTCCTGTTTCTAATGTACAGTATATTGCATTTGCTCCTACATATAACTAATCTCAAAGGTGTAAGGAGCTTTTTAGTAACATAGGAAATGACATACCAGATCCCAGTTGGGGTCCATCTAGTACAGTACACTGTCTCTGACAGTGGTCAGTATCAGGTGCTTCAGAGGAAGATGCAAGAGATACCATAATAGACAATTATGAAATAATCTGCCCATAAAGGGAGTTTCTTCCTAATAACTATCAGTTAGTTTCCTCCTAATAAACATCAGTTAATTATTGGCTTATGTCCTGAAGCATGAGAGTATATAGCCTTATTAATTTTTTATCCTATTTAATGTAACATTGAATATTCTCATTATCTATATAAATAACTCATCCTTGTTTTGAATTCTACTAATTTCTTGGCCTCAATATCATCCTGTCACAATGAGTTCCCCAGGTTCATTATGCACTCTTGATAAAAGGTACTTTTGTAAGCCTGTGAGAGCAGCTAAATTTGGGAAGAGTTTATCTGCTTTTGAAGGAGTGTAATCATCCATTCCTTACCAAGCGATATATTAGATCATTTATTTGTGGCAAGACAGACATTTCAATAGTGCTTATTGTTTCCCATAATGAAAGGTTTAAATCTTCCGTTAGGTTCCTCTAAAATTTAATTTTTGTTGATGGAGACAAGCCAGTTTCTGCAAGATTTTTTTGATGTCAGGGCTTCAGAAATCCCAAACTATTAATTATTTTTTTCCACTTTATAACTCTATGTTGGAAAAAAAGTAAAAAAAAGTAAGGGGGTGGGAGAAATCTCATACAATAGAAGCTTTCACACACTTCGCTTTTAAAAACAATACATTTCTTCCGTTAGCAGGATTATTTATTGAGCAGCTATTTAGTCACTGAAAAGGAATTTTGTCATACAGTCTATATCACTCCTGAAAATTGCATCCCATTGTATTTTTGCATTTGCATTTGGCAGAAGTGCACAATGCAAATGACAAATCTATCTTCCTGGCCAACTTAACCCCCAAAATGCCCTTTACAGAGGAAACCTACAGTCCCCTGAGTAGTTTGTTGCAAGCCTAGATGATTGTTTTTCTATGAATTCCCTTTTACATATTTTCTTAGCATTTATATTTTAAAAGGTAACATTAATTATTCATATAATATTATCAAAACATAATATTAATTCATTCATACCATAATCATATTTCTATAAGACTTTGTCCTGCAGTCCTTGCTTAGGTAATACTCCTATTTCTGGGCTATCATACTTGTAGCTCCGTTCTTTTTTGCTTCTATTCAGTTTTTTGGTTAAAGAAAATCTGTGCTTTTATTCTGGTGTGTAGTGCATTCTGGGGTCATGGGCAATGGCTTGAGCAAATGATTCTCTAGGAAGATCCATAGTGATTTATTATATTTGACTTTTAAAACGTTGTGTCATAAAAAGTAATAGATAATGAGTCAAAACGAAGCCAGCTTCCAGTCCACCATTTTTTAATCCTGGGTATTCTGTGGTACATTGAACCTCAGTTCTGTGGCTAGGCTGACTCATTGTTCAGGTACGCCAGCGCCAAATTCAGCACCAAGCTAGAAATTGCAAAGAGTGTGTTAGATATAGGAACCTACTCAGAAAATGATGTTCAGAATATTCAGAAATTGATCATTTCAGGCCAAATTGTGCCTGATCCATGAATATGTGCAAAACTAGGGGAGCATGCAAGATACCCTCCGCTCCTTGTGTTGCCTTCAGCAGAGTCGGGCACCATTGCAGAATCCTGAGCACCAAAACAACTAGCTAGCAACCCCAGTATATTAGTGACTCCAAAAAAGATTCAGAAGAGATGAGGTCATTGTCTTCATGCCTGCAGAGCTGGTCATTCCCAGAGGGGGAGCACACACTCCTGGACTGGGAGGTACAGTCTCTCCAGAGAATTCCCTTGGAGTGTTGCATCTTCACACTATTCCCAACTCAGGCCAGTGTCTTAAAGCTGGAGAGAGGATGCTAATCCCATTTTCTGCCTGTTGATAGGCTTGTGATCTTGCCAACCCTCATGATTTTTGGTTCAGTTCTTAAAGCTCCAGCTGCTGGAATCAAGATATTCCATAAGAATCTTAGCTTTCATTAGAGTAATTTTTCTCACTCTCTTGATTACAGAGAAAATCTTGAAAACATGAAGCAAACCAGAAGGCAAAGAAAAGAATCCCAAACATTTTTATTTAAATCTCATGATTTTGGGGGCATGACATGGATATTTGTATCATGTGAGGTTGGCAGTCCTGGTGTTGGAAGAGGTGGGTGTGAAGGACATGGTGGAAGTGGATTTGAAGAGGGGATGCTTGTCGGGAGGAGAGCGCAGAGGATGATAAACAAGGGGGATGGACACTTGGGAGTGGGAGTTCAGAAAGGCTGCAGGCAGCAAATTCCAGTTTGTTTACTTTATGTGCTCCACCTAGGTGCTAAATGAAAAGTTGGAAATCAATATTCCAAGGAAAACAGTTATTGTATCTTGGAGGAAGATTTCTAAGGCAGCTAAAAGATGCAACTGACTCCAGAGCCAGCCATGCAGAGTGCCATGTCATTAACATTCACATTCTTAGCAACAAGTAAAGGAGTACTTGTGGCACTTTAGAGACTAACATAGTCATTATGCAAGGCACTGAATTTAGCCGTATGGAGTGGAAATCTATCAACTTAAATTTGTTAGTCTCTGAGGTGCCACAAGTACTCCTTTTCTTTTTGCGAATACAGACTAACATGGCTGCTACTCTGAAACCATTCTTAGCAACATTTCTCGCATATATAGCAAACTTTCTGTTTATGAATTCATACATATAATTACAATAATTATCATCATGTCCTTGTCTCTACTGTTCCTTGTGAATTTTTTATTCCTATTTCTCAGGCCAGACAAAGCCATAAATATAACTAGGCAGAAGAAGGCAGAGAGAGCTGGGAAGGAATAATTTGGTCATTTTTACATTAGATATGAAAGACATGCAAGGGTCATGAGCTACCTTTAAATAATGTATTAATTCACCTCACTGACTGTAAGAACAGACATCTTACAAGTATTTTGTATACTGTGCTAATGTAATATATTAAAACATGCATGAAGATGCACATGCCACTTCTGCTCAGAGAGCAAGGCTGGCTTTCTAAAAAGTAAATGGCTGGGGAAATTGGGGGATATATCACCACTGATAGTGCTTCCCTGATGAATTATGTCATTATAACCACATTCACTTATTTATGTCACAAGTCAGGTTAATACTAATCATTACAGAAAGTCTCCTGAAGGGCTCTAGTCTGTATTCTGATTCTGTCACTTACGAGCTATTTCAGACTCAAGTTAGACATCAGACACTGCTCCACATTTCTTGAAAAAGTGATGTGTTTTAACATTTGCAACCTTTTTCTTATGCAGTCTTTAATATATGATACAATTACTATCTTTTATTATAGGTTATGCTGGTAATGATGTCTGTAGTTAAAATTGCCTAATACTTTAAGACCCAGTATTACTTTGTTAGACTTAAGCTGTTTGGAGTGAAATTTCCCATGCCAGATGTCTGCCTCAGGTCCAATATTTTTAGAAAGTTTCAGCTACAAAAAAGATTTGGCCATTTTCAGGGAGAAATGTGTTGTTTTGTCCATGTTAGAAATTATTAATATCTTTCCACTGAGACTCTCTAATGCCTCCATGTTTTATATCAGGAACTTGACATTTGACATGGTACATACCCAGGTGTCAGGATATGCTTTTTGTTTTGTCTGTGAAAATTCATCCCAAATGGACCAAAATCATAAGCTTTTAAACATCTCAATTGGCACATGCTCAGTAGAAGTTTGATAAAGGCTGGTGGCTAAAATTATCCAAAGATTCTGTCTGCTCTGAGTATGTTTCATCCCAGCACAGTTCCTATCCACAGACAGTTTGTGTGCCACCACTCACAGAGCAACTGAGCACACTGTATCCCAGGCTCCATGGCGGAGTAGAACGTTCCCTGCAATTGCTCCTCCGATGGCTGTGGGCTGGTGTGTTGCCAGGCAGCAGCACTAAGAGCAAGGAAACTCCATCTCCTGGGCTATCTATACTCTCCCTACTGCAGCCTAGGCAGCATGGAGAAGAAGAAAGCAGCTTGACTTGTTTGAATGCAAAGGGTCAAGAAGCAGAAAAGGGGAGAAGACAGGATCTGGGGTGTGGATAGTAACAGAGAGGGACAGGAGTTGATGGCGAAGATAGGAGCAGAGGTATACGGACAATAGCTCGGGGTGGGGGGAGTTGCGGGGGCAGAGACAGGAGACAGGGTTAGAGGGGAGATAGGAACAGAGGAGCATAGGGACAGTAGGAACTGGGGGTGGGGAATAGGTAAGAGCAGAGGAGGACAGGAGCTGGTGGGGAGGATAGGTGCTCATGGGCACAAGGTCAGGAGCCAGTATTGGAAGGAGGAGCAGAAGGGTTCAGGGACAGGAAGAGCTGGGTGATCAGGGCAAAGATAGAAACAGAGGAAGACAGGATTGGAGCAGAAGATTCCAGAGTCTCCACGTTCCTCTGCTGTTAATGAACAGCTGTGAAACCCACCGGCAAAATGTGTCTCTCTTCCCCTTTAATCGTAGGCCCCACAGGGAACTTCTGCCTCACTTGTTGCAAGGTGTGAGGTGAAAGAGGCAGGGGAGTTCCAGAAGAGAAAAGGATGGCCATATGGCTCAGAATGCCCTCTTGGAGAATTGGATTCTATCCCATGTCTCTGCCAGAGTTTCTGTGTGATGCTGGGCAAGGCATTTAAGCAAATCTTTTTACAGTTGGCCACTAACTGTATGTTCCTCATTTTCTGTGTTTCCAACTTGGGACACCTGCGCCTGATTCGTAGAAATGTTGAGCTTTCAGAACTGCAACTGAAGTTGTGGGAGCTGTGCTTTGAACATATAAAGTGCTATAAAAAAGTTAAGTACTTTAAAAAAAACAGACTCTAGGCATATTATGTTGGGCACCAAAATTAGTGGACATTTGACATTTGACATTTTGGCCTTATGTCTGTGATTCTTTTCTCTATGTGTAAAATGGGTATAATAATACCAGTTATTCTCACAGGTGTTTGTAAAGATGAATTCATTAATGTTTGTCATGCACTCAGATACACTGTAAAAGCGGCAAAGAGTCCTGTGGCACCTTATAGACTAACAGACGTATTGGAGCATAAGCTTTCATGGGTGAATACCCACTTCGTTGGATGCATGTAGTGGAAATTTCCAGAGGCAGGTATTAATATGCAAGTAAGAATCAGGCTAGGGATAATGAGGTTAGTTCAATCAGGGAGGATGAGGCCCTCTTCTAGCAGTTGAGGTGTGAACACCAAGGGAGGAGAAACTGCTTTTGTGAGCTATTACCAGCAGGAGAGAAAAAAAAAAAAACCTTTTGTAGTGATAATCAAGGTGGGCTTCAGGATGGCTACCTTTAAATCTGCTATTGTGTGTCCAGGGAGGTTGAAGTGTTCTCCTACAGGTTTTTGTATATTGCCATTCCTGATATCTGATTTGTGTCCATTTAGCCATTATCCTTTACTTATCCTTTATCCAGATACCCTGGTGATGCGTGTCATAGAAAAACCCATGAGGAAACTGTTAATTCTGTATTCAAGGCAGGTTTTAAGTGATATGCAGTAAATAGGGCTCCATGGCCACACATTCAGTCCATCCTGTCCATCTTGTGCACTGCATGAATCACTGATCTGATTCCCATGGAGAGTTGAAGAGCCAAGCTAGCCTGAGTGAGTGGGACACTTTTAATTGTACACCTTACATGTAATTAGTTGACCAGCAGATTCCTGCTATCAAGATGGCTCTGTTTCTCAGATAACTCTGCTGCCCTTCTGTGCTAGTTTTAGTCTCACCATTATATTTACCACACATTTGGTGTGCCAGTTTCCAAGCACTGGGCCTATAGTATAGTGAAGATCTGTAAACTGTACAGGTACTTACTAAAAATAGCCACATTCTGATCCAGCCCTGATCCAGCAAAGAATTTAATTAAGCCCATGCTTAATTTTAAGCACACAAATAATCCCATGCTTATTCACCAAAGCAAGTTAAGTGAGTCCTTAACTGCTTTGCTGAATCAGGGCCTCAGAGACTGTGGGGACCGGCATGATGCAGGGTTATGAGGAATGTCCAAATGGCTTCCTTATTGTTGCTTGTTAATCTGGATAATGTTTTGTTTGTTTTTTTCTTTCCTATCACTTAGATTCACCCTTGGGAGCTCACACTGTTTTTTATACCTCATGACTGATTCATTGTTTATTTAGCTAGACTATTGTGTAAGTTATACCGTATGTTGAAATTGTCCTCAGAGGCAGGGTGACACACATAATGCATGTATCCTCATTATAGCTAGAGACACAGCACAAAAACACAACTAATTCATTACAGATAATCTGTTGTCAGGGAAGAGACAATGGTAGGCCAATATTGAGGCCAATATTACCTTGACCAAAGACATAACCAAGTGGAATATGACTGATCTGTAAGTAGATAGCTTTATCTATTTGTTTTCTCACTATACAGATGGTATATACAGAGAATATACATGCAGATATAAAAGTTATAGGTATAAATGGATGAGGTACCTTTACATGGTGGATTAGTTTTGATGGTCTTGTAAAAATGTGATTTTTTTTTTTTGGAGGAAGGATGGGAAACTGTTGTATTCATGAGGTCAGCATGGATGAAGGTGGGTGTGAAGAGGAGAGTGGGCAAAGGAGATAAAGAGAATGGTTAAGAGGTTGCAAGGTGAACAAGAGGGCATATCTTCAAAACTATAAAAATGAAAAAATTTGCTTGCATGGCAGTCAGGAGCTGGGATCACACGTGACCATAGGGGGAATCCTGGCCCCATTGATGTCAATGGAAGTTTTGCCATTGATGTCTCTGAGGCCAGGATTTCACTCCACAGGCTCAATGTCAGGAAGCTGAGCCTTGAAGCATAGCTGTAGCTGGACCAATTAGTTATCATGTTGGCAGTTTCAAATCCAGTCCCTGCCCATAGCTATGGTGGAATGCTTTAATCATATCTCAAATCTTGTCTAGAGAGAGGGAAGTATAGGAACTAAAATGATGAGAATCCTTACAAGGTTGGCATTAATCGGACCAGGAACTGGCATTAATCACTTCCATGGCAAAATAAATTTCTATACCTCCTACATTTCGAGCCATATAAAACTTTAGGTACCAAGGACAGGGCGAAACCCAAGAAGGGGCAGCTACCACCCCAGCTAACTACACATGGAGGTAGGGCTAAGTCTCCTTCAACAGACTGCTTTTTCAGAAGTGCCATCTCCGTGGATGCAGTAGTTCTGAAGAGCAGGCAAAAGGTCTGGCGAGCTGATAGATAAGAGGGCTGGAATCTGCAGGTGTCGTGAACACATCTCTGGTTATAAGTGTTGAAGAAAAATGTTACACATTACTGCAGAACCATTTTAGTGTCCTATTAAAAAAAGTCCTAAAAGAATTAGATTTTCAGAGGGGGAGGGTTGGCAGCTTTCACGTTAAAGAGTCCATGACATATGAAGAGAGTTAACCAAAGTTTTATGCACTGAGCGTGAAATAGGAAATGCTGTGCTCACAGTCACTGGTTAAGATCCTCTTATCTCACTATAGAAAGAAACTGAACTTTATGTGTTACTGCTGTTGGCAAGGCAGCTTACTTTGGTTATCAGAAACGAGGAGGAAAGCCTAGTTAGAGAGATTTTTTTTCCTTTGGCTTCTATGCAAGAACAGTAGCCGATTAATCCAAGTCAACAGAAAACTCAGCCAGTAGCATATGGGTAAATGAGAAGTTTTCTTCCTTGTGTCCTTCTCTCTGCTCTGTTATTTAAAGTCCTGGTAATGCAGAGATGTGGAATATTGATACTTCCTGCTTTTTATTGTGGTTGTACATCACAGAGCTGTGCAACAGTGGCTGCTATAAAGCTAAGAATGCTATTTTGCAGAAATAAAAATATCTTAAATCAATCTAGTATTTTGAAGGACTGATATCACTTTTAAGATGATAGGAAACTTCATCCTTTGTAAACAATTTAATCAGGGTTGACTCACTTAAAATTGGGGCAGGTTAAAGGAGCAAATGGATCACAATTTAAAAATGTCCTTTGTTTTAGGCTTCTTGGAAACCTCTGCCCTGCTCTCTTCCCTGTGGCAAGGTCATGACAAACTTGTTCCTCTCTCTTCCAGGAAGCTTGTTTCAAACTTATTTTTATCTTTGCTTTAAGCTTGTAATCCTCTTCTCCCTTCTCATCTTGAATCAGATGTAAGTCCTCAGATACAGTGGAACCAAACTCTAAATGTTTGAGCACCCCTCTGCAATCCTTTACAAAGGGTTTGTCTTTACAATTAAAGTCAGACAAGTCAGAAAGCAGCAGATCAGGTTTAAATCCAGATTTTGGTCTTTTAACAAATGATTGAATGATAGGAACCTTTTCCAATAATCCTCTCAATACAATTCCTAAACCACCTTCTGCTGTTTCGTACTGCAGACCTCAGGTAAATTCAAATAGGGAAACAAATAAGCTGATATTTAGTCATACAGTGGCCACTGCTAATTTAGGAAACTTTTTGACCTCTTGGTTTAAAGTGCTACCGCTGTGCAGTATCTTTTACAATGGAAAAGAGCAAATGTTAAAGTGAAGAGGAAAGAGTGGCTTTTAATAAGATTTAATACATGTGGGATCCAGAGCCAGCTGTAAGAGTTCTAACAGTGAGAGCAATAAAAAGGGAATGAAATGGTTAGCTTTTATGGTAAATGTGTATGCCAAGAATTGCATTTAAAGATGTTAAGGTTGTGACACAGACCAGCAAACAAAAGAACCAGGGTAGCCAAAGCTACCATAATGCTGATACTCTGGGACCAATCCTGCAAGGCTCTGAGTGACTCTAAGTAGCTGCTGAGCATATCAACTCCTACTGAAATCAATGGGAGTTGAAGGCATCCAGCACACCTTGCAGGATCAGGCTCTCAATCCTTAACTAATGTCTTTATGAAGTCCTGGCCGAAGGTCACATGGGGTCCCTGCGAACAATGATTTGGGATATTTGATGGGAATGGAAATTATACCTAGTTTGAGCTCTCAGTTGTAGGTGCCATATGGGGGAAACAGTAAAACTAGGTGTGACAAAAGACAGAATGTAAACTGGTATTTGGAATTTACTGGCCATTTCTGGTTTGTGTCACAGTATTAACATTTATAAGTGCAATACTTTAATTTTCTTTCCTTCTTTATGAAAAAAAAGGAACAATTTTTAAAGTCTTTATATAGGGCTTGATTGTCACAAACTCTATGCAGCGCACAAGGGAGTAATAGGGCATCAGGTACCCTCTTAATCTCTTGTGGATGCTGCACGTGCCATAAATTGCAGTGTGTGTTGGTGGGAAAGGGGGAGGAATAGGCTCCACAGAGCTCCACTACTTCACCCTTGTGCAGGTGGATATGAGGGATTAAGGTAGAGAAGGGACTGGACAAAGCCTTGGCTGCACCCCCAGCATAGATACATGGATGCACCAAGTGATACATGGAGCAATTATTTGCTGCCACTTACTCAGGGTAGATTGTAAAGTAACAATCTATATCCATAGATAGCAAGGTTTATAAAAGGTTATATTATTCACCAGATTAACACAACAGTAAGCACCACTAACTTTGGTGGAAGTTACCCATATTGTATTAGTCCTCTATATGGATAAGAAAAGACACCAGACCATGTATCTGAGAGAAATTTTACAGATTTTTTGAAGCAGAATAGTATCTATATCTCAAGAGAACACAATATACACATTGTGATTTTGACTTTGGACAAAAACGTGTGTGGAAAATTACTGCTCCTAGGTAGCTATTTGTATGCACATTCACACAATCTAAGGGTATATTTCGTGTTAAAGTATTGTTTTCTTTTTTTAATTTACTTTGATGGTACA
Source organism: Lepidochelys olivacea (assembly GCF_965140295.1). Taxonomy (NCBI): domain Eukaryota; kingdom Metazoa; phylum Chordata; order Testudines; family Cheloniidae; genus Lepidochelys; species Lepidochelys olivacea. The sequence continues at coordinate 54,686,887 of NC_140412.1, forward strand.
GTTGTGTTCTGATATCACAGTAATATTTAAATCACCCACAAAACTTGGTATGATATCATCGGTTAATGCTAGGTATCATAGATAAATAAATTATTAATATATTAACTATTAGGATATGATATTTTCATGTAAAATGTATTGGGAAAGTAAATTATTTTTCACCATTTAAAATGATATCTCAAAACAAATATTATAGTCTTTAATGGTTTCATGCTCCACAGTGCACTGAAGAAGTATATTAGTAGCCAGTAAAATACACACTGTTATCTCTCAGTTATATATCTCAATAAGAAATACAAGATATATAGAAATCCCAGTGTGCGATTGTTGAGGGCAAAAAGTTCTCCTTTCATGGACTAACAAGAGACATTGTTTGCTTGTTGTTTATGCTGACTGTGAAGCTTTGTAAATTATATTTATTTAATTGATTTCATAGACAGTCTAGCATCCGGATTTGCTGCTCTTTTATATCTGTGGATTTTTATTGTCAACTTCCCCCCGACCACCTCCCTTTTGTTTTGTTTTGTTTTGTTTTAAAGTTGAAAATCAGCACCAAACAGTGTTAACAAAGAAAACACATATGGGGATTGTATTTTCACATGGCTATTTTGTATTCAGTAGGTGTCCAAGACTCCTTCCCTCTGTAAAACAAATACACTTTTATTTTTTAAACAAAAAATGGTATATAAGAGAGTTCAATTAAGGGCCACTTTAGTCCATGGGGTAAATACATTTTTAGAACATGTGCTCTGCATGTTAAAATATTGAATGTCACTCTGCAGCACAGCTATGGGGGTGATCTGAGATCAGAAACTGGCCTAACAAAGGGTCAGATTTTGCCTAGCTTCTACATGAGAGATTGATCAATACTTCATTCAACTCAGAAAAGATTCCCATTGACGTCAATGGGATTTGGATCAGGTTGTAGGTTCCGAAAGGGTGGATAGGGTACAAGAAACTACATAGTTACAGTCCTTGCACTCTGCAGAGCAAAGGGGCTGCTCCCTCATTGGACACTTATGGTACAAGACAACCCTGAAAGGATTGCAGTGGATTGTAGTGGATGCAGAATTTCTCCCAGAGTTGCCACTGAAGCAATGCAGTTCCAACAACCCACAATGTGGGGCTGTGCCTAAAAGGCATGAATTGAATTTAATGTTAGGATGACTTGGCTCCACTCCTCAGTTCAGAGCTTCCATGTATGGATATATGAAATTGAGATGGGGATGAAATTGAAATTGAGAAGTTGAAATTGAGAAGGCCTGGGATCCTGGCCCTGAAAGAAGGGTTTACCCAGAGGGGCATGGAGTGGAAGCCTGACAGAGGTGGAGTAGGAAAAGGCTCAGGGCAGCACGGTTTGGGAAGATGTAGACTTTGGCTGCTGATTTGAGGGTTCCTGAGCTGGAGCCCAGAGTAGTGGGCAGCCTGGGGTTCCCCTACCAGATACTGCAGAAGTGACTTGCCTTGAATTGGAGGACTGCTGGGAACGGGGCCAGCTCTAGGCACCAGCAAAGCAAGCAGGTGCTTGGGGCAGCACATTTGCAGGGGCAGCATTCTGGCCATTTTTTTTTTTTTTGCTTGGGGACTGGCCCTGCTGGCGCTCACCCAGGTAGACGCTGTCCCGGCCCCCAAGCTGATGCTGAAGTCCAGGTGGAAGAGCCTCAGCGGGTGGCCAAAGCTGGCCCCGGGACTGGGGTCCAGCAGCAGCAGTGCGGGGGGTACCCTGGGGCCGCTGTGGTTTGCGCCGCTGGCCGCGGCTGAGCCATCCAGCGGGCTCCGACACATGGAGCACAGGACACTCAGGCCGGGGGCCACCCTGTGCGGCACACGTAGCCACTTGCAAGTGCCGTGGGGCCCAAGCCCAAGACGCCCAGGGGCTGCGGCAGGGCGGCCAGGAGCAGCAGCAGCAGCAGGTCAATAGAGGGGACTGGTGCCCAGGGCGCTGTCATGTGGGGCCCATGCCCTGCTCTCCAGGGCTCCGCTCTCTGCTGGCCCCTCCCTCTGGGGTGGCCCTGCCCTGGCTCCTCAGCCCCCTGCCAGGGCATTCCCCCCGGCTCTGGCCTCCCAATTCCCGGCTGGTCCTGGAGGCGGGAGTCCTGGCTGGAGGTACCCTGGGCTGAGGCGTGCCCCGGGAGCCCGGCTGCTTACCCCGACCCTGCCAGCACCGGACCGGCTGGAGGTGAGGGGGGAGCGGGCAGAGTCAGGGTGGGGGGGACCCAGGGCTGGGGCAGGAGGGCAGCCAAAATTTTTTTTGCTTGCGGTGGCAAAAAACCTGGAGCCGGACCCTGGCTGGGAATGACACCCAGTCAGCTAGTCCCGTGAGACTTTCATACTCTGGAAGGGGGAAAACACATAGGGTGTGTCTACATTGCAATAAAACATCTGTGGCTGGCTCATTTCAGCTGACTCAGGCTTATGGGGCTTGAGCTCCTCCCTTGCAGGATCCCAGAGCCCGAATCAGCAGCCATGGGCAAGCTATGGGTGTTTTACTGCAGTGTAGACATATCCTTATTGACCTGGCTGGAGGACCAAGCCACAAAGAAGGAGCATCCTGACTCACGAAGAGGAAGCACTGCAACTTGTAAAGCATGAGAGGGGCTGCGGCATGAGTGAAAGACAGAAAGGGGCATCAGAATGGGCAGAGTTATTTCTCAGAAGCAGCCAGAAGGAGGAGCCCCAGAGGTGAGTAGAGTGACATGCTTTTGACTGGCAAAGAGTCCTGTGGCACCTTATAGACTAACAGACTTATTGGAGCATAAGCTTTCGTGGGCGAATACCCACTTCGTCGGATGCATATAGTGGAAATTTCCAGAGGCAGGTATAAATATGCAAGCAAGAATCAGGCTAGGGATAACGAGGTTAGTTCAATCAGGGAGGATGAGGCCCTCTTCTAGCAGTTGAGGGGTGAACAACAAGGGAGGAGAAACTTCTTTTGTAGTTGGCTAGCCATTCACAGTCTTTGTTTAATCCTGAGCTGATGGTGTCAAATTTGCAAATGAAATGAAGCTCAGCAGTTTCTCTTTATGCTTGCATATTTATATCTACCTCTGGAAATTTCCACTACATGCATCCAACGAAGTGGGTATTCGCCCACGAAAGCTTATGCTCCAATAAGTCTGTTAGTCTATAAGATGCCACAGGACTCTTTGCCGCTTTTACAGATCCAAACTAACATGGCTACCCCTCTGTTGCTTTTGACACACTCTTTCCCCTATATGTATGTGAAGTCTTGAGATCCCTTCCTGCATCTGGCTCTACCAAGCAACAGAGCATCAGTGCAAGGGATCTAATAGAGCTTGCCCCTATTTGCTGGCCTCCTTATATGCCACAGAACTGGGAGCATGATTGGGCCACCAAATAATTAATTTCCAATTTCTGCAGTTGTTACAGGATTATAACATATTCTTATCAAATTTGGTCATGTGAGAGGCCAAGGGACCACTACTTTTTATTAAGGGTATCCAACACCTTCCTATTACAAGATCCTGTTTTCAGTTTCTTATAATTTTGCCAAAATGTAACCATTGTGGCTGAAATTTTGCATGCTAGATGTCTGCCTCAGACTGAATTGTTTGGAAAATTTTAGCCAAAAATGTTCAGCAATATTTGCAAACATGGCGAGGAAAAATATGTTGTTTTGCCCAGATTAAAAATTCTTGAGACCTTTTCTTTGAACAGCTCTAGCTTCCCCATACATTGTAGCTGGGATTTTAAACCTGGGGGAGTGCCTTTGGCCATCACTATGAAAATCCACCCAAATTTAGCCAAGTTATAAGTCTCTGAAAAAATTGCAATTTGCACATGTTGAGCAGAGACTTCTTCCATTTAAGCAGCTAAAATCTCTGAAAACTGTGTCCTCACTTAATATACTTGAACCCCTCAGAGTTCCTACTGCTGACCACACTGTGCATGCATCATCCCCTCACAGTTGCTATGTGTGACAAGGCTGTGCATGCACCAACCACACAGAGCAACTAAACATGCTCCATCACAGCTCCTACATCTGACCAGACTGTATATGCATGATCCCTATAGATACTGAACACATTCCATCCTCCTGGCACAACTGAACATGTTGCAACCCAGGGCTAGGGGGACTCGGGAGGACTTTCCTAGTAATTGTTGCTCCCCTGTCCTCCAGGGCCAGGCACAGGATCTGGCCTGACTCCCTTCTGGCACCCAGGTAGTGTGAAAGAGGAAGGTGCCAGATTTGAATGCAGAGGGAACAAAAGACAGACTGGGGGGAGGGAAAGGAGTAGACTGGGGTGAGGACTCTAGTGAGACTGGGACTCATGGCGGGGAGAGAAATTGTGACGGGGTGTTGGGGGAGCACTGGCAAGGAGATCGGGACTGGGAGATGGGGGAGCATACTAGGAATGAATGGGCAAGGAGACTGGGAGCTGAGGGTAGGGTAGACTGGGACTGATTGGTTCGGGGTGGGGTGGGGACTGGAACTAGTTGCGCAAAAGACTGGGACTTGGTGGGGGGAGATGGGGCAATGACTAGGAGCTGGTATGGGAAAGATTGGGACCCAGACACTGAGTCAAGAGGGGGAGACTAGAACTGGTTGCAAAAGAGGACTTGGCATGAGAAGACTGAGGAATGGAGAGTGGGATAAGTAGATGAGGAGAATGGGAATGAGACAAGAAGCAGGGATGGGGAAGAAATAGGCCTGGGTTAGGGACTGGTTGAAGGAGAAAAGGAGTCAAGCTTAGGGAAAATGGACAGACAATCTGTGCCCACTAAAGAAAATTCCCCTCCAGAACCCGGAATTGAACCCAAAATGTCTGTCTCACCATTCATAGAATCATAGAATCATGAATCATAGAAGATTAGGGTTGGAAGAGACCTCAGGAGGTCATCTAGTCCATCCCCCTGTTCAAAGCAGGACCGACACCATCTAAATCATCCCAGTCAGGGCTTTGTCAAGCTGGGCCTTAAAAACCTCTAAGGATGGAGATTCCACCACCTCCCTAGGTAACCCATTCCAGTGCTTCACCACCCTTCTAGTGAAATAGTGTTTCCTAATATCTAATCTAGACCTCCCCCACTGTAACTTGAGACCATTACTCCTCGTTCTGTCATCTGCCACCACTGAGAACAGCCGAGCTCCATCCTCTTTGGAACCCCCCTTCAGGTAGTTGAAGGCTGCTATCAAATCCCCCCTCACTCTTTTCTTCTGCAGACTAAATAAGCCCAGTTCTCTCAGCCTCTCCTCATAAATCATATGCCCCAGACCCCTAATCATTTCTGTTGCCCTCCACTGGACTCTCTCCAATTTGTCCACATCATTTCTGTAGTGGGGGGCCCAAAACTGGATGCAATACTCCAGATGTGGCCTCACCAGTGCCGAATAGAGGGGAATAATCACTTCCCTCTATATGCTGGCAATGCTCCTACTAATGCAACCCAATATGCTGTTAGCATTCTTGCATGTGTAACCTTAATTTCCCCCTTGTGTGTATGTATACAGTCTTTAATAACATAAATACATATTACTTTTTCCACAGATCCACTGCCTCATTCAGTAAACAGGAGGGACCTGCTCTGGGGATGAATCAAGGCTGTGTCATTAAAAGAGGCTAGTGTTTATACTGAATGAGGCAGGGAATTCCCGGAAGAAAATAGAGGGTCCCCTGGTTAAAGCAATTGAATGCTGTCCTGGAGAATTAGACTCTATCCCTATCTCTGCCGCAGTGATGCCATGCAAGTTGTTTAAACAAACTGTTCAGAGGTGGTCACTATTTTTGTGTTCCTCATTTTCTGGGAGGCTGACTTGAGATCTTGGGGCCTGCTTTGAAGAAATGCTGAGAACTCACAAATGCATCTCTAGTCAATGAGAGCTGTGTGTTAATATATAAAGAGCTATTCAGTACTAAGTGCTCTGAAAAATCAGGTCCTAGGCATTTCAAATTGGTCACTCAAAGTTAGCACACAGTTCTGATCTTAATGTCTCTGTATTTCAGATCTCCATCTGTAAAATGGGGATAATACCACCGATTCACCTCCCAAAGGCTTTGTGATGGTAGATTAATTAATGTTTATGAAGCACTCGGATACTATACTGATGAGTGCTACAGAAAAACATATAAGGACATTAATAATTCTGTCTTCATAGCATAGTTAGAATAGTGTGCACTAAATAAGGCTTAGGTGCTCAATAATTGAGTGCCATCCTTCCTGTGCACTGAATGAGGCGAGGTCCTGTGGAACAACTGGTATGTGATCATGTATCAAAGACTGGATCCTAAGGCATACACACAACGGAGCTGAATTAAGGTTGCACATATAACCTAAATATTGACATTTCCTAACTTTTGAGTGGTTGACTTTGCAGCCTTAATACTGTTCTTTTAATGTATTTTTGTGTGTAATGTTGAGCAGATTCATCCTAATGATTATGCTATTTTACTTGGCACAATTATATCTACCAATCTGTGAATGGGAACCGATAATTACAAATTAGAACCAGGTATTAAGTTTTAAAATACCCATTAATTGCACGTTGCTGTGGACACATTTTCAATATTTTTGTATCGTCCCCAATGTAAGGTAATATCTTTGGAAGTGTTACAACTAGATATAATGTTCTAGAGCTTCTAAATCATGCTTTCTGGCTCCAAAGCACTGTCCTCATGAGTCAGTACCTCTGGGACTGATGCTATGGATTTGCAAAGCCCACAACGTCACTCTCAAATATTAAATATAATCCCTCAGGAACTTGGTGTTATTCAATAAAATTCACCCTACCAGATAGGTGGAATTTTAAAGCTGCCTGCCTGAAGTATTGTGGGATGAAAAATACCTGGCCCACCTACAAACTAGTAGTTACTAATTCAATTTGGTGACAAGTTAAAATAATCTTTGTGGATCTATCCATGGCATTTTGAATGAAAACGTTTGACTGAGGGACAAATTAACATTTCCCTCTGAGTGCACAGAGGGGTTCAGTGCCAGGGCATGGGGCTTTAACACTGTCTCCAGTACCCACTCTCCTAGCTGCTGCTTCAGCCTACAGGCTTGAATAATGGCTACTACCCCTCTGCACCACTGGCAGAGGAGAGAGTTGGTCTTTTGGCTCACCTCCAGACCCTCCCCGTTGCCATACAGTGTACCAGCCTATATGCACTACAGCATACAGTGGGACCTAAGCCTCTCTGTAAGGATGGATTACTAGGGGCTCCCCCTGCAGCACTACCATGATATTGAAGGGATGTAGATGTTCTCGCCATGGCTCCTTTATATCATTAATTATATGTGATTATTGCTAGAAAATCCAGGAGAAAGTCACAGTTATAAGATCTGACCGCCCTCCAATATAAAAACCTCAGACAGAGAAGCAACTGAATACAACTCATTGGGGCAAATACAAACTTGCTTTTTAACTTCAACAATATTTTTTGAGGGGAAAGAGACTTTTTGTCTTCAGAGCAAATTCTGTAACCTTCATTTAACCAGTAAAAAATGACTGAGGTGGGCAAGATTATGCAGGTGAAGTTCTGACTGATATTCTTCCATCCCTGCTAGGACAAAGGTTATGCTCTCCTGTTTTGTGTTTCCTGCCATTTTCTCCCAGATAGCTGAACCATTTCTTCTGAAAGGTCTCTTTGGTCTCGGGCCCCTAAAAGCTCACAAAGTCTTCAGCTGGTTTATAATTTTTTTTCCTACCAAAACCTATTCTCAGCTTCTTTAAAGGCTTCAGGTGCATAAGCTTATAAAATTGCAGCAGCAGCAACAGCCTTGAAGAGGCTACAATAAGTACCGTACATCTGCTACAATGTTCTTAAGTATTTACGGCATGCTGCCTTAAGCCTGTCAGTTTTTGTAAGGGTTACCTGTTACAATGCACCTAATTAGCTTACTGGCTATTTGGAGACAGCTCTACTGGTTTTTCTATCATCCAGTCTTTATTAAGTGAGCTGTTGCTGAGACGAATAGGTTCTTTATAATGATGAGGTCCTTTTTACGCTTATTAGTCCTTAAAGCAAGCCTCTTCTTATAGAACAAAGTTGTCTTTTTTTTTAAAGACTTACAGTAGGAACAAGTAAAGCCGCTTTTTTGTGCTGAAGTATTTTATTAAAAGTTTTAGTGGCTGCACTAAAAGCAAGGTGCCTGTGCCTTTAATCATTTTCATCTTTAAAACAGAACCTTATATTTTCACATCTTCAACTGTCCCAGAGGGCAGCTGGGCCATCTTTAACAACATTAATTTCTCTTTATGACAGGACTAGTGCTGCCCCAGGTCTTCAGAACTGCCTAAAATGTCTGGAAAAGTAGATAATGAAGAGGATATTAGAATTGTAAACAAGAACAATTTTGTAATAAAAACCATATATTTTCTCCATAGGACTTTGGGCTTAATACTGCTGCAGCAAAAGTGTCATGAGTCATAATTTGTTGATGGCCACTGAACATTAGTTACTGTAGGAATATGTGCATAAAGGGCAAGTACTATTGGCATTGCATTAAAGAAGATCTAAGATGGGTAATTCTAATTTAGTTGTTTTGATTAATCTTTTTTTTATCACTCTATAACCCTATAAAAAGATCTTATGTGGTGTTGTGATTCTAGAGCTGCTCAGCATAGACTGCTTTCCATATCTTGAAACACAGCACTGAAATCGCAACAGATCAGTTCTACCTGAACAAACTGGAAGGCCCTTCCTTACCCAGGGGTCAGACAGATATTAGACTAACCTCCAATATGTTTTAGAGCACTACAGATACCTGAATACAAGTGGAAGAGAGAATGAAAAGCCGGTATCTTTTATAATGTATTTTACTAGTTGCACATCCTTGCCTCTCTCTATCCATATATCCTTTTTTTCTGACAGCGTAATATGATGGTGTAAGAAACAGTAGATCCCCCACACACACACAGGAAACAAGGCACAGCTCTTTGTCTGCAGAGATGGAGGGAAATATAAAATGGTAAGCACTGTAATCTGTGGATGTCATAAACAGGGCTATCTTATCCTAAGATGCACAACAGTCAAGAAAGTTCATGCTATACTTAACCTTTTGCCCTCTGCTGATGTTTTGTTGCTCTGCATCACAGGGATGAAATCTGAAAACAAAATCCTTACAATACATAGTAATTTTCAATAGGATTGTTTTTCTTTGTAGTTTGCATCTGAAGTTGTTAGTATACCTCAGGGCCAATCTTCCACAATCTAGCCACCAGACTGCAGATCTACTGGATAAAAAATGGTCAGGCCTTATTGGAATATTACATTTTAGATAACTGGAAACATGTTTGATGTCATTGTCATCAAGTAACACCCTCAGTCACTTGACTTATTTACTCAGGATATGCAGTATTTCAATATTAATTGTTTTAAACTAATTGGTCCAACAGAAAAGCATCACATCATATTTTATTGACTACAATAAATTTGCTGAGATTCTTTTAAAATACATGCATTTCTGTCCCCAGTCAGGACAACATCTTTTCTGTCATTAAATAAAACATCAAATTATTTCCTTGATTAATCAGTTCTTAAGCTAATAACCAGTCTATGTGTGCATTTTTTCTTCATTGTTTTTAGTGGAGTGGGAGATGAGGGCATATCACTTTAAGGCTTGGTGGTGGTGGTATCATTCCCAAGACAGAGCTCACTCAGCCTTGATACAAACTGAAAGGCTAAAATGAGCACTCTTCTATTATTTAGGCACCTGTCCAGAGGTTGGAAGAAATCCTACTTGTGCGGATTTAGCTAAAGAAAGCAGAGATAACCACCTTGCCTCTGTGTCTAATAAGATGTGAAAGGGGAGAAATAATGAGTATTACACTGTATTTTTCATGTAAAAGGCTGAGAAACAATGTTCTCTGAACACTGGCAGTGATTCCAGTAATTTTCAAATGAAAAGGACTATTTGTTTCCAAATTACACTGGCCACTGGAATGCATACGTATATGGCTCAAAAATCCTCATTTTGTGAAGTAAAATTACCTTTCAGTAATTTAGTCACTGCAGGCTTTCCCCTGCTGACTGGTCAGAAGCTATCAGATAGCTTGCAGCTGCAGGCTGAAACTGGACCATTTTTTTTCAGGACAGGCAGTTAGTTAGTAGAGCCATCAGTGTGGCATCTGTCATCCCGCTAGGCCCAAATTGTTTTCTATGATGGATGTCACAGTCTGTATGATCAAAATAGGAGCCCTGCTGCTTTTAATTGCAAAATCGGAGTACTTGCACATTTGTTATTATGCTGAGGTTATTACCTCACACAAAATGAATTAACAGGTGAAAATAATTGATGAGAGGAGTCTTGGGATTTTTAGCTTCTTCAAAAAGACTTTGTAATTATGGCATAATGAATGTTCTGAGACATATCTGTGGGGGGCAGCATGAGACCACCAAAGATCTCTTTAGATTGATGATAAATTCACTGAATTCTACTGTAATACTGCTTAAATTTACTTAGCAATTAGATTAATGGGCCTACATGATTCATAATAACATAGTGAGAATTTTTAAATAAGTTTGTTCCATCCATCTATAAATTAAGCCGCTTACCTCAGCTTTCTTCCCAAGGTGATGGAATATGTTAACTAATCAGACTTTCTGAAACAAGGATGATGTTGGGCAGGGATTTTGGTTACTGGAATACATTTTTATTTAAATGCCTTGCCTCTATTATCTTAAACAATGTGAATCATTTTTTTCTTCAACAACTCCATGAAAAGAATCTCAACAAATATTGTCCTAATATAGTATTGATAGGCTTCCAGCACATGGAGACTATGCAGTTGTCTTGTGAAGTAAATCATTCAAGAATTTTGTAATCTGAAGTAATTGTTCCTGGCTTTCTGACCACTATTCCATTCAGACTTGGTCATGTTTCAAATTCATTCAGCCCTTGAGTACAGTCAGACTGATGCAATCCAGTCCACCTTCTTTCTTCTTTCTGACAGTCTTCAGTTGCACAGAGGGTGTCTATATTGTGGGGAATTAATTTTATTTTACTTTATAATCCCTATATTAAAAATATGGGATTTGTACATTGAGAAACAGATTTGCATATTACATCCAGTCAATTAAACCCATACACAGATTTTAAATATCTGATTTTACAAGAGCCAAAAAGTAAAATTTGCCTGATTAATTACATAATTGGTAAAAACACACCATATAAAACTTATGGTATAAAGACTTCACATAGTATACAAGCGAAGTTCACCCTTTTCTGTTGCACATTACATTATTGACGTATGAAATACATTTAGACATCTCACAGTTTCTTTTAGATTTCAACTCTTGCAAATTAAACTTAATTTTGTTTATGATTGACAGTCCAAAGATTCAACAATAGAGTTCATAGCAGATCTCCCCTTCAACTGATGCTGTGGGAGAAGGGGAATATGAGAGAGAGCAGTTATTGCTAATTAAAGAATAAAATAAAAAATCTTTGGGAAATGGCTAATAGTTCACATGGAGCTTTATCACTAATTTACATTTCTTTTACAACTCTCTCCACAAAAATGCATTATTTAATATCTTTCCAAATACAAGGGATACAAAGATTATATCAGTTTAGAAATAGATGAACATACACACAATTTTCTTTCCTCAAAAGACCATGACACTTTTTGTGAGAATTCCATTCATTCTTCAGAGAATGTCTAAAAGTAGCTCTGAATGATTTTCTAAATAATATGTACATCCCTACTGAGCTACAATGACATGTATCATTGGGATACGCAGCTGATGTTCAGTTAATTCCTTTAAAATTCCAATTCCTTTCCCTCATGCACGCACCATTTAAACAAATATCTTTGTGGTTTCCCCTGTATTTTGTCCTAGCTACTAGTTTTGTCTCTTTTCTAGTTTTCTGTATATCACCCATTCTTTTCAGATGTTTGGTATTTAAAAGTATATAATATCAAAGGGTCTCAGGAAGAGAAAGAGAAAATACATAGCCAGAAAATATAATAAATGCAAGGCAAGTAGTGGATTGCCCCACATGTGAAGCGGACTGTGGTAACTCATATCAGGCTTCCTGTCACTTGCTGAGATATTTTTCATAAACCCTCACTCGCCTGCATTTATCTTCAGTGTAAACCCCAAGATGCATTCTCCAAAGACATTAACAATAGATAAATGCTTATTAAACAAAACAGTCCATTTAAGAATAAGTATAGTATCTATAGTAGAGGCAGTAAGATGTTTACAAAATTGAATTTAAATTGTGTCTTTTTGGATGGCTGCTGTATACTGTTCTATGATAATCTTCATCATTTGGTTATAATTTTAATAAACATGAAATGAAAGACCACCAAAAGTCTTAGTTTAAATGCTATCACCTTTAGTGCCGATTTGATTCATAATACCTAGGTGGATTCTTCTGGGTAACTTATAAAATACTGTGACTGAAAATGCAGAAAAACACCAGGTGTGTTTGGCATGAAGCGGAAGAATGCTTTGGGTATATTTCATGTTAATGGACACTGCAATAGTGTTATGAAAATCCTATTGTTAAAAAGCATTTCAGAATCCAGCTCATAACTTAAATCAAAGTACAGTAGAATACACAACTGGAATCTCTGGGGGATTCTGAAAAAAAAATATGTCTCACGCAAAATAAAAAAAAAACAGAGGAATTATGTATGCTTTATGATAGCTTTAAGACAAAGGACATGCGCGAAGTGTGCTACACAATTGACTGCAAAAGCAAATACCAGTTGCCTCTTGCTTCTGTAAGCACTATGTAAGTGAAAATGTTTATATGGTACCCAGTGACTACAAACAAAGAGTATCAGATGCAGTATTGTTGTTGTTGTTGTTGTTTTTCCTGAATCCTTTTTTATAGCTACATTTGATGTGCTCTGTAACTATCATGGAATGTGAATAAAAATGAGATATCTGAATTATTCATGGGTGATTGTAAAATAATGGGGGAGATTATGGTTTGTGAATCACTGACATCAGCTGACAAATCCAAATTCTGCAATTACCATATAAAGTTGCAAAGGCTGTATATAATGAGCACGCAAATTAATCTTCCGCATGATGTAAGAACTTGAGCATTACGTATCACCTTAGTACTGATATACCTTTTCATTCTGTAATTAAACTGTATCAGATTCTGGATCTGTTTTTCTTAGATGGCCCCAGTTCCTAAGTAATACCCCATAGGAGCACCACACTCTGATGTATTACATTAATACATCATCAGAAGCAGTTGTCATTCCAATGATATATTAGTGTAATACATGAGAATGAGGCTCACTGATGATGTATTTAGTCCTCACACTATGGCAATGTCCAGGGAAGAAAGGGTCCAATAAGAAATTCATTATAATTACAGGATAAAATGAGCTAACACACTGCATGCTGGAAGATGTATTTCTAGCATTTTCATGCTGAATCTGCTTTCCTGCCATTGTTTTTGGTGCAATAAAATACCAAATGTATGATCCCAGTTTAAAATATTTCCAGCAATGGAAGTGCTCATCTTCAAGACCTCTACTCTTTGCAGATTTAAATCTCTTTTAAAGACCCACTTCTGCCATCCTCCTTACAGTTAATGGTGGATTGCCTATTGTTTCTTTTTTCCCTAATCTTTGTTTACTTCTCTGTCCTGGGATTGTGAGCTTCTTGGAGCAGGACCTGAATGTTTGGAAAGAACCAAGCACACTGTGGGATCTACCAGAAGCAAATACTAAACAATAAGAATAGTGGAGTCCAAAATGGTGGTTCGGGCCTAAAATATACTATTGCACTGATGGTCTAAAATTATGACATTTGAAGCCACAATGTTGCCCTCTGAAGCAATCCTTTCTCTCGTAAAGAGGAAACATTCTTGGGACCATTGGGACTCAGTGATAGTGCTGAAATAATGACCAACATCTGTCACTTTCTATAAAAGTGCAAGGTACTGATGGATGTCTCAGCATGCCACCAGGAGTTGGTCTTGCTGCCAGCACTGCCAAGAAAGAGAGAGAGATTTAAACTAAAATATTTTATTAGGTAAGACTAATATATACTTTCTGCTAATAGAGCCTGAAAAACATACTATAAATGTAGATGAATTAGAGACATACATAAAGTTTGCTCTGTTTACCCCCTACTGCTTTCTTTCTGAAAGAGGTGAAAAGAAAATAAGACTTTATAATATAGGGCTAGAAAAAAGGTTTATGGAAAAGCAGTTACTGCTCCCTTTTCTACGGCAGCTGATTGTGTTGTAAATAAAACAGTAGTGCAAGTCATCCCAGATGAACAAAGTATGAGATATTGGCTGGAAGGCCAGCTGAGAAGAGAGAGTTATGATGCCAAGCCACTAGGCTGGTGAAACCCAGACACAGAATGAAGTGATATGCTCAATCACTGAAGGGGGGAAGAAAAGATGTGTAGCAGTTTTATAGCATCTTCCGGTCAATGTGTTCTACAGCAACTGTGTCTGTTTCAGAAAAGCTCCTTGTCCTATTCAACCAGGCCAGCTAGGGTTGGAGCAAAAGGGACAAAATGGAATGAAGCATGGTATTGCAGTATAAGAATAGCCTCATGAACTTTAGTGGCAAATGTCTAAATCCTCTAACTAAGGTAGCATGATTCCACTGCAGCACAGAGAGAGCCAGAGTAAGAAGGTGCAATACACAGCTCCTTCACATCCCTGCTTGATGCAGACCAAAGTTCCAGGATGTCCTTTGCAGCAGATTGGTGGAGGTGAGATGTAGAAATGAGTCAAGGGGAAAATCAGGGCACAGCCATAACTACACAGATCCATTGGCATAAGTCTACACATCAAGGCTATGTAGTGGACTGTAGGCAACCATTGCTGCATAGGCCTTATGCAAGTGCTCAAGTCTTGCTACCAGGTGTAGGCTTCGGGATTTCCCCCCATGTAGTTCTCCTCTTCACAGCCTGTGAAGTTAGGCATGGTGCATGGATCAGAATTTGTCCCTGTAAATATATAAAATCACTTTATTTGCACTTATAGTACTTTTCAGAAGAGGATCTCAAAGCAGTTTGAAAACCCCAAGGCCCAGATTTTGCATGACTCTGCACAGTTGTGCAAGTGGGGAGAAAGTTCAAGGAGGCTTTGGCTCTGGGGGGAGCAAGGCACAATTGCAGTCTCTGTGCTCATGAGTGCAAAGAATAGTGCCCACAGTAATGCTAGCCACTCCAAAGGAGATGAAAAGGAATAGTGTCCTTGCCCTGCCCCCACCTCCACAAGAGCTGGCAAAAGCTGGATGAAACACATAGTGAACCTGACAAGGGGCACAATTGTTGTGTTTGCCATGGTCTCCCCAGAATCCTGAGAGGCATTGTACCTTTCTGAGATCCAATACTTCCCAGAAATCCTGTGGAACTTCCCAATACAGGACTCTGCCTTAAATGCACAATTAATTTTAACTCACAACATCCATGTGTATGTGTGATTGTACCTCTCTTATAGATGGGCAAACTGAGGCATAAGGGGCTTAAGTGACTTGCTCATGATCACCCAGTAAGTCAGTAGCAGAGCCAGAAATAGGTGACCGCCAGCTTACTGATGTATTTTACTCCTTATATGAACATATCTATAATAGATTTATATTAACACATCTTCAGATTTTTTTTATAATTAATACAACGTTCTATTTAAAATGTGCATGTTTGTTTAAATCTGCCTTTCCTACACAATTCCTGTGAATAGTTCCCTGAGAATGCTTTAGCATACACTCTTTTCATTATAAGGGCTGATTTTGAAAGCTGATAGAAAGAATGCATTAAATCTATTTTAATTTGTTCTTATAGTTTGTTTCTCAAAAGCCAGATGAGTTCCCTATGTCATGTACATTTATTAAGATTGATCATGATTGCATATAAATGTCCAGTTTAGTAAGTCATTACACTCAATGTCCTTGAGTTTTCCAAAATATTATCCTAATTTTAAGAAGCATTTTTGCCAGAACTACTGTTAAGTAAGCAGTCTAATTCTTATCTACATATGCCTCTTACACAAACATGAAATATTAGAATTGGCTAACCTATCCTTTTGCTGGAGAAGGCTATAACCAGGATGCATGTATGGGTAAGCCAGTTTTTAAAAAAAGTATATTTTAATGTCATCATAAAACGGCAGAGGAAATCCAAATTATAGTTAGTATTTAATGCTACAATACAGAGGGCCAATTAGAGTTTTAATATTAAATTAAATATGGTTTTCAAATTAGATCTAAATAGAGTGTAGTTTTGCACAGCTATTACATAAAGTTCTTGTTTCTGCCTCAAACTTCTTTGCATATAAACAGAGTTAGTTAATTGTCTAGAGAATTAAATAGTCTTTATAAAGGAAATCTGCAGTGCCAATTAAATACAATTTTGATTACACATTTCTGAATTATTACAGTATTTATACTAAATTAAGCAACAATACCAACAATACCTAAGGTAAAGTTTCCTTAAAGGAATGCTTTCTCTCCTTATTTACTGGTAACTTTGCACATGTGGAACCTACTCCTGATGAAATCTACATGGCCTTTTTTCAACAAAGGATACAAAAAGAAGAAAGGTTAAGCGAGCGGCAGGGGGTGGGGGAAGAGGAATAAGAAGGTACAATGTCACCTCCATGCTGTGACAGCCATGAATCAATTATTCACGTAGCAATTGGTAATATTTCTAAAATGCTGCACAGTGGCAGGAAAATGTAAAAAGCATTTTCCTAAGACTTAGTGATTTTTTCCAAATAAAAACCATAAACAAAACTGAATGGCGTGAAGGGGGAGGAATATTCTGAAGAAATCAACAATAGTAGAAGGATACATTATTATGGAAAATACATTCAGAAAGCTGGCGATGGAAAGAGAAAGAGTATACAGGATGAAAGGGGGAAAATGCTGAGCTCAGCTAGTTATGGTGAGATAGATGTGATTTTTTTTTTAAAAAAAACCCACATTACAATATCTAACAATGCCAACATGTATTGATTTCAAATTTATTTCCTGTACCAACACTAGCAGCATAACACACAGAGGCAGAGAGAGAGAGAGATCTGCAAAAATGCTTAACATTATGGTAAATGGAAGGAGAGAGTCACAAAAGGAAAATGAATTCTGACCATCACGCTAGCTTTCTCTACAGCAGTCGTTGCTGCAGGTAAGATTTCAGTTTCAGCATAACGTGGACCTTACAGTAATCATATTTTCTTAATAGAGTCAAAAACTGTGATATTCAGTATTACCCAATAACATAGCATATGATGGAGTTAAAAGTGTTGAATCCTGACCTTACAACAGAACTTTTACATGCACCAGTAGCCATTATTTAGCTTTAAATGCTTAAATTGCATCACATGGAATATTTTTTTTCAAGCCAATGCAAAATCACAGCTTACATATACAATCTTTGTATTCGATTAGAAAATAATAATGAACGTTTAAAGGCTGATGTCAGTTGGAGGGAAAGGGGATGCCATGTGGCATGTTTACTGTATTTAATGTGCAATCACCTGATTGCAAGGTGAAAGGCCCACTCGCAGCTATGTGGGCAAAATTTTAGCCAAAGTAGTCACTGTCCCCAGGAGAGTAGAGGGGCCTGATCTTCCTGCCACAAGGTTATAAATCACTTGCACAGGCTTTAAATAGTAGTTACTCATATCTTTCAGAAAGAGAACAGGGCCCCAGAACTTTTTATTTTAACTACTTATCCATCTGACTTTTACTCTAATTTTCTGTACTCTTTAAGGTTTTTGTGAAAGTCTCCAGTTTGTCACGCATTCCAAGCCACAGGATGTGTCAGCTTAGTGATATTCATTAGTTTGTCTGGAAGCTGCTCTGCTTCTAGGGTCCCAATTTTCTTTCCCTCTCTCATTTCAGATTTTCTCTTCTTTCTACAGAGAAAATGCTCCCTTTTCATCCAATGGGAATTCAGCACATCTCTTTTCTCCATCTTTTCAGGCTGTCCAGCCTCTTCTTTCTGAAGGTGACTGTTTCTTTTCCTTTCTTTATCCTTGGAGTTATTTCCTCCTAACCTCACTCTGCCATTAGAAGCCTTCACCTTCACAGATATAAAAACCTAATTGCACACTGTGGTACAAATGAAATCCCCAAATTATCAACTGCAAAATTAGCATTAAAAATCATACGACAACAAACAATAGGGCTTTTTATGTGATTTTTGTAATTGCATGAAACTAGTTACTTTGCGAATAATTGTTTGTGCCTCATTAGCATGCAAAATGGTTTTATAGTCTAACCCGCACACAAAAGAACCCATTTGTGATGAGAACTGTGCTTTGTTTAATGTTAGACACCATTGTATTTGCTTTCCTAATATAACAGTTCTAATTAGTACCTAGCACTCATCCTGAGTTTTTCAGCTTGAACATGCTGGAGGTGACAATAGAGTCACAATTCCATGGCACTCTTTGTCAGTACCTGTCAAAATATAGCTAAGTCTTTAGGAGTTGTGATCCAAATACTAAAAAAAAGTTAATAGTCCAGAAAGAATCTGTCTCTAGGTAATTTAAAAAATAAAATAAAATTGCACATTAGCTTCTGGTTAAAAGCATAACATCATTAATGCTACACCATTCAATGTGCTCTTGGCAGCTCTGGTTTGTCCTAATAACTTCTTTGCATTGTTTTTATCGTCTGACTTTTAGCGGTGCTCTTCATTCTTTAAATTTAAATGCCTCCTTGGGACAGCCCGGGTGAACTAGATACAACACTTGAAATCAATTAATCAGTACATGCAAACTTTCCCAGGGTGGTGACTTGCTTGTCTTTGAAGTGCAGGAGTATTTTTTTCAAGCTTATCACACGCACCAAAGATGGACTGGTCCTGACTCCATTAAGCTCGTATTTTCTGACTCTAACATAATCCCTCTGCACAGTAGCTAGGATGTAGTGGTAGGGAAACATGAAGACTCCTGCTGAGGCACTGTCTCCAGCTCTGTGTCTGTGTACCAAGGAAGAGTCAGGCCAGTGAGACTGTGCGAGCACTGCTTCCTGATTATCACAGTGGGAGCTAATAATTGTATGTGCTTTCTTTTCAATAAATATATATGTATAAAGAACATCAGCTCTTGTGGCTTGGCCTATATTTTGGCTCACAGACACCAGACTTTAATTTTTTCTAGCTATGTTTAGGCCCATTAGGATGCTGATCATTTTAGGCTGAGTTGAGTGTTTCAGTCTTCAAAATTCCAAAAGGGGTTCTCAACTAATCTTCATTTTAGATACTTTGTTTCCTAGGAACATACACCTTTGACATAGTGACCTGGGGTCTGATTCTAAGCTGCCTTGCATTGTGGTGTAGTGGATAAAGTACAAGGAGTCCTGAGCTCTGGTCTCAGCTCTGCTGCTGGCTCTCCACATTAGCTCAGTTGGACCACTTAAGATATGTCTACACTGGAATAAAAGACCCATGGCAGGCTGTGACTGGCCTGGGTCAGCTGACTCAGGCTCACCAGGCTCAGGGTATGGGGCTAAAAATTTCTGAGTAAATGACATTGAGGCTTGGGCTCAAGCTCCAGCCCAAGCCCAAATGTCTACACTGCAATAAACAGGCCTTTAGCCTGAGCCCTGCAAGCCCAAGTCACCAGACACAGGGAAGCTACAGGTGTCTAATTGCAGTGTAGCCTCAGGGCCTGATCAAAAGTCCATTGAAGTCAATGGTAACATACCCAGGGACTTCAGTGGGCATTGGATACGATCCTTCATTTCTCTGTGCCTCCGTAGCCCATCTGTATAATGGAGAATGCTGCTGTGTGAGATTGAATTAATGTTTACAGAATTTTTTGAAATTCTTGCATGCAGATTGCTCCATAAGTGAAAAGTATTAATAAATATGATTATATTAAAATCAAGTGTGTTTTCAGTCATGTTTTATAAGACCACAGTTCTAGCAATGAATGACCCTCTGTAGAAGGGATCAAACATCTTGCCTTCCATTGTAAGCCATTCCAATAAAAACAGCAGAATCTCTCGTAAGTATTGTAGTTCAATGGCATTCTTAAAGACGAAGTGTTCATTTCCAAATAGCAAGCAATAATGCTGAATCTCTCTCTACCAGACAGAGTTTTAGCATGTCTTTCCTGTTTAATGTTATCAATAACAATTTTTAAAGCTTAAAACATACATTTAAAACAACATAATTTGTCATACATCAAGTGCAGCATTTCAGCTTTAATCTAAACATGAGTGAGTAAACAATGTCCCATTGTTCCCAATTTCTCTTCTGAAAATAAAGCAACATGGAGTTCTTCAGCCAAACTAGAGCTTGTGCAATATTCTTTCCATAAACTCACTTTCTGAAATCAAGCAAAACGGTGATATGGTGAATCTCTGTGTAAGAGTGAGGTTATTCTAAACTGTAGCAGCAAGTTAGCCAGTGCCCGTTCCCCTGCCAGGGAGCAAGGACCCAGGTGCTTCTGAGGAGGGCAGGCACAGGCAGTCCTTCTGCCCTACTAATGGTCTCTCCTCTTGGTCTTTGGCCTAGCATTTTGATAACATTCTCATAGGCAGTATGCAGGGTCTTATGTCTCTTGTGCCAGCAGCAAGCACTGTAGCTTGCAAAGGGTAAGCCAAGATTTCTGACTGAGCCTTCAGTTCACCTCAGAACTTCCTACCTGATGCACCCAAACTTCAAGGGTTACTTCTTCTCTAAATCATCTGGGGCAGACACTACATATAAAACACCTTATAACCTGTAACTCATGAAGGAACAAATCTTGATCACCTTGCTCATGCTAATAGTTCCTTTTACATCAGTGGGCCAAATTCATGACTGTTCAGTTCCATTGACCTTTCAACGCTTTTCTAACTTTTCTTAACCTACAGATCTATAGCCAGTTCCTTGGTTAGCCACACTGCATACTTCTTGCTTCTTGCATTCTTCTTTTTCAGAGGAATTGTAATGTGCTATGCCTTATTTATGGTGGGGTTTTTTAGGATTCCCCAGCCTTGTGGGTTTTAACAATTCTTTCCAACATACTTCAGTCATTCATTCCCTATCCACCCACACAAAAAATGGTCTTCCTGAAATCTAATACTATTGCACTGCAAAGTTGTAGGAATTCACTGCTGAATATAACTAGCTCATAATCAATTCTTCAAGCTTACTTATTGTTCATACATTCTAATATGGTTTCTCTGTGTTGGTGAGAAGCAAATGTAAGATGGCTTCTCCTGTTATCTACTTTTTAGATCATGACATTTTCTTCTAAATAATTTAGAACCCTTTTTAGGATGCACATTTAATTGTGTTTGGAAACCACAACAGGAATCTGTGAATGTAAAACAAGATTAATGAGTGGATAGGATTGGAAAGATGAGGAGTCCTCGCTCATTGAAAAACATTGAAATAAAAGATGTACTTTCCTTAATTTTAGACTATTTTAAGACATTTTAAAACAGATACATTATGTAATAAAAGTCTGTCTTTCTATGAGTAAAATTCTCCTGTGGGACAGATGCCCAATGCAAGTTGCTCTAGTATTAAGCCTTGCATACTCCCTATTCATTCTCTACACAGCAGAGAGGATCTTTTGCATCTGTCCTCCATAGGCCCCAATTCAGCAAAGCACTTAAGTATGTGCTTAACTTTAAGAACCAATGGGACTATTTAACTTGCTTAACATGCTTAATTTTGGGAGCCATGAGTCTGAAGTATGCACTTAAAGTTCCATATGTATTTAAGTGCCTTGCTAACTAGGGATGGATTTAAGAATTTGCTTTCTTGAATCAGGGACATCTTCCTGTGTAGAATGCCTCATTCTGGACAGGCCAGGGAAAGGGCTACCGATTCATGTTTAGGTAGCTCCAACAGCCCCACTACATGATGCAACATGGGCTAGAGTAGTGCCTGCAATGGGATTGCATGTGCTCTGACCTGAGGTTGGGCATTGCATGAGTTCTCCTCTCTAACTGATGCATAATTCTTCTGTAGGGAGCCCAAATATTGTGGCTATATCAGGGTGGAGTGGATTTCATTTACAAGAACAACTTGCCAATGGCAAGTTACATTCTTGGGATGAACCTGCTGGTCATTACTGGGCACAGTGTTATTTTCCCCCACCCCCAGTTCAATGCCCAGCCAGTAAAGGCCTCCACAGAGTACAGGAAAAGAGTAATAGTATCCTGAGGTTGAAGATGACCTTGCTCAGGAGGGAGCCAGAGGCTGTGTTCTAGAAAGAACTGCAGGCTGGGAGATGGCTGCAAGAGGGAATGCTGGACAACCGGCAGCCTGGGGTCTGGAACTGGAAGTGTGATAGCCAAGTAGGGCTCACCCTGTTGTTGACAGGGGGTCAGCAATAGCCACAGCAGGAGGATACAGAACAACAGGCAGGAGGATGGTGAGGAAGGGGTTATGTGATTCTTACCTTTACACCTCTGTACTGGACTGCTCCGAGGGGCTGCTTTAGGAATGGATGGGTTAATCTTTGTTGTAACTGTTAAAAGCAATTGTGACAAGGGTGTTTGTACCTTATTGTTTCTGGAAGTCTTAGTAAAGGAATCCTCCAGTACACGCAGCATGTGAATGTGTGTGGGAACCTACTGAGGGTTAGAGCCTAGTGTTCGGATCACCTCCAGTGCTTGCCTCTGTGCTCGTGGTATTTAGAGCACACTATCAGACATCAGAGATGACTGGTGTACAACAGCACTCACAGTCCCACCTCACAATGGGGTCTATTACATTCTAGTAGATGAGGGACAAATGTGCCTCTCATCCAGAGGGCCCCAGACACACTGCTGTATTTGCTATCAGAAGTAAGTGGAAATAGAGGAAGGAACCAGAGCAGGGTTTACAATACCAAGCTATTGGAGCCTGCTTCAGATGCATTGGGAGGCATGAGGCCAAAGGTCACGTGCTCTCAGTCCCCCAAGAAGTGTGCCAGTTGTTGACCATTATGCACTCTAATTTTTGGAGTTTTTTATGCAAAGTACCCTTCCACCATGAAAAGTAGTCCCTAGCAGGAAGAGTAAAGAAAAGATTATATAAACAAATACCTTTTCTCTGTTCTTTTGAATTCATTTACTGTTACAGCATTTGTTTTTAAATATTTAAGAAAAAACCCAGTGGACTTAAGGCGGGTCTGCACTAGAAAGCTAGATCGACCTAACTGCAGCGCTCAGATGTGTGAAAAATTGACCTGCATCCCAGTGTAGACAGCACTAGGTCAGTGAACGAATCCTCTCAGAGAGGTGGATTTACTACAGTGGTGGAAGAACCCATTCTGTTGCTATAGCAAGTGTCTATACTACAGTGGCACAGCTGCAATTGTGCTGCTTAGCATTTCTAGTGTAGACCTACCCTGAGGGCAGTTCTACACTACAGGGCTAAGTCGACCTAAGTTACCCAACTCCAGCTATGTAAATAATGTAGCTGGAGCCAATGTACCTTAGGTCGACTTATTGCACACTGGGTCGACGGGAGAAACTCTCCTATCGACTTACCTTATGTGGAGTACCGGAGTCGAGAGTTGAGCTATCAGCGGTCGATTTAGCAGGTCTTCACTAGATCCACTAAACCGACTCCCAGTGGATCGATCGCCACGCCTTGATCCCCTGGTAAGTGGAGGCAAGCCCTGAGAGTCCTGACCCTTATAAGTTCAGCTGCCCTTTCAGCAGCAGTTTAGACTTTAATTTAGTCTTTTCATTGCAAACCAAGACTGGAAAGGACTTGTTGAACCAGAAACTGCTGCTGAAAGGACAGTCATAAGGGGTCAGCAAAACAGAGGAAGTTTAAAGTTCCACTTTTCCTCTTCCACTCCCTCCCTCATCTCTTTATCTTTTTTCCCCAGGAACCCTAACTCCTAAATCACTTCCACCTTAGCTCAAACACCCAACTTTATCCCTGCATTGGCCCTAAGAGTTCCCAAATCACACATTCTTCTTTATACCACCTTGGCCTTTGTCTGCCACTGAAAGCTTTTTATACTCCTTCCATCATTTATCTTCTGCCTCAACTGGAGCTGTCTGTGTGGATGCTGTGAAATAGCAGAGATCTTGCTGTATCTGACAATGGCCTCTTGCTGCCCCACTTCAATGGCCAGGGAAGGCAGGCAATGGTGGGAGTCCTGCTGTCTTGTAAGGTGGCTGCATTTCTGTAGCTGCTGTCCCTGCTATGCTCTGCTGCCTGTCCACACCAGAGCTAGATGCCTCAATGGTAGCTAGCAGATCAGAGTCAGTTGAAGATAGAACTACAGCCACCCAGAAAGTTCAATAAGGAAGGGGTAAATCCACTGGGGGCAGGGGACAGTTGGGGAAAAACGAGCCCCCTCGTCACCTCAGACAGTGGTTGCACTATGGACTATCTCTTACTTTAAATGATCATTCATTCCAGCTCTTCAATGTGTAGGTTACACTAACTTAGACCATGTCTGCACTACAAAATTATGTCGACTTATATCTGAATATATATCCCACCACAGTTATTAAATCACTTGTGTGTGTGCACACTTGGCTCCTTGTGTGGGTGGTACCCGTCCACACCAGGAGCACTTGTATCTATGTATTGTCAGTGTGGGGCATTGTGGGACAGCTCCTGAAATCCAGGAACAGTTGACATAAGCAATGCAGTGTCTACTACACTGATGCTGCATTGACCTCATTACATCCACTGTGACTACGCCGCTCGGGAAGGTGGTATTACTAAATTGACACAGAAAGGGACTTATGTCAGCAGGAGCCAAATTTAAACGAAGACACTTCCACAGCTAGTTCCACACCAGGCAGCTTACGTCAACCTAACCCTGTAGTGTAGACCAGGTATTAGACTCCTTTACATTCAAGTACACATCATCAGATGAGTGGAAGTGTGGTTTAAGGGAGACTAACTTACACCACCTTACAGCACCTTATATCAACCCTAAATTTTACTCATACGAGTAAGGTTGTAGGATTGACCTCAGAGTATGCTGCAGCTCTGTCTGCACTACAGATCTTACAGTGGCACAGCTGTACCACATGTAGCTGGCCTATGCCAACGGGAGAGAGCTCTCCCATTGGCATAATTAAACCACCCCCAACAAGCAGCGGCAGCTGTGTCGGCAGGAGAGGGTCTCCCACCGACATAGCGCTGTGCACAATGGCGCTTTTGTAGGTGAAACTTATGTCTGTCAGGGATGTCGTTTTACCGACAAAAGTGCTAATGTAGATAAAGCCTAAGTCTCATTTAGTGAATGCCAAGTGGAAAATCTACTGAAGTAAGGAGTCCTTTGAGTATTATGTTTCTTTAAATCCCCAAGAATTTTACCCTAGGAACATTTTTAGGGAGATGTACTGGGAAAACATCATTAGAAATATTTCACACAAAAACTTCCCTGAAAAGTTCATCATTGTCAATTGAAGCAGAGGCATTATTTCCCACAATACATTTTATTTTTTGAAGGTGGCTGTAAAATGATGTGATTAATTGAGGATTCCTTTTTTTAATTTCTGTTTTGCCTGACTGACACGAGTAACCTGTGTTAATTTCCCCAGATGCCTGATGCAGCAGTGACCAAGAGCACAAAATGATGTATTATTTACTGTGGCATTCAACGGTCATTTTCATCCTACAGTAGAGTAACAGTTTAATGAGATCATATTAACATGCTGCCCAACAATCCTGACATGTGGAGTGTTGATCAAAATCTGATTAAATTCTCTTAGATTAAGCATATTTGCTCAAATTCATGTTCAGGTACTTTTGACTCACCCTGTGTAATGGTGTTTTACCATGCATAACACATCTACTATTACAAGCAGCTTTAAAAAAATCAAATAAAACAAAGTAATTTATGTCAAAAAGTAAGAAACACTCACCAAATACATCATTACGCCCCTAACTGTGTGCTGTTTAAGGTATTAAAGCAATTTAGCAATGTCAAGTTTAAAATTTAATGGGCTTTAAGGATTTTTTGTTTTAAGCATTGGCTTAGAGATTATTATATTTTATAGTCTTTTCTTATATACTCTAACCATTTAAAACTCAAAATCCCAAGAAAATTGTGTACCACATTGTCAGCTATCTTTCACTAAATGTGATGGCACTTACTGAAATGTATTTTGATCAATGCTTAATAAATTATGATTTTCACCTCAGTCCATGGCATAAACCCAGGAGTCCTCACACTATTCCCTTGAAATTTCCCCAGGCACTGGGCACTAAGAAATAGCCCTAATTTTTCATTAGGATTTTACTACTAAAACAGGAAATAGTTATCATTTTATAAATCTAACTGAAAAAGCTTTATTCAATTAGAAAGTCTGATTTATGTTATAAATAAGACAAAATATAGGGAGTGGATATTTCCCTTACTGCAAAATGTAAAATTCTATGTAGATAAGTTACTGTCTTTCTGGGCCTTCCATTGCCACTCCTCTGTAAACAAGAAGCTTCCAGCTGAGGCTACTTCAGCTACTTCTTTCCAGTTTACCTGTATTCAGATCAGGAGAGTTCTATTTCAAGGCCCAGCTGCAGTAATATGCAACATGTGCAGCCATCGGAATGGCAACTATCAGTTTATTTACACCTTGGAGGTTGTGAATCCATATCTCCTCCTAAATATTTATCTGAGTGGAAATTTCAAAGATATATACATATGTGTATATGTGTATATAATTTTAATTTGTGTGTGAAATGGAAAGCGCCGGATTGGATTGACAGCTGTAGAAACTCAGCTCAGGTTTCCAATGAGCTGTTCACAATAACACTCAGGTCTTTTTTGCCTGAGTTTTTACTGTTAATTTAGAAACCAGCAATGTGTACAAACATTGCTTGTTAATGTTCGCGTTTTTAATGCTTCTCTGTGCACATCACACTTTGGAGTGGGTATTTACTTTGAAACACACTTGCTTCTGAACTAGCTGTTGTGTGAGTAGCACTTGCAGAACTTGCTTTTAACCATCTGAAAAAGGAATTAGGAATTAAATATTGTTCCCTCCCTCCCCCCCCCCCCGATCAACCAAAAAAACCCAAACACAGTTTGTCCATCATCTGAGTGCCTTTAATGTGAAGAAAGGAGTGAAGTTCCAGGGCAAATTGCTCCTGGACTAGGCAATGGGCTGTAGTCATTCGGCTCCAGGTTCAAATCCAGCCAGTCAATACCATGTGAAAGCTTTATGTTGGCTTGTGTGGTCTCAATCTAGTTTCTCGGGATGGGTATCTACATCACAATGCCCTCCACACCAATGGCACTAATTGGCTAACTTTCTGGTGGCCTTAGTATGGATAAGATTTGGTAGACTTTGGTGAGTGAACACACCTTTTACCCCCGCAGAGGTGTCCCTAGAACAGAGGTATGAGATTGTGGGAAATCTTATGGTACTCTTGCACAGATAATCATGTAGAACTTTGTAGTTTTTTTTTCACATGACGAGCCAGACTCTCAGCCCTATCTTGCTCCTTTTGCATTGGTTGTATGATGCAAACGGAGAAGAAAACAGTCTTATATCCCCACTAAGACTCCCCTGGAATGAGAGGATTCCTAATGGATAGAGTCCTGGCTTTGCTAGCTCCTATGTCACCTCCCCTCCCCACTGCCAATCCTGGCAGGACAGAGTTGAGAATCCAGCCCAGTGCATTTTAATCAGGTAAATTGCTTTCGAAAAAAAAATTGATACAAAATAATAATAATAAAAAAAATCACCGTTAACTATAGGTGAAAGATTTAGTGCACTGTTTTAGAAAGCAGAGGCTTCTGTGAATTTCAGGTTTTTTTTAACTGTAGAAGATATATTTAGCAAATAAACCACTAAGGACAAACAAATGTTTTAAGTGAGGTTTCCTTCCAGAATTCCACCAAGAGGCATCATAGCAGTGACAATTATTTTGTGGTTATGCAAAACATCTGACTCTTATGTGGGAAGACGGAGGGCCATCTGATCGAAAAATGCATAAAGTCTTTGGCTCGTTTTCCTCAGTTTCACACACTGTTTATACAGAAAATGGGGGAGATGCAGTTTCCTGTGGTACATTTGTGTAAATTAGTGTAGCTTTAGGATTGAGAAGATATATTCAAGTCTAATGACTAATGTACCATTGACAATTCCATATATAACTGTAATAGGTCAGCCGAGATGCAGTAAATATCCCCAACAGCGACTCTTTTTTTATGAGGTGCCAGAATTTCTGTCACAGACCTCTTGACATAATCCAGTGGACTGTTGCAGCACTCCTCTCCATGGTGACATGAATCCATTCTGTGCTCTCTTTCTTCAGATGGTTCTCAACTCCCCCATTAACTCCATGATATTATTTACCACATTAGTCTGACGAATCTGAAGTCAAGCACAGACTCTAAATTTATTTTCTGCAGCTATGTTCTGATTAATTTCATTGATACTCCACAGTTATATGGGATGTATTGCATTACGATATCCTACACAGTAATTCTTATACCAAGATTGTCTCATGCACGTAGAAGGTCAGAATAAGGTTTATGGCAGTAACATATAAGATCAGAAGCTTTCTGATCTTTTTCTCACTGGAACACTTAATTTGTTTTTCATATTTAATAGAGTCCCTTACAACATGAAGAATTACAGTAATGTAAAGATCCTCATTACCCATTAGCCAAACACTATGTGAGTGAAGGGAGTGCAGGCTTATGTCCACTTTTTTGTATTTATGGAGACACCTCTGAGGAAGAGAAACTCACTTGGTCTAGGAATTTTAAGAATTCCACTACCCACTTGCTGCTGGTTCTTGGGCTGCAAGCGGGCATGGCCATCAAGCCTCCTCTCACCACCATACTCAGACATACATGCTCTTTTTTACATGCCGTTACTCCTTATGGTAGTAGACGTAGTATTGGAACTGTGATTGTGTATCACATAGACTCCAAAGTCCTATACATTTAACAAAGACATTAGATGAGCTTACATGTATTTTAACATATTCCTTTACAAGACCACCCTTCACATCTGGTCTTGTTAAAATACAAGCCCAGCAATCAGGATATCAGGGGTATATTCCCAGCTTTAGTAAGTAGCTTCACCTCTCTGTGTTTCTCCTTAGTTAACAAGGAACTAATGCCCATCCTCATGGAGATGTTGTAAATCTTCATTCATCAGTGTGGGTAAGGAATTTTGATATCCATGAAGGGAAAATCTTGTAGCTTGACAGGAAATGATAAAAACATTTTCCTTGTATATTTGGTCACATAATAATTTCTCTGTCAATGTCAACACAATTAGAGAAAATATCACTTAAGTTCCTCAAAAGGGAAGTCAATTTTTTTCATGTGTTTGCTTCTTCAACAGAATTTTAAGTTTTGTCATGGTATCTCTGGGCTAAGATAACACTGTCACTCTCAACAATAGTTTGCAAAAGTGTCAAAAAATGAAGCAAAACTTGGAGGAAGGATTACTCCTTTCATATTATAAATTATTTGTAAAATGGATGTAAAATGGTTTTCATAATGATATATATTATAGTGTCTTAACAGTCTAAATTGTATTGTACAATGCTTTGTCTGCATGGAATTGCACCAGCTGAACCTGCTGTGCCTTTGTAGAGTCCTATTCAGCTCTCCTTTTTTACTCCCTCCTTGGGCAAAATCCTTTCTGAAGCCAGTGTGATCTATTCCTCAGTAAGGAGTACTGAATAAGGACCCTTAAATGATAAACTCCTTGGAAGAGGAATCTGCTATTTGTCTTGCACACTTTACCTACTGTACAGTACCATTTATACTGAGGACGTTAATATAATAAAGCAATAATAATAAATTAAGCATCTGTATCAAGCAAACAATGACAGAACTCAAGAAAAATGTCACTTATTTCCAGTGTTACAGATCAAATGGAGGATTCCAATATATCATTATTACTGTTTTTCTGTATTATGTTTATTGGCTTCTTAGAGGTACTGGACTTGTATACTAGAAAGTGAAAAAATATATTTTTTCAGAAAAGAATGATAAGATTGCTGGATTTATTAATGTTTGGCACATTTCCAGCATAAGGCTCTATCTGAGCCTGAGGCCTAAATCTTGTACCCGTAGATCAGATATAACTGTTTCTCTTTGGAGGATAATCTAGGTTTTTCAAACTGTTAAGATCCACATAGTCTTTGTTTGTTCAAACATTCAAGTATTGTTGGGCTTCCAGTATTGTACTTGTTAGCTTTGATAAACTATCTATGCCAAAAAAAAAAACCCAACAAAAAACAAAACAAAACAAAAAACAACCAGCCAGTTTTACATGTTAGAAAAAGAAGACTTTAAACAATTTGACTAAATGCCTTTACAGCTTTGGTTTTAATTAGACGTTTTGCTTTTTCAGCTTACTCAAAAGAGTTAGATAGCTTCAAACCACGTCAGTCTATAAAACAGCAGGTATCAGCTTTAACTGCCTCTGAAAATATTAAATGTATTCAATTAATAGAATCCCTGGGAGAATGATACTTTTAATGTTCATTTGTCTTATGCAAGGTTTGCAACATGTTTTCTTTCCTGTCTACTGTGGTTTTGGAGATTTTGTGACCCAATAATGTCTGAGATTTTCTAATGTCACAGTACATTCAATTAGTGCATTCTTCTTAATATAATTCATCACAACAAACTGGGTTGCACCACAAGTGTTGTTTGAAAAGGAAAGTCCCCTCTCTTCAGGATCAAACCAAAATAGTCTGAGCACCAAATAATAAGTGGTTATCTGAGCAATGATAGTTGGCAAAGTCATTACCTATATATTTTGAAACAGAGTGATTCTGGGGCTAATTTTCAGTCAAAAACCATCTATGTACTATTCCACCCCTTTTCATTAGCATATTAGAAATCTGCATGACATACCTAGAGCAGCATTGCTATGGCAAAAGTGATACAGAAACAAAATGACATTCAAGTCACTGACCAACACAACACCTGGGAGAGCTGAAGATCCCCTTGAGAAAACTCTCAGTGTTATTTCTGACTTATCTTTTTCTCTGAAAAAAGAATGTGGGATATGAAACTTTATTTCTTCATGAAAACAGAACAAGAGCCAGGTGAGACATTGACCAATTTCTATTCCAGATTAGAGATGCTAGCATTCATTCTTAATTTCCTGATTTGGAGCATAAAACCAAAATGCAAATTGTGCGGCATTGTTCACTGACCAAGCTCCAAGAAGAACTCTTAGTGAGCCAGAGCATATGGTGGATAGACATTTAAACTTCCATTCCACTTCATGGAAGTGGCCAAGTGACATGCCTTAGCAAAGGAAAATCAAGTACAATTTGAATATATGCTAAAGGTACTCCCATCTGAAGTCTAAGCAGGCTAAGTCTTACAAAGTAAGTATGCGTCTCAAAACTCTTGTAGAAAGGGTAATCAGTTCTATCTTCCCCCTGTAGCATTCTAAGCTTGCAAAGCCTTTCTTAAAGGAGTGCCATATATAAAGAAAGGAAAAAAATAAAAATCAGGGCACGATGTCTGTCCCAGATGACAGAATTCAAACCCAGCAAGCGGGAAGGAGGGAATCCATCTGCAATGGACGGGAATGATGCACAGACAAGATTCAAGAACCCCAGATTGATTAAGCATTGACTACAGGAAATAATGTTACAAACTCAGAGGAAGCTAATCATATCTGCCTTGGAAGATATCTTATGGCTTGTCAAAACTGCAGTACACCACAAAAGCAGAAATGGAAGAGAGAGAAACTCTCTCAAATTATCCCATCAGCACTACATGGAATGTGTGGCATGATAGGAGAATGCAAAACTAGTTATGCTGCGAAGGAGAAATTGGAAGACAATGTGAAGAGGCTGCAACAAAGAAGAATCAAGACTTTAAGCAGTTGCAGACTGAAAAAGAATCGTTTGAAAAAGAACTTGAAGGCAAGAAAAAAACTGATGGATTTACAAAAGAGAAAAATAAAAAAAAGTGTTTAAAACATGCAGCGACTCAGACTGCAAGTGATGATCTAGTGGCAAACAGACAAAGAACAAAATAAAACAGCTTTGGAAGAACTCTGAATGTGCAGTGGCATTACAACAGAAAAAAGGCAGAACTAGGAAGACAAATCGATCTTGCCTTCCATTCAGGGTCATGCAGAGACACCTGAAAAGGCAACAAGCAAGTTCTTTATGGAAGAAAAAGTTTAATGAAACCACCAAAAATCCAGAAAGACTGTTATCATGTGACAATGGTAAAGACTCACAGAAAATGTCACTTTCTCCTAACAGTGAAAGAGAAACTGTATTAAAATAAGGGAAATTCTATTATTCCAAAAGCTACTCGGTCTCTCTCTGCTTCAATATAGAATTTCTTCTTAGAACATTCCCAACCTCTGCATGGCTCCCTCTACAGAGTTAAAGAAAGGGTGCGCATATCCTCACATTCCAGCCCCCCACCCCTGCTTTTTCCTGTTGAAAATATGATGTTGGCAGACCAGGTGCCAGCTCTTGCCAAAACTTTAGGCCCCAGCTGAGCACTGACAAATTCATTGCTGGAATCCAGTCTATTTCACCTCTGTGTTAGTATGATTGTGATGGGCCGAGTTTGCCCTGCACTGATACAGCAGGGGTTAACTCCACCCTTTGGGATGAGGAGGCCACGCCCCTTGGCCCTGTTGGGCATGCTCTGGCTGGAGACCAGGTATAAAATGGAGCAGCCCAGCTCATTTGGGGCTGGCCACTGAGGAGGGAGGATGCATGCTGCTGGCTCCAGCCCAGAAACTGCAGAGGCACCGAGACCCAGGTGAACACCCAAGCATTTGAGGACACCCAATGATTGTCGGAGCTGCCGAGAGCTGCATAGGCTGAGAAGCCCAGAGACCCTGCAGATGCCTGGACCACTGTACCAGGATAGGGTAGGAGGTAGCCCAGGGGGACTAGCCATTGTGCTGGGTGGTGTCAGTTTGTTTCAGTTGGATCCCTGGTGACACAGTGGAGGGCATACTTGCCACTGCCAAGGTCCTGGTCTGGGAGCTGGTGGAGCAGGGAGGCCCCAGGTCCTGCTACCCTGGCTGCTATTCACCCCCAGGTGGTGGCCCATAGCCTCACTGGCCACTAGGACACACTGCCTTGCTGAAGAGGGCAATCACATTGACTCTGGCCAGTGGGCCACACAGCCTTGAGATACAGGGCAGCCCCATTTGACCCTGGTCATTGGGCCACACAGCCCTCAGGGAGAGGGCAGCCATATTGACTTTTGCCCTTAGGCCACAGTACCCTGAGTCAAAGGGTGGTTGAACAGACTTAGCCTTGGGAATACACCAACTCTCACCCCAAAAGGGGACATGGTGTCCTTGCCCCACAACAATGATTAAAATGTGTATTGGATGTATAACAATGTGTTTAGTATTTAGAATTTATGAAATGTTTGTGAGTTGCTAAATGTATTAATCTCACTTATCTTTATCACATGTTATAAGGTAATATTTAAGTTTTTGCTTTATAACTAAAAATGTTTGCTCTGAAACTGTGAACCTAGTCAGGAGGGATCATCTCCTGCCCATCAAGAAGGCCTATCAAAACTAAATGGGCCATTGTGGGACATCACAATACAAAGACTTTGTTAATTGCCCCTAACATCCAAAAGGCGCTACCTGCAAAAAGGCTCCTCCCATCAGCTTGAATTCTGGAAGGAGGAATATAAAATAAAAAAATAACTATTGCTGTTTGGACTTTCACAAGGCCAGAGCTATGAAACAGAAGTAGAGATTCCCAGGGTCAACCTGGGTTAGCCCTAAAAGGTATTCAGATTACTACAGCTCTGTCACCTTTTGAAACTATACACTATAACTCATTTGTGTCTGTATGTTTGCCTGCTTTAACCTTGTAATAATGCTCTCCTTTCTTTTCTTAATTAATAAAGCCTTAGATAGTTTATTATCTGATTGGCTACAAAAGTTGTCTGTGGGGTCAGATCTAAGGTACAAATGCACCTAGGGTAAGTGACTGGTCTCTTGGACTGGGTTGCTATACGCCAAAGATCTCAAAATATTCAGGTTGCTCCAACTATCACAAAGTCCACTTGGATTGCAAGATAGACTGGAATGCCCAAGGGGACTGTCAGTGACTCTGTAGCAAGACTGTTACAGTGCTTTAGGAATTCACACTTGTTACTGTATTGGTGAAATCTAATTATAGAGCATAAAACCAGGTTGGGGTCTCTGACCTGCTTCATGACAGTCTGCCCTGAGGTTGGCACTCATGGTTGTGAGACATGCCATACAGCGTGACTGACAGTCCTTAACAGTGATTAATATTTGACAACATCCGGCTCCAGATGAGTCAATGCTTTCACCATTTGTCCAGATCTGATCAACTTCTGGCCTTGAAGAATCACTTGGATTATCAAATCCCAAAGAATTAGACTCATTCTAGCCTGATTCTGATTTATACTAAAGTTTCTTTATACAGCCAAAGCAGTGTCATGGAGGGCTAGTCCACATGACCAGTTAGGTCACTGCAAGCTCGGTGTAAATTACGCTGAACTAGCCTGCCTTGGACTAAATGTCCATGTGAACCCTGCTGACGTGTGTTAACAGTCGGTAAATGCACTTTGGTTAGTCCTGTTTCAAAGAGGACTAGATCAAAGTACATTAGCAAACTATTAATGTGTGTCAGCAGGGTCCATATGGACAGATAGTCCATGGCAGGCTAGTAGTGCACAATGTATTCACACCCCAGCTTGCAGCAAACGAAACTTTAGTGTAAATGAGAATCAGGACCAATAGGCTTAGGACTCTTCTGAGATGGATGAAGGTTGTGGTGTGAGAGTATCAATGCTACTGGATTAGCACACTGCAGATTTTTCATACATTTGACAGAGTCCTAAAACTAGCCTGGTGAATGAAGAAGGCCTTAGTTCAATATGTGACTAACTATAACAGCCCCAAACGAGGAAGTGAAAAGATGAAAAATGTTAAATTTAAAATAATGGTAAAACAACAGGAATGGAATAATCTATATCTAATCTATATAGATAGCTATATATCATACAATAGTATTTTTATTTAAGAAACAATTTATCCTTGAAATTTAGATTCAGAAACAGTTTTGGAAACAATGATATCTCGCTAGCCAGCTCAGTGGCTCAGTTTTATTCAACACCTCTGTCTGTTTTTTGGGGTAATGGGAATGAACAAGAAAAACATTTTAAAAGGATAATTAAGTAAATATTGCATCTTAACTACAGAGAATTTAAATGATTATTTATCTGCTGCACACAAACAACCTGTTCATAATGATATTAACATCATGAGCAAAATTAGAAAGACTCCCAGATCACACATAAGGAACAGAAAAGCACATTTGTAGACAAAATAGGATCTGACTTGTAATTGGACTGTTGAAGTCCCTTTGTAGTTTTCACTCCTGACCTATCATACACACAGCTACTATCTGTAGGATACATTATAACCTAAATACTTCATCAGTATTTGCATGTACTGGCTGTGAAGCATTTTGTGTGTGTGTGAAAGAGTCTATAAGTTGTCTTGTACAATGCAGCAGTCAAGTTTACCTTACAAGGAACTTGAGCAAGACCTCATCTGACTGTTTAGACTTAGGGTGACAGTCAGACACAGGGAGGACTCAATACCATGAAATATTCAAAGTGTCTCAGATGGAATTTGTGTTTGGCAACACAAAACAATGTAAAAACATTACCAGCTAAAAACTGCTGTTTTTTTTTCTGTGTTCTTTGAAATCACCCTGCAGGGAAACAGTGAAGATTTCTCATTGAATCTCAGAATGCCTATCTGTCTTCTGTCTCTCCAGGGACTTCACTTTTCAACACTCTCCATTCTAGTTGTGTTTTTTCTGCTATTTATTTCAGTTGTATTGGATACTAGATATTGCTCCAGAAAGAAAGACCTCATCTTGCTTCCAGCTGCTTGATCAACTGAAATGGCTCCCAATGCAGTTGGTGAGAATGATCTAAAATGCACATTTTCCCTTTGTATTGGGTCTTTTAGGCCTCACGCTTGATGCTGACGTTTCTGAAGCTATTGCCTGCCCTTGTGTGTGTCACAGAGATTGGGTTGAGGGGACACAGCTGGCCCAGATGTGGCTGAGTTGGTCCTGATTGGCTGGTCTTTAGTTTATTGGCATGTAAGAAAACAGCATGACTTTGCTGGTTCTGGTTGGACTTGATCTTAGCTCCTCTAGGTGTCCCACAAACATATATATCATGTGTATATATATCATGTCCTTATATAATGTCCTCTTACCCTAGGGAAGGGATTATTAATTAATTAATTATTGGTGTACTGGCAATCTCAAAATGCCAGGGATTTTTTCTTTGAGATAGGTTAGCTTTTCTCTTCATTGCTCTTTCAGAATCCTAGGCTTCCAACAGGCCCCAGCACTAGCTAGCGCAAAGGGAATTAACCAGACAAATCTCCTATGTATTATGATGGGAACATAGCATTTAATGAGGACTGTGAAACCAAAAATGGTGGTTTTTCTGTAATTAAATGAAAACTTTCAGATGGGAAGAAGGTTTCTTGTTTTGTTTGTAATAGAAAACCAATTTTTGAAAAATCTTCAAATCCACTTAGTTACTGATTGTGTTTGAAACAATTTGGTCACCACAGTCAAAACCACCTGCAGTTGAAACTACTGGTCTGCAAAAAAACAACTCTTGAATTTCAGACTCTACAGGGGCCTGAAGCCTTCTTCAAACAGTCCTGAACTGAAATGAATGCATACATAAAAATATGAAAAATTAATTAGGAAATGCGGGGCAGGTTGTTTAAAAAAGATGCTTTTAAAAAAATACAAACTAAAAAGAAGAATGTATCTGGTGCCTTGCATTACAAACAGCAGTGTCTGCTATAAACTTCTTCTAGGCCTTCTGCCACAGAACACATGCAAGATGTTGCCAGAGCTCTGTGTATTGTTGTCACACATGAAAAAATAAAACCATGCTGTACTAAATAAGTCTAAAATAGTGCAATGAAAGAGAAATGGAGATTAATGTGACCTCTTTATGTCAAGCTCCTAATGCACTTTATATCTGTCTTTGGCATAACTCTTTACCTGCTGAAGTGTATTGGGTTTATACATGAAATATCACAACTTTTGTTTCTATTTCTGGTTTTAAATGTCTGTGGTTTGTGTGTATTTATATACTTGTATATATTTATATGTATTTTCACAATATACTTGCCCAAATCAGGCTAAACTGGCTAATTTATGAACTGCAGCGAAGACTGGCATTCAAGCACTATGTGGCATTCATCCTGGCAATGGTACTTCAGATATGACTTTTGCACTTTGACAAATTCATGAGAAATGTTGTGAGCAGATATAAGACCAATATGGAAACTTTTTTCAGAGTAACAGCCGTGTTAGTCTGTATTCGTGAAAAGAAAAGGAGTACTTGTGGCACCTTAGAGACTAACCAATTTATTTGAGCATAAGCTTTCGTGAGCTACAGCTCATCCGATGAAGTGAGCTGTAGCTCACAAAAGCTTATGCTCAAATAAATTGGTTAGTCTCTAAGGTGCCACAAGTACTCCTTTTCTTTTTTATGTAGATTTTGTTAATCTTACTATGGCCTTTGACTCTCTAAATCAAGATAGTCTGTGGACAGTCCTCCACAAATTTGGCTGCCTCAATAAGTTTGTCAACATTATTAAATCTTTTCATGTAGGAATACAGGTTTGTGTCCTTGACCAAGGCTGTTTCTCAGTTCCCTTTGTTGTCACCCATGGAATAAAACAAGGCTCTGTTCTCGCTCTGACATTATTTAGCATCATAGAATCATAGAATATCAGGATTGGAAGGGACCTCAGGAGGTCATCTAGGCCAACCCCCTGCTCAAAGCAGGACCAATCCCCAATTTTTGCCCCAAATCCCTAAATGGCCCCCTCAAGGATTGAACTCACAACCCTGGGTTTAGCAGGCCAATGCTCAAACCATCATGTTTACAGCTGTGCTAATAGATGCATTCAGAGATATTGATTGTGGCATTTATATGCTGTAGCATATGGATGGAGGTCTCTTGTATCTACATTGCCTGTGTGCAGAGAGAAGATATGAAGACTTTTATTTGCAAATTACTGTTTGCTGATGATTGTGCTTTATTGGCCCCTTCTCTCAGGGACATGCAGTTGCTCACTGACTGCTTTGCACATGCAGCAAAACGTTTTAGCTTTATGATCGGCCTAAAGAAGACTGAGATCATGGTCCAGCCTCAACCAGGAAGTACGGCAACGACTCCAGTTGTGTCCATCAACAGTGTACCACTCAAGGTCGTTGACACATTTTGCTACCTAGGTAGTGTCATTCTATGAGATACAGTGATCGATGATGACATGATGAAAGGCATTGGTGCAGCCAGTGATGCCTTTGGAAAGTGATGCCTTCAGTGTAGTCTCTGGAATGAACACGGCATCTGACTGCAAACAAAAATTGATGTTTACTGCACCATCATTACCACAGTCCTTTGCATCTACAATATGTGGACTACTTATCAATGCCACATAAAACGCTTGGACCAGTTCCACCTAGGATGTCTACGATGGGTTGTTCCAAACACCAAAGTCCTTGAGTGCTGTAACATCACAGGCATTGAAGCTTTTATAGTGAGAGCACAGCTGAGATTCTGCGGCCATGTGGCCTGTATGTCTGACTGTAAAATCCTTAAGGCCGTGTTTTACACAGAATTGCAGACTGGAACTCATTTTAGGGTCAGACCAAAAAAAGTTACAAAGACACACGCAAGGCCAACCTCCAATCTTACAATGTTGACCTCAGCACCTGGAGCTCTTAGCCCATGACAAGATCTGATGGCAGCAGCTCTGCCACCTCAGATTGAAAGATTTTGAGAGCTTGTGAATTGCTGCAATCAAGGACAGACATGTGAGGAGTAAAACTAAAAGCAGCACATATCCATCTACACTTGTTTTTACCTCTGGCATTTGCGGATGGGTCTGCAGGTCTGAAATTGGTCTTTGGTCTCATTTCAGGACCTGCAATAAGTGACTGTAGCTCATCTGTCGAACTCGACGGGAGACTCCATCGTTTTCACAAGTTATTGATGACCGTATAGCTCACAATTGGCATAACCTATAGTGATCATGAAAGGTCATTAATTAGAAACAGAACGAGGTAATATTTTCAGACAGCCCACTAAATGTTTCTCCAAATCCTTTGTGTATTACTCACATAAGTAGACAATTGACTAGTGAGACTACTCACAAGAGAGGCAAACAGGATTTGGCCACGGTGTTTAGATGGATGCACCTCTGTCTTCCAGAAATATTGATTTCAGTTCTGTTTGGTTTTGGAATTTGGCTGTCAGCTCAGTCCACTTTCCATCAGGACAGTTATACACCTTTAAAGTAAAAAAATAACCCTTAATGGAGCACTAGTTGGCTCTGATTCAGCCCTCTTGTGGAATTTTATGTGCCCTGACTGTAACAGAAGCACCTCTCAATGCAATAGTTTTAGTAGGATGCAGAGAATAAAATATACTACTATTCATAATGAGCAGTATGGGGTCTTTAAAGCACAATCAGGTAGGGGAAAGTACAGCTATCAGCACACTGCCACGCTGCACTAGGTGTTCTGGAGTGTGGGGAAAGCCCAGGCGAAGCCTCCCATTTGCATTGGGTGCATTTCACTGGCCTCATATTGCACATGGGGTGGGCAGCCCAGGGCACCCTGCTCGCCCATGTTGGAGAGGCTAACCTGGAGAAACCCTTTCTCAGGAGAGTGGAAAGACTATTTGTGCCTAGCACCTATGTGGGGCCGCAAGGGAGGGGGAAGGCCCGTTATCCCTCTTCCCCCTCCCCCCTCCTTTTGGATGGCTGCTGCTACTGCAGGAGCAGGTGCTTCTCTTGCTTTGATCCCATGAAGTTGCAGCATCTGGCCAGCAGGGGGCCAGGGAGCTGAGCCCAGCAGGAACAGCAACTGTTGAAAGAGTTGCAAGCCAGCTCTGCAGGATTCCAGGACTTCCTCCAGCTGTGGGCAAGGAAGCTTACTGCAGGCCTGCAGCAAGACCTGGCCTTTCTGCATCATCTGAACAGACAGCGCAGAAGAGGCAGGTCAGTGGGGAGGGGCTTATTGGTCTGCTGTGGAGAAGATGTGTTTGGGGTTCTGTGGATAAAGTGCACATTGCTTGTATCGGCTAACAACACTTGAATGCCTACTGTAGAGATTGCTTATCAGAGACTGATTGTTAGTGCAGCAAACATTTGTTTTCATGTGTCTTAAAATATTTTAAAATTAAGGAAACCGCATCTTCTATGGCAAATTTCTTTGCCCTTCCCACCCTTCAGGTTAGTTTCTCTTTGTCCTCCATTTTTTAAAAATATGTTTGCATCACTGGTAATAAGGCCTATCAATTTATGCGTGCGCTTAGCTCTAGGAAAAATTTACATGTCTGTGGAGTTGCTATGGGTTTGGGGACTCAATTTTTCTTTGGGGAGATAAGGTTAGTTGTGTTGGAGCTAGCTTTTTTCCTAAAAAAGAAACCCCAAACAAACCCACCTCTTGGGCAATTTAGTTCCTTTATTTAATCTATGGATTTCTAATGCATCTAGCACTGTGTGCAGCATACAAAGTAATGAAAACATACATGGTCCACAAAAGACATCTAGGCTCTGCTCTTGCAAGCAGCTCAAAGCAGGGAAGCCCTCCACTGCACTATGTGTGAGCATAAGGAGCCACCTGCATGGATTCAGTTACAGGAATGCAGACCTAGTTGTCTTTTATATATGTATGGTATATGCCCTTGAAGGCTTTTTCTGGTGCCTTCTTATAAACTAAAAAACATCAGAATACTTTTTTAAAGATTCTTTGCTGATTTGACCTTTGAATCATCATAAATACCATAGCTTCGCCACCTACCTTGTGTGCTAAAAGTGCAAGTAAATATCTGTCTGAAACCATAAAGAGTAATTTACAATAAAGATGAATTTTGGAAAGGGGTATATATCTTTAAATCCTTCTTCTTGGTGCTACTCCAGGGAAATAGCCATCAATGTCCCTGTCAAATACGTGTGTGTGTATATATGTACACACACAAAGACCTGTGGAGTTTCTCTGAGTTCAGACAGGTTATCTCACAAATCTGTGCAAAGCTCTGGTGAATAATTTATACCAGGCTTAGGGTGACAAGTTAAACACGCCCATTTTGTCTAAAATGCTATGAAGGCATCAAGATGGAGCCAAGTTGCAGGGTGAGTGGAGCTCTGCTGATGGGAATGTGAGTATAGTGAGAAGAGGGGATGCTGCTGTAAAGAAAATGAAATGTAATGAGATACTCTTTCATGCATAATTCATGGATGAAAACATGACTGCATAAAAAGCCACAGATTTTAACAAGGCAAGGCTGCAATCATACACATTATCTTCCCAGAGGAACTTTATATAATATTGGTCAAAAAGAGATGATTCTGAATACCAGTACAAAATAAAGCTGAAGTTTTTTCAAATGCAGTAGAATTTACATTAATATACAATAGGGCTTAAAGAAAATTTATATTTACACCTTCAAATGCTGCTTAGCAAAAATGTACTTTAAAACATTTGCTTGCATCTCTTAACATAAAAAAAGTGGAAAATACTTCATATTGATAAAATAAAATCTGTATTTTGAGGGTGCTGTTAGGTTAATCTGTGCTTTGCAATCTCTTACAAGCATTTTCAGAAGCAAAACTTTTGATAGGAATGGCTGGGAACAGCCTTTTAAAAAAAGATTAAATGTTAGCTATTGTCACCATAAAATGCAATTTGGTTGCATTTGGAAAAGTAAATACTGTAATTCAACATTCAAGCAGTTTAGTGGCTAGAACATGACGGTTTGAAATAGTGTTTAATGCTTGGGGTATTTAGTTGAAGGGATTAAAAATGGAATGTTGATTAAAGCTTGGGACATCTTAAATATATCGCCACAAAATCCTAATGATAGTCTTAGCTAGAAGGAACAGGGATGGCTCATTTGACTGTTCACATAGTAGGGACATATAGTATATAGAAAAGGCAACAGAACAGGTCATAGGGAGCCTCAAAAACACATAAGCTGAAGGAACCTATTAAGTTATTTGTGCAGTATAAACTAAACAATCTCAATATTTGTAAGGAAAGCAAAATAGCCATATTACATCCAGTTACAATTTTATAGCCCTGACAGTTGGCTGAAGAATGCATTAAGGGTTCAAAATGACTGATGGTTCAAAATGTTCACCTTCCATGGGATTTTTTTCTGAGCTGTACTGTATAAGAGGCAGAGAAACACTAGAGAGAGCAGCAGGTTGAGTTGGTGTAGTTGCTAAACATTCTGACCCATTTAAATCAAATGATGTTATTAACCCCTATTCACAGGAACTCCAAATTCCTTCAAGTTTTGACAGCCTAGAATATAAATATGGGTCTCTTTGAGATGGGCAATAATTTAATAGCTGATTATGGAATTTTATCATTTCATAGTTTTTGTGGCAATTCAGGCAAAGGAGCATATATCCTGACTTTGCTCTGTAGCACTAGGAGTGTAAGAGTTTTTGTCTCTGATCTCTAACTGTGCTCTTTCACAAAAGGCTTTCCTCCTTAAGTTGTCTATTGTCTGCATTTTTAATTTTTCGTAATGTTACCTCAGTGGAAAACGCTGCTTCTCTACAGCCTTTGCAGGCATTGCTTAGCCTTTGAAGACCATGACAATGATTTGTTTCACAGTCTGCCTCAGTGAAATTTGATTATCTCTTGTTTTAATCCAGGGCTGGCTTGTCGCACTTGCTCATCCCCCCCATGTAGAAGACTTTTAGAATCTGAGCTCATCCTAGGCTTTGAATAGCTAATTTTCTGTAATGCTTTCCGGAGGAAGGAGACAATATGAGAATCCTTCCAGTTGAGACTATCTCCCAGCTCACTCTGTAGCATGTGTAAGGGAATTATTTTCATCTGCTCCCCTGTACCTTTTAGATGTGATATCATTCGTATTCTCCTGATTATTTAGCCTCAGTGAAAGATCCATTTCCAAGCATGGAAAGGATTTGTTTGCTTATACACCTGTGCTCCAAGGGAAGTTCTCCTGTCATCCAAGCCAGCTGAAAGACTTGCTGAATTCTTTAACATACATAAAAATGCAAAGTGTCTGAAATGGGAATCAAATGATAATGTTGTTAAAATACCCTCTAGGGGTCATGGGATGCAGGCTGCCGTAGTTAGGAGGAGGTGGCTGAGTCAGGGTTTGTCTTCTGTTTATTTTTTTCTTACCATTGAAAACACTCCCTTGATGTTTGCATAATAGCTTTCTATGATGTATTTAGGGTCAGAATATTTTAATTGGGTGGCTAGGTGGCTGAGTGTATTGGTATACTTTCCTCCATCGAGACTTGAGTCCATGTCTTGGGTTATCAGTAAAAATTCGTTTTTTGATCCTGAGGCATGTTCCTGCACATCACCACTAAAGCTATCCCCTAAATTATTATGATTGGCAACCTTTTTGGAGATAAGGCCCTTGACTAGAACAGTGTGACTAATGCTAGTAGGGTGTGATACACTAGTAGAGAGGTGTGAGAAAGTTAACGTAACACTTGTCTGAAAGCACATGTCTTTTGCCACTGTTGTTGCTTCATTATTACCTCAGCAAAGGAATTTAGTCCTAACATTATATCTTTAAAGAAAAAAGCAGATTGGATTGACTCAGGGATGTTGTACTATCAAAGAAGGAAACATGTAAGAAGTCTCGTAAATTGAGAAGCAACGTGGTTGGCCTTGGAGGCAGAAGATTGGAAGCAGACTAAAGAGAACTGGGATTCTTGCAATCCAAATTGTGATCAAGGTTAGTAATCTATACTGTTCACTTTTTAAAATGGAAAGGAGGAAGTCCATGCAGCAATGCCTTAATTTACAAAGCAAATTTCTGTCTCTGGCAGTAAAACAACAGAAATGAAGGAAAAGGTTCAATGCATTTTCCTGTCAAATTGCACTAATGAAATTAAGCAATAAAGATACACTAGGCCACAAACCAGGGGATATTTAATCATGCTTAATGTGTTATATGTACAAGATCATAGGTGAAGTGCCATCAGTGTTAAGGATGAAGTACAAATAGGTACCAAAAATATGTATCAAATTGCATGCCCAATGTATTACTAAGAATTCAGCTATTCATATTATTCCACTCTCTTTGGCCTCCTATAAACTTTTCTGAGGTTCCCAGCTTCTTTTTCCTT
This sequence comes from Lepidochelys olivacea, assembly GCF_965140295.1. Classification (NCBI taxonomy): domain Eukaryota; kingdom Metazoa; phylum Chordata; order Testudines; family Cheloniidae; genus Lepidochelys; species Lepidochelys olivacea. The sequence goes on from NC_140412.1 coordinate 54,730,919, forward strand.
CCTTGTTACTACTCATAGTCTTGCAGCAACCTTCCACCCTCGCTATCCTTCCTTTAGACATTTATGACCTACTGTACTGCCACACATGATTTCTGAAGTCTCTTTTACTTTTAATAATTCCATGTGAAGGAAAAGGAATATCCTATCTGGCAGTGTGTCTGCAGCTTGATAGTGAGTGGCCCCTGGCACCACCCTATCAGTTTGTCAGCTTCTAGAAGGTAATAGGGTGATAAATAATAGCCAACATAGATTTATCAAGAACAAATCATGCTAAACTAATGTGATTTCCTTCTTTGACAGAGTTACTGGCACAGTGGATAGGGGGAAGCAGTATGCTGATTTTAGTAAGGCTTTTGACATTCTACAAGCAAATTAGGAAAATGTGGTCTAGATGAAATTACTATAAGGTGAGTTCACAACTGGCTCATTTTTTCCCCAAAGGGTAATTATCAAAGGTAATTACAAAAGGTTAGCTGTCAGACTGGGAGGTCTGTAGCTAGTGGGGCCCCGCAGTGGTCTGACCTGAGTCCAGTACTATTCAATATTTCCATTAATGGCTTGGATGATGGAGTGAAGACTATGTTTATAAAATTTGCAGATGACTGACTGGGAGGGGTTGCAAGCACTTTGGAGGACAGGATTAGAATTCAAAATAACCTTTATAAATTGGAGAATTTCAACATGATGAAATACAGTAGTAAAGACAAGTTCAAAGTAGTACACATAGCAAGGAAAAATCAAATGTACAACTACAAAATGAGGAATAACTGGCTTGACAATAGAACTATAGAAAAAAATCTGGGGGTTGTAGTGGATCACAAAGTGAACATAAGCCAACAGTGTGATACAGTGACAAAAAAGACTAATATAATTCTGGGATGTATTAGTGGAAGTGTTGTATATAAGACATGGGAGGTTATTGTTCCACTTAACTTGGTGCTGGTGAGGCCTCTGTGTCCAGTTTTGGGTGTAACACTTTAAGACAGACGTGAACAAACTGGAGACAGTTCAGAGGAGAAGAACAAAAATGAAAGGTTAGAAAACCTGACTTATGAGGAAATCCTGATCATGTTAAGCTTGAGAAAAGAAGACTAAGATGGGAACCTTTTAACAGTCTTCAAATATGTTAAGGGCTGTTATAAAGAGGATGGTGATCTATGATTCTCCATGTCCACTGAAGATAGAACAAGAATTAGCTTAATCTGCTGCAAGGGAAATTTAGGTTAGTTATTAGGGAAAATTCTGGAATAGATAGCTAAGGGAGGTTGTGGAGTTTCCATCACTGGAGGTTTTGAAGAACAGGCTGTACAAACACCTGTCAGGGATGGTCTAGGTATACTTGGTCCTGCCTCAGTCTGGAAGGATGAACTAGATAACCTCTCTAGGTCCCTCCAGCCCTACATATATATGATTCTATTCAATCTTGTACACTCTGAGGCCTCTCTTCTAAGTGTCTTAGAGTACATTGAGTACCACATGTGCAGCAGCTGAACTGTTTGAAATCAGGGTGTACTGTAGACACAGCATTAGAGATAAGAACTGTATCTACTCAAGATCATCAATGTTCCTTGCCCTGTTGGGGAAAGCTTTTTTGTCACCAACACTATTTATTGTAGAGGACTGATCTAAGTTACTAGAATTGTTTGCAGTTCATCTAACTATTTTCATTATTTGTTTGGTGATTGATTCCCAGACCTGGACCAGGACCACATTGTGTTGGGTGCTGTACGAACACAGAAAAAAACAATCTAAATATAAGCAAGGGACATTAATTGGCTACAGACTGGGAAACTCAAAGAAACAATGAAACAGATGGCTGGTCAGATTTCTGAGTCTCCTTTGACCCACATAATCTAAACTATTAGTTGTAATCACATTAAACCTAAAGCAAACAGTTGACCAGGGTTGTGATCTTTTGTGAATCAGCTCTTTTGAAAGCGGGCCTGAAAACAAGGCCAAAACGTTCCCTAATATTTATGTTCCAGTTATAACAATACTTCAACAAATGAAGTAAAGATTGTTATCCTGATTTGACAGATTGAAGCAGAGAGATGCATTATTAAATGAGTACTGGATGCTAAGTTTAAAATACAAAGTACATTCTGCCCAATATCGGACACTAGACAGTATTACTCTTTCTCTGACGATGACTTGAGATGTTTGTGATCTGGTGTCCAGCTATTACTGGAGAAGGCAAATCCATTAGTGGAGTCCCCTATGATGACTTTTTTCTGTGTCTGTGCCCTGCATATTATTACAACAATCAGTGAAGAATTAAAAGATGGTAGAATAATTTAATGCCAATCAACATGATTTTATGGAAAATAAATCTCGTCAAACAAACTTGATATTGTTTTTTTCTAAGATCAACAAGTTTGGTTGGTAAAAGTAACTGTCACGACATATTCTTAGACTTCAGTAAGGCATTCAATGTATTTCTGCATGACATTGAGAGTAAAAAGTCAGCACTATACAAAATTTAATGCAGCTGTTATTGAATGGATTAAAAATGGTTATCTGCCAGATCACACAAATAATTGTAGATGGGGAATCATTGTCTAATGAGGTGTTTCTAGTGGTCTCATGGAGTGATCTGTTCTGGGGCCAGTGCTATTCATTATCAATGATCTGGAAGAAAATACAAAATTATTACTGGTCAAATTTGCAGATAACTCAAAAATTGGTTGAGTGGTAAATGATGATGGAGACAGGTCAGTTGGACATACTGTGACACAGACCTGGTAGAGGTCCCCCAGCTCTCACCAGGCTGCAGTGTTTGGGTCCCAGCACATTAGACCCATGTTCTCTTAAGCGTCTCTCGGTCTGGGTAGGCTCTCTTTGTGCTCTCTGGCACACTTTCTGCACACAGGTTCTCTGTCTCATCTCTTCATGGACATGACATCTCATGGCCCAGCTGACCTAGGCCCCTAGGAGTTATACTGACTCTCCTGATTTCCTAGTAGCTTAAGCTCCAACCTTGTGGGCACTCTGGATTTACAGTTAACCTATTCAGGGACATGTGATAGTGGAAGCAAACAGACACACTGGCTTTGTAAGGGTTCCAAAAACCACTTACTCCTTACTTTAGCTAGCACAAGAATTACACAGATCTAGACAAAACCGATGCACCTATGCACATTTCCATGCCTGAGTTTTCCTCACCTCTCTTGAGCATGCTTTGGGATGAGGTCAGAGTTCTGTAAGGAGTCCAGAATCCCCTGGCTTCTCTCCAAATCACGGAGTCTCTCTGCCTCCTCTGTAGCCAGTTTCCTTCTTTCTCTGATAATATCTCAGTTCAAAAGGCCCTCTCTGCTATGAAAGCATGCTTCTATGTTGCACATCTCTCTGCCCAAGCTTATTGTGCCTCTGTTAATACCTCTGAGTTCCCCCATACCCAAGTCTCTCAGGCTCTGTGGTATTAAAAACCAGCATGCATACTGATCTCTTTATGCTGATCAATTCTACTACTCTAAACCCTTGCCCAGACAAACTTGATTGGGTTGGTTTCCCTAGGCTTCCGCATACATTATGCTAAAGAACTCTCATTTGAATGTGAGACCTCAAGGTTTAACAACCCTCTGTTGGCCCTTGTCTGGGAGATACTTGATGCAGCCCTGATGCATATGGCTCATTCAATGTACACTGAGGCATTCAATGATACAGCAGTTTTATAAGATAGATTCATAAGTTGTACATAGATTCCCCAAATCGTCACATATACTGACCTGGATTGCCTAGTAATGGCTCATTTGAACTACATGCCCTTTAACATAGCCAAATGCAAGGTCATACTTCTAGGAACGAAGAGGGTAGGTCACACTTACAAGAAGGGGGAGCTGCATCTTGGGAACGCAATGACACTGAAAAGGATTCAGGGGCAATAGTAGATAACCAATTAAACATGCACTTTCAGTATGTGAATACAGTCCTTGGATGCATAAGCAGGGGAATATCAAGTAGGACTAGGGAGGTGTTATTACCTCTGTATATAGCATTAGTGAGACTATTACTGGTATACTGGACATCCCTGGAATGTCCACTTATGGTGTCCACATTTCAAAAAGGATGTTGACAAATTGGAAAAGGTTCAGAAAAAAGCTACAAGAATGATTGGAAAATGTGCCTTTATCTGGTGAGACTAAAGATTTTGAATCCATTTAGTTTATTCAAGAGAAGGTTAACGGGTGATTTAATCATGGTCTCCATGTATCTACATGGGGAAGAGACTTCTGAAAGTATACAGTGCTTTAATCTAGCAGCAAAAGGCATAATAAGGTCTAGTGCTTGGAAGCTGAAGCTAGACAAATTGAAACTAGAAATAAGGTGAAAATTTTTAACGGAGAGTAATGAACCATTGGAACAACTTACTAGGGATGTGGTCATTATCCATCACTTGAAGTCTTTAAATCAAAACTGGATATCTGTCTAAAAGATATGCTGTAGTTCAAACAGAAGTTATGGGCTTGATTTAGAAATTATTGGGTGAGGTTCTTTGCCCTGTGTTATGTATGAGGTCAGATTAGATGATCTAGCGTTAAAAGCTATGAATCTCCATTGTGTCTTAATTTAATGAACAGCACAGCAAAAAACACACTATGCAATTCATCACACCACCCTGAGCCCTCACTATTACATCATTTCCTATTTCTGAAACTCAAGCCACTTAAAGATACAGCTGTCCAAATGACTATAGACAACGTGTTATAACAATTATCTGTCTATGGGAAGCTTTCTAACTAAACACCAAGCTTTAGGGCTGACTTCCAATATGCTGTAGTTTGGCAGGAACAGAGCAGAGCAGCACACAGGCTGTCATCCAGGATACCTTAACCAAAACTACATAGAAGTAATTTTTTTAAAGAGCAACCTCATATCAGCCACAAAGCATAGAAAACTTTAATTAGAATTCATGACAGCCAGTGTTATTGGTAGAGCCCTACCAAATTCATGGTCCATTTTGGTCAGTTTCATGGTCATAGGATGTTAAAATTCATAAAGTTCATAATTTCAGCTATTTAAATCTGAAATTTCACAGTGTTGTAATCGTAGGGGTCCTGATCCAAAAAGGAGTTGGGGGTGGGGGTGGGTTGAAAGATTATTGTAGGGGGTTTGCAGCATTGCCACCCTCACTTCTGCACTGCTGCTGGCAGGGTGCCACTTTCAGAGCTGGGTGCCTGGCTGACAGTCACCGCTCTCTGGCCACCCAGCTCGGAAGGCAGCACAGAAGTAAGGGTGGCAATACAGTGGCCCCCCCTAAAATAACCCCTGCAACTCCCTTTTGGGTCAGGACCCCCCAATTTGAGAAACGCTGGTCTCCCCTCCCCGTGAAATCTGTATAGTATTGGGTTAAAGCACACACAAGACCAAATTTCACGGTGGGAGACCAGATTTCACAGTCTGTGACTCGTTTGTCATGGCCGTGAATCTGGTAGGGCTTTAGTTATTGGCTTTCGTAATGTAAATGATGCATGAAACCAAGACTCATATGTGCAGGTGATAGGCTAATGTGTCCTTCAGTTTGTTACTTCAGTATTGTTTACGAGCTTGTCTTCACTGCAACCGTTAGCTTGACTGAGTGAGCTCATGTTTTTCCATTTGAACTAGCCTCGCTCGCGTGAGAGAGACTGCTGTGGGAAACACAACACTCCAGCTGCATAGCATGATTTGACTAACAGAGGCATCATAGGATTAGCATCTGGTGAGTTGTAACTTGGGCTGCTGCATCTCCACTCCACTTAGCTCAAGCATCATCATCAGCCAGAGATTCAGTCCATCCCCTTTTATGTGTGGTCAGGGTCAGCTGAAGGGCAAAACTCGAGCAGCAGCTGGAGTGACAATGCCATGAAGACAAGCCCTAAGAGAGTTATGCCACTGTGTCTTCCACTAGTTACACCTCAGCAGCAAGCACCAACCCCATCTAGTGCGTTTGCTTAATAAAGCACCTTCTCTGTATTTTTGGAGGCACCCCCCTTCCCTAGAACAAGTAAAGAGAACAAGAATGTAAAGGAGAGGCATCTAGGAATGTTTTCGTGAACTTGTTTAAAAACTTGAACTGGCAGTAACCTAAGGACTTCTTTAAAACCCTTGGCTTTTAATTCAATTCATCGAACATCACACATTATATATATATATATATATATATATATATACATACGTAAACCATCATAAGGGTGCTGAATGGGACAAAGGAGAAAAATGCTGTAGCTCAGACTCATTTTTCTCCTCATTTCATTCAGCATCTTTATTACGGTTTATGTTTAATGGTTACATATGGAACAGTGCTATCTACTCGTCTTGTGACCAAACAAAGATCTTGCCTTAAAATGTGTCTAGTGATTGCCAGGATATTCCAGCTGATGGTTGACGGAAAGCTGTGCACGTTTACACATCTTTAGAGATCCAGCAAGGAATGAATTAGGCCGTGCCCTCCTGTCCCTGATGCTGATGACCACGGCTATCACAGCGCAGGTTTCAGCTGCACTGACACATGGCCAGCCTCCTGGCAAAGTACTCGCCTGTTTAGAAGTGGGCATTTTAATTTGTTCCAGGCATGGAGTAATGAAAACATACACAATTCAGAATTCAGTTACGAAATTACAAGCTGGTGAGGAAGCCACCACCTCCCCCCAGCACATATTCTGTTTAGAAAATGTGCGGTTTCTATAGTCTTCACCACCTGGCTAAGATATTGATATCTACAATGGAAGGATTACATGCTAACACAAAAGAGATTTTTTTCTTAATCATTTCTTGGGCTTAAGGTCTACAGTACCAACCACACAGGGAAAATAGAGAACGAAGACTTTAATTCATACATAAAGACTGAACACATCATTTTCAGGGTATTCTTGCATGTTTCTCTTTAATCCACAGAGTGCACTTTTCCCCCTTTTGTATAGTATTTGGATACTTTATGCAATTCATTATCCCCTTCCTCCCCTGAGTGCAAGTGGTCCTTTCTCTCCGACCCAGATAATGAAAATCAAAATCCCAAACATGGGCTCATACCTAGAAAATGAGAAAGGGCACAGCTACTTCTGATGTATTAAATATCTGTAATCTCATAAAGTAAAACAAAACTCTGGAGAAAATATTCCCTCAAATGGAATGGGGTTTTACACAGCTATTTTACAATCAGTTAATTAAAACACTTTTAAAAATTAAATTAATGTAGTGCTTTTGAAAAGTGCTGGATTGACAGCCCTGGAGAATGAAATCTGTGCATAGGACAGAGAGAGGTAGGCCACAGCAATTCAGCCTTCTCATGCGTTTTCCTGAAAAAGTGTTATAGCCATATTCTGGAGAGAGCAAGTGATTCGGTGCCTAGGTCCTGTTGAACATCTCTCCCTTCCCTGCCTCTCCCTTTGGTGCCTATCTGCATCATTAGGAGCCTAAAATATTGCCTAAGTAATTTTAAAATTTTAAAACCCTTTGGTGAGTGTTGGTAAATGCTAATGATGATGATTATGATTGTTTTATGAGGTGGATACATTTCATATAAGCCATGAAATAAACATCAAATGTAAAAGGCATTCAATCACCTATAGACCAGGCCATCTTTGAACAGGTGACCTAATATGAGATGTCCCATACTGTTATATTTTGAGTAAAAAGGGCTTACTATCATTAATAAGTATATGATTTAATCTCTTTTATAAGCACCTATTGCAAGGCATCTGGGTGGTACAAGCCCAAGTGCATCATGTTAAACACCTGTAGGGGAAAATACAGCTAGGGGCCAGTAGATAACACACCTACCAACAAAAAGATCCATTCCCAACAAGTAAGAAGAATGGGGAAAACAAGACAGGTAACAGATACAAAATAGAGAAGGAAGCACAAATATGGTCAAAGATTGGCCAAGTGAAATAAAGGAAACTTCTGGTATACCCTGAAGGTAGCTAGCAAAAGTTGGCATGAGAGGAAGAGGGGGCAGTGTAGGAACAAGTATGCTGGCCTTATGCTGTTCCTGCATTGGGAATATTTCCCGAGGGGCTGCTGCCACTTCTTTTTGGTATTGCCTGTTTTTAGAAGTTAAACCTTTCATGAATGTCTAATACCCCCTGTCATAAATATAAAGGGAAGGGTAAACCCCTTTGAAATCCCTCCTGGCCAGGGGAAAGCTCCTCTCACCTGTAAAGGGTTAAAAAGCTAAAGGTAACCTCGCTGGCACCTGACCAAAATGACCAATGAGGAGACAAGATACTTTCAAAAGCTGGGAGGAGGGAGAGAAACAAAGGGTCTGTGTGTCTGTCTGTATGCTGGTTTCTGCAGGGGATAGACCAGGAATGGAGTCTTAGAACTTTTAGTAAGTAATCTAGCTAGGTATGTGTTAGATTATGATTTCTTTAAATGGCTGAGAAAAGAATTGTGCTGAATAGAATAACTATTTCTGTCTGTGTATCTTTTTTGTAACTTAAGGTTTTGCCTAGAGGGGTTCTCTATGTTTTTGAATCTAATTACCCTGTAAGATATCTACCATCCTGATTTTACAGGGGGGATTTCTTTATTTCTATTTACTTCTATTTTTTATTAAAAGTCTTCTTGTAAGAAAACTGAATGCTTTTTCATTGTTCTCAGATCCAAGGGTTTGGGTCGGTGGTCACCTATGCAAATTGGTGAGGCTTTTTATCCAACATTTCCCAGGAAAGGGGGAGTGCAAGTGTTGAGAGGATTGTTCATTGTTCTTAAGATCCAAGGGTCTGGGTCTGTAGTCACCTAGGCAAATTGGTGAGGCTTTTTACCAAACCTTGTTCAGGAAGTGGGGTGCAAGGTTTTAGGAAGTATTTTGGGGGGAAGGACGCGTCCAAACAGCTCTTTCCCAGTAACCAGTATAAGTTTGGTGGTGGTAGCGGCCAGTCCAAGGACAACGGGTGGAATATTTTGTACCTTGGGGAAGTTTTGACCTAAGCTGGTAAAGATAAGCTTAGGAGGTTTTTCATGCAGGTCCCCACATCTGTACCCTAGAGTTCAGAGTGGGGGAGGAACCTTGACACCCCCACAGGTACCTACTAAGTCCTCTGAGCCTTCTAGTCCCCTAAAAAGTTAAAGTTCTATATAGTTAAATCACATTGTTATTAATAAAAAGAAAAGGAGGACTTGTGGCACCTTAAGGCTAACAAATTTATTTGAGCATAAGCTTTCGTGAGCTACAGCTCACTTCATTGGATGCATTCGATGAAGTGAGCGGTAGCTCACGAAAGCTTATGCTCAAATAAATTTGTTAGTCTCTAAGGTGCCACAAGTACTCCTTTTCTTTTTGCGAATACAGACTAACACGACTGCTACTCTGAAACTTGTTATTAATGTATTGCATAGTACAAGCAGAACTAAACTTAACAAGCAAAATCTGATTTTTACTGTGATTGGTAAATCAGTTGAATAGGAGTGTGTGTGCATCTAGGGACTTGGAGTCAGGAGACTTGGATTCTAGCCCTAATTTTGCAGTTGTCTTGATGTGTGACCTTGGGCAAGTCACTTATGTAAAAAGTTTCAAGTGTCCACTCATTCTGAGTACTTCAGTTTTTGGAAGTCCAACTTGAGATACATTGAGGCACTCAAAATTAGTAAGTGCTTTTGAAAAGGTTAGTTTTGATGTCTCTGTGCCTCAGTTTCCCAATCTATAAAATGGGAATAATATTCACCTTTGCAAAGTGCTCTGACATCTTCAGATGAAATATCCTATATAAGTAGTGTTAACGATTTCATTATGGTAAACAGCCAGTGTGTATGAAATAGCATCTGATCCAAAACTAATGCAAACTGAACAATTTCTAAAGTTAAAAAAAGGTTGGTTTTTTTCATTTCTTTCATGAGTTTTCATTGCTTGGTTGCAGGCAGGATTGGAAGCAAATTATGAAATACCGCAAGAAAGGCTACTTTACAATACCAATAATTTTTAGAATGCCTTTTGTCTGAGGATCCCAAAATTCTGGACAAATTAATGAACTAAACCTCACGGACCTCTGTGTTGTTGATTACTATTCTCCTCATTGTACAGATGGAGGCAATAAAGCTGTGTATATCTATATGTTACTATAAGCGAATTGCTCAAGGAATTCGCTTATAGTAACATATAGATATAAGCGAAAGGATATATGTTACAAAGGAAACTTGTAATAGAACTGAGAATATAACTCACCTCATTGAACTCTCAGCCCCCTGGTATAAACCATACAAGTGGCATGAAGCAGGAAGTACATGAAGTTCAGGCTCCCTTGTTAGATTTACAATCCAATGTCTGGACAAAAGAGTTATTTATATGGCTTGGATAAGCATCTAAACTTTGAATCAAACTGATGAACCTTCTGAGATTCACCCATCACTAACTTCTATATGAAGCTTATTCAGCCAGGCCAGGGCTTCCTCACCAGCTTGATGGAGCGTTGTTTGACTGCCTGCGCAGGCTCAAAGTAGGCAGGAACTAACAGCATGATTAGTGGGCTGATGGGTATTAGCACAGTTGCACACCTCAGCAGCAGCTTGTTCCTGGCAGAACTTGAATGACTCATTGCAACCATGAGAGACAAGGTGGGTGAGGTAATATCTTTTATTGGACCAACTTCAGTTGGTGAGGGAGACCCGCTTTCAAGTGTACACAGAGCTCTTCTTCAGATCAAGCTTACACAGAGCTCTGTGCAAACTCGAAAGCTTGTCTTTCTCACAAGCAGAAGTTAGTCCAATAAAAGATATTACCTCACCCTCCTTGTCTCTCTAATATCCTGAGACTGACACTGCTACAACACCACTCATTGCAACCATGTCCAATTATGGAACAGTTCAAGGGAATTTATTCTTGTTGTGGGAGATGTCAGCCTGGCATGGAGCTAGCTAGTGATTTGCTCCGCACTCTTGTTTGCAGTTGCACGTATAGTAAATTCTTCACATCAAGATAGGGTTACCATATTTCAGGGTCCCAAAAAGAGGACATGGTTGGAGGGGGGAGTCCTGGGGAGAGGGGGGAAGCTGGAAGGGGTGTGTGTGTGTGTACTGTGAGGGAGCATAATGGGGGTGTTGGAGGGGTGTGTGTGTGCACTGTGAGGGGGTATATGGGGATACTGGAGGGGTGTGTGTGTACTGGGAGGGGATATTTGAGGGGTGCTGGAGGGGTGTGTGTGTGTGTCTACTGGGAGGGGGTAAATGGGGGTCCCGGAGAGGTGTGTGTGTACTGTGAGGAGTATATGGGGGTAGTGCAGGGGTGTATGTAGGAAGTGGTATTTGGGGGGTGCTGGTGTGGGTATTTGGGGAGGTGCTGAAGGGGTGTGTGTGTACTGGGAGAGGGTATTTTGTGGAGTGCTGGAGGGGTGTGTGTGTGTACTGGGAGAGAGTATTTGGGGGGTGCTGGAGGGTGTGTGTGTACTGCGAGGGGGGATATGGGGGTGTCAGAGGGGTGTGTGTGTACTGTGAGGGAGTATAAGGGGGTATTGCAGGGATGTGTGTGTACTGGGAGGGGGCATTTGGGGGGCATTTGAGGGGGTATTTGGGGGTGCTGGAGGGGTGTATTTACTGGCAAGGGATATTGGGGGATGCTGGAGGGGTGTATATGTACTGGGAGAGGGTATTTGGCGGAGTGCTGCAGTGGGTTTGATTGAAGTTGTAAGTGAATGCTTAGGTCTTGCTTTGTAATGGCTTGCGTGTATGTGAATCACTGCTCTCAGTTGGATGACATTCTATTCATTCTATTCTATACAGGTTCTTATACCACCTTCGTCAGAAGTAGCTAAGCACCTTCCAGGAGTGTGTTAAGCAACATGACTAAGATCTGTCATGTGCAGTTCATTCTTTTCTCTCCTTCTCTCCCCAGGGGAAGAATTGTATTTGCAGTGCAGTGTTTTGTTTTGGTAGGGTTTTGTTTTGGGGGATTTTTTTTAAATGGAGGAGCTGCTATATGTTTTGGTTAGAGAAGGCTAAGTCAAAAAATGCATCTTGCATTTGATGGTGAAGATGGTGAGGTTTGGGATGGTCCTTAGTTCCTGTGGGAGTTGGTTCCACAGCCTATGACCAGCCCCCAAAGAAAGCTGTGTTTCCTGAATGAACAGACAAACTTTACCTTTAGTGTAGAAAGTCTGATTGTGCCTGAGAAGCAGAGTTGTTGACTCTGGTTCTCATCCTGGAGCCTTAGGCGGTCTTTTAGATATCCTGGGCCCAGGCCATTGAGCACCTTGGAGGACTGAGACACTGAATTTGACTCCATATTCTGTGGGAATCCAGTGCCGGCAGTGGAAGACAGCTGCTCACGGTAGCTTATGTTGCTGAGGAGGTGCACCGCAGCATTCTGTACTAGTTGGAGTTTCCAAAGAGTTGATGGCTTCATGACCAGGTAAACTGCATTACCACAGTCCAGACGGAAGGTGACAAAGGTGTGAGTAACTGAGGCCAGGCTGCTGCCTACCAGACTGGGATGGTATCTTCTAGCCAGAGTGAGATGGTAGAAAGTTTTCCTGGTGTTCGCATATCTGAATATATAAACCATAATATTGTTTTCTGAAAGGAGATTCTTCTTTATTATCTCATTGGCTAGAAGCCTGGGCTTTTGGAGCAGAAGAAAAGAATTCTTATCTATCACTGTGAAGTCCCATATATTCTTGTATCTGTTAGAGCCTATTTTTTATGCAAATGGCTTCATCTGTTCCTCAATCAGATTTTATTTCTCTGTCACTAGGAATTCATTTTGTCCTTTAAAATTAAAACAAAAACATCTGGAGCTGACTTTGAAGAGAGAGATATCATAGAAATTTTTAGACTTTTTTTAACTTGTGCGATGATCCAGTTTTACTGAAATTAATTTTGCTATAATAAAAGAGAGAACAGAGGTGCTTAGTATTTGTGTTCAATATAACTTCCGAGCTCAGAATCTCAGATTTCCCACAATACTAAGTGTTGTAAAGTGCTTTGACTAATGTAATTGTTAGATGTTCCCTGACTAGCTAATGACTATATATTCGTATTGATATTATGGGATGATCCCTTAGGGGGAAGCCTCATGTTGTTTCCTGTCAGTGTGAGTCAGCTTGCCTGCTGAAATTAAGTGCTCCAGGCAATTCAGAATGTTCACGAATAAAGCCTGATTAGTTGAAGTTGGGGCGTACATGGCAAATAGAACACTAAATGTGAGCTAATAATCCAAGAGGTTTCATACAAATAAACATCAAGATACCACTCAGTCATTTTCCATAAATAAAAATTAAGTGGGTGAACGTCTTTCCAACCTCCATCTTGGGTCCTAAATTCTGTCTTACTGTAACTCTTCTCCCCCTCTACTTGTGAAAGTCTGGCCATAATGCTGTTCATTGTGCATGTGTAAAAGGAGAATGGTAAATAGAGTGTGGTGTGGAGAATGAAGGATGGAGTAGCATCTTGCTTCAGTCCAGCCTCAAATGCAGAGGACAGTTCCCTGGAAGACAAAATTCTGCTAGTATATTCACCTCCTATGTGTATTAATAGACAATGCTCATGAACAAAACTCCACATGGGGAAAGCTTCAAAGAAGAGGTGATAGAAATGCTGACTGATGTCGTGTTGGGGTCCCCAAAGCTCATGGTCTTCAGCATCCACAGACAGTGACGCAAAATCTCCTGTCTACCACAGGTCTCACACAAGTAGTCTCTGGACTGATTCACACAACTGATGACACCCCAAACTGGTTCCTTGGTCTAGAAGTGGACATAGGAAATATAAGCAGCACACCCCTGCCCTGGTCAGACCACTGCCTCCTGCAAGCAGAGATTGGACCCAAAATTCAGAAGCAGGAAGAAGGCTGAATCTTCTTCATCTGTCCTCACAAGTACTAGTCAAATGGCACTAGTGACATTTCACTACCAGCAGAACACCTACAAACCTCCATTCCTTTAGAATAAAATGCAAAACCCACTTCTTGACTTTGTTGTTTTTGATGGATGAAAAAACAATAATGAAAGAGAAGGGAGAAAAAGAATGTGAGAGAGAAGAGAAGGAAGGAAGGGAAATGTAAACAAGTAAATGAAACACAGAGTTCTGCATGGTTCTAGGTAAGTCACTTAAATAAAACTTTTCACAGATGGTTACTTAATTGCGTGTTCCTCATTTTCTGGGTGTCTGACTTGAGATCCTGATGTGTGATTTGCACAGGGGCTGAGTACTCACACCTGCAACTGAAGTCAATGGGGGCTGTGCTTTGAACATATAAAGTGCTGTATAATGCTGAGTACTCTGAAAAGACCTAAATGTCTCAAATTGGGCACACTAAATTAGTGGGCCCTTTTATTTTAGTCTCTCTGTGTCTCAGCTCCACATCTATAAAATGGGGACATCAGCACCTCACTTCATAGGGGTGAAAATAAATTAATATTTACAAAGTGCTTAGAAATTATAACAATGAGCACTGTAGAAAAACCCACGAGAAAATAAATAATTCTGTCTTCAGAGCAGGGTTTGAACAGTGTGCAGTAACTAAATCACGTGGCCAGATATGGAACATTGAGAATATGACAAAATATTTAATAGCTGCTCATTTAGTGAGCACAGGGTTGCTAGGTGTCCAGTTTTTGACCGGAATACCCGGTCAAAAAGGGACCCTGGTGGCTCCAGTCAGCATTACTCACTGGGCCATTAAAAGTCCCATCATCCGGATTATTAATGAAGATGTTGAACAAAACCAGCCCCAGGACCTACCCATGGGGCACTCCACTTGATACCAAGACATTGACATTGAGCTGTTGATCACTACCTATTAAGCCTGACAATCTAGCCAGCTTTCTATCCACTTTATAGTCCATTCATCCAATCCATACTTTTTAACTTGCTGGCAAGAATACTGTGGGAGACCGTATCAAAAGCTTTGCTAAAGTCAAGATATATCACGTCCTTTGCTTTCTCCATATCCACAGAGCCAGTTATCTCATCATAGAAGGCAATCAGGTTGGTCAGGCATGACTTGCCCTTGGTGAATCCATGTTGTAGTTGGAACCTCAGCTGGAAATTTCCGGTCTTTTAGTCCATCCAGGTTTCCTTTCACTGTTGTTTTACAGTAGGCTGTTGAATTTAAAGTGAACTACATTTTGTTGCTAAAAATGCAATGAAACCTAATTATATGAAGATCCTTAGGAAATACTCAAGATTATCAGTGATTCAGGAACTCTGTGACAGGAAATAGAGAAGGATTCCTTCTCCCCACCCACTGCCTTGGAATGGAAACAGAGCTGCTCTAATGATTGGCATTTGCTGTTTTATCACCTGTGGAGGGCCTGAAGATCTGTATAGAAGTGGATACTTGGGCTCCTCCCTAACTGGCATCTGCCCCACTCCAAATCCCCCCTGTATATGGCAACTTCACAGAGAGCCCCAGTAGAGCATGGTTTGGTGCCACACACAGAGTACATGGCACCCCCTATGGCTTCCCTAAATCCTTCCTCTACCTTGCCCAACAGAACCACATTATTTTTCACTGCCAGGGAGCCCGTCAAACCCAGATAAGAGAGCGTAGGAATTGCCCTTTAATGTGTAGCAGTCTTAATAAAAGTGTCTGTACAGTGTTACTTGAACTCTAGCCAGATTCAGCATTCCTCAAAATAGTCTACTGCCTCCGAATCTGTTGCATTTTGTTACACATTTCTTTTCCTATTCCTCATTTATAATGTTAAAACCCTACAACAAACCTGCAACTAATTTCACAAATATATCCCATTTGTTTTAAGCACTTGGAAATTCTGAGCCGATTTAAGATGTCCATTTCATTTCATTCCACTTCCTCTTCACCGTTGTATACATACAGTACACGGAGGATGAAGAATACTCTCTGCAGCAAGGGAACATAAAGAATTTAAGATTAAATGGTATCAATAATTTGTGGATTACAGATGTGGGGTTCTTCTGTATTTCAGGATTGCCTGGTATCAACCATCCATACCTTTGAGGAATCCATTACATTTTGTTGTTGATTATGAGGTTTTTTAGTAGCAGATCTCCAATGTAAAGGAATTTTTCAGAGGAGAAAATCTTGTTTGCCGCTAATTTATTTTAGATGGAGCCAAACTTGGTGATCCAATTCCTTTTGTCCATGTCTGTGGATAGCAAGTGAAAACTGTAATGTTTTTAGGAAAGATTTAATCTGAACAAATGAGTATAAATCCTGATTAAATTTAGATATTTTATTTGTCTGGACCATTGCAATATTCTATGATTCCTTTTGTTTTTTAAAAATAAATAAATAGAGCTTTTCCTTTAGATTTTTCTGGAGAATGTAAGTAATATTTGCTAGAATAATGACCTTTGAAAATACTCACTGTAATTATGGGCCCCTTCCTGACCTACTAGAATCAAATGGATTGGGTGATACCATACCCACATTGGATTTCCCCATAAATCCACGGTTTAATCAGAGGTAGACACAAGTCCCTAAACCTGCCCATGTGCAGTCTGGTGAGTTATCTGTAAATTTCACTCTTGCTTTATTAATTTCGTGTTTTTGCTATGCATTGCCTACTTCAAGTGGTCCCACATATACCAGGGTAACTCCATTGCTTTGCTTTCTGGTAAACAACCCATATTTAGTGTGTCGTAGATTAGTCATATTATATTACAATTGTATTCCACTTCTACTGTGTTATAGTATGTTTGTAGCCTCAAGATTTAAAATAATAATAATAATAATTAATTAATAATCTATAACAGTAGACACTGATCAGCATAAAGCCAGGTACATTTTCACCTTATCTGCTGTTCTTCAGAGCCTATCTCATCTCTTTTGTTGTGTAATCGCTTTTGACTGTTTATATAATATTCATATATAATATAAAATCGCTTTTAACTGTTTATATTATATTGGTCCATTGTGAGTATCTTTCATACTGACATAAAAGGGTACAGTAGGGCAGAGTTATATGATGGGCCTGATTGACCCCTGACTTTGCGCACCCATGTGAATATGCGTAGCAGAATGGTCCTCTGTAAATGGAGCAATATTGGAAATCCCTTTTTTAAAAAATCCAAACTATTAGTGAAGACTTCTACTGTTTTCATATCTTCAGTATGCTGTCAGATGTCAATAGTGCCAACCTGAGCCTGATCCAAAGTCCACTGAAGTCCATGGAAAGTCTACCTTTGATGTTAGTGGGCTTTGGATCAGGCTCAAGGTCATTCTTATAAGACATGAGAGGAGTTCAGACTTCTCTCACAGTCAAAGCCTTGAAAGCCCCATTAAACGGGCTTTGTGCTCAAGGAAATGCACACAGGACTGAATGATGGGATGCTCGGCCCCAACTTGAAGTAACCAGCTGCATCTGCAGGCTTTTGAGAGGAGTAACAAATGTGGTGGTTTGGTTTTTGTGGTAGTGGTGCTGTTGTTTTGGAACCATACGGTATAGTATCAGGAGATTCTTTTGCCACACCTCAGCCACTCTGCTGGTTCTCCTGTAACCCTCCTGACTATGCTCATGCATCAAAACCACTGTCCAACTTGTTTCCATAGCATGCAGGAGATTGTGAAGTCCCATGTGCAGGCTAGCTCAATACTTCCAGGCCCACACTTGCATTGGAATCAAAGAAAGGTAGCATGTGCCCACTTTTAAGTACATAAGTACTCCCAACTATTCGCGTGATTTAAAATTAGGCACATAGGTAAGAACTTTGTTTTCACAGAGGTCTGAATGATTCAGTGGTCAATTAACTAATAATGCACCAGGGAATCAATTCCGTTTTACTCAGCAAGTATTTCTTTTCATTGTGCTAATATTCCACTTTCATGTATGACAAATGTATGTCTCTGAAGATATATTTTCTGTAGAACAACTACTGATATTACATGTTATTTTAGAAATCCCACTGAGCATAGTTATAATCACCTCCCCCCAAATATCTGTTCTTAATTTTATATTTGTTATATGAAACTCTGTGGAAATAATAATAAAAGTTAATTAAAGCTACATTGTACAACACAGCATTTCCAGTTGAGCAGATTGAAGCTACAACTTAACTCCCCTGCACCCTGTAAATACACATTTAGTTCTTTGACTTTGATATGAAATGGCTGGCCACTGTTTCCTCTGGGGAAATATTCTCAGCAGAAAAGCTGGGAATCCTGGAATCGATAAAAATAAATAAAAAAATAAAGTAAAAAACAGGAAAAAGATTTTCTGAATAAATACAGCAGTGAAGAAAAGAGTGATATACCTACAAGCACTTTTTATACTATCTGTAACATCTTCTTTTTAAGGGCTGGGTTTATCAGAGAACTGTTCAACAGTGTGAGACTCTTTCTGATGCTATGTCATTCAAAAGAATACAAATGTTTTTGAGCAAGGCTGTAAATGATATGAAATCTCTCTTTTAAAATCTGTAGCTCATACTGTTATATCAACTGTACAGTTGTAGCACAAGTTAAAGTAACTATAAACAGTAATGTTTTGGACTAATAATATCTTGAATAGTTTTTTTTTATCTTGTAATAGGTAAGTTCAGATCACCCCATAACCAGAGTGTAATGAAATTGTCAACATTTTCTTCATTTCTTCTTTTCCTGACAAATGGTGTGAACATATCACCTTTTTCTCTTAATGGAAAACCTAACTGGAATACATCAAAATGCTATTAGGTTTTTCATTTTCTAACACAATTTAATGCTGGGGAATGCATGCAACCTTCATCTGTGCACCACTGTAAAATATACCCTGTCCCTGATAAAATGACTGCAATGGAAAATCAAACAGAATTGGTCTCTGTTTTGTATTGCTATTCCTTTGTTACAGTGTCTTTTTGAGTATGTGCAGGGTGTGTGTGGATTACACATTGGTTATGTTAACAAAAATGTGTTTAAAATTGGACTTACGTAATTGTAGTGTGCAAATATGTTTAATTAAAAAGTCTTCATCACCAACACTACTTATGTGTACACTGCATTTTTTTATATAAAGGATGAAGCAGACAATGTATTTACCATAAATTTCAGAGGATGTTGATTGCAGTATTATGTGGAAAAGGGAGAAAAAAGATCAAGTACCCTTATCCCATGGGAAATATCTGTAACCTATTCATTGTTTAATTCATTTTGTCATGGACTAAACCAATAATGGGATATACAATAAATCTAAGCTTGCATACACAATATATATAAGTCAGCGTAGGGACAGAAAAGGAAATTCTCCCATCTATAAAATTACACCTTCTGAGGCCTAATCCTGTACTTATTGAAGGTTATAGGATTTATGCTATTGCCTTTAATGGGAGCAGAATTGGGCCCTTGTATTGTTCCTCAAAGGGAAAAATGGAAAGTTGTAGGTCAGCATGTGTACTGGAATCACAGTTCAACCTGAGTACAAGGTGCAGGAACATGGTAGTCAACTTCATAAGTAATTGTGCTTTACTAGGTTAGAGAGATTTGTAAAGAAAAGAAAAGAAAAGAAAAGAAAAGAAAAGAGGTAAATTTCTGGCAGCTCTAAACAAGTTGATTACATTTTTAAAATTCAGATTTATTTGATAATGCAGAAATTATTTGCATCCTTCAAACCAAATTGAAAGTAATGAGGCAAAAGAATAATAAAATCATTCTACTGATTAAAAAAGCAAAACAAAAACCTCAGTGAGAGAAAAGAAACAAATTGCAGGAGCAGCTTGAAGATGATACATAAGAAGTACAATGGGACTACAACATAAGGTTTCAAGAATAAAAAACACCAAATGTTTTGAAAAAAAATCAAAGTTCTAAGCTAGTATTTGACTAAAGGTAAGATTTGACAAACCAAGTAGCTTCCTACGGTAATAAATGCATAAAAACCCCTCATAATAAAATTAAAACATTTGATTTTGTTTTCTATGAGGTAAGTAACGATATACATTCTATAAGGTAATTTTTGATACCAAGATTTGTGTATATAGCGTTTAGTTTGATTTTGTTTCAATATGAATGCTGCACGTCAGACAGTCTTTCCGCTAAGACATGGGAAAGAAAATAAATCAGAACTGTCTTACAACTCTTGATCAGATTTATCTTGAAAGTTCTATCTAGAACAGTAGGAAGAATGTACAATGAAGGAATATGATTTTTCCCTTTAATTGTTGCAGATAACACAAAATCCGCATAACAGAGCCCATTTAAAGTTTTGGATCAGATGTTACAATGTAAAATAACATCATGGAACTTCCTTAATTAAGTGGCAGTTAAAAGCACAACATTTCTGAGCATCAAAAAACATAAAACAATTCATTTGAAAATGCTGGATAAATAAAATATGCTTCCTCTATACTAAACCACATAGTATACAATATTACACTCACCCTGAAAAATAAATCATGTGGTTAGAAAAAGGATTAAAGCTGTTTGAAAACACTTTTTAAATACAAAATTGAATATAAAAAAACATTCTGTTGAATGATGTACAGATTTAAGGATTGCTTTTGTAGCAGTGCTTAAAGGTTTCAGTTTGCAGCATCTAGATCTGGTCCACTGAGGCTGCAACAGTGGTTGTAGACAGGTGTTCTCTCCTTCTTGCTCATCAGAGTGATGTAGCTATTGTCTCAGCCAGAGATATTGTCAGCCCCTAGGAAAACCAGAGATCAAATGTAGAGGTCATTAACTAGCACCTTTTGGTCTTGCTGTAATCACATCCCAATTGCATACATCACAATTTACATATCATTACCCATTATGCTTTGTGCTGCAATTTTGCTTTTGGAGGTCGCTCTAACTTGATTAACTCTCTTTAAAAGTCTTGTGCATTTGCTTAACATCAAAGACATGCATTTACACATTGTACTATATCCCTTGTTGGCAGTTTCTATGAAAACCAAAGTGCTGTGTCAAATTGTACTGGAACTTGTGAAAATGTAACCATATTGGAAAAAAAAATCTATAAGGTAAGACCCAGACTCTTCAAAAACCATATGTCCAATTAAAAAGCTGCCAGTTGGACATTGCTAAATTTGTAAACCACAATAGAGGTATTTTAGAATTGCTTTTTTATACTCTGTTTGTTTTATTTTTAATTAGATACCTGAACTGTCTGCCTCCCTTATTCATTTTCTTCAGCATTAGCTGCTCATAGTGGATGTTCAATCCACTATATATGTGTCAGAATCTGGATTGGATACCCATTATCGAGATTGATAGCAGTTATCAAACCTCAAAATATGTGTGTGTTCTTTTTTAAATATTAGCTGTCACGGTATGATAAGTTGTGTTGGACTGTATGTTGCACAGTATAACGCACAGCACAGTGGGGCACAGTTTTCAAGATAAACACACACTATTTTAACTTCATAACAAAAAATAGAAACAGTATACACAATAAAAAAAGAACCCGGGATTCACGATCAAGTCAGGATACATTAAAATTGTTCAACATGACTATATTTTGTGTTCTAACATGATTTCATTGCATTAGTAATATGGAAATTGTGTTTTCAGATCTGATAGACTGGATAAAATTTGCTGAAAATTTGAATAATTAGTTAAACAGAATATGCACAAAGGTTACAACACTGCAGATAAATGCAAAATACAGGAGACAGCAAGTGCAAATTGACCTGTATTATATAGGAGGGAGGGTATAATCAAGCTCTGTTATGCATTTTACAGGATATTGGTCTGCCAAAGCAACATGAGATGCCTGGAAAATGTGATCCATAATATGTTTTCTGGATATATGTAAAATCCTTCCCATTTTGCAATAATAAGTTCATTTTTGTGCTGAGTAATTTCTTTTTTCTTTAATTTAATTAGAAAGATCTCAGTGACATTGTATTTAACAAAAAAATTAATACTGTTACTGCTTAAGAAGAAATACACACAGGTGCATTCAAGCCATAATAGCATAATTTTAGCCAGGCAGTGCAGTCCTTTTCTTACACGCTTAAATAATCTCAAAACATTTTACATACATTTTTTCTGCAGAAATTTACACATTAATGCAGTCTAATTGGCTACTGTTGCAGTCTTTATGCTATCTGCAATGTTCAGACATCTTTAATAAGGAAGCTCCAGAACAGTTTTTGGCTCTTTAATGGGGACTTGAAAAGCGTATAATTGTCCCTTTGTGCATACAAACTAACAAAAACACTTTTATACTGACACAGGATTGCTGCCCTTATTTATGATTTTTTTTTTATTTTTTATTTCTTTAAAAGGTACTGGTGAAGAGTTCACTTCTGGCAAAGTAAAATGTGGTGTTCTAATTAAGTGGAAAACTTGAAAAGGGAGGCTTTTTGCAGAGGGGTCTCAATTGCTTCTTGTAACCTTTCTGAAAAGGGCAGAGTGTTAAAACAAACCTCCCACTTTTATTTCAAAAGGGAAAAAAATCAGAAGCTAAAGATAATCTCTCCATTAGTATTATTAATAGTGTTCAGCTTTCTCCACATGCTTTAGAAGCAGACAGACTTGTCACGAGCATCACATTTGCAAGCGCTGTCACAGCTACTGAAGGCTCTGGTAAAAGCACAGAAGTGTGTTAACAGTAACTGCAAGCAGCCTTTGGGGAACAATAGGCTTACCTATACTGTGCCCAGCTATTCAAAAAAACAAGTTGCTTTATTATACTCCATACTCTCGTTAGTGCTCATATAGTGCTTGACCCAGCCTCCTTTTTTGAAGTACTGTCACCAGTTCTAAACACTTTTTTCATTCCCTTGGATTAGCTAATTTGACTGTTACAACAGTCACCAAAGAACATTGAATTCACTGTCTCTGTCCAATAGATTCTAGTACTAGAGAAAGGAACCTTACTTCAGAGGTTCTGCCATTTTTCCTCTACACACACATTTTAACATTTGTCTTTAAAAAAAATCTAACAATTATTTGATTATCTTGACAGATACATGTTGGCACTAATTATCCAGTAAAAGTCCTTGGTATTAAAGCAACTGCAAAAAGTAACCCAGATTTTTTGAGAACAATTGTAATAGTGCCATTAAACTTCTCAAGCATGTCAGAATCATTCAGCAAGAACAATGTGGGATACAATTATAAAAGCCTTGCCTAACTAGGAAGTAATTTATGTTTGGATTTGGCTGTGTTATGTTGGTAATTAATCTGCTCTAGGTTGGGTGCATTGTTGAACAAAAATGCATTTTAACGTGCTTTGTGGAGGTCTTACACTGGGTTATGGAAAGTGGACTAACTTTGAATGACTATACTTTGTCTTCTGTAATAAAGCAGTGGCTGCAGCATAATCAAGCTGAATGAGTAATCAGCTAGGGTAGTGTTTTCAGATCTTTTTTGTTTCTTCCCTAGGTCAAGTAAGTGCCTAACTGACATACTTTTATAGGATTAGGCAAGAACTAACTGTGTTGGCATCTAATCTGTTTTAGGCACAGATTCATTTTGTCCAGCTTCTACATCAATTGGGAGGCAAATCTACATATTAGGTAAACATACTGTATTTAGGCATGGCAAATGAAACAAATGGGACATGAGCAGTTTTTATGAGAATTTGGTACCATATTTCAATTAAGATATAGCAAAGAAAAAATATATACGGCCAAATGGCATATTTGATATTCTGAGAGCAAAAGCTGTATCTGTAGGCTTTAGCTATCTTGGACAAGATGAGCCAGACATGTCTTAGCTCTCAAAGATTTTTGTCCCATTGTGATAGAGGAAGGACAGCCTCATTCTAAGACCAACAGCTATTGCCTGAGTGCTCCCTCTGTGTCAGCTCCTTGGTGAGCAAAAAGCAATGAGCTTCTCAAAATCTGATCAAATATTGTATGATAGGATGAAACCATCATACACAAAAAATCAGGCTTTGCAAATGTTATCCAATATTGTCCTTCTCATCTATAAGAGTAGATGGGTAGGCATCTAGTCAAATGATACTTCAGAGAAATAGAAATACAAGTGAATAATAACCCCTGCTCTAAAGATACCATATTGAATGGATTCTTATCTGCAGAGACTGAAAATGCGGATGAGAGTTTCCATGACCCCTCAGATTCTCCATTCTTTAAGAATTTAACAACTGCATAAGGCAGTTTCAAATAACCAGGAAGAAGTAAGTTTTCCTCAATCCCCATCCACATCAAGATCCCAAATGGAGAAACTGAACAAGTGGCCAACAGATGGCCATATGGTCCTCAAGATCAGGGCTATACAAATGTTGTACTGCAAGATAGTTGTTCAGAAGGAAAAGTATAAGCCCAGATTCAGGAAATGGGCCATTTGCTACACTGATTCCCAGTTTTAAAACCAGCCAACCAATGAACCAAAAATCCTTCACATCAAGGGAGTGATTTTAACCAACTTTTTACCTCAAGAAATTTTCCTTTGGGTATGTATGAGGTGAGAAGTGAGATGAAATGTCAGCCAAAGCTTCACCTTCCATGGAAAGCAATCCATGTGAATTATACAGAATAAAATTGTTGGGACAGTCTGACCAATTGCCTTTTTATTAAATGAATCCTCAGATTTAATATCCTGGGATCCTGATATTTCCCCCTGCCCATGACTGCTAGCAGAGGAAGGCCCCCTTCAGCTAACAGCTGTGAGTTGCTTATGGAAAATAATGTGCAAAAAATGTATTTTTCTCTGCCATGCATTATACCTGGCTGTGGATAAAGATAATGGCTCTAGTCCCTGTTGCTTCCAGTTCTTCTTTTCTTGTGATGACTTAATTCATCACAAACAGGGAAATCAATAAAAAAATATGGGAGAAGCAAGTGCAGCAGCATGAACATAAAATGTGCCTTTTATATATTCAAATTCATATCCACTTGTAGAAATATTCATGACTAATATTAAACTAAGACCAGAATTAGGCAAAATGCAACAGACATATATTGAAGTGAGCATTTTATTATGTGCCATGTCAGTCAGATTAAAGAAAAGAGTGCATGACACCGACAGGATATTGCATGTATATCAAGCAATCTATTTATATATGACAGGGAGGGTTTGATTTCTGGAAGGAGTGACAACTCTGTGAAATAACTGCTCGCCTTCAAAATTACTATAGAATAAATGTATGCCCTTTAGAATACAATTTTAAATTACAATTAACAAAATGTAGGTAAATATGTTTTGGAATCAATAGTGACATACTGAATAGGGGAGGAAGAAATAATCTGTAAAGATACAGAGGGGTTGTTTAGAGCCATCAGCACCCAGGCTCTGAAATACTGAATGAGGAAAGCAAAGAATATTTCTCCTAGAGAAGGTAACTTAATACAAGTGATGATTCGTTTATTACCAAAAAGGCCTTGAAGTGTGTGTGTGGTGGTGGGGGGGGGTTGTGGAGGTGGGGAGGAGAGTTGCCATTTTTTTCATTATCTAGGGATAAAATATAGAGGTGAATCTGCTGTCATTAACAATAAGTGATCAGTATGTTAGTCTGTTTATAAAAATAAGTGATAACATCTCATTTGCCTTACTACTGTTTCCAGTCCAATTACAGCTGTAGTTTTATTACATGTTTCTGCTCATTTCTTCCCAGGTATAACACTCAGTAAACAACTGAGGAAATAGAAGCTCAAATGCTAAAAATGGGTAATTACTGCATCATTTTACTCTTTTTTTTTTTTCTCCTACAAGTAGCCTTTGCTGGGGGGGGGGAGGGGAGACAAGAATTAAAGCTGAACCCACTAACTTCATTATCTCTAAAGATAAAGTGCATTGAAAGAGAAATAATTTGAGTTCACAATCATTACACTTGGATGCTTATACAAGACACAGAGATAGGGAAAAAGAATAATCAGTGGTCAATTGACTTTATTTCGTTTTTTTCTAGAATTATAATTTGTATGACTCTTACATGTTCCCAAGTTTATCTGAGCAGAACATAGAGACCATCTGACCAGCAGTCCATAAAATATGTTAAATAGAAAAGCAGAGATTTTGGATGAGACACATCAAGCTGCATTCTGTAAGCAGTAATGAGAATGACTGTAGTCAAATCTCTTGCTGTTATTTCCATGAGGTTTCAGCAATATCAAATTGGTACATTTGGGGGAGCTATTGGACAGATGCAATCAGGGCTGGCTTTGTATATCAATAATTTCAAACTGTATTTTCTCATAACCTTTCCTTCTTTGTTCAAAAGGGGACTTCCATTTTAAATTGTAATCTATGACTTTTGAAATGAATGTTAAAATGTTTCGCCGACAAATTCTTCTGGTTGGTTTTCTTCCCTCTTCTTTCTTCTTCTCCTTCTTGCTGTATTGAAAAGCCATCATAGTAGCATTATGTGGAGGTGAAAGGTACTAGACTTTAAGGAGACAATTAAGTCCCCATTTTTTAGTGGGATTGCTATGGGGATTATGTATTTAGGAGATGCTAATCAGAGTTGCACATGGATGTTAAAATTCAGCATATATTAGCTATTTACAGCCAGAGATTAAACCATTTCCACAACACACATCTTAGCCTGAATACTTTCTGCTTTCAAATCTCACTCTACTTTAAACTTGATTACTTGTGGCTTTGTAATGCATTTGCTAATATCATCTTAATCCTTCTGTGGTATTATATAGTATAACAATCAATAATGACCCACATACAGGAGCTGCTATATCACAAGATCCAAGGAGAATTTAGTGCAAGGAAGCAAAAAATCTGGGGTTGTCATACTTAAATAATAATTATAACTTGAGCTCACAAAATCCTGGCCTCTGATTGGATAAAAGCAGCTAAAACGCAAGGAGGAAATTTACCTTTGTATAACAGGTCCAAACTTCTCTTATAATCAGGTGTTTCCTGTGCTAGCCCTTTCCCTTCGCATTGGTGTGGATGCAGGGTTATAAACAGTTTCAACATAGACTATGGCAGTTATTTAAAAAAAAATAAAACTAAAATTAGAGTTTCTTAATTTTAATTTTCTTAATTTTCTTAATTCTTAACATTTTAAAGGTAAAAATTTCTCAGCAACAATTTAGATTAAACTATTTTTTAATTTAATATGTTTTGGAGTTTACAAATCCCCTTTTCATTTTTGGGGTTAATAAAACATAAAATTAAAAATGGCATATTGTGGTTGAAACTGCTATGTATATTAGTGAAATTCTACCTTAACTTATTGGACAAGGACCCCAAAGGTCCTGTAAATATAAACAAATGTTTGTTTACTACTACCACTTATCATCAAGTATTTTAAATTTGGCCAAATTCTTACTGGGCAATTACATTCTGCCTGGTTAAATACATGACATCACCCCTTACTTCCCTGTTGCAATTTCAGTTGGGTATAGTATTCTTCTTCATTACTTATCCTAAACCGTTATGAAGAGTTGCTCTGCACTGTTAAATAATTGGTATGCTCTCCTACAGAGGTGGTTGCATATCACTTAATTTAACTAATATATAACTCTCATTGTGAAGAGAAATATCTTTTGTGGTGAATGGGATTGTATCATAGCAAGATGTACTTTACATTTATTAAGATATTTAATTTTAACTCTTTTGATAGATTTGTTCAGCACTGAAGTTATGGAACTTGGAGTCAAGACTTCTGATTCTCTGTTAGCAAGTTGGGACCAACTCATGGCTTGCCCTTTGCAGGTGCACTAGCTAGAGAGAGAGAGTGTGTAAGAAAAAACAAAGGTCCAGATTCACAAAAGTATTTAGACACTTAGCTCCCATTCATTTTAATGTTAATTAAGTGTCTAAGTACATTTGTGAACCAGGGTCAAAGAGAGTTTTTCACTTCTACTCGGAGCAAGCAACAGTGGATGTGTGGAGAATAGGCATTGCAGAATTGGAATTGAACCACAAATTCTCTAGGGAATCCTGTTGCAGCAGGGTCCCTCATAAACCAGGCCATGGATTGAAAGCCACAGTCTAGCTTGTAAATAAATGTTCAGTGTCTCAGTTTACCCATAAGTGAAATGTGGGTGCTATATTGGTGTACAAGTCTCTTGTCTTTTATGTTATGTAGCTCTTTTTTTTTTCCTTGCTATTTCAAGTCATATGATTCCAGGAGATGCATATGTTTTGGATTCCTTTCATTCAGATTTGGATTTGGATTTTAAATTGTCAGTTGAACACATAGAGGGAAAGGAATTGGTCTGCTTATATTTATCACTACATGTGCACTGTCTCATTTATTACTCGTTTATTACTATATGTGCTGGTGTTTGTTACTCTCACATCTTTGTTCATCAGCGGTATCTTCCGTTCCTCACTTTTTTATTTTTCCTGTGAGGTTTTTCCATCATTAGAGACGTATTTGAATTTTATTTTTGTGGGAGGAATATCGATTTTTGGCTCAGTCGGGGAAACAAATTTGTAGGACCGTTCTAATTTCTCAGCTTCTCTGGCTATGAAGTTTAGCAGCCACTAATCAGTTAAGAGTGTGTGTTGTGTGTTGAGAGACTAACACTTCTCTGGACTTCTGTCATATACAAATCAGTCTTAACATACATGCAGTTTATTTCTGGTTTCTCAGGAACTAATTTTCTTCTTGGAGCAATGAAAAAGAAGGTGGCATATTTAACACTTCTCAGGTGAAGTGACAAACTACTTCTGATCTTGCTTCCACTGAAGTCATTAGGTAAATATTCATTGATTTCAAGGGATGCAGAAGTGGGTGCAGAGTAGTAAATCATCACATAGCAAGAGGAACAAAAATAAGTTACAAGAACATTATGGTTGCATGGTTAGGCACTTAAGTGTGACAAAACACATACAACCTGAACCCTGCCCATGTGCATATGTATTATGATAGTCTTTAACGACGTGGTCACATACTAAGAATATATGTAATATATGATTGTGTGAGTGCGTGTTCCTCAGACAAAGCATCATATTATATAAAATGTTCTACAGTCTTAGATTTGCATTTGTAACATTCTAAATGGTTTTTCATTATTGTACACATATAGCAAGTACTGTAGATGCTAGTGAAACTGAGTCCACTGATAAAAAAAGTAGAGTCATATAGACTCATTGACTTTAAGGCCAGAAGCGACCATCATGATCATCTAGTCTGACCTCCTGTACATTGCAGGCCACAGAACCTGACCCACCCACTCCTGAAATAGATTCCTAACCTCTGGCTGAGTTACTGAAGTCCTCAAATCATGATTTAAAGATTTCACATTACAGAGAATCCACCATTTACACTAGTTTAAAGTTGCAAGCAGGGGCGGCTCTACCAAGTTTGCAGCCCCAAGCAGTCGCTGCCAGATTTCTGCTGCCGCAATACCGCCAGAGCTGCCGCCGAATTGCCGCCGCGGGACACGAACTGCCACTCCATTCGGAATGCCGCCCCAAGCACCTGCTTGGAAAGCTGGTGCCTGGAGCCAGCCCTGGTTGCAAGTGACCGGTGCCCCATGCTGCAGAGCAAGGTAAAAAAGCCCCAAGGTCTATGCCAATCTGACCTGGGGGAAAATTCCTTACCAATCCCAAATATGGCGATCAGTTAGACCCTGAGCATTTTGGCAAGACCTACCAACCAGAGACCTGGGAAAGAATTCTCTGTAGTAACTCCTCCCCATCTAGGGTTCCATCATCAGCTATTGGGGATATTTACTACTAGCAGTTGCATAAAATCATAGAATATCAGGGTTGGAAGGGACCTCAGGAGGTCATCTAGTCCAACCCCCTGCTTGAAGCAGGACCAATCCCCAATTCTTGCCCCAGATCCCTAAATGGCCCCCTCAAGGATTGAACTCACAACCCTGGGTTTAGCAGGCCAATGCTCAAACCACTGAGCTATCCCTCCCCCCGGCAGATGAGATATATGCCATTTTAAGCAGTTTCATCTCTATAAACTTATTATTAAGTTCAGTTTTGAAGCCAGTTAGGTTTTTTGCTCCCACGGCTTCTGTTGGAAGACTGTTCCAAAACTTCACTCCTCTGATGGTTAGAAATCTTTGTCTAATTTCAAGCCTTAACTAGTTGATGGACAGTTTATATCCATTTGTTCTTGGGTCCACATTGGCATTTAATTTAAATAACTCCTCTCCCTCCCTGGTATTTATTCCTTTGATGTATTTATAGAAAGCAATCATATCTTCCCTCTGAGTTTCTTTGGTTCGGCTAAACAAGCCAAGCTCTTTGAGTCACCTCTTATAACATAGGTTTTCCATTCCGCTGATAATCCTAGTAGCCCTTCTCTGCACCCGTTCCAGTTTGAATTAATCTTTTTGCATCCAAGATTGCCGAACCTTTTTCATGGCTGCATCTCACTGGCAGCTCATAGTCATCCTGTGATCAATCAGTGCACCCATGTCTTTCTCCTTCTGTGTCACTTCCAACTGAAATGTCCCCAGCTTATAGCAAAAAATCTTGTTGTTAGTCCCTAAGCATGTGACTTTGCACTTTGCAGTATTAAATTTCATCCCATTTCTATTATTCCACTTTTCAAGGTCATCCAGATCTTGTGTGATATTCTGGTCCTCCTTCGTATTGGCAATACCCCCTAACTTTGTGTCATCCACAATGTAATAGCACACTCCCACTTTTTGTGCCAATGTCATAAATAAAAATGTTAAACAAGATTGGTCCCAAGAGCGATCCCTGAGGAGCTCCACTAATAACCTTCTTCCAGCCTGACAGTTCACCTTTCAATATGACCTGTTATAGTTTCCCCTTTAACCAGTTCCTTATCCACCTTTCAATTATCATATTAATCACATCTTCTCCAATTTAACTAATAATTTCCCATGTGGAACTGTATCAAAAGCCTTACTGAAATCCAGATAGATTAGATCTACTGCATTTCCTTTGTCTAAAAAATCAGTTATCTTCTCAAAGAATGAGATTAGGTTTGTCTGGCATGATTTACCTTTTGTAAAACCATGTTGTTTTTTATCCAAATTACTATTTACCTCTATGTCCTTAAATACTTTCTCTTTCAAAATTTGTTCTAAGACCTTGCATACAACTGAGGTCAAATTAAGAGGCCTGTAATTTCCTGGACCATTTTTTCCCCCTTTCTTAAAAATAAGTATTATATTAGCAATTCTCCAGTCATAGGTTAGAACCCACCAGTTTACAAATTAATTAAAAACTGAGTCCACTGATATGAAAAGCTTCTTTTTAATCCAATAGTTTACAGGCCAAGTCTAGCAGAGTAATAGAAACATTTACTGGAATGTTTAGGTCACCTAAGTTTTAGCTAAATTTTTTCATCATAAATTCCCTTATTCCCTTCATTGCACCTAAGGAAGGCTACACTGGACAAGCAGTTAAATTTGCTTTAGAGTTAACTGCTTTTATCTATGACCAAAGGGTTCATGGGAATTATCGTTCTGATCCAAAGCCCATTAAAGTGAACAGGAGTCTTTCCAGTGATTCCAGTGAGCTTTGGATCAGATCTATGTACTTATTTGGACCGAATCCTGCTCCCATTAAAGTAAATGGCAAAATTAACATTGGTGTATTTGATGCCAGGTATGACACACTTGTAAATAAAAATAGACTAGGAAAAAATATCCTTAATCTACTTCCACACATTTCTCTTTCAACAAAGAATTAACCTGAACCAGACATCCAAGCCCATCTCGACTGTTTGGAAACCAGGGCCATATAAATACGTATTTAAACTGTATACAGTAGATATACATATCTCTTTTCAAATGTATACCACTGTAAGAAGGGGGCATGGTCTCCCTGACAGACAGGTGGTCTGTCAGGGAGACAGGGGGCAAGGTCAGGACCTGACAGGGGGCATGGTCTCCCTGACCGTCACCTGGTGGGCAGAGACAGCACACCGGTGACTGCCCTGCCTGAATCTGATGAGGTTCAATAAGGATAAGTGCAGGCTCCTGCACTTAGGACGGAAGAATCCAATGCACCGCTACAGACTAGGGGCCGAATGGCTAGGCAGCAGTTCTGCGGAAAAGGACCTAGGGGTGACAGTGGATGAGAAGCTGGATATGAGTCAGCAGTGTGCCCTTGTTGCCAAGAAGGCCAATGGCATTTTGGGATGTATAAGTAGGGGCATAGCGAGCAGATCGAGGGACGTGATCGTTCCCCTCTATTCGACATTGGTGAGGCCTCATCTGGAGTACTGTGTCCAGTTTTGGGCCCCACACTACAAGAAGGATGTGGATAAATTGGAGAGAGTCCAGCGAAGGGCAACAAAAATGATTAGGGGTCTAGAACACATGACTTATGAGGAGAGGCTGAGGGAGCTGGGATTGTTTAGTCTGCAGAAGAGAAGAATGAGGGGGAATTTGATAGCTGCTTTCAACTACCTGAAAGGGGGTTCCAAAGAGGATGGCTCTAGACTGTTCTCAATGGTAGCAGATGACAGAACGAGGAGTAATGGTCTCAAGTTGCAGTGGGGGAGGTTTAGATTGGATATTAGGAAAAACTTTTTCACTATGAGGGTGGTGAAACACTGGAATGCGTTACCTA
This sequence comes from Lepidochelys olivacea, assembly GCF_965140295.1. Lineage (NCBI taxonomy): Eukaryota > Metazoa > Chordata > Testudines > Cheloniidae > Lepidochelys > Lepidochelys olivacea. The sequence goes on from NC_140412.1 coordinate 54,763,176, forward strand.
GGGAGGTGGTAGAATCTCCTTCCTTAGAGGTTTTTAAGGTCAGGCTTGACAAAGCCCTGGCTGGGATGATTTAACTGGGAATTGGTCCTGCTTCGAGCAGAGGGTTGGGCTAGTTGACCTTCTGGGGTCCCTTCCAACCCTGATATTCTATGATTCTATGATAAGCAGAAGAGTGGGTCAGGAACTGCAAATATAAAAGACATGCCCTCCAGCTCAATTGGAGGAGAACTGCCAGAGGAGCGGGACATCTCACCCCCCGCCCACTCACTGCTGAAGCTTGGACCTAACGGAGGCCGCTACAGCGCCAGAGACCTGGAGGGGCTGCTGGAACTGCCAGGCACTGAGAACACTGAGTTGCTGTTGGGACTGTCACTAGCCGTGTGCCCCAGTGAGATGAACAATGACTCCATAACCCAGGTACTCCCAGACTGGGAGTGTAGGAAGGAGCCCAGGGAAGCCGAATAGGGTTCGGCTGTGTTACTGATTGCAAGACAGCAAGTGTATTGTGGCCGGAATTCCCCGCTGACCCAGTGGCGGATCACTCTGCCGTTGTTAGGGTCCTGGTCTGGGATGCAGTGGCATTGGGTGGGCCTGCGTCCCCTTACCCCCTGCCACCCCACCCCTGGGGGTGGTAGCCTCCCCACTTTTAGGCCAAGAGGCCTGCATTGGTCTGTCACCCACCAGAGCTAGGACACCAGATGGTTTTGTTGTCTGCCCACCAGAGAGCTGATCCCCCTACAAGCCAGAGCCACTAACTGTTTGCTGTCCTGCCTGGACCGCGGGATCCGGGCTGATAGGCTTACCGTTGCTAGGCCTGACTGCAGGCCAAAGCCATTAACTATCGGCTAATTTCCCCCTGAACTGAGTCTCTCCAGAAGCATTGAAGCTACGGGGCGTGGTCTCCCTCCTGGTGGATGGGGGGAGAGAGCTGTGACCGGCTTACAGCCAATAATATATCAGCAATGTGTTTTTATAACCTAATTTATAGGAGCAAACATACTCACCCACATGGTAAAACAATGAGTTTTATTTTCTTATAGACTTTCATTAGCAATTAATTCCCACTTAAATTTGCTATAATAATTAATAATTTACAATAATAATTTACAATATTGTTTCAGGCGCTCTGCCTAAGTTATATAAAAACCTTCATTTCATTGTCTCCAACCCAGATTGTGTGGACATAAATTCAGATTTTACAGCATGCAGATGCGTTAGCTACCTGTACTGCCCTCTGAATAGGAGAATTGTTATCAAGCTTATTTCAGTTCAGTTGATGTTTTTTGCTCTTCTGTATCTTCCTGAAGAACTGGCACGGTTGTTCCTGTGGAAATTATTTGCTATCATTCTGCATGCTTTTCCTCCTTAGAGTAAGCATTAGTTTACTGTATCTGAACTTTGTCCTTCCTCCTTGTCTCATGTTAGAAAATTGTGGACCTTTCCTTTAACTTTTTTGTAACTCTGCCTAGTTCTCAGTTCTGGGCTAATTTCAAAACAGTAGTATCGTCTCTCCCTTCATTTTTTTTCCTCACTAGAAGGGCACAGCATTCGCTCTCCAGACTGGGCCACTAGATGAGAAGAAAAGTTCCTTCTGTGGATAATGCCCAGCACCTCAGGCTGATCTTCTGATCATTAATCTCTTTTCTTTTCTATTCAGTGATTGCTTGGGAGACCCAGGTCTGATGAGTCTTTTTCACAAACCAGACATATTTTAACTGTTCCTTGATTGTGACTGGTTTTATATTCAACCAGTGGCACATTCTGCAGGGAGACTAATGGAGAATGGTTTGTGGCTTCTAATCTCTGCTCTCAGTAGCTTCTGACTTAACTCAAGAGCTATACTGGCTGTATTAGAATGTGGCTAATGCTATCCTGGACTTGGGACCAGGTGCCACAAGTGGGCCTGAGCCCCCACCCCCTTAGCATCCAGGCTAACCCATATTTGAGCAGGGGACACCCGGCAGCCTGCAGCCTTCCCTCCCTCCTGACAACTTTCAATTCACCTGCAGGCGGGTCGGGCAGGAGTGGTGCGGAGCCCTCCCGGCAGGCAGTGGCACAGCACAGTGGGAGGGGCCGAGCGCCTAGGCTGGAGGAAGCCCTGGCTGTCCGTCCCTCTCTCTCTCCCTCTCTTTCTCTCCTGCTCACCTGTGCTGCTCCGCAGCTCTCCCTGGGGCTGCAGTCATTGTGTCATCAACATCCCCACCCTCACCGGGGGGGGGAGCCACCAAGTAGGTGGCACCGAAAAGTTTGATACTATCCGCTCTCACCCCGCAAAACGGTCGGTGCTGCAGTGTAATTTGAAATGTAGATTGCTCCTTTTAGGTTCCCAAAGTGTGCAAAATATCATTTAAAAGTGGCTGGTTTTGTGTTTTGGGCGCTGGTGGGTTAATCTGCCCCCCCCTCCCATACAGCGGTATGTGGCAGAGAGAAGCCTTGGACACAAACATGTGTGGCCTACTCCTACTCACTCCTCTCCCCATTTCTGTGCTCACCTGGGCCTGGCTCCCTTCCCTTCCCCCAGCCGTCAGTCCCCTGCCTGCAGCCCAGTGGCATAGCAAGGAGTGGAAATTTGGGTAGTAGGAACAGCCTGTCATTGGCCGCCCATCTGAAAGTTGGGGCCTGCTCAAATTTCCACTCCTAGCTACACCACTGCTTGGGACCCTTGACTACTCCTGAATTTCCTGATGCCAACAGTGGCTCATGCTGCTTTTACTTCTGCAGATATGTAGGAAATACAACCCTTCTCTTTATTATAAGGGCCTTGCCCCAGTTTTCCATGCCTGTTCACCTCGAGGTTGGACTACTGCAATGCACTCTATTTGGAATTATCCTTGAGAAACCTTACTGCCACCAGGAGTGGTCCTCCAGCTATCGAGCTATCTTCCTCTGACTATCTACTATGTTTACTGCTATTCAGAAGAAGGGGTAAGGCAGATTTTGTTGGTCAAATATTTGTTTGACTATGGACCATTAATAGTGTATTTGTTGTTTTTGGCTGGAGCAGTATTAGATATAGGGAGAAGGGCAGGCTATTTGTGCTGTCTGCTGTGGGCAGTTTTATATGAGCTTTCATTTAATGGTTGTCATACATGCATATGCCCTAAACTATAATGCAACAGTTAGTGGGCAGGAGTAATATGAAGATATGAACATATACTAGTGGCAAAACACTATGAAAGTTTGTCAGTTCCAATGATGAGGACTTTATTCAAAAAGTTTTGGGGAAAGTTTGGGTTTATGCTGTTTAATACTGAAGAATCCAAAGTAGAAAGGATCAGGTTTAAAGAAGGCAAAAAGGATTATGTCTTAAGTGATCACAAACTGAAATACACTATTTATTTTTACATTTTCCATGAAGCTTCAACAGAAGTATAGCAGTATCCGTATACAACAAATTCACTCAGTATGTGATTGGAAAGTAATGAAGAAGACAGAACCACCAAATGATCCAATGGATAAAGAAGTTAGGATTTGTTTCATGAAGTGTTCCTTATATGGCTTTCAGTGGAGCAAGGATGATTTGAAGTAGATCCTCTGATTCAGAGAATAGGCCTAGATGATTTCTCCTTGATAAAGTAGGCTATGAGAACCTTTCTTTTTTTGAGGCATGACCACCAATTTATGCTCATCAACATTAAATGAGGCATAGTCGTACAGAGAAGTTTATAGCGTAGTTTGGAGCAAATATTTGTCTAGGTAAAGTGACATTTTGTTATAAAACCAAAAGTTACAATTGCACCTTTGACAGACGACTAATCTGTGAGTTTCACTACGTCTAATAATGCTGATGTCCAACTAGACCTGCTGCTAGTCTTTCATTGTGTATATTTGAGGCCAGGGTATAATGTGGCCATGCTCATTTCTTCAAAACTGTCCTTGTTTTTTTTGAATGTGCAGCATAATTGTTCCCCTAATTCTAAACTTTAATTAAAAAAAATAAATAAAGGGCCTGATTCAGCTTTGCATTTCTTCTACACAGGGGTAGCACATGGAGTAATGCAGGGGTGAATGAGACCCCAAGCTTTAATGGTTGCAAAGAAAACATCCAAAATGAAAACCCAGCATAAATCAGCATAATGGTCTCACTCTGAATCTGAGAAGGTCTGAAAAAATTGCTCAGAGGCATATTCAAGTAACTGCATTAAACTTCAGAGTGTCTACGCTATAAACAATTTTACATGTGATCGTTTTAGCACAAACTAATATACTTTATAGCTAATGTTCTTTATTGTTGCTGAATGCAGTGGTAGATATTGGTATAGATCACGGGGGCAGAAAGTCCTGTCAAAGTATGATGGTAGGGGAATGAAGATTTAAACCTTAAACCTCTTGCCGCCTATTTTAAATTCATCTTCCTTCCTGTACAAATTGGGGAGGGGGAAAAAAAGAGAGTTTAATAGATTCAAAGAGTTTAAGGCCAAAAGGAACCATTAGATCATCTAATCCAAGGGTGTCTGGCCCATCAGATCTTTTAATCTGGCTCTTGAGCTCCATTGCCCCGCTCTGCCTGGAGGGCAGGGGCGGGAGCTTGCCCCGTTGCACCTGCCCGGTGCTCCTGCCGGGGAATGGGGGCGGGGACTTGCCCCATTCCACCCTCCTGGAACTCCCATGTGTTCAGGACCTGCATGACGGGTGTGAGGGCATGCATGTTACTCTGGCTGTACAACCCAAACACACCTCATGCTCCATCAGAGCCTGGAATGTGCAAGCCCACATGCCGGCTACTTGTTGGCTTAGGTGACTCTGATGTTAATTTTGTGAGCATTCATGACCCGCCATACAATTTCCATACCCAGATGTGGCCCTCAAAAAAGTTTGCCCACCCCGATCTAGTCTGACCTCCTGTATATCACAGGTATATTTCACACAGTTACTCTCGTATTGAGTCCAACAACTTGTATTAGGCTAAAGCATAGCTCCCAGAAAGGCAGCCAGTCTTGATTTGAAGACATCAAAATATGGAGGATCTGCACAAAACTGAACACCCTTGCCCTGCCCCTTCTCTGAGGCCCCACTCCGCTCACTGCATCCCCCCCTTCCTCCATCACTCACTCTTTCCCATCCTCCCTCAGTCGCTCATTTACGCCGGGCTGGGGAAGTTCCCTTTTCGACCAGGTGTTCTGATTGAAAACCAGACACCTGACTACCGTACATCCTTGGTATTTTTTGTTTGTTTTGTTTGTTTGTAGTGCTTAATCATCCTCACTGTTGAAATTCCATGCCTAATTTTTAATTTTAAATTTTTTACTTCAGTTTCCAAGAATTAGTTCTTGTTTTACCTTTTTTCTGCTAGATTAGGGAGACCTTTAGTACCTGGTATTTTGTCCCCATCAAGTTACACCATAATCGCTTCAATATTTGTTGATAAACTGAACAGATTGAGCACTTTAAGCAGCTGCTTCCTCCTGTCAGATGCTTCATTGCCCCAAATCCCCACCCCTATACTTTCCTTTGGACCAAAAGACTCCAACTGTCCTCCACTCAGTTACCAAAACTTTCATCTTTGCCCCAACGACTTTTACAATGCGGCCACAAATGTACGTACAAAACTCAGTGGCACATTGAAAACTGAACATTTGGGGGCAATATAAAATAAGTTGATATAAACATAAAATAACAAGGGATGCTTTCCTTATTGGGCTAGAATCGGGGAAGGAAAGAAGGGCTTTGCAAGCATATGAATCAGTGCCACATAATCAAGATCTAATATTCCTCAGAGAACAAAGGGTGTTGGGTGGTGATGTGAGGAGTTGAAACTCTTACTTTAAATTTTCATTTCCCCCCATCCTGTGTCTTTCCATAATGTGAGACTAATACCTTATTCCATTTGGTCCGGGAAAGGGGAGTGAATGTATATGAGCTGACATTTAGCTATTGGAAATATTGTCCTGGTAAATGTGAGCTATTACCAGCACTGGAGATTAATACCTCAAATGAGGAGAATGCAAGCTCAGAAGGCTGGTCTTTAGGTGTCCTTAGTGTTCAATAAAGAGAAGTTTGGTGAAGTAAGGAGATTAAACTTCAAAAGATCCATCATTCTTTTTGGACTGGCCCATAAAGAACTGAAGATTAGATTTCTTTTCAGGAGGCTGACAGAGTTGAGAAGAGGATATATTGGATCTCACAGACTAGCAAGGCAATTGCAAGCCAAAGCAGGGGCATTGTCTTTTTATGTGTTTACACAACACCTAACACAAAGGGAGCTGTGCGACCTATAGTAATGTAAACATTAAATAATAATCAAAGCAATGTACCTGAACTGCCACTGCCTTGCACCCTGTGGGCAGAGAAGGACTATCTGTCTGAATGGTTGGATTTTGTATTCACTTTGCACTTAAATTGTGCAGATGCAGGAAGGATGCTCTGGGGGTTCAGGATTCAAGGATCTTGGGTTCCATTCATAGCTTAGCCACAGACCTCTTGTGTGACTCTGGGCAAGTCACTTAGGCTACATCTACACTGGCAATTGAGCGACAAAACTTTTGTCTTTCAGATGTGCTAAATCTCCCCCTCCCTTTACTGAGGCAAGTGTCAGTGTGAACAGCACGTTGTCAGCAGGAGCACTCTCTTGTTGACAACACGAATGCCACTCTTTGGGCGTGGAAGTATTTTGTCAGCAAAAGTGCTGACAAACCGTGGCTACACAGCCCGACTTTTAGTGACATGGCTTTGTCGACCCGGCTGTGTCACTAAAAGCTGTGTTGTGTAGACAAAGCCTCAGATGCAACAGTGGTGAGGGCCAAGGCAGTGTAAATGACTACACAAGGTGCATTGCAGTGGAGAATCAGGACCAGCATCTTCAATATGGGTCATACTGAGTTTAAACATACTCCTTTGAGTGGGGTAGATAAAAAGCCAATAAGGGGAGAGGGAGTGAAGACTGACTAGAGAAGAAATTGCATGTGAGTTTTAAGAGAGTCCAAATCTGCATCTGAACTTCCGAAAGTTCATTCGTGTCGTAATCTGGTGTTTCTGTTAAAGTCACGTCTGTCAAACAAACACACATGGCAGTAAAAATGTTAAATGTTTCAGTCAGCAGGCTTGAAGGCTTCTGACTAAAACATTGTACTTCTGGACTTCCAGCGGTGCATATCTAATAACGTACTTCATGATGTTTAAATACCAAATGCATCATTCTACTCCTTGATATTGTATGCAAGAGAAATTACTTAATTTGGTGATGAGCCGAGTGTTAGAGGCTGACAGTGATGGTAGTGGTGATTTTTCTGGCTACATCGCTCTCTCTCTGAACCCGGATGCCTATAGCACATAGCACACCACTGTCTGTATTCTCTGGGTCAGGATTTCATTTCACTATATCATAAGCTACTAACACAACCTTGTCATTGCAATTTGTCACACTTTTTTGTGTGCTCTATATCTGACTGAATTCTCATCTCCCCAGCCCATAGGCTACTAGTCTGGAACAAATCTCTGAAACATAATGGAAAAGGATAACCATCCCCCTTTTTCTCCTCTCCCACCTCCAATAAAACTAAATAGACACAGCCACTCCAAGGGTTCCATTTCCACAGGCTCTGCATGTTGCATCACATCAACTCAAACTATCTTCTTTAAGAAAGAGGAACATGTTTTGGCTGCTAATGCTTTGGCTGAGGTTACTGCTGCTCTCTCAGCTGTTGGGGTTGCTGCAATGTTTAGTGTCACTTGTGTAGTCGCCAGCAAAAGAGCACCTTCTGAAGGACAGACTGGAGATGATAGTACTTGTGAAGTACTTAAGCTTTGAGTATTACCCTTGCTCCTTGTGCCCTGCCTAAGCAAAACAGGTAAGTTTTTGAAAGAAGAAATTCTTAGCAATCAACTGTTCCTCCTTGGTGACTGAACTGCTGCAAGGGAAGGAAAAGGCGTGTGCCTCCTGGCTCTGCAGAAAACCTGGGGAGAGGCACCCGTTGCTCCACTTTGTCGATAGGTGCAGCCATCTCATATGGAAAGAGGGAGGAATCATAGACTTGACTTGGCTTCAGATAGGCCCTCCCTCTCCAAGCATAGCTGTTGAGGGCACTTGGTACCTCACAGGACCCTAGTTTGAAAACAAAAAAAGGTTGAATGTTTCCTGTGTGATCTTGAGATAGTCAATTTATGCTGCACCTCAGTCCCCCAATGGTATAATGGGGACAGTACTTCTCTACCTCACAGGATTGTTGTGAGGATAAAATCCATTAATGTCATAAGGGCCTCAGATACAGTGTTTTAAAATCCCTTCTGAGCATGCTCATTATGTAACTGCATAAGATTTTTAGTACGTCTCCACCCCTTTTGTGTCATCACAACTCACACTCTTTGTGGCCAGCCTGACAGGTATAGGAGCTGCAGCCAGGTCATCCCAGTGGGAGAAATTCCAAAATTAAGCTTTCAGCTTTTAATTCATTCTTCTTGCACATTCTGTATGCTTTATGGTATTGTTTCAGAGTAACAGCCGTGTTAGTCTGTATTTGCAAAAAGAAAAGGAGTACTTGTGGCACCTTAGAGACTAACCAATTTATTTGAGCATAAGCTTTCGTGAGCTACAGCTCACTTCATTGGATGTAGCTCACGAAAGCTTATGCTCAAATAAATTGGTTAGTCTCTAAGGTGCCACAAGTACTCCTTTTCTTTATGGTATTGTGTATATTTAACAACATAAACCAAAATACAAAACTACAGTTAACCAGAAAAGCAAGGCTAGGGAAGCTACATATGTGCAATGTGGCTTAGCTAATGTTGCTTCAGGAACCCTGACTTCAAGTGGTTTTAGCTGGCAGCCTTAAATATTGCATTATCATAGGGTTTCTTTGCATGTAATATGTATTTATGCCACTGTAAATCTATCAGCATTACACAATACATCCTGTTTTCTTTATGTTAAAGGGAATCCATAGGAGAAAATCAGCCACTCTATTAGCATATTTTCCCTTACGGCTCTACTTGTCTTCTTTCTTCTCCACATTTCCGTATTTTTTAACCTCCTTTGACTTTGTACCAGGCGTGAGATTTAATACCAATGAGATACTATTTTTTCAAATGCCAGCTACTCATGTTCAGATAATTAATTTACATACTGAACACCTAACCCAATTTTACCAGTTAATTGGCAGGACAGGTAACTCTTTTACCCACAAATAATTATTTTTGTATCAGTTGATAATCGGTATTTCTAAATAGGTCGTTCTCTAACTAAAAAAAAAAAAGTACCTACTTTTGTATTTTAAAAAATACATATGTATAGAGAGAGACCCCATATGTTTGCAAGTAAAATGTTTGCAAGGAAAGATATACCCGCCCTTCACTACACTCACTAACAGTGTCAAAGGCCAACTGGAGCAAGCAGAAATGCTGTACTGTGTATCAACGTGAAGGGAGAGTGTTATTGTCTAGAATTATCATTTTTCTTGTACATTCCTTTTTTTTTTGTATTTTTAAAGAAAGTTGTTTTGCTGAAATATTATATGCTAGTCTTACATTGTGCTCTGTATGTAAATGAATGAGGCCTATCTTATAAACGCTTACATATCTAAGTGGTTCCATTGAAGTCAAGGGGACTACCCATGTGAATAATAACTATTCATGTCTCTAAGGGTTTGTTGGCTCATATCCCATGTTTTACTAGAGACGGGGTCAAGCTGCAAAGTTCGTATCTTGACTTCTAACACCCCAATGTTCAAATATGTTTGGACCAGGGATTTTAGATAGCCCATAATAAGAGAGGACATCTTTTAAAAAAATTGGATCTGGATTCAGGTTCAGGTTTGAATATCTCTTAAGTTTGCAGGTAGCCAGATCTGGGGTTGTGATTTGGGTCTGTCTCTATATGTTTTATTATAAAACTCTTTTAAACCTGTCACATTTAAACCTGGATTACATCTCGTAAAAGTGATGTATACAAAGCTAAATTAAAATGCCTCCTCCAGCCCCCAAGATAAAAAACAACCTCTACCTCTTCAAGTGGATCTTGTATGATGAAGACTGAAATTTTCACAAGTGATCATACACGTCTTGTGGTGAGATGGCAAGGTCACATCCGGAGAAGCTAAGCAGTTCTAGAAGGAGAATACATGTTGTGCACTTGTCCTTAGCAGAATTAATATACATACCTTCAAATTCTGGATCAATTTAAAGTTGAAGCCAGGGATATTTCTTGCTGAAGTTTGGGACATCCTCCTCTGAGGTTTTTATTTGTGCTGCATAGTAATGTTAAACTAAATATATATTATAATATAGTATGGCAGTGAAAAAACATGAGTCTGCATGTAGAACCATGGAGTGAGTACCACTCTCTGTAAATTGTATTAACATTTGATTAAGTAAACGTTGACTAAGCTTGAGCTCAGACTGGAATTTTTTCAGTGAAATTACAATGAGACCAAATGTGCCATGTCTGACTGAACTAAGTTAAACAAATTCATTTTTTCAGAGAGCCACATAAAGTATTTTAAGACAAAATTGCCACATAATGGTATAAGGCCTACTTCCTGGCTTTATTACTGGTTGAAATTGCCTGAGATAGATTCAGTATTCAAGGAATTTCCTGTGACATGAACATGACTGGAGAAATAATTTTCGACATTAAATTTGGTGAACTGCTGAACTTTGTTAATATTTTTTGCAGTGTTCAATTCATTTTTAATAAATTGTACAGCATTGGCAGCAGAACGAAGTCCAAAGCCCAAAGATTGAAAGTCTGAACAGGTCAAAGGAAAAAAAGTTGGCTTGAGATCTCGTGCCTGTTAAAATACTAACTAGAAAATTAGGCAGGAAAAACAGTTACAAAAATATTGAGAGTATCTTTGATCAGCTGGTTGAAGAGAAGTAATATGACAAACAGGAAATTACAAAGAATAACTATTTTGACTGTAGTGGAAATAGCGACTTAGGTAGCTGCAGTTCAAACTAGATACACAATATTTTCCTGGAATTTAAAGGAAAGGTATCCAGATGTCTAAACATTCTACTCAATGTGGCTTTTATTTCAGTTTTGGCATGCCTTCAGAAAACTGGTAGACAAGTTTAGCTGGAAGACTTTTTCCAGCATATTTACATAATTTCATACATATTTTATGCTTCTGCATTACATCTTTTAGCGGTGGTCATATTTAATTTTAAGATTCTCTTAAAATATTACATATATTTGTATGAATTATTTCATTGCCCCACGTCAAAATACTTTGTATATTAAGAAAATGTTTAGGTCTGTGAATGGCTACAGTAAACACAAGTGAGGGTAATCTCTGCAGAAAGACATTACTGAGTATTCAGTGAAGTGTCTCCAAATAATTGTAACATACTGTTCTCAAATGAGTTAAAAATGAATGGTGGTGGAAGAAAATTGTTGTATCTCATTTAGACACAACCACATGTTTGTACTGTGTATTTCTAAAATAAAATGTCAAGGCACTGTTCTTTGTGGGTCCACTGAAAAATCAAAATAATGGTTGTTACTTGGAAAGCCAGGACAGAGAGCCCTGACACCACAGCAAATAGACAGCACACCCAGATAATAAAGTAAATGCAAATCACAGCCCTGCACTTTAAGAAGGGGTGGGGCGGGGGAGTTCTGGCTGGCCAGGAGAAGAGGGCAAAGCTTTCTGGCTTGGGGGAGGCAGAGGGGAGACGTAAAACTGCTGGAAAAGCCCTCAGCGTGGTGGATGACTCACCACCTAGGAATGAGAGGTTTAAAAAGTTTAGCCTGGGCCTGCAGTTGGGGTCAGCAATGCACCTGAGGGCTACATCTTTTAGCTAGCAGCTGTCGCATGATAAATAGCAAAGACAACATCGTACTTTATGGCCTGATCCTGCAAGTTGTTGAACATGGTCTGCTCCCACTGGTATCGGGCAGGGCAGCCAACTCCTTCCAGGTAGTGGTTAATACATTGTTCAGTTGGGCCCCTATAGAGTTTATTGGTATTTCCTCCTCTCCTGGCCATGAATCTATTTGTCTGTTCTGTTATCTGTTATCTGTTCTGTCACATTGGGGGGCTGTTTGTTTCAGAATTATTTTAAGGTTGAGTCCAAAGTGTTTTTTTTTTAAAAATCACATCTATTTTTCAAATAAATGTATCTGTCGCATTATGTCCATGAAAAGCAAAAAGACTTCTGACTTTTTGTGAATATTTATCCATGTTTTACATTCTGTGTTTTTAATTAAATGAAGAATGTAGAAGGTATTGTTTATACAATGTGTGTATATGCAGTTAAGGAGGAAAGAGGCCCCTTTCTAACATAATCAACTGGGAGATAGCAAAATTATTATTCTGAGTCTTGTTACAAGTAACTCAGATGTGTAAAACAGGAGATACTATTCAAAACTAACTTTATTTTCTTTCTCTGTCTTTCAACAAAGATGAGAAAAAAAATACAGATCTAAGGATAGATATAATAATTTAATAATGCTGTGTGCTTATATAGCACCTCCATCTGATGATCTCAATGCACTTTTCAAAGAATAATTAACCCTTGTTAATTAAAATAAGTATTGTGTTCCTTCTTCAGAGGAAGAAACTGAGGGATAGAGAGATTTAGACCACAATTTCCAGCTTATTTTAACTTCATTTGGGTTGCTGGATGCTCAGCAGTTATGAAAATCAGGCCCAAGGTATCTCAAGTTGGGTGCCCAAACATTAAGATATATAAATTCTGTGGCCACTTTTGAAAAATGTAGCCAAGGACCAGATCCTTGAAGGTATTTAGGCTCCTAACTTCAATTGAAATCAATGATTTTAGGTTGAAGTGACTTAGCCTTGGTCCCAGAGGAATGATAGGCTGTAGCTCACGAAAGCTTATGCTCAAATAAATGTGTTAGTCTCTAAGGTGCCACAAGTCCTCCTTTTCCTTTCTGCGGATACAGACTAACACTGCTGCTACTCTGAAACCATAGGTTGGTATGGATCTCAGAGCTCCTGATTCCTACTCTTGTGCCTTAACCACTATGAGACCATCCATGCTCCCTAAACAAAGATGAATGGGAATAAAAATATTATGATATTTCTTAAAAAGGACCTGATATGTTTAAACAAACTGTATGGTGAGAGGTGCTATTCTAAATTATTACAATGGGGCAGTGTGTAGGAAAGTTGTGAGCATTTTCATTTGCAAGGGAATATATTTGCTTGATTGTTAATTTACCATGATGATGCCAGGATTTCCTGATGCTTACTAATACAGCAAAATCTCTCCTCTCCCCTGTATTATTCCTCAAGAGGGGTAGAAAGGTGGCTGCCTTCATACGCCTTCAAAAGGCGTAAATTTGTTATATTCAAAATGGAAAATAATAATGTAAATCCAGCTTATGATGCATGTGAGTCAACATTATGGATGAAGTGTGCTTCTGTTTCATAACCATCCAAGTTCCCCAAATCAGCTGAGAAACCAGCCTGGCAGTCTAGTGACAGCCTAGCAGGCTGCCATTTGAGTTTGGGTCCCAGTTTAGTACCCCTTCATGTCCCAAATTGGGAGATGCTGGTAGCACTGAGCAGTGGCTGCACAGAGTCTCTGCAAGGGAGCCCCTTACCTCATTCTCTAGCAAAGAGCCCACTGGGGTGATTGTGTAGCAATGATAGGGAGAGTCTTTAGAGGACTGTGTCTAATCTTCATTCAGTGGAGAGAGGATTGCTGCACTGCAAGTTGGAGTAGAACTTTTAAAAGAAAGGGCATTAGATGTCTTGGGACCAAGGGACAACTTGGAAAACCAAACAATTCTTATTAGTGTGCTATTTATTATGGTGGTGTTATTTATTATCAAATAACTCTATCTATCTGGTCACTACAGTACAGCTCAGCATCTATGTTTATTTTTCACAACCATGCTCAAATTATGCTGTGCCCCCAATAGTTGAATCCAGACATAGCAAACATATTTAGCAGCACAGATCAGTCTATTTGGAGGGTGATTTGCATCTTAAAAATGGGTGAGCTTTCAGTAATGATATCTGTGAGAAGAGAAATGACCCTATTCCACCTTTATAAATACATGCATGATTCTCCAGTCCAGTAGGACCTACTCGTTTTAGATTTTTTAATTTTTATGTATGTACGTATTTATTTATATATTTCCTTGGAAATATGCTTAATTAGTTAAAGTTCTTGAAGCACTCTAAAGATGCATAGCAGTATATGAGAGCTGGGAAATATTATTAATTATTGCTAGTGTTACATAGCCTGCACTGCAGATTCTGAATCTAAGTTTATAAACAAAAATATTATCTTTGCATTTTCCTCAGGTATGAAGAGACGATGAACCAGCATGCAAACAGAGCTTGGCTATTTGTGTGAGAAATCAACAGGAAGGGAATAAGTAATTCAAATCTGAAAAGCTGGGGCCTGATCATGCGATGTGCTGCACCCCTTCTGCAAAACGCTGTGTACCCTCATTTCCCATTGACTTCAATGGGAACAGAAGACACTTAGCACCTCACAGAAGGCACTCACTCTGCCTCAGGCTATGTTCCCTACTTTCCAAAATTGAATGCCTAAAAGGAGTCTTTACTATTGTTTCTATGCACAAATGTTCTCTCTGGACTAGGCCCTGGGTCAGAAATTAGAATATATATAATATAATCTCTATTTGGATTAATGTTAGGAACATCACAGGGCAGTGTGGTCTGGTATAGTTAGAACATGAGACGGGAGACAGGAAGCCTGAGTTCTGATTCCCACTTGGCCACTGGTACTTTGTGACTTTAGGAAAGACACTGAACCTGTCTCTCTCATTTCTGCCATCTGTAAAAGGGGAAAGCCATATCTACTGGCACCTATCTTTGTAAAGTGCTTCTGAGATTGTCACATGAAAAGGACCATGAATGGATCATTGGTTTACAGTATTCCAAAGCAAAGTAAAGTTTCGCGATTGACAATTAAACCCATGCAAGGCACATTTGTATTGATACGCTGTTTGTTTCTTGTTTTTTGTTGGGCTTGTTTATCTCTTTTTTTTTAACCAAATGGCTGCTAACATTTCTGGAGGCAGCAGTATTGGTTCTTAAATGCTACCTAGTGTGAGTAGTTTATGTAATTTGTGTTTTAATTTTGTACAAAAGCACATGAGCGTGCGTTCCTCATCTTAGAAATGGTTTCATTTCAAGCATTCTGAGATTCATAGAAAAAATAATCTTGTTAACTGAATATTTAATTGTACATATTTCATTTATGAATACACACTGAAAATAAGTGGATTATTTCTAAATTATACTGATGAAAGCTCAAATTCTGCACATCTTTCAAAGTCAATGGTGAGTCATACGCACAAACCTATGGGCAGAAATCGGCCCAAACAGTACAGCAGTAAATGTAACAATATTATTGTTACTAATATGAAAAAGAAAATCAATACAATGCCTGGTTTGGTGCATGGAACAGAATGTAAGCCACTGGTAGCCCCCTTGGGTAATCAAGTCGGAACTTCATCCTGGTATTTTACACTACAGTTCAGTTCCTCATTCATATATGTATGTCTATGTGTTTTAAGGAGTTTGTGGAACTCTCATGGCTGCAGCTCCTCATATCATCCTTAAACTAGTCGACTTTTCCACACAAGTTCTTTTCTACACATTCCAGAATAGAGATGCAGACCGTATGACACAAAGACCCATGTTGGTAACTTGCCTGGGGACTGAGAGAGACAGCTGAACTGACAACATTTTAAGTAAAATAGAAATTCACACAACCACATCATCCTGCAGTTACATGGAGAGTGTGGGCCAGAGGCAGCGCCATATTAAGGCATAGGCACTATATAGTCATGCCTAGGACTTCAGCTACTTAAGGTGCATGATGAGATCAGAATCTGTTTATTTAAAAAAAAAATTCTAGCCCTGGAAGAAAGTTTTGAAAACATGAACCAAGTGTAACTGATGCCTGACAGAGTTTGCCCCCATATTGAAGTAATAGCTCAAGAGGTGTGAACTTCCCTATGCATCTTAGCTATTAAACTTGCTGGTATTGTAAAGAGGGGTGAGGACATGACAGGAGGTGGGATGACACCAGGGTGCATTTGGAGTATTCCTTGAGCCCTGGATTGCCTTCGTTCAACCATTGACCCAGACAGAATTTGGATGCTGGATGCTCTACCAAATATCCATTAAAACCCTTGAAATGTACAGAATGTAATATTTGGGTTGGGAATATAGTTTTTATCATAACAATCTGTTCAAAGGATGAACATCCATTCTAAATGGTGTGCATTTTATTGCTATAGAGAACAAGGTAAGATCCCTAAACTATTAATGCAGAGAAGTGAGTGATCCTATAAACCACATTCTTCCAACCAGTTTTCTCCTACACATTCAGAGTGATAACACAGACTGTAGCATGGATGCACAGAAAGTGATATCATACTTCAACTCCTTAGCTGTAATGATTTAAATGACCAGTTGGTTCTACCTTACCGATTCCACAGCTGAAGGATGAAACCACTGTGTTTTCCTGCATCTTGAAAAATCCTCAAAATTGGAAACTGGAAGAACTATTTTAAAAATAGTGATAGTTGTTTCATCTGCAGACTAAGGGATGAGTCTGTGAGATGATAATGGTGTCAATGGGAAATGAAGCTGCTCAGGATCAACCCTTGAACTTCCTCACAATCCAATCAGGGCATTTTAGAGCAATTGTTTTTCATTTTGGGTACTTTAATTCTCCTGCCTCTAAACCAAATCATTTTTGTTTATATACGAAGTGTCAACAGATACTGTACATATTGAACTCATAAAAGTCTTGTGTAACACACTGCTCAGAAAAAAGAAGAAAAGAACTGAGGCATACACAAACATGCTAGTCAAGACTGTTTAAATTGTACTTTTAAGGGTCCCATTGCAGGAAGATATTGCTATTTACTTTCTCCAAGAACAGGGAGTAAACATGAATGCTTAAAAAAAGAGGAAAAAGGGGAAAAGAAAAGTGATAACACTTTAAATTCTTGATAATGCTGATTTTTGCTTTTTTGTATCTTACCAGAAGCTATTTTGCCATGAAAGCTCAAAGAGTTCAGCATTCTACATTTAAAGTAGCTCCTTTTTCCCCCTTCAGGTCTCTCAAAATATTTGGCAGCTACTATAACTATCTAGAGTTTGTGCTATAGAATTAATTTTTTGTAAATCTTCAAGATCAGGAATGAGTATAGCATTTGTTTTGCATGTATTCTTTGAACAGAAATCTCTTTGATTTTAATATTTTTGAAGACTATTGATGTAAGAGCAAACCTTCTTTAAATGGTTAAGAATAAAATATTGAAGTAATACAATACAGCAGTTTTGGGACAAGTACTGCATAAATCAGCTAAAGGTCCTTTAAAGCACATAACTGGCTGGCAAGACCAGACCCATTTCAAACCTGTCATAACACCAGCTTGTTTTTCAGTTCTCTAACTCAGAATGTCTGGATTTGAGTAACTTTTTTTTTTCCTTCAGAGTACAACACAAATATTGTAATGAGAAGCACTGTACAATCTGTGTGCATCTGAGTACATCTATTGTACACAACAGATAGTTCTCATCTCTTCTCTAAATCCTGTCTGTGTATGTGTATAAATTATTTAATATTTCTGGTAGCAGCCATAATATGTGAAGCACTCATCCAACATAAAAGAAGGCATAGTCTCCATTTCCTGTTGCTTAGGATGTAAGGTCCTGATCCTGCTCTGTGCTTTATGGTGATGGACTCCTGCCAAGTCCCACTAACTACCCACATGGAGTTTATTGCAGGATCATAATTGGTTGTATAAAATACCCACTCATGCCTACTGTACAGTGTGTCTAGATTCACACAAAAATGCAATGGTTTAAAACAGAATGAACCTCATGAACGTGCTGGATGACTCACGAGAACGGAAGTTTTGGGACTGGCATGAAATTTATTCGCTTGCATTTTCTTTATCATTAGTAGACCCATTGCATATTTCAGCGACATGTTTTAAATTAGTCAGAATGTTCAATAAACCTGCACAGATTATATAATTTGTAAAAATGCATTTTGATTACATAGTTTTTGCAAACAATGACTGTTTTAGGGTATATCATGACAACCAGCTGAAACAAGACCAAACTTTTCCATCAGGTAATCAGAAAGAATTAGAGTTGGAATAGATATAAGCACTAACATTATGGGGTCATGGAAATAAAGTTTATTAGCTGGAATTCCTCAGTAATATGATGAGTCATACAGTCTCAAACAAATCTGGGTTGTGTTAATAACTGTTCTCAAACACACTGGTCTCTCGTGGTACCATAGTTGGTAGACAAGATCAGGAATGCTCTCTAGCCCAGGATTAACAGATTATTGCATGGTGAGAGTTGAATATGGTAAGTAGTATAAACTGTTTCTTTTCAAATTAATAATATTTTTCTGCTTTCTGCAATAGTTTGTTTTTAGTTGTGACTAATTATTAGACTGGGGAAAATACCTTATAATAATATTCTGTGAATATTAGCGTGACTGAAAAAATTAGTTCATTTCAGCTTTGTTTGTGGCTTTCTGTGATTATCCTAGTGAATGAGTTTACCGGCAGGAAAGTTTGCAGAAACAGCAAATATTAAATGAATATCACAAAATATTCTCAGAAATAGAATGCTGGAGTTGTAAACACAAAGATTAACACTGGTTACCTGATTATACTCACATACTCAGGGACAGAAGCATAGCATATTTACCAAACTAAAACATTGATTGAAACTCAGTTTTTTGAAAAATCATGTTAGTTAAGAATCTACAGACTAAGAATTATTGCAGAATCTATGCAGCAAATAATCTGACAAATGTGTAAATATAAAGACAACTGTAAACTGCTCATGGACAGTTCTCAGAGAAATATTACATTTGTTCACTAAATTATACATTACAAGCTGTTCGCTTAGTTCTACTCATTATTTAATTAATCATTTGAACAGTGAGTTTAACAATTTTAGATTTCCCTTTCGAAACAGAGTTGGTAGGTAGTGATAGAAGAAGGAGAAGATATAGAGGAGGGGAACTTTAAAGGTAGAGGAATGAGACAAGCAATTAGTGGAAGAAGTAGTGGGGAAAGATCTGGGCCATGTCTAGGCAAAGCCAGGCAAAATAGGAGAAATTTGAGAATGTTTTTTCCATTCAGATTTTAAGTAGTCAAATTACGCAGGCTTTACCAAATCAAATCTTGCATTTATATCAGTGGGAGTTTTAATTGGCTAAGGATTACAAAATATACCCAAAATGTTTAACTTTTTTCATAGTATCAACATAATGAACAGCCTAAAAAGATGTGCATACAGTAAGTCATTTTTTTCTCTGTTTGATTGGTGCAATTCTCACTGAAGTTATTGCAGAGGGAGTTGTACCAATGTTACTGAGAGGAGAATTTAGCTTAAGGTGATTATTATACTGTGAATGAAGAGGAAAATGGTCCACTAGCTCTAATTACACTGGTGCTGATTGACCCTGATATAACTTCCTGGAATTCAGTTAAGTTACATCCAGGATGAATTTGTCCCATTATAATTTTTTTATTGTAAAAAGAACCTCAACTACAGTTTATTTAAAATTTTAAAATAATTCCCTTTTTAAATGATGGATTTAATTAAATTTTAAATTGTGAAAAATGTGTATCTGACTGAATAATGCTTAAGCAATGCAACCTGACAGTTGTTGACCATTGTTGTCTAATATCTCTGCATGAAGGTTGCATTGTGAGTCATAAAGTTCAAGGTCATGTGTCTATAACTACCCAGAAGGGTCTGTTCTCTACTTGATGTGGAAATGTAACTCGCGTTATTGTTAATGCAAGATACAGATGCACACTGGAAAGAGAATTGACCAGTCTTCCAAAATACAGTGTAATCAGGAATGAAGTGATCCATAAGTGGACCCCCAATTGTGGTACCTTATTTTATTTTGATGAAATAAAACTCATACAAAAATAAATGCATCACCATATTTAAAAGATATACCAGGGATATGCTATTAGACCTTTTTAGAAAATAGTTTCTTTTTCTCCCCAAGCAAAATTTCAGCATAATTTTTTTGCCATTTTTGTCAGAACTTTCCATGGAAAATTTGTATTTTTTTTGCAAAATATTTAGGCTGAAAATTGAAATATATTAACGCAAACTGACATTATAGTGCTTCATGGAAGTTGTAGTTCAGGTGCCTTATGTGTGTATTATGCGCCCATTCTCCCTTGGGCCGGGCACTCTTGTTTGAACATTTCCCATGATGCTCCACTTTTTCTCTTGTTGGTGAGGAGAGGGGTGTACATGATAGGAGTCCTTGGCCATGGTGCATTATGGTAGATGTAGTCCCTCCAGACAGCCCAGCCTATAGAGGAGAATGGAGCATAAGGCTCCCAAACTACAATGTCTTTGAGACAATCTGGCTCCATTTTGTACAGAAATACTTTTGATTTTGGCCCAAATATTTCTGATTTTGGGTTTTTTTGCAAAATATTGAATTATTCTGCAGAAAGCAGACACTTTTTGGGAGAAAAAAAAACTTTTATTCAAAAACCCAGTTTTCCATCAAAAAAAAGCACTGATGGAATGTTTTGACCAGCCTTCTACACACTTTAAAAGTGAAGAGTTTAACATATACGCACCCTTGTTAGTGGGCTTTCTTGTATCATCTCCCTTTTCTTCTCCTCCATCCATCTTAGGTCCTCTATAACTATTGTCTTCCTTTTATTTCTTCAGCTACGGTTTTCTCTCATTCCTACCTCTTGCTGTTTTTTGTTTTTTTAAATAAACTGTCTCTCTTAAGGATACATTATCTCCCTTCCTTTTCATCTCTTCATTTGTTCTTCACATTCCTTCTCTTATCATCTCCCACCACTCTCCTTCTTCTCTCCATCTCTGTGTCCATGATCCCGCTGTACATTTTTCCCATTTGTCTCCATCTATAGCTAGAGGTTGCTGATTGATTCAGCCGTGCCCAACTGCTTTTCCCTCATGTAGGCCAAAAGCGTGCAGCGACTTCTCTGATGCTGCCTTTCTCGCAGGGCACTACAGGGAGTTGGGTCATAGGAATAGGCGAATCTTCACTCAATTTTTCATACTCTTCTCAACAAACAGCTCTCTAGTGCTCAACACTTTGTTGAGGGTTGGGTCTGCATGTACCTAATTCTGCACTTCTTTAGGCTGCTCTCTACCCTTCCCGGCCTGAGAGTGATTAGTACATAGGGTCTCTGCTCTCATTAGTCTAGAACAGAGAATCCCTCTGCTTGACACCTCTGTATGTCCAGATGGGAATCACTAAAGGAGATCGAAGATTCAAGTGCTTACAGGGGCTACAGTTACTGTGCTAATATCATCATGGCCTGAAATTTTCAATAATCAGTCCAGTTTTTACTTTTATGAATGCCATTTAGAAACCCAGATGAAACTGTGTATATATAGACAGTATGGGTTGTGGATCTATCTGCTAGCTACAGTCTGCAGTGCACAAGGAATTCAACAATTAGCAACATAATGAATAATTGAGGGGTACATAATTTAAAGGACTGTGATTTACACTGGGCCAGACTTTACAAAAATTCCATATTGCCTAAAAGTTCCATATATCGATCATACTTTTTCTATATTTCCTCTCCCATCATTAGTGATATTTATACCAAGAACCTGTGTAAAGATACGTCATCAAACCAGCCTGCGAAATTCCAGTGTTTGTGTTCTTTACAGCCAACTCATTCAGTTGAATGTCATTAGTGATTGGCAATCCCGCTAACGGTTTGGTTTGGCTTTTTTCCAGTTAGCATCCACACATGCAGATGCTTGTCCAAATCTCTTTCAAGTTGCCTTATTGACCCCCATAACAGATTCCATTCCTTCTTTTGCCTGATCCCCTTTCTTTACAGATCCAGCGGATACTTGCTGTAGAAAGAATAGATACTGGAAAATGTCATGCCAGGCACTGAAAAACTTTCAGGGAGACCATGGGCCATAACACATTTTCTCCTTAACATACAGCACCAGCAGCACCAACAGCAACACCTCACCTTCAGTGAGGCCTCTCAAAAAGAGCAAAAGGCTCTGACGGCTGGTTTCTGCCAGTGGCTCTCTATAGTACGTAATGCCTCTCGGCCTTGCCACAGTGCATGACATTTGAATGACACATGAAGGACTGTGTAGATTCTAAGGTGTACGATGAACTCCTGAGAACCACTAACTTGAAGTGACCACGTTTTGTTGAGAGCAATAATGAGGCCCTACAGGCTGGCTTGCAGACCCTGTCAGCTATCACCAGAGATAAGGACTGCGAGTAGGATGGGCTGAGAGTAGGAAAATACCTGAACACTTCTCGATCCTGACAAAAAAGGGTTGAATTTGGTTTAGGGATAGTAGAAAATTTTAATTATTTTTTTAATATTGACCTGTCCCTGACTGTGGTGCCACAAACAGCAGATTGTCAGTCAGCTGATTGGCTCTATTAGGAGAACTGTTTCTAAAAAGGAGGCCATCTCTTTGCAGAGAGAGTCTTGCATTTTTGGCTGGTCCTGTGAAATAATTTTTTACTGCCTCCTCTCTCTGAATGTAATTGAACCTTGCCAACAATTACCATACTGCACAGTCTAAGGATATTGGCTAGGGGCAATAACACGATCCTTTGAGATACATCCCTGACCCATTTTACATTTAAAAAATTGCATATGCGAGGGTGTAGGTGGGATCTATAGGTTCCTCCCCCACATTTCCTGCAGAGGTGGAGCCCAGCTGCTTGTTCCTTTTCACTTCAGTTGTCACTTTACATCAATTTATATTTTCAAGCCTATCTCTGTAAGGAAAAAGGCTAGAAACATACTTAAATTTTTTTAATGGAAGCTGAGTTGCTATTTGCATTTTGAGAGGGCCCCCTGAACTGATGTTTTGATGGGTACAAAGATCAGCTCTTTCTCTAATCACACAAAAGCCATCACAGTAATCAGCATGCTGGGAAAGGAAGGGCAAAAAACTTATGGGACAATTTAACGAAGATTTATTGAAAATTGGTAGCTGACAGCATCACTCTGTTGAGGAATCTCTGGATCAGCTTTACACTTCAGGCCATAGTGGTTGTGAAAGAGGAGAATAATTGGAATCTGATCTCGTATTGAAACAGAAACTCCTTGTTACTCACTGCCTTTGGGACGTGAACATTTTCGCCAGCATAATCTGCTCTTTTTTGAAAATGCATCCCCAGATTTTTAGTGGTGCATTTGTAAAAGTATCTGTATTAAATCAGGCCAGCGTGTATTCCCATTTGGCTCTTTCTTTAGAAAGTGTGTGTAAATGAAATGCTCATGCAAGTAAGGGACTAATTGTGTTAGCTTGAGACAAGTTGTGCAGGAAGATATAGTGTAAGCTTCCCTGCACTGCTTTGCCAATGGACCTCAGTCTTGACTTGCAACAACTCTTCTATTTCAGTCCCAGGGCTCTTTTGAGCAGAAACTGCCAATCATGTAAAATTGTGTGGCTGTTTTGTGATATGCTCAAATGGGGATGAGGATGAAACCATCAAACTCATTTTCACTTTTGACCCAACCCAGTGAACTCTGGTCACCAGAGATGGAACACATACTGTTCCTAATAAAAATGCAGTCAGGATAAGAAAGTTTTACATCTAAAGCACACCCAGGCATCGGTACTATTAATTCCCATCTAAAATGATCTGTTCAGCGTAAAATACGTATCAGTAACGCAAGTAAGAACCTGAGCATATTGATAATGATGAGTAGGACCAGGAGAAATAAGAAAAGGAAGTATAATGAAGAGATTACAATCAGAAAGTGTATTAAGGGAAAGCTTGCTTAATGAGACTATTGGTACCAACTACATTATTCATAGGGACTTCTGATTAGAGACAAATGTCAAATGTAATGTACATTCCTGGGTGGCAAGTCTTCATTTACATTTCAAATAAATACAGTTCCAAGCTTTCACGTAGCAAACTGTACTTTTAATATTGAATAACTTTTGTGACATGCCCAACTCACCTCTAGTCAATAATGCCACAGCAGGGTATAGCTGTTTGGTGTAAAATCTCATTTTGATTGAAAAGTCACACAAAGAAACATACGCTTGAACGCTCGCCAATATTTTCTAGATCAGGGGCCTGCAGAGAGGAATAGGGCTGTGTGAAGTGTTACAAAATTTCCCTTCCTCTCCTCCCATGTCTCTCTCTTCCCATCTGTCCTCCTCACTCCTCTCGGTATTATGACCAATGTGTTTTCATATTTAGGAAACCCATGGCAGCTCTGCAGAGGTAAGGCGGTGTGGCCAGCTCTCCTGGGCTCAATAGGCATTTTTCCCCACTCTTCCCTTCATCAAAATGTTCTCAGCACAAGCTGTGTAGTTCTTCTTACCCTCCTATCCCTGGCACCAGTTGTGTATTTTCCTTTGGCCTGGTCCCCATCTTTTTCCCTTTTGTACCTTTTGTTTTCTTTCCCAATAATAATTTCTGTTTCAGTTTCATCACTTCATATACATATGACTCCCTTCAACTGGTATGTATCGTGGTGTGTGACTCTCCCAAAACCAAAAATGATTATATAGTGCAGCATAACCAAATGTTGGATTCAGATAATTTGCATTCGCCGTAAAGAACTAGCAGGTCTGTGTTGAAATGAAGTCTCCCATACAGTATGCCTTGTAATATCCTGGGAGATAAAATTGATATCTTTCTCTCCAGGATTTTGAATCAACCTATGAAGACCTTGTCCCAGATAATCCTTTCCAGCCCAGTGCAGAGTAGGACAGAACTTTTAGAATTACAGTCAGTTCTGTATGAATACTTACACAGTGCAGACATGATCAGTGAAGCTCATAATTTGAGTCTCAATGACTTGACTAAAAGAGCTTTTTTACTAACTTGGGATTTAACATCAGGAGGTAGATCAGCTTTTCTCAAAGCCACATTGACAGATATATGTGCAATTTATAGGGGAAAAAATCTGTTTCACTGCTTCAGAATACATAGTAAAGAGAGGCAACACAAACATTTCTTTTTGCAATAATTTCTTAAAGCATGCCATCAGTATAGTCATAATTTGATCTGAAAAACTGTGATAATAATTAGTGCTGTTGCTTTAATTGAGTAGAGTATGTGATGGCATTTATTCAGACTCTGATTAAACTCCATGTGCTCATTGTTTGGCAACACTTTATAATAAGAGACACAATCACTGTTACCTTCTTTGGTATTCATTGTTGGAACAAGAATCATGACGAATTATTTTGGGATTCATGTGGCTGTAAAATGTAATTCTATAGAAAGCCCATTGTAATTTACCAAAGCATTAATTAATACTATACAAATATGAGCAGATAAGTTACATACAGAGATGAAGCAGAAGGAACCATGAATTTAAACTTCCTAATTATAGTATTTTCAGTTGTGATGCCTACTAAGAGTGGCTGCACACATGTGAAGAAAATATCAAATGTGTGCAGTTAGTGAGCCAGATGAATACTGTATCACAGGCACAAACATTTGTTACAGTGCCTTTCGCCAAGAGGTGGCAACACAGATTCTCCCAGTAATAGCCCTAGAAGTTGAGATATATTTATGTGGGCGGATGAGGGGGATCTGCTACGTTACTCTGGCCCTGCCATACACAGAGTCCTCTGCTGGGGCAGTATTAGCATGTTCCTCCAGAGCATTGGGTATTGGAGTTAACCGCCCATTGAGATGCCTGAGGCCTTCTCAGAGCCTTTGTTTCAGATTCTCTGGTGTTTCACCCAGTTCACATTTTAAACTTTTCTTTGCAGCCGTGAGGCCCAGAGACTTATTATTATCATAGATGAAACCTAGAGAGCTAACGTAATCATGTGACTCCAGGAGATAGGGTCCTAAGCATGAAAAGGTGGGTGAGAGAGAGGTTTCCCTTTCCTGCTGCTGGAAGGTAGGAAGGTCTCTCCTATTAGGGACGAGCATTTCTTCCCAGCTGGCTGCTGGGAGGTGGGGTTTCTCTCCACTGTTTCCAGAGAGGAATCTCTATTTTCATTCCCTCTTTGTCTTGCATGTGTTGGGAGATATTTCCTTCTTCCCCAACACATGGGCCTGAGGAGGGTTTGGTAGTGGCTATTCCTCCTGCTCCCTTCCAATAGTTCCAGGCATGTGGGAGTGTTCTGTGAGGCCTTCCATATTTTCTGTGATGGGGAAGTTGAAGATCCTCTTGCTTCACTCCACTCAAGCACCAGCAAAGCCCAGAGCAGTCCCTCCTTTAGCGATTAAGAGTGCTATTTTAACTATTTTAACTCCCTCCATGCAGAACAGGTGTACGTTGTTGTGTACCCATGTGTGATTATGCTCAGCTCCAGGAGTCAGGTCAGGCAGGTGTTAGGATAGGTACCATGATGCAAGACCTGGGGGGATTATGCAAAGGCAAAGGTGTAAGTTAGTATGGGAGGATTATGCTATTTGTTCTGTTATGCCTCTAAGGATGCCTGCTTAAACTAGGTGTTTTCAGAATTAGAAAGGGTTTAGTGTCTGCACAGTTAATAAAAAGTGCAGTATGTTCTGTTCTGATAAATCTGATCATGGCTGTATTATTATTATTAATGTATTTAAACATTACTGAGGCAGCCAAGTGGCTGAAGTGTCAAAGGGAACAGGCAGTGTGCATTTCCTGTCTGACTTCTCCTTTCTTCCCTGCACAGAGACTTCCATGAATCAACAGCAGCAGCAATTAACTGTGCATTCCTAATATGCCCTATGGCCAAATTTGGAGGTTCCCTTCAAGTGTGGGATCTGGATCTTGGTTCCCGGCTTAATGAGACTCTGTGTAATACACTATCCTGGAGAACATGATCAAGTTGGTGTTTAGTGATTGGTCCCAGTGACTACACTATCTGCCACTATTGCAGTATTAAAGGAGTTCTCCTGTAGCTCAAGTGACAGAAGCCTGTGCTTTTGGTATTAACGGTGCCCGTGTTCTAGTCTAGCTGATGAATGTAATTGTCCACATGGCAATTTAGTTTGAAACATTAGCGGGTCAGAGTGCACTATGGATCCTTCAGCATGCAGCAGCAGGGTCCATGTGGTCATTTAGTGTACTGTAGATTTGCACCACAGCTTGCTGCTCACTAAGCCCTTAGGTATAGTATGTCTGTGTATGTGACCATAGTTTGTTACCTGTATACATTTATAATGTATACATTCAAGAGAACCAAATTAAAAGTGCTATGTGAACTTTAGGGCTAAGATTTTAAAAAGTGACAAGAGCTTGTGAGTGCCTCAATTTTAGGATGCCCAACTTAAAATGTCACAGAAGGACTTGATTTTTCAGGGGCCGGTGCTCAGGACTCTCCAAAAATCAGATCCCAGTAAGGTGTCTCATGTGTCACACCTCAAAATTCAGGCGCCTAAAACACTTTGGAAATCTTGGCTTTGATATGAATTTGACTTGGGAATTTAAGTGAGAATCTTAAAATTCCATTAACATAGTTTTTTGCACTAAATTTTTAAAGAGAGAGGGAGAGGGAAAAAAAGCAGTTATGTGTAAAAAAGGTCAAATGAAGAATTATCCTAAAATGACATTTTTATGATTATAGCATTTTTAATAAGTGCAAATGAAGAATTATCCTTCATTTGATGTTTTTAAGACCAGGACTAAGAGTAAAAGCGTCAGAGGAAGGAATATCTTAAAATGATGTTTTTACAATCACAGTGCTCTGTAAAAAATGTCAGATGAACTACTTTGTGCATTGGATGTTTTTACGTGTATAACTCTATGTTAAAGTGTTAGATTGCAACAGTATCGGTGTTTTTCAGCTCCTTGTGCTTGTCAAGACATCATTTTATGGTTATCTTTTCTTTAATGCTTTTATGATCACACCAATCTTTAATAACTTCAAATGAGGAATTATTCTTCATTTGACATTTGTAGCCATCTAGTTATGTGTGAAAATGTTTTCCAATCTCTATAGTTGAGTCTCTAATTTAAGTCAGCCAACTGTAACTGACTGGCAGACGTTGTCTGGATGAGCAGTTGACTTACTCTTGACCCAGATAACACAAAATTCATTCCTGTGCGTTAGGTGAAGTATTCTGAGAAACTTGCAAATGGGTTATGCCTCTCCTATTTAAAGGAAAAGGCCTCCATTTTTGATGCCGGCCCTGTTTATGGGGTCACCCTGACTTCTTCTTTCCAGATGGACATCCATGTTCAGAGAGCACCCTAGGGTGGCTATTACTATCTCCAAGTTTTCTGGCAATTTATGTTTTCTCTGCCTAACTCAGACCTTGCAAGACCATTCATGCTACCATCACCTCCTGACTAAACTATAGTCAGTTACTCATAAGTAAGCTTTCTTTAAAATTAATCTAGCGGCCACAGGCATTAAAGAATGCTGCTGCCCATTTTCTCCTTGGCAAGTGCACTGGTAATACCACTCTCTGTGATCTGCTCTGGTTGTCAGAAAACCAATGAATTCCATTGACAATGTTATTGATTAAAAGCTGGGCCCATTATCAGACCCTGTTTTCAGCTGCATACAGCTTTGCCAAATTTTAACTTGTTGGGCTGACATTTTGCATACCATTTGCCTGCCTCAAGGTGAATTTTTGGGGAAAATTTAAGATAAAATTTTCAGCTGCTTCCATTTCTGAGAATGAGGCTAGTTGGAAAAGGAAGTAATCTGATTTGAAAGCAGAGAGGACAAGAGCTGGACCTGGAGGTGGGATGGGGTAGGATTCAGAAGAGTGATTGAGACAAGGAGCCTGGGGACAGACTGAGGGGGATACGTTACTGAGACTGGAGGCTGATGTGGGGTGTCATAAATATAAAGGAAAGGGTAATTATCTTTCTGTATACAGTGCTATAAAATCCCTCCTGGTCAGAGGCAAAATCCTTTCACCTGGAAAGTGAAGCTAAGGTGACCCCGCTGGCACCTGATCCAAACTGGCCAATGAGGGCACAAGATTCTTTCAAATCTAGAGGGAGGGGGAACAAAGGCTTTGGTCTGTCTGTGTGATGCTTTTGCCGGGAACAGATCAGGAATGCAAGCCTTACAACTCTGTAAAGTTAGTAAGTAATCTAGCTAGAAAATGCATTAGATTTTTTCTTGTTTAATGGCTTGTAAAATAAGCTGTGCTGGAGGGAATGTATATTCCTGTTTTTGTGTCTTTTTGTAATTTAAGATTTTGCCTAGAGGGATTCTCTATGTTTTGAATCTGATTACCCTGTAAAGTATTTACCATCCTGATTTTACAGAGGTGATTCTTTTACCTTTTCTTTAAATAAAATTACTCTTTTAAGAACCTGATTGATTTTTCATTGTTCTTAAGATCTAAGGGTTTGGGTCTGTGTTCACCTGTACCAATTGGTGAGGATATTATTATCAAGCCTTCCCCAGGAAAGGGGGCTTGGGGTGATATTTTGGGGGAAGACGTCTCCAAGTGGTCTCTTTCCCTGTTCTTTGGTTAAAATGCTGGGTGGTGGCAACACACTGTTCAAGGACAAGGCAAAGTTTGTACCTTGGGGAAGTTTTTAACCTCAGCTGGTAAGAATAAGCTTAGGGGGTCTTTCATGCAGGTCCCCACATCTGTACCCTAGAGTTCAGAGGGGGGAAGGAATCTTGACATGGGGTGAGGAAGAGAGAAACCGATATTTGGAGGTAGTGGTGATTGGAACTGGTTTGGCAATGAGAATAAGATTGAGAACCAAAGGGGGAGACTCAGATTGGATGGGGAAGGAGACTGGAACTGGGAGCTGGAGGGGGAAATGAAGAGAGGAGGAGACAAAGACTGGATGAGGAGCCAACAAAGGAAACTGGGAATAGCTGGACAAGGAGACTAGGAATTGGAAGGAGTGGAGAGGAGAGACAGAAGGGAAGACAGATCTGATGAAGAGCCAGAGTGTAGGTGGCAAAGAGCAAGGGATAAGGAGCTAGGGATGGGGCTGAAGAGCCCAGGAGACTGGGACTGAGAGATTGGGAGAGGAATGACTAGGATTGGGATTGGTGAGGACCAGTTGGAGGACCAGTTGGAGAAAAGGCAGAAAGGGTCACCTTTGAGATTAACAGGCAGAGTAGCTTGTGACCACTAGAACACTCTCCTGTAGAACCTGGAATGGAACTCATAATTTCTCAGTCTCACCATTCCTCTACTGTCAGCAGATATCTGTGAAAGCTACTGGCCAATTGTTCCATCTCGCTCTACTGCTGATCCACACAAAGGATGACAACCTTTACTGCTACCAGTTACTCCATTAGTTTAAGAGGCAGAGGTCAGTGAGTGGACCTAAACATTCAAACCATGCTGATTACCTATGTGGGTGTCAGTATGATGCCACACAATGGAGTTTCTGGGGGTGGAAAACTAAAAAATTATACACCAAAAAATACTGTAAAACATTATTAAGGTTGCAAAGTCAAGCACTCAAAGTTAGGAAATGACAGAAGTAAGGTTGCCTATATAACCTTAATTTGCCCCCTTCTGTGGATTAATTATTTAATTACATAATCACATAACACATTTTCCACAGAACCTCTTCCTCAATGAGTGTACAGGATAGACCTGCTCTGGGGAGGAATCAGGGTTGTGTAGTCAAGGAGACTTTTGTCTCTAGGATCTCTGCTGAAAGACTGTACCATAATGCATATGGACAAGGGGCTAAATTAAGGTTGCACAGGCAACCTTACTTCTGGCAAGTCCTAACATTTGACTTTGCAACCTTTGTAATGTTCTTTAATGTCATTTTTGTGGTGTGTAAGTATATATGTAGCTCATAAGAATCTAAGTTTGAGGTATTTGAGCAATTGCCTCTGTCCATGTACTGCTCTAAGATAACTGAAATGAGTCGGGCACTCTTTCTCTCTGTCCCAAGGTTCCATAGAGAGTGAGCCAGAAGCAGGGCCTGCTCATTTTAGAGATTGGATGTTTTCCTGTAAAAGATCTGCTCTAGGAATTATTTTGGGGGGAGTTCTATGGTCTGTGTTCTACAGGAGATCAGACTACATGATCAAAATGGTCCCTTCTGGCCTTGGAATCTATGGCTCTACAGAGCTCATCTGTCTGTGAACTTCCCTACCTGAGAATGGCCACTGGTTTCCTTTGGTGGCTGTTTAGTGCAAGCCTTTTCTGTTCGGGTCAGTTAACCTTTTTTCATTTTGCTCTTCCATTTTCCACCAAGTTCTTCCTGTTTTGAACTGGGGTTTTAGTCCATTTTGGTTTATGCTGGTCTCCGTAGGCAGTGAGCCCAGTTTGTTTTTTTATAAAGCATCCCAGATACTGCTGTGAGATGAGCCCTTTATCAATTAGTAAAGTAATAAAATAAATAACGGATGATGCAAAGTTTTCAGTGACTGCTATAACATTAAAAACATCAGATGAAGTTAATCTTTCATTTGATGTTTTTATAGCTGGATATACTGAAAACCATCAAATGTGGATAATCTTTCATTTCACTTCTTCGCTTGGGACAAGGATCTTTTATGTATACTGTATGTCAGATGGCGGAAACAGAAATTTTATATTTGGTATATATTGTCTGGCCTTCCCTCCACCTTTTGATCCCTCTTACATTTGTTTCTCACTCTTTGTTCCTCCTCTGTCTTATCTTGAGTGTCACTTTCCTTTGCTCTGTGTCCCTGTATTTCTTCATCTCCCACCAACAAAATCAAAAATAAACGACAACTTTTAGGTCGCAGAAGATGCTAATCTGGGAGTGCTTCCTTTTTCTTTAATTCTCCAAGTGATCTTGCAATGCTGATTCTTTCTAAGTGGTCTGGTCCCCAATATTTTGGCCAGATTTCCAGGCTATATAGGGTAAGCCAGGGATCGGCAACCTTTGGCACGTGGCCCATGGAAATCTACTGATGGGCCGAGACAGTTTTTTTACCTGCTTCAGAGTGGTAGCTGTGTTAGTCTGTATCCTCATTTTTTTTACCTGCAGCCTCTGCAGGTTCGGCCGATTGCAGCTCCCACTGGCTGCAGTTCGCCGTTCCAGGCCAATGGGGGCTGCGAGAAGCAGCGCGGGCTGAGGGATTTCCCTGAGGGACGCATGCCAAAGGTTGCCGATCCCTGGGGTAAGCTATCATGGTAGATTGGTCTCTCCAATCTATGATTGTAATGATCCATTCTGGCTATAAGATCTGTGAATAGTGGAGTAGTGAAGGGGGGTGGTTTTTGCTTAGATCATAGGGTAGAATCTTGGCACAAGATGCTGATTGGGAGGGGCAAAGAAAGTTTAATGTGGCTTTATATTTAAAAGTCAAATGTGTGATACTGTTGTCACTGTTTGTAAATGTTCTTTTCAGAGGGGTTGGTCACACACAGCTCCTGTTGTAATCAGTAACATAGGGTGGAATCAAGCAATTGATTCTGAGCTGGGTGACTAAGTATCTTTGTAAATCTCACCCATAATCTATATTAACATAGATTACTTCAGTGGGAGCTATGGATGCTCAACACTTCTGAAAATCAGGCCTC
This sequence comes from Lepidochelys olivacea, assembly GCF_965140295.1. NCBI lineage: Eukaryota > Metazoa > Chordata > Testudines > Cheloniidae > Lepidochelys > Lepidochelys olivacea. The sequence continues at coordinate 54,795,531 of NC_140412.1, forward strand.
TTATTTAGATGCCTAAATATGGATTGAGAAAAATCTAATTTTAGGTACTCATATTTGAAATGTATTATCAATTTTTCTAAGAAGCCTCCTGAGCTACTTCTGAAAATATACTAGTGTACTTATTTGAAGGCACAGACTCCCATATTTGTGCATGTAAAATAGTTAATTGTAAATGCCTGTTGGTGCTAGACTACATTTTGCTAGTGCACAAATAGGATTTTTTTTACGTAATGCTGAAAGGCTTAGTGGAACATTGGAAAACAAATCTCACAATATGACTTACTCATGTCTGTGATATTAATTCTCTAAAAATACTCAGCATGTCCAACATGCAGTGTGACACATATGTTATTACATATTTCAGGGGGTAGTTATTCTATTTAATCACCTATTTACCATTTCCCTGGCAGTAAAAATATGGGTCATAATTTTACTATTTTTTTCTGATATTTCCTGAAGGCATACCCCTAAATGTCAGTCTAAATTGCTGTACAATGCTTTTTATACTGATGGGCTCACAGTTGAGTTCAATCTATTCTGTGTGTGGAAATTATATTGGGGAGGTAGATTTCTCATACTAAACTAGGTTTAACACCTGGTCTGAAACTATGGTGTAAAAAGTCAGCATAACATTCTTTTCATGTTGAAATAAATTAATGCAATTACAATCTGCACAGCTGCCAATTCTTGCATGCTCCTTGGCCTTTTGGTTTCTTGCCTTATGTGCTACTCACTATCGTCTCTAGCAGCACACCTCATCAAGAGAAGACATCCTCCCTGACTGCGAATGAACAGGGGATACATTCCAGAAATTCTCTAACCTACCTCTTTAGGTTATGGTGTTCCCTTTTTTCTCTGGGGACGTGTGTATAAAATTATCCATACAACAGTAATCTTAATAACAACAAGATTAAAAACAAGGAGTAAATTGAATTAAAACAAAAGAAATCGTTTGCTTAACATATCCAGATTTACACTTCCCATATGGTGAACTATAGTTACAGGGGGAAAAGGGGAAACTGCATAGCATACATTCCTTGAAAGCAGTCTTCTCTCACTGACTGCTTCTCAGGAGTAGTCAATTATTTTTTGTCAAGGTCCAAATTTCTTGGTCAAGGTATAGTCAAGGTCCAGACTCCAGAGAAACATTTTTCACACCACAAGAACAATAATGATGACAATAAGTAAATAAAAAGATTTTGCAGTCCGTTCAAAAATGTCTGGCAGTCTGGATTTAGCTTGAGTTCTGCCTCTTGACTATCCCTTTCTCAGGTCCCCTTGTCAGCATGGCATTGGTGTCTAAGGAGAGATGTGAGTCTCTCTCACACAAACTGCCTCCCCTCTCCTGCCCCTTTTCTAGAGCAACAGCAGCCACTTTCTAAACAGTGTTCTCCATATACTTGCACATAAGTTGGGGTTTGAGGTATTCCTTGTTTTTTGTAAGAGATAGACCACTGAAGATACACAGACCCTTTATAATGAGTAATATCTGCCTTTCAAAGGCTTAATGACCTGCTTAGATGCCACATTCCACATGTTGTTGTGTCTGATAAGAACCTAACTTATCCAGGCATCTTGTTTAAAACCTTTCTTTTTTATTACCAATTTAATATCTAAGCAATTTTCCTTTGCTAAACAAATTATGGGCAGATACCCAGACCTCCATCACACCAGTGTTTCCCAAACTTTTGAAAGCTGATCTGTCCTTCAGGAAGATGAAACCAATGGTGCCCTACCTTCAACTCCTCACTAAAGGACTTCCATCTTCATTTGTACATCTTCCGGACACTCTGGCTGGTCTGATGCATCGCTGCAAGGAGCATGCCCCACACATCACAGCTGTTTTATTCAGGCTCTTTGACAACTTGGGCAAACATTGCTGCCTCAGTTACACGAGTTTCATATTTTGAAGATTTTCTTTGCAATCACAACAGATAGAGACTATCTTATTTTTTTTTTAAAGAGAGCTGAAACTGAAGAACAAAAGTCTGACTGCTCCCCTTCATGCACTGCCTCAGTGGGCCCCACATTTTAGGAAACACTAAATTAATTTCTGCATTTTCTATCTTTTTAAAAATAATTTTCCTGAAAGAAAAATTTATGTAAAACACACACACACACACATATATATATATATATATATATGTATGTGTTGTGTTATATAAAAACTACTTGTTAGAATATAAATATTCAGGCCTGTCTGTAAAGGCCTATACTCTAAGAATGTAGGTATATGTTTATCATTTAGCTAGTAATAGAGGTATACAAGAAAGAATCTGTGTAAGGGCCTTCTCTCACTGTGACAGTCTGAGGCCCTTCCATGGAAGATAATCCCCGAAGGTGTGATTGTTATGTACATATTACATTAGGTGTAAAATCCCCTTTGGGACGCTGGGTGGTATGGTGAGTTAACCATTTTACAGAATGTAACCCTACAGGTGATATGGATGCCAAGTTGGAAGACTCCAAATTTAAAGTGGCCACAGCCTGGAGCCGAGAATATTCCCCGACGAGCAAATGTATGGGAGCCATTGTGGGAGCGGATGCAGCCAGCACTTTTTAAAGTGTCCTTTCACTCTATTACATGGGTGGTACACCCCAAGGAATGGTGGGTGGACCAAATCCATCCTAACTGTAGTATGTACATAAAAGGACTGAAACAACAATTCAATGGGTGGGTGAGGGGACACACCTGGAATCGTCGTCGGAAAAGGGGATTGTGGGCAGCGGGGAACACTATGCTGGGTACATGGAATCTGGGGGACGAGTAGGTAACCAAACAATTAGTAAGCCAAAATGTGAAGTTTCAACAACAAATTAATGAATTAATGGCACAGCAACTATCAGCAGTTGCCACAGGGTGGAGGACAGCAGTAGAGGTAAACTTGCAGTTAACTCATTGGGCAGGGGACCTGGTGACATGGGTAGGGGATGGCTTCAGAAGACTAACATGGGGAGAAGTGTGCGTAGATATTCAAAATGCTCAGTTAATAATGTTAATGGATATTATGAGAGATGCTTGGTCAGAACAATGACCTCCAGTATTAAATCGGGAGGCTAGCCCATATTTATCCACAATTGCAAAAACATACCCATCTACCTGGAAAATAACATCCCCGACCTGTGGGGACAGTTCTTGTGTAATTGTTACTATGATACCATGGGAAGGAAATGCAAATAAGGTGGTTCCCTTGAACCCATTGGGAGTAACTAGGGAAGGGGGAGCACGCTGGGAGCCACTAGGAAATAGGTGGTGGTGGTGGGGGGGTGGAATGGGATAAATTGGACTGTCATCACATTAAGCAGTTGTATAGCCAGAGGAGGAATATGGATGTGCCCCTCTCCTGTGACTATGGAGGAGCAGGATCAATGGTCTATTGCAAAGGGGGGGCATTTAGGGGTAATGTATATGGGGTACAGTGTATTCTGTTGGGTATTTATGCAATCTTGCAATATAACACTAGGAGGCAAAATCCTTCCAGTGTATGACCAAATTATGAACTTCTATACACTGCCACCTGGACTATAGTGCACCAATGGATCAGTGGACTTAATCATTGTAAACAATCGAACCAGCACCTACTACCCCATACCATACCAAGTAGTTGAATTGGTTTGGACAATACCAAATTTCACTGTGCATATTCGATGGACACACAATATGGACAAAAGTACACAAAGATTACAAGAGCAACTTGCTGCAAGCGCTAACAGTTGGACACACTTACAATACACACTACAGGATGGCGCTGACAAAATTTTAACCTTATCAAAGGAGGAGAAGCAGTGTTTTTGGTGGTGGCCAGGATGTTGGACCATACTGCAGTGGTCAGGACTCTCGATGTTGCTGTGGATTATCATAGCAGCTGGTGTATTGTTAACTATATGTGTGTTACATTGCATATGGAAACGATCAAGGGGGGCACAACCCCCTAGCGAAGAGCCACTAATTATAACCTATAAGTAATGTAGTAAGCCCACCCCCCCAAAGTGTACTAGACAACCCGGACCCAACCTTCTCGGGCCCACTATACTGGGAAGTCTGGAACACTAATTGGAATAGGTGTAGTATGCCCGTACGAGAGAAGGTGCAGGGCATGGTACTACACAAGGGGCAGTGGGACAAATGGAGCATCGACACCTTCCAACTTGATGCCTGGCCCTATCAGAAAGTGTGTCGCCATACGTCCTATGCTTTTCCAGGGATACCTGGGCAGGAGGATCCCAAAAGAAAAAAAAAAAGAAAAAAAAAAGAAAAAAAAAGGGGTGGATTGTTAGGCTATAGATATTCAGGCCTGTCTGTAAAGGCCTACACGCTAAGAATGTAGGTACATGTTTATCATTTAGCTAGTAATAGAGGTATACAAGAAAGAATCTGTGTAAGGTCCTTCTCTTACTGTGACAGTCTGAGGCCCTGTTCTTAGGCCAATGCCTTTGGCTAAGCAGCAGAGGCAGCCATAAGCTGGGAAGCGACTGGTCACATCCCTACATTCCAAATTATTCCATATAGGGCTGTTAGAAAGGTGATCCGATCTATCACCTCCAGAGGAAGGGAAGAGCCTAGAAGATGTAAAAGCAAATTTAGGTTGATAGTTTTCTGTCTGGTAAGAACTCACTTATCAATAGACACAGCTGGGAAACCCTTATGTCTTTATAGATGTAGTTGTGAAATCCTCACTTCTGTATTTTTTGTCATTATAGTTCCCACTTTGCTATTGTTTATTGGCATGGTCTCTGTCTTGTTCTGTGATTGTTTCTGTCTGCTGTATAATTAATTTTGCTGGGTGTAAACTAATTAAGGTAGTGGGATATAATTGGTTAGCTAATCATGTTACAATATGTTAGGATTGGTTAGGTAAATTTCAGTAGAATGATTGGTTAAGGTACCGCTAAGAATATTACTATATAAATTAGGGGCAAACAGGAAGTAAGTTGGGATACGAAAATAAGAAAAAAGGAACTTTGATTTAAGCTTGCTGGAAGTTCACCCCAATAAACATCTAATTGTTTGCACGTTCGGACTTCGGGTATTGTTGCTCTCTGTTCATGCGAGAAGAACCAGGGAAGTGGGAGAGTGAAGCAATAAGCTCTCTAACACTACTCTGCACATTAGCAGAGGCTAACTGAAACCAAAGATATACATTTACACTCTCCAATTTTTTTTTTTAATATTGGACAAACACGAGAACACCAACCACAAACATTTAGCAATGAACTAGTCAGCTATATTACTTCTAAACTGAAGTGTCTTGAGTCTGAGTGAAATTCCTGTTTAGAAAAGAGAATCAAAGCTGGGAAAGAACATTCTTTCTAAACTTGAAGCTCTATCTGAAGACAGGTTTCAGAGTAACAGCCGTGTTAGTCTGTATTCGCAAATAGAAAAGGAGTACTTGTGGCACCTTAGAGACTAACCAATTTATTAGAGCATAAGCTTTTGTGAGCTACAGCTCACTTCATCGGATGCATACCGTGGAAACTACAAAGGCCACATTTCCAGAAAATAGAGGCCCTCATCCTCATACAAGTATATGCCCATACTTATATGCAAAACAGCCTTGATTGTGCGAATAAATGGCCAGTTAGGCTTCTAAATGGCCTGTGCATTCAGTTGCAATAACTGCACACACAACTGCAGGTACATAGTTGGACTTTTGTCTAGAGACCAAAACACCACACAGTTACACAACTGGAAGTCTTGAAAGACTTTGAAGGCTAGATAGCAGGAGTTTATATAGTCACAGGCAGTTCACTACACTGTGCAATCATTACACTTCTTTTCTCTTATTTTCACTTTCTAACTTCCAATCCTCTTGCTAATCTTCCTTCCTCTTACCTTCTTGTTTAGAGTCAGTCATTATTGTTTTTTAATGTGTTAACAAACGTTGATAGATATTTCACTGGTAAAGCAGAAGCCAAAGTATAGCGAAGAGAAGTGAGAGTTACATACATCATTAAAAAAAAAAACCCAGAACCGAAAAGCATAATCAAATTAATAAGTAGTGGCTGATTTTTCTAGTGGTAACTGTGTCATCATACTGCCCTTGGGAGCAAAAAGTTATGTTGATTGTGAAATAATACCTTTGCTGTATATAGCAATGGGTCCTTCGAGCACAACATACAGGGCCTTTAAGCAGATAGAACCCACTTTTGAGCTGGAGAGGGCTCCCAAAGACTCATGCAAGCCCCTTTTAACAGAAGAATTATTGGTCCCAAGAAAGGAGAAATTGCCATTTTTATTTTAAAAGAAAAAAAAAAAAACCTGTGGCTTTTCCCTTGTGAAGATAGCAAGTTCGAAGGGCTGTAAATAAATGGTGAGAGTTGAGAGGAACAACCAAACTCCATTTCTTCAGAAGGTGCCTGGGGGAGGCCATGGGAGCAGAAACTCTTCGCCATCAATTCCTTATGAAAAATGAATGACTTAAGCTGGGGTGTTTCTCAGTAACCTGACCCAATTTTTTTAGGCCAGGCCTGTGTAGAGAAATGCAATCACAGGGAATTAGTTCGGAGGACTGTTTGGAAAGGCTAATCAAAAATGGTAAGGGGGGCTCTGAATGTTAACATTTTCAGCATTCTCAAGCTGGGACTGAAGCAGCTGCTGAGACACAGGTTGCACCCTCTATTGCGACAGATGCAGCAGCCAGAGAAACACGCCTACTTCAGTCCCCACAATACAGACTAGTCTTTGCAACTCTCAGGCTCCCTGCATTGGCCACTCCAGCAGCACATTAGCAGGTGGAGGTGAGGAGACAGGGCCAGGCTGGTGCTGCTGCTGCACTGAATGGGGCCCTACAATAGTTATTTAAGGATTAAAGAAGGAAGGGTGCCAGCAAACAGTGAATGGCTGAGGTGGGAAGAGTGGGTGTTCCACATGTGACATGCATACCTAAATCAGGTGGGTAGAAAAAAGGTTGCTTCTTTTGATGGTTAAGTTTAGTTTGGGATGGGGGCAGGGGTGTTAGGAAAGGGACTGGAGAGGGGAAGGGTTGGGGGAATGGATTGGTGAGGTAGGGTGTGAGATTTGTGGGTTGGGATGGGACTGTGTAGGGTACAATGGAATGGGTTGGTATGGCAGCAAGAGTGTGTCTGCTTGGGAGGCAGAATGGAAGGGTTGATGAGGTTAGACCTGGGGTGTGAGTGGAGGCGGGGTGGCTCAGAAGGGTTAGGACAAGCGCTGGGGAGGTTAGACGGGGAGGATGTGGGGGAGGGATAGGCCTGGAGAGTATGGGGAGTCTGAGGGCATAAGATGGGGGTTTAGGCTGTGAACCTTGGGGTATATGAGGATGGGAAGAGCTAGAATAGGAAAAAGCTGGGGGAATTAGGCCTGGTGTATGTAAGCAGTCTGAGTGGGGAGGAGGTTAGTCCTGGGATAGGATGGGGACTGGGAAGGTTACACCTGGGGATAGTGGTGATAGAATGGGGGAGGTTAGGCCTGCCATATTGCATGGTGGAATGGGAAGAGATTAGGCCTGGCATGTTGGGTGGTAGGGTGGTGGGAAGCTTAAGCCTAGAGCATTGGTCAGTAGGATGTGGGGTATGTTAGGCCTGGTGTATTGGTCAGTAGGATGGGGAGGGTGGTTAGGCTGGGTGTATTGGGAGGGAGGGTGGTGGGAAGGTTAGGCCTGGTGTATTGGTCAGAAGGATTGTGGGGCAGGTTGGGCCAGGTGGCAGGAGGATGCGTGGGAGGTTAGATCTGGTGTGTTGGGAAGTAAAATGGGCAGAGGTTAGGCATGGTGTATTGGGTGGGAGGATGCAGGGGAGGTTAGACCTGGTGTTGAGTGGTAGGATGGCGGGAGTTTAGGCTTGGTGTGTTGGACTGGAGGATGTGGAAAGGGTAGGCCTGGTGTATTGGGCAGTGGGATTGAGGGAGGTTAAACTTGGCATATTGGGTGCTAGGATGTGGGGGAGGTTAGGCCTGGTGTATGGGGCAGAAAGATGGGGAGAGGTTAGATCTGGTGAATTGGGCAGGAGACTAGTGGGGAGATTAGGCATGGCATAGTGATCAGTAGTATGTGGGGGAGATTAGTGGCCAGTAGGATGTGAGGAATGTTAGGCCTGCCTGGCATATTGGCAGGAGGCTGGTCAGAAGATTAGGTCTGGTGTTTCGGGCAGGAGGATAGGGAGAGAGGTTAGGCCTGGCATATTATTTTGTCAAACAATTTTTGAAAGATGCTTTTCCCCCACAGGCCTTTGCAATGGATAAGAGGGCTACGCTCCTCCACCTTTGTGGATCAAGAGAACAATCATTTATTTTAAAAATAAAACTACCTGCCTGTTAAAATATTTCCAACCTTTCCCATCTACCCACTGTCTCTAGGACTCATCATGGCCATTGCTTTCATGGCTCATCGTTCATCAGTTTAAACACAAATGGCATTTTTCCTGTTGCCCCTTGTCGTTTCTGGACCTTGCAAGAGATACTGTGTTAATGCATTTTCCCAGAAATTAGGGAGGCCAGGCTTTCCAAGGTCATTAAGGAGTTTCACTTCCAGACCTACCCAAGAAATGGAACCTCATTATTTTATTTCCAAGAATAAACCTTTAAAGAAAACCTAAAGTTGCACCCCTCATTACAAATAAAAGTACATTAAACATAAACTCTAACATTTAAAACAGCAAGATTGCACCTACATTGTATAATCGCTACACAAAGGACCAATAATCACTTTGTTCAAAAGAGATAATGCAGCATAATATAAGTAGTAGTTTAAGCAATTATCTGGTAGAACAGTTAATCATCACCCTCAGTTCACAGCCTTTTGTTTCTCAGGAATACACATGTCAGATTGTAATTAAATGCATTCACACTATTCAGTGCCAAGCGAGCTGCCTGGATTGAACAGGGAACCAATCTGGAAAGCACAAAACAGACAAGTTTAGACACAGCTTTTATGACTGTTTCTGCCTGGCATGGGGTCCTTGCTGACAAATTTGTTATGTAAGGGTGAAACTGCACTGTAGTCAATTATTTATAAAAGAATACAATTTATGTTAAAAACTGTGCCTCCATAAGGTTTATTTTTACAGCATTTTCATATTTTCAGAGCATTTTGTTACTGTGCAAATTTATCTGCCTGGAATAAATGTTTTTTTACTTGAATTTATAAGCAAACTGACTCTTTAAGTAAACTGATTAGTTGAACCTTAAGCATAACATCTGACATTTGGCTTTTTTTCCTTTTCCAAAGTACAGTACCAGATGCAATTGTTACTATTTTACAATTGTTAGAATAGTCTTTGATGGATTTAGTGATTGGCAATTGAACCATGAAGAGGTTTGGTAGTGTGCACAGTGATCTATGAGAAGACTGGGGGGGGGGGAGTGAGAGGGGGGGAAGAAAGGCAACACTTTCTCGATTCACAAAATGGTTATCCCATGGCCCTATTAAAACTCCATTCCAGCTTGTAACATAGACAGGATATAACCATATGTCTGTAACATGCCACAGCCTCAGAAAAGAGGATTATAGCATGGTTCTGGAATACCGTTGAAATACAGTTAGGTCCCATCTACACTAAAGACATAACAGTAGTTTAATCATGTCAGTCGACTGCTGTGGTGTAACCAGTGATGAGCTGCCAAAATCTTAACAACGGGTTCCCTCCTCACCCCACGAGAGGGTCGTTGTCCACCCCCCCACCCCCCAGGACTCCTGCCCCATCCAACCCCCTGCGTTCCTTGACACCCTTGCCCTGTCCCCGACTGCCCCCAGAACTGTGCAGGAGGGTCTCGTGGGCCACCGTAGTGGGTGCCCACCCCACCCCTAAGAGCCAGAGGCACCTGCCAGGGGTGAGGTGGGGAATCCCAGAGGTGCTACATTGGGGCAGCTCCCAGGAAGCATCTGGCAGGTCCCTCTGGCTCCTCGGGGCGGGGGAGCATAGCTGGGGAGGAGCAGGGGGAGCAGCCGCTCCCCCACTGATCACATCAAAAGTGGCGCCTCAGGCACCGACTCCGTGGGTGCTCCGGGGCTGGAGCACCTATGGGGAAAACTTGGTGGGTGCAGAGCACCCACTGGCAGCTCCCCGTCCTGTGCCCGGCCCCAGCTCACCTCCACTCTTCCTCCTCCCCTGAACGCACCTCCCCGCTCTGCCTCTCCGTCCCCTCCCCCGGCTTCCCGTGAATCAGCTGTTCGGCGAGAAGCCAGGGAGGGCAGAGAAGCAGGCGGCAGCTTCCCACTCAGGCCGAGGGTGGTGGAGGTGAGCTGGGGGAGGAGCGGTTCCCCTGCACCCTCCCCCCGCCCAGGGTTACCTGCTGCGGTGCAGGCGGCCCTCCTCGCATCTCCCCCGCCCCAGCTCACCTCTGCCTCCCTGGGCCTGAGCGGGAAGCCGCGGCCTGCGTCTCAGCCTGCCCCAGCTTCCCGCGCGAACAGCTGATTTGTGGGAAGCTGGGGGGGGGGCGGAGAAGCAGAGTGGGGCGGCGTGTTCAGGGGAGGAGGCGGAGCGGAGGTGAGCTGTGGACGGGGGTGGAGCGGAGAGCTGCCTTTGGGTGCTCTGCACCCACCAAATTTTCCCCTTGGAGCACCCATGGAGTTGGCGCCTAAGGCGCCACTCTTGGCTGGTTAAATTTAGAAGCCCTTTTAGAACCGGTTGTCCCTCGCGGAACAACCGGTTCTAAACGGGCGTCTAAATTTAACAACTGGTTCTAGCAAACCGGTGCGAACCAGCTCCAGCTCACCACTGGGTGTAACCATGTATCCCATGCTATTGTAGAGGGGATGGGCCTTAAGGATTTACCAAGTCATACATAAAATATTTTCTCACAAAGGTGAGCTCTAGAGAACAAAGGCTTTGTTCACACTGGGAAGTAGAACCATATAATCCAGCTGCAGCTAGCAGTTTTCTTGCTGCTTGCTTACAACAAAGCAACCACAGTTTCTTTCTCCCATCAAATGAAACAAAAAATCTCCAAACACCCATCTGTGCAAACTTTGGCTGACAATGCCAGCTCTTCGCTACTAATGTTTTTAAATGCCATGAAAAAACACATCTTGTCCACTTTGGTATTTCCAGGGCAAGAAGGCCTAAAATTGTTATGTGTCCTCATAATCCTGAAACTGGAGCTTCAATTACTTTTCTCACACATCTATGAGCATACACGGGGCAGGGTAGAAATGGGGCATTTTCAATATGGAGTAATTTTGGGGGGAAAAGTCAAATAAAATGCAAATGAATAATTGACAGTGAAATAAGAATGACATGCTACTCCGCAAATAAATGAATATGATAAAACTAAAGTGAAGCAGAACCTGAAAATTTATCTCTTCTGTATTACTTTATAGATGTTGAACTTCCCTGTCAGTACCCAGCCCGGGCAAGCTAATGATCCAACCAGCAAACCAAATTTGGTGATGAATTCTGGTCACTGCCACCTAAGGCATGTTGCCCATATGCCAAGAAGAATATTCTATCTAGTTAAATATTAACCCTTAGCATGTTGGCTAATTCCCAGGGAACTGACTGTCTTAAGTGCTTTTGTATTTCCCTGGTTGCTTGAACCACGTGTGTTTAGTACCTTAGAAACTAGCTTGTTTCCATGGCATGAGGAGGTACCTAATAGGGGGATGATGTGCTAGGGAAGAGCAATGGTTTCTTGCTCCTGAGCCGAGGGGCCTGGTTAGGAGTCTTGGAAGATGTTAGTTGTGACCTGAGCTGCATGCCTTCTCCTGGTAGCCATCTCTCCAGCCTGCCCTCCTGAAGTGACACATCTCTCTCACTTCTGATTCCTGACTCCTCCCTCAAGCAAGGAATCTGTGTGTGTGTGTGTGGCGGGGTATGCTGAAATGAAAACTTAAGCTGGGGAGGAACTAAGATGGAACCAAGAGTAGAGGCTAATAGATAAAGATAAAACACGTGTGGGAGTGTAAGGCAGCCCATTCTGCTGGGGAATAGCCTTCTTCCAATTACTTTGCTGTGGCCTAGGGAGCCTTCTTTAGCAGTTGAAGGGAATAGCAGCAAATTTGCATGTACTCATCCTTGGTGCTCTAATGATTAATTCTTTCAGCATTACTTAAAAGCAACCACATAAGTTGTAAGCCTTTTCTGCGTTCAAATACTGAGCAGCTTCCTTTGTTGAGAAACATGGGCTCCGTCCTGCGAGGTACTCAGTGCCCTTATCTCTTACTGATTTCAGAGGCTCGGGTCCCAAAGGGTATGCCTATACTGCAGTCAGAGGTCTGAGTGCTGCTCAGGTAGGCATACCCATGCTAGCTTTAGTCTAGCTAGCACAGCTTTAAAATAGCAGTGAAGACATGGCAGCATGGACTAGCAACACAAGTACGCACCCAGGTTTGCAGGTAGGCTTGACCACCTGCACTGAAGCCCATGCTATCATATTGGCAAACTGGACATTTTGCTGGAAACTGGTTTTAGCATGGCAGCACTAACTGAGATTCCAGGAACATACAGTTATAGACTCGTTAAACAGTGGGAGAGATTTCTAACGCTATTTTGAAAAAAATGGTAATATTTAGTAAATATTTGTTTAGCTAGCTTTCGTATTAGAAGTAATCATTACAATTTTCTTCTTAAGCTGTGTCCCCCAAGGGTAGGACTAACCGCAATTTCACTTTCCCCTTTTCCAGGCAGGTTGGTCCTGAGTCCATATTCCTAATCATTTCAGCCTGAAAAACCGCTTATGCCATCTGAAAGAGGGGTAAATAAAGGTCTTTAACTCTCCTTGTCCCCTGTTGATACCATATATTTTGCTATGCTTTCATCATCATCAACAACAACAACAACAAAATCCGTGCATTTTGGGATCATGACATGGCAGCATTTGAAATCAGCAAACCTCATAACCAAGGCCTCATCAGTCAAAGAGAGCTCACACATACAAGCAGTCTCATTATGCAAAGCCACATTTTGCAGTTGCTGTTCCTAGTATATAATGGAAACATAATTACTTTCCACAAGAGTCTACTTTTCTCTCAGTTTAACATATGTCTTATTAAATATCTGTTCTTTTTATAAATAACACACGGTGATCCATTCTCCCCCAGATGCACGCATGCAACTTCTCCATTAGCATTAATAGGAGTTATGTGTGCATGAGAGAGCCTGTTGAACTCCATGCTATATATCTATATATAACACTTAAAGATCAAAAGTTAACCTTAACAAGGCAAATATCTACTGTTACTTTTCTGTTCTTATTAAAGGTAGCACTTGTATAAATTGTTTTCTTCAATCATTTTAGCAGAGCTGTTTAAAGTAATTCCCCAAGTACCACGCTAATAATGTAGCCCTAGGTGATTAAGCCCATATGAACTTTAAAATGTTGATTAAATTAGGTGTGTGGGGAAGATATTTTTAAGAGTATGAGCTGGTATTCATTACAGTAAAGTTTATTAAGACAGTGAGAGCTCACTAAGCCAAAGATCATTATCTTTGTACAGCAAATTTAATTTGAAAACAAAAACAAGCCCTTGAACATTATATCTGCACTATTCTTCTTTCTGTACATTGTTCAGATTTGATATAATCATTCTTAGTAGAACCTATTGGAGAACAAGTGATTTTTAACTTCAGTCACACTGTACCTTTTGCCTCATGTGGGGTAGGGTGGCTGGAAAGATACTGGAGCTATAAATAGGCAAACATATTGAGGACAAATTGATTCAACAACATCTGTTCTTCCAAGAAATAGTCAGCACAAGGTGTAAATGACATTGATGCAGAGAGAATATTATTGTCATCGTTATGTTTTGATGTCATTACCATGTTATTTCCATTGTTCTGACATAATCACTTGTTTATTCAAATTGCTCCAATCTCAACAGGGTGACTTTTATGTCACTTAGCAGCATGAATAAATAACGTATGTTTTATTGTTGCATTCATACATGTCAAACATACAGTTTAAAATCTTTAACCCTATATATATCATTCAAATGCACCCATTATGACATCACAATTCTATTTGATTTAAAACTGTGTATATCAAAGCCAGAAATATTAGGTTATAGGTAATTAAACAGACATAAAAATTGTGGATGGGATAGTTATTCATAGAATTACTAGTCAAGGAGTGACCTCTCTATTTTTGATGAACAACACTACTCCATTTCTATAGAGATTTTAAAATATAATTTCATGCATTTACAAGCTATGCCCATTTACACCAGATGATAATTTGGAGGATCTATCTATCTATCTATCTATGTAATTGATAGGGGGAAAATATCCCCATGCAAGACTTTGCTTGCTATTGTTATTCAAACTCTGTGTTTTGGAATGCTGTACTGTGTTTTGAGCATTTTGCGTGTTGGTTTACCTTAGGTCCGTGCATCAGCAAGATGCCTGAATTAAAGATGTTTGCAATGCATTCCTGAATTGCTGGCGTAAGATATAAAAAGCAAAATATGAAATAGAGAAAAGGATTTTTCAAACAAGCATTTTCGTAAATTTTGCACTCTGCCTGCCAGACACATTAACTAGTGGAAGTAAACTATAATACACTCTCTCACACGTATATAGCTTTCGGTGTGCTTGTATATGCACATAGGTCTGTTTTTACTCTCTGCCTGTGCATTCTCTGCTCAGCTCATGTATTTGAATGTTTATCTTTCTTTTTCTGTGTTTGTTTGTGTGGGCATGTAGAGTCGTGTACACACACAAATAGATATTCACATGCTTTAGTGCTATCACCAGCTTTTATATCGCAAGGATATTATACCACAGGTGGCAGCTCCACTGAAAATATTGCTATAAAAGATGTGAAAACAGAAAAGGGAGACTACAGTATGTTTCAAGGGTGGAAATGTAGAAAAAGGCAGAAAAGGCAGTTTAGGTTTACAGTGGTCTTTTTAGTAGATGCATGCTAGCAATTAATTTGATCTGCAGTCTGAGGCATTTGATAATTAATTTCTCCGCATTTACCACATACAAGCCATCACTTTAAAGTGCTATGTCATTAACAAAATCCCATTTTTTCCATAAAGAATAGGTATACTGATCTACATTTTTCCATGCTGCCTAGCCAGAATGGACTCTAGGGATATTATCTTATTCAGAAAGAACCTTTCAAGGTTGAATAAAAGAAATGGTGCAGGGTCCCTGGGAGAGGGAAGTGATCATCATTTTCACCTTCAACTCTTCTTTGATGTGGCAGAGTCAATTTTTAATCAGCAGCCATCAGACTGGGCTTCATTTCGCCTTACAAAGTCCTATTACTCTGCCACTTTCTGGAAGGAGGTGATAAGGACAATGCTCTTCTTTTTCTCTTCATAGAGCCTCGCATATGATGAGTCCCTTTGGAGAGGCTTGATAAAAAAAAATGAGTGAGTATGTAGGGATAAAGGTCACCTCTCTGCCAGAATTAACTCTTCAAGACAACAAACTTTAATTCCAGTGCATTTGCTTTTAACAACTATTCTGTTGTCTTTGTGGGCAGCAGGAGTAATGAGAAAAGGGTTAACCCACATAATGGTTTTGATGTAAATGCTACTCAGGATTATTAGCCTGTCACAGGGAAAAAACAAACAAACAAACAACTCAGTTGCCCCACTGCTAATGGACCTTACAGAAATTAGTGGCGTGAGGAAATAGCATGCAATTAAAATGCACCTATCTCAGCAAAGCACCTCAAAGTAATCCTTTATCACAAGAATTCACCACAGATCCTTACAGATAAAATAAGGAAGAGTGATTTCCTACAATCATCCGACTGGAAAAACCAAAAGAACAAAAAAAACCCAAATAAAAACTATTTCTCCCTCTGGAGGTGTTTTTTATGTTAAATAAACCTAAATTATTTTTAAACTATGCATTCATGCAGAAAACCCTCTGTAATCTCTTAGTATCATTTATTGTAGTCAGCAGTCTTAATTGCCTCCCTGAAATGGATCAGAGTTCTGGGAATTATACACTAAAATGATGTTACCACTCTCCAGTCTTCACATTCCTTGATATAATCTCATTAAAAATATCAAGCCTCTAGGTGAGGGAATACATATGGATGCTAAATGCATTTTAAGCAGTAGCACCTAAACTGATGACCTAGTTATTACAGAACAAAGCAGCAGAAGATGAATTTTAATATTGAAGTAAAGCGGGTTCTTTTCTTTGGTTAATACTATAATTATTAACATGATTTTGGACTGAATTTGCTTGTTACCCCTGAAAGAAATGATAATTTTGAACCAACCAAAATAGTGAAATGTCATTTTTGGAGTAAAATAAATTCTTATTTTCCAGAAGACCACACAAGTGGGAAAACAAAACAAAACCCAATTGCATTAGTTATAATTACTATAAAGAGATGGGAAAAGCAGTATGCCAAGTTCTGTTTTTTTTAACAGAAATGTGAGCTGTGTTAAAAAAAAAATAAGTCTCTAGAGAAAATACACTCATCACCCAGCCCAAATAAGGGGCAAAGGCAGGGGGGGAATCATGCTGAGTCCAACATATGAAATAATTAGATTTTTATAGAATTGGATTTCCTGTTATAAATTGCAAAGAATACTTCTGCAAAAGCTAAGAGAGTATATAGCATGAAATATATCACATGCTATGTGATCTGATGTGTTGCAACAATAAGCCATTCTATCTTTGGTGCAGAATAATATAGCAGAATGGAACTCAGCCATCAGAACAAGCAATTTAAAAAGAAATAAGCAAACATTTTAATTATCAGTGATATAATG
Organism: Lepidochelys olivacea; assembly: GCF_965140295.1. NCBI lineage: Eukaryota > Metazoa > Chordata > Testudines > Cheloniidae > Lepidochelys > Lepidochelys olivacea. The sequence goes on from NC_140412.1 coordinate 54,812,171, forward strand.
CATGCTGATTGTGAGTGAATCACCCAGATGAAGCCTTTGATAAACACAAATACAGCGTCATGTGGTTTCAAAACAAACCAAACAAACAAAAATCCCTTGCTATGTGACACAATGCTTTTGAAGCATATGGTCACAAAACAGTGTCCCAGTGGATAAAAAGGATTTTAAAAATAATAATGTGACATCCAACTAGAGTTAAGGTAGCAGTGTTTCCATTATGTGGTAGCCTCTGATTTTCAGGGGTTAATAACTTAACTGTTGAAATTTGCTTTTGAGGTAAAACTTGGCAACAAGATGTAAAACAAAGACTTTTTTTTTTTTTGAGTGGTCACAGTCAATTTAGTGAGAACTGGATGACTCTGGGGATCGGTAACATGACACAGAGTGTTTCATGTCCAGGGTGCCAGTTAAGAGCTGTCCGATGTTGGTAGTAAATGAAAATAATTACCATCTGACGGCGGGCTGGTGGCTTGTGTTATGTGAATAAATAGTCTCAGTTCCACCTCCACTACTGTGTTAGCTGGTTGGCACCAATCTTAGCCGAGAGCTAAGAACTGTATGGGCAAGGACACTGAATTTTCCTTCTCTTCTTGAGATGAACCCTCTAGGCCAGAGTTGAGGATGTTGGTGGGTCAGTTTGGAGAGCTGCTGCTGTAGCTTGTTGTATACTGCTGTGGCTAAAATAGGGGCTGGCAACCTCAAGGCTGTCCGTCTAGTGCCTTTAATCACCATTAATTCACCTTCGGCAAAGGGCTCAACATGGACCTCTACATGCTGGTTTAATGAGCCAGTACTTGTTACTTCACACCATCCTATCAGGTCAAGTGAGCAAGTGGAGGGGCTGGGAAGGAGACAGTAGGCTTCATCCCCACACGGGAGAGAATAGAAGTGGAACTTCCCTTCCATACCATAGCAGCTAGGGAAGGGATAGAGATAAAATGGTACTGCTCTCCTAGTGGCTGGGGTAAGGGAGGGATTTAGAGAGAAGTTCTTCTTTGTTCCTCTCAGGAACAAGTATGACAGTGTGTGTGTGTATGTGTGTGTGTGTGTTTGATTAGAAGTCAACTCTCTCTCCATATCTACAGATCAGGGAAGAGAAGATTGAGAGCACTTTTCCAACCCCTTTCAGATGGGGAAATATGTTGACTAGCAAACCTGATCCTCTAAGCAAGCATGGTGGTATCCTAATCCTCCAGCGCTTTTCCTGGAGGGAAGGATTGTGGCTTGGTGTAATTTGGTGGGAGGGGCTTGGATATAAGTCCAGTTTGTTTTTTGCCATGCTATGTATTATTCCTAGCTAAGTGGTATGTTGTCAGATAAGAGCTGAACAGGAAACATGAAGCTTTTTGCTGTGATGGCAAGAGATAGCAGGTTACCCCAAACCTGGGAGGTGCTGTGGAGCACAAGCCAAATTCTGAGATGAATCTAGGAGAATCTTCTGCACTCCACATCTCCTTCAGGAAGCATGTAAACAACACCAGTTTAGACTGGGAAGGCTTGCTGCAGTGGCACAAAAAACCATAAATCTGGCAGGAGACATGCAGACATGGAGAGCTGTCTTCTCAGACTCCTGGCCTAGGGGTTTGACTAGACCAGTGACTCTGTGACTCTGGCTGGCCTAATTGGACTGAGGACCAAACTGGCCCAAGGCAGCCACAGGATCAGGAGGGAATCCATGTGGTCTAAAGCCACCTTTGCTTCCCTTGACCAGTAGTTCTACCACAATCATTTAAAAATCATTAGTCAGGCCCCCCTTAAGGCTTAAACGTCTTGATATGTGTAAAAAAAATCCCCACACAATACGACTTTTGACTTTTGGTTTTTGAGCCTTCAGGGTGCATTTTGGATCATGTTTACAAGCTTTCCTCCGCAATCATGAAGGGTTGAAATGTACCTATAAAAAACGAACATACATAAAACACACAAAAGCTGAGATTCTCACTTAATCACATATTTTCAGGAGCTGGGGCTTTGAGAAACATACCAGATATCACAAGCTCATGGGAAAATCATGAGTTGATAATACTGCACTTTGTACGCTACCGGATGCATAGCTCACTCAGGTGGATTTAAGGATTGGGGTCAAATTCTCTCAGACTTAGTTGATGAGACGTGGGGCTGCAACCCTGAAATGCACAGCATAGAACTCAGGGACAAAGGAGAGGAGGAGCTCACTTTGTTTTAATCCAACTTTGTGCCTCCGGAGTCCTGAGCTACTTTGGGGGCTCTAGCCCCTCTCCACATCCCTGCAGTAAATGAGACAGTCCTGGTGGCCTAACTTATGGCAGTTTTCCCTGTCTGCCTTTGTGTTGCAGTACTACCCAGATTCTTCACAGTGCTGCATATTATGGCACCACTCCTGACCTCATGGCTGTCTCCACAGTGCCTACAATGAGAGAATCCTGCAATGGCCAAATGCGGGGCTTTTAGGGCTGCTCCCGCCCTTTATTTTGCTCTGGCCCTTTAATATGGCATAAAAAGCGCAGTGCGAAGGTGAGGATCTCAACCAGTTAGTCTTTAGCTTCACACTCACTTACTGCATGTAACTTATTAGAATTTGCCTTATTGCATTTCAATCTTAGGCCATGTCTACAGTGACTGAAAGGGTTTTTCCATTGCTGTAGAAACACCACATCCCCAGCTAGGTCAAAAAAGCATTGTTCCGTTGCGTCTACACTGGGGATTAGGTCAGCATACCTATGGTGCTTGAGGTGTGGGCGTTTTCACACCCCTAAGCACCGTAGTGACGTTGAACTAAACGTTAAGTGTAGACCAGGTCTCCAGGAATCTAATTTAGAGGCTGCGGAGCTGGTAGGGTTATAGCAGTAAAAGCAACTAACAGTGGAGTGTAAGAAGGTTTAGTTAAAATAGGGAGCAGGGCATAACTTTGAACAATTCTGTGCAGAGAATATATATGCCAGCATATATGACAATGGTATCTGAATTATGGCAATTTAATTTAAATTGGTAATATATGAGCATGACTTAACTTATGAAAATTGTCTGCAACATATATCATATAATTATTAAATTATCAAAAGTTTTACACCAATTTTTTACACATAAAAATACACTGAAAGAACATCATGAAGGTTGCAAAGTCAAACACTCAAGAAATGCCAGAATTCAAGTGCCCTTCTGCATATGGTACAGTATTTAATTACCTGAACACATATTGTTTTTTCCATAGGCCCTCTGCCGCATTCAATGTGCAAGGTGGATGGTGCTCACTTAACATCAGCTATTCGATATTTTGTTATCTCCACATTGTTCAATGTATGGCCCTATGCCTTATTTACTGCACACTATTCAACCTCCCCCCCCCCCATCTGGAACAGAATTAATTTCTCCATGGGCTTTTCTATGGCACTTATCAGTGCAGTAACTGAGCACTTCACAAACACTAATGATTTTATTTTTGGAACACGGCTGTGAGGTAAAGTAATGATAATATCCCCATTTTATAGATGCGGAGCTGAGGCACACAGATTGAGATCAGAAGTATCCATTAATTATGGATGCCCAATTTGAGATATCTAGGATCTGATTTTTCAGAGTATTGAACATTATATAGCACTTAATATGTTCAAAGCACAGCTCCTATTGACTTCATGTGCAGCTGTGAGTGTCCAGCACCTTTTATCTCTGAGCCATCCAGCGAGGAGGTCCATCCTGTGGACTGAATAAGAACATAAGAACATAAGAATGGCCATACTGGGTCAGACCAAAGGTCCATCCAGCCCAGTATCCTGTCTACCAACAGTGGCCAATACCAGGTGCCCCAGAGGGAGTGAATCTAACAGGTAATGATCTAGTGATCTCTCTCCTGCCATCCATCTCCACCCTCTGACAAACAGAGGCTAGAGACACCATTCCTTACCCATCCTGGCTAATAGCCATTAATGGACTTAACCTCCATGAATTTATCCAGTTCTCTTTTAAACCCTGTTATAGTCCTAGCCTTTACAACCTCCTCAAGCAAGGAGTTCCACAGGTTGACTGTGCACTGAGTAAAGAAGAACTTCCTTTTATTTGTTTTAAACCTGCTACCCATTAATTTCATTTGGTGGCCCCTAGTTCTTATATTATGGAACAAGTAAATAACTTTTCCTTATTCACTTTCTCCACATCACTCATGATTTTATTTACCTCTATCATATCCCCCCTTAGTTTCCTCTTTTCTAAGCTGAAAAGTCCTAGCCTCTTTAATCTCTCCTCATGTGGGACCCGTTCCAAACCCCTAATCATTTTAGTTGTCCTTTTCTGAACCTTTTCTAATGCCAGTATATCTTTTTTAGATGAGGGGACCACATCTGTACACAGTATTCAAGATGTGGGTGTACCATGGATTTATATAAGGGCAATAAGATATTCTCCATCTTATTCTCTATCACTTTTTTAATGATTCCTAACATCCCGTTTGCTTTTTTGACTGCCACTGCACACTGCATGGCCGTCTTCAGAGAACTATCCACGATGGCTCCAAGATCTTTCTCCTGATTAGTTGTAGCTAAATTAGCCCCCATCATATTGTACGTATAGTTGGGGTTATTTTTTCCAATGTGCATTATTTTACATTTATCCACATTAAATTTCATTTGCCATTTTGTTTCCCAGTCACTTAGTTTTATGAGATCTTTTTGAAGTTCTTCACAGTTTGCTTTGGCCTTAACTATCTTGAGCAGTTTAGTATCATCTGCAAACTTTGCCACCTCACTGAATGAGGCAGAGAGTCTGTGAAAAGTATAGTCTTTAAGTACATGATCACATACTGTCATGTTTTTATGCACTTTTAAGTGCTTGACTTTGCAGTCTTAATAACGTTCATTTAATATAGCTTTTTGTGTGTTATTTCCTAGGTTTTTAGAAAAGCAAACTGAAAAACAAACAAACTCATATTGGTGCCCACATGGTTGATCAGCATGATTGGAACCTTTAGATCCATCGCACAAGTCTCTGCCACTTGAGGTAATGGAGTAACAGATAGCAGTAGTAGGTTGTTATGTTCTATGTGGCCTAGCATTAAAGTGGGATGAGAGACACACTTTGCTAGTGAGTTTCACAGATATTTGCTGACAGCAGAGGAATGGTGAGACTCAGGAACCTTGGTTTCTGTTCTAGAGGGAAGAGTGCTCAAGTGGTTACAGAATCTTCTGCCCATTTTCTCCAAGCTTGACCTTTTCTGCACTGTCCCTTCCAAGCTGTCCCTGTCCCAGGCCTTTCTCTTCCCCCTCCCCATCTCCCACTTTTTGCTCCTCATCCCAGCCACATACTCTCACCTGGTCTTTCCTAGTCTCCACTCCTCAGGATTCTCATCCCAGTCTCCTTGCCTGGCAAATGCTAGTTTGACCCCTCCAGATTCTTTATTCTAGTTCCAGCCCCTCCAATCTCCCAGTCGTATTTCCCCCCTCTTGGCACCTCATCCTATTTCTCTCTCTGCCTGCACTTGGCCTCTCATGCCCCTCCATGTTCCCACTGTCTCACAGTCCAAGGCTCCCTCCCTGGGATCCTTATCCAATGTCAGTATCTTTCCCCCACCCCACTCCTTGTCCTAGTCTCTTTGCCCAGCTAGTCCCAGGTCTTCCCCCACATCTCAGCTCTTTGTCAGATCTGTCTCCCCCCTCCCCCACCTCCTCTCTCCCACACTGATCCCCAGTCCCTGTGTCCTCACTGCTCCTCATCCAATCTCAGTCTCCCCACAATCCAGTAGCTCCCATTCCTTCCTTTCCATTTCCCTTCCTGACTTCTAGTTCCAGTTTCCTTGCCCAGCCAGTCCCAGTCTTCCCTCCCACAACTTCCAGTACTAGTTTCCCCGTCCAGTACCAATCTGTACCCTCAGGCTTCTTGTCCCCTCTGCATTTTGTATCAGGCAGCTTCCCCATGCATGCTGCGTAGGCCCAGAAGGGGACTGACTGAGGGTATTTAGAGCAAGCCTCACAGCCTTGCGTGACAGACTCCAGTTAGCGGGACTTGCAGTAGTGCTCTAAAAATAGCTGTATAGACAGAGCTTTGAAGTTGTGGCTTATGCTGGAGGTCAGACCTGCAAGTTAAGGGAAAAACCTGCTGCACCCCAGACTGGAGCATGCCCAGTGCAGACGAAATATTTGGGGAATTAATTTGGGTGAATTTTCACAAGGACAGCAATAGGCATATCCCTGACACAAGGGGCCTCTCCTTTTAAATTTCTGCCTCCTGTCATATTTTAAGTAACTCCCTTCTCCAAAGCATTGGAACAGTAGAAAATCTCAAAAGAAAGGTTGCCAGTGCTGTTCCACCGATTATGATTATGAGCATGTCTTTTTCCTGCAAATAGAAAATGAAAACATTTGGCCTTCACAATGAAAATAAGACATAGCTAACATGTAATGAGATTCTTATTATCAGTGTTTATTATAATTGTGACACTGCACCCCATATTCTTCATAATTGTATGATTATGATATCATTATAATATAATATTGGTTATATCTGGTACAAGATATGTCTTGTGAGGTGTCTTTGGAAAAGTTATGATTTGCTGAATATGATTAGCCTTATTTGTGTGCGTGTATCATTTTTGTATCTGAAGTTATGAATATTGACTATGTATCTGTATTTCAAATGTGGTTACACCTGCGTAACACCCACTAGGCAAAAGGCTTTCAGTCTAGACAGATGGTTGTGAAGGGCCTATTAAGGGTAATGGGCCATTAGGGGAAACAATAGGCCTTAGGAGAAGCTTATCTCCACCTGGTGAGCCTTCCTGAGAACGCGCCAGATAACCTATGAGTAATGGCTGCTATGACTCAGGAAATTTGATTTCACCACCATTGAATATAACGAATATTGAATATTCACCATTGAATATAACAATAACCGCTAATCTCAGACTTCTTATAACTCCAACTCTTCTCACTCAGTTTGGGAAGCATATCTCCCTATTATCACAACAGAACCTGTCTGGATCACACTAGATTCTAATCAGGTACAAACTTACCTTTTCATAGACAATACAATAAACGGTTTACTCCATTGGCTTTTAGCTCTTTTCAAGGATTCCCCAGAAAGACATACATATGAGCTGTAGCTCACCAAAGCTTATGCTGAAATAAATTGGTTAGTCTCTAAGGTGCCACTAGTACTCCTTTTCTTTTTGCGAATACAGACTAACACGGCTGTTACTTTGAAACCATACATATAAAAGGTTTGTCTTCACGTTAGTCTAAACATTGAAATACCATCACTTACTCTACATAAAAAACTAAATATCTTCTGCAGCTGTCTGGGTGTAGAGTGCAGGTCACTTCTCTTAGAATCTTTCTAGCAGTTCTGGCTTTCTTTGAACTGGACAAATAGAAATTGATTTCTGTTCATTCATTAGTTGCCAGGTTTATTAGGGTCATTCTGCATCTCAAACTTCCTATTTAAAAGTTCATAGCACATCCAAATGTTGTTATTAAAATTTAAAGACCCATTATGAGACACTTACAAATTGTGAAAGGTTTCTTTAATGTAGAAGCATCCTCAGCTTGTAGAATGATTGATGGGTGAACACTAGTGACTCATTCACCATCTATGAAATTTGATAGGGGTAACAGAATGTGGATACATCTCCAAAATTCCTTTTGAAGGTGAAATAGGAGTTTCTAGTATTTTACCACTGCACTATCTTTGGAGCTCTGCTAAACTACAAATATTTGCTATTTGAATGTTCACACTTGAGAGGATATTTTGTAATTATCTGTTCATCTCCCCTCTTGAGAGAAGAGTTAGTTTTAGCTCTAGGGTCAGGTTACCACCTTGGGAGTAAATCAAACTATATTACTGTTCCTCCTCTTATTCTGCCCTCCAGATCCTGAATATGCTTATAGCAGCACTCTAATGAAAACTGCCCCACATATTTTGAAAACTGAAGAGATTTTCTAAGGTACAAGGGAAGAAGGCACAACTATTGTGAATCTATATGGGATAGTACTTTGAGAGTGTACCTTTTCTGTCATGTGTAAACTGTGAAATTTGTCAGTCCCTTTGATTTACATAAAGAGCTATTCATTATATGTACAGTGGTCTATAAAGCAAAAGCAAAAAGAATGTTTTAGTTCATTGTCATGTTAAATATTTTAGGTTAAAATATTGTATCACAATGCAAATTCATGTGTTTGTTCTGTGCTGTAAAGTAACATTTGCCAAGACCATCAGTGAAGCCAGCTAAGATTCTGTAACTCAGTTTTGGTCAAGGCAGCCAATCGGTCAACTTCTACCTCAAGAAAAGTCAGTCAGAACAAGTACAGATGCAAGATGGATAGTTTCGTAGGTTGTCTGGTGACCTCCATGCTACTGAGTAAAAGTCAACAGCTGCTTCAATACCACTTCTAAGGATGATGGGCATTGATTAAATCCTATTGAGAGTCTAGCAACTCAATGGGCTACTCTAGGAAGAAACAATCTTTGCCTCAGAATGCATGAATTGTAATTAGCAAAGTTTTGTAAATATACTATTCATTGTTTTAAACACTGTACAATTTTAACAAATACTTTGGACCAGATGTGGATATTTTTAATCTGTGAAAGGTGTTCTGATCATTTGCTGTAAAAAGTAAAGAACAAACAAAAGTATGTTGTAGTTTTGGATGGAAACAAACAAATGCAGTGGTCTGAGTAAATGTATGCCTATGCTACTTGAGAGGTGACTGATAAAACCTCAAGGCAGGATGTAATCAAGAATATTGTAGAGCTCTGTATGAAATGGAATAGTTTAATCATTTATGAGTCCTGGCAATGCTGGAACATTTCTGCAACTATAAAAGCTTGGGTTTCACTTAGCTTTAAATATGGTCTGTACTTAACTATGACTGTGAAAGATGGACAGTGAAACTAAAAGATCATCATCAAGTCTTTTTTCATAGAGAAAATACTGTGCTCTTTGTGTTATGGAAAGAATGTTTGATCAATGAGTGCATGCTTTAATGCCTAGAGGTGCAAAAGATGTTCTTTAGACAGACACAAGAGAAGCTGGATGATAATTTGGACAAGATGTTTCTAAAGGACCAACTACCAGCAAAGTAATCAGCTGCTGGGCAGAGAACACACTAGGGGAGGAATGACACAAAATAAAGTGACAATATCAGCAGAAGACAGTAGAGCTGGAGGACATTTTGCATTATGTTATGCCATAGAGCTACTTATGTTGTGGGCAAAGATATTATCATATTTCAATATCAATACAATGCAAATAATTATATTGTACTTAATGGAACATTTAAGCCACTTACAGCTCTGCAGTTTAAAATAAAATGTTAATACATTCCTAGTAGTAATCAGTTAATTAGCATATTATTTCCTTCTGAGCCCCAAACCCAGAATGTAAAAATACAAGCAACGTAAACTCATGTAAATGAAAGTTTATTAAATATAGCTATCTATCAATTTATAAATTACTTATTAGTCCATATTAACAATAGTGCATATTTATAAGATTTGCAAAAACGTATATCTAAAAACATTAATTTAAGACTTACATATGACTGCACATTTTGGTAATAAGTCCCAAATTTCACAAGTACAAAACCAAAAGAAGTTTTAGTCTTTGCTTTAAAAGCATATTAATTCAAACATCTCCATCATCGGTTGTAAAATATATTCATGATGTCTAATTTTTAATGAAAATGACATGATCTGCATGCACGGTCAACATAAAAGACAATTTAGCCCTTTATGTTTATGAGAACATAGAATCACTGGCTGTGGGTGACAGCTAATTTCCTCTAGTCTCTTTATGCCCTGCAGCTATTAATGCATGCTGATCTTCAAGTATTATTGGAAAAAATTAAGCATAAACATAAAAAGAACAAAAAGAAAGCCATCAATTTTAGACTAATTTAAACAAAATAATTTGAAATGCACTACTGCAGTTGAGGAATATATAATATAATGGTGGCCTAACAATTCTGTATGAAAAACAGCCTGATATCACACATAAAAAAACTGTTATAAAGTACAGATGTTCTCTTAGGTTAGGAAAGTAAAGTTCACTTTTCATATATTTAAAGAAACCATATGGGGGATTCATTTTAGTCATTTCAATGCTATTTTAGGTTTTTCTTGTACAAATACTGTAAGAGTTTGATGTAGAGATGTAAAAAATTTCTAATGGACTTTTATTCTTTCATATTAAAAAGGTACAAGACAATAATTAAGGAGCACAATACTGAATGGATTAACTAGAAACTGAAGACTGGTAAAACAGAAAAACAAAATCCTTTTTCTTGTTTTTAATCTTTACAAAACCATTCCCTATCTCTTAATTGAAGTTAAGTGAGTTGTCTGTATTTTAGATATAAGCTTATTCATTTATTCTGTCCAATATTCAATGCTTTACTTTAGCTGTGCAGAAAGTTCTCCAACAAACTAGATCCAATATGATTTGTCTATCAAGTTCTTTATCCCTGGATTTTCAAATCCCTCCTTATTTGATGTTCCATTTTTCCCCCTTGAGATGTCCTGAATGGCTCCCATTCAGACCCTGAGTATAAATGTGACAAGGTTTTATGGTCACAGGACATAGTCTCAAGTTGGCTAAAATCCTTTTGTCCTGTTTAATCTTTGATTTGAGCTCTAAGAGAAAATATAGTTTGATTACAGGTCTCTAACTGCAGTTCAAACTGTTGACACTGAATCTTTTCATTTTCCAGTTGTTGTCGGAGATGTGTATTTTCATTGCTGAGTGTATTGACCTAGGGGGAAAACATGACAAAACCTGTAAGTAATGGTTTTCTGGTTTCCAGTTAGTGAAGTTAACAAGTAATTTTTACCAAATTTACCAGACATCAGAATATATAACTAAAACTCAAAATAAACTAATCAGATAATTAAAGAAGTCTGACTTAAATCTCCAGATTCTGAATTAAGGCTTAAACTGTCTTTCACTTACCCCACTGTGTTTATGTATTATAATGTATGCCGTGCTTCACTATGCGTAAGGTCATACCAGTGCATTACTTTGCCATCTAACACATACAAGCAAAATAGGAAGGAGTTACTGTTAGAAACAGACTTTCAGTTTTAACTCTGAGTTTCTTTTGCTTTCTTAGTTTAAGGTGAAATTTCAGAGATTCAGTTTTGTTTGTGGGCTCTTAAGTTGGCAATTTTATGTATTACTTGGGTAACTACATGCTCATTAACTTATTTTTAAGTGAAATTACCCATTTTGAGCATGAAAATGTGAGTTTTGCTTGAGCAGATGGTGAAAATGCAAGATAGACACCTGTTCATATCTGAAAATGTATACTGAGAACATCAATACACTGACCACAGAGTACACACAACAATCTTACATGGAAGTGCATGAGAGTTAACACAACAGACTCTGAGTCACTGGACTCAAGTTTCTGATGTACCTCAGCCCCACCTTTGCTTTTGTCAGGCCAATTTTGCAACCCTGGTTGCAACTTTTAGTATTTAAGGGATTAATTTTCAGAAGCGTTGAGCATCCACCACTCAAACTGAAGTTAGGCAAGGTGTGGATCTCAGCGCCTCTGCCGCCAATCATCTTCTAAATGTCGACTAATATTTGCACCCACAGTTCAAAAATGCGGTCATCATTATTTGTAGGCTTGGAAAGATTAGATTTTGATTGGTAAATGTCAACTTCACAATACATACACATACTGATGAACAAATATTTCTATTAATAACAATCAAAATGAACTGATAGGCAAAAAAGAAAAATGCTGCTTGAAAACTTATTAGAGTAAAAATCCATGATTTAGCCTTTTGAATTAGGCCTGTTACAAATGGACTAGTGAATGAATAGTAAAAACAGGTATGATTTGTTGATTGAACGATATTTACTTTGTATATTTTGACGTGGTATTGACAATTTCTGTTTTGACAATTTATAAGGCTTTCATTTTTTGAATTTCAACATCTGCTGTCATTAAATAATTGTCTGACTGCCCAAAAAATTTCCCGCAACTATGAAAATTAAAAAAGATAAAAATCTAAAAAAATGCTTTAAAAAGAGATTGATATTATCCATTGAAAATATTAAAAAGTACAAATTGAATTCTGCCAAGCATAATTATTTGTAAGAGCAAAAGTGGTCCTGCAAAAACAACATCCCATTATTTTAAAATCATGCTCATTGTCGGTAAAATATGTACTTTGACACATTTAAAAATACATGTTTACTCCACAGACCAAAAGCTTCCTCCAATAGCTTGTAGGTGATTGTACACTAATTCTTATTTATATTTATACTTATTTATACTGTGCAGTGGCTGTCAAAAAAGTGAACAGAATGCTATGAATAATTAAGAAAGGGATAGATAATAGGACAGAAAATATTGTGTTGCCTCTATATAAATCCATGGTATGTCCACATCTTGAATACTGTGTGCAGATGTGGTCACCGCAGTCTCAAAAGAGATATATTGGAATTGGAAAAGGTTCAGAAAAGGGCAACAAAAATTATTAGGGGTATGGAATGGCTTCCATATGAGGCGAGATTAATAAGACTGGGACTTTTCAGCTTGGAAAAGAGATGGCTAAGGGAAGGTATGATTGAGGTCTATAAAATCATGACTGGTATAGGGAAAGTATTTCTTCATACAATGTACTGTTAACCTGTGGAACTCCTTGCCAGAGAATGTTGTGAAGGCCAAGACCATAACAGGGTTCAAAAAAGAACTAGATAAATTCATGGAGGACAGGTCCATCAATGGCTGTTAGCCAGGATGAGCAGGAATGGTGTCTTAGCCTCTGTTTGCCAGAAGCTAGGAATGAGCAACAGGGGATGGAGCACTTGATGATTCCCTGTTCTATTTATTCTCTCTGAGGGAAACTGGCACTGGCCACTGTCAGAAGACAGGCTACTGAGCTAGATGGACCTTATGTTCTTATGTACTTTTTAAAAAACGAGTATTATTTTATAATATAATTTTCAAAATAACTCAGCAAATCTTTTTATGTAAATATATATATTACATGATTTTTAAATGCTTAATATTTCTTTACTTAGGCACTGAAAAAATTTGGCTTTTGATACATGAAATGTAATTGCTGCTTCTGAGTTTTTGTGAGAATCTTGGCATGATATCTCCTAACCATAGCATGAACTATAGCTTGAAGATCTTTTGTTCATGAAATGGATATATTCAATAAAGAGCACCATACGCAAATACAGTTTAAGCTCTGTAGCCAGTTATGCATACCTTTGCCCCTTCCCCCCCCCACACACACTTTTTTTTGGCAGGGGAGGATAGAGGGGGAATACCAAAATGATCTTTTCCACATTAAGGAACAAAAGAATTCAGAATTTCATTGAAAAAAACCCAGAAGCTGGGAACTGGATGGTTTATGAGATTGGTAATAGGCTACAGTCACCTCCAAGTCATAGATCCAAATGCAGCTATATTTAATCATGTCCCAAAGTTGTTCCTATCTAGTGGTTTTCTGGGGTCTGTGTGCAATTAGTTGCTCTCAGTCCAGTTCTTAGTGAACAGATGATCACATTCCAAGGTCCATCACCACACAATTGGCACTAACTGTTAGTTTAAGCAATAGGCTATTGAAATTAAGTTATCATCTGATGCTCAGAGGTGGACACTCCAGAATAGAATTGGAAATTTAGTAGTGAGATGAAGGGGTGGAAGAGTTTATTGCTGTGTCCTGTACTGTAACTTTTGTACAGATAAGCAGAGGGCTTCTGTTCCAAGTGATGTCAATCTGGCATCTTTCACTAGTATTAAATTCACTCAAACAAAAAAAAAAGTCTCAGTGAGGTTTGAGTTGTAGGAAAAATGCGAAAAGCAACCAAATTTGATATATCCTGAAATATGTCAACACCGGCGGAACTGCTGTCTAAAATATGTAAATAGATAAATCATTTGCATTCTGTTTAGGACCAATTTCTTCCATCAGATGTGTGTGAATAATTCCAATTGATTTCACTGGGAATTGTGTGTATTATGTGTATCTGAGGGAAGAATTTGGCCTTTATAAAGTAAATACTAATATGGTAATGTGCATCAGCATTAAGGAAGGGGTTGCATGTTCATATATGTACAATTATTTGCAATTCACTGGTCCTCAGGAGATGGGTTGAGTTTTTTAAACTGAAACACTGGGCTTGGAACTATTTCCTTTTTAATAATGTTTCACTTGTTTTAAACTCTTGCCTAACACTTTCTTTTTCTTTTGTGAAAAACAGTTTAAGGTAAAACTTACTTGTTTGCTCATATTATAGGTGTATCTAATATATGTAATCGTTGAAAGGTAACAGTATAGATTTCTGTGGGTTGGACACTTTGTATCAGCAATCACTCAAATTGCTGCATTTAACATTGTCATTAGTGCTAATTATGATAACTTCTGATACCCAAGGAAAACTGAAATAGAACATGATGAATCACATCTTTGCAATAACATGACAGATTCTCTGTTACCAAAAAATAAAGCATATATTTTAAATCAGTTAATTTTTTTCTTGGGCTAATCATCAACATTTCAGTCAACTTAATAGTAATAATTTTAGTTCAACCCACCTATTTCCAAAAATAAATATATATTCTAAGATTTTAATCCCATTTTAAGAAGCATATGTAGCATCTGTGTAAAACCATGCTGGTCAGAAAGGGGCAGTTTCCCCATTTTTCACTTAACACATTTTATTCACAAATTAAAAACTGAAATAATATTCTTCTTGTTCCACTACCTTCTATTTTTTTTTTAATCATGGCTCTGTTGTCTTGATGGCCAAGGTAATTTAAAAATAAATAAATAAACCTTAGTACCATGGCCCCATACCAAAAGATATATTGCTCTGCGTTCAATTGCAATATTTCTCCTGAGGCCAAAACATTATTTTCACAAAGAATAATGCTATGCAAAGTAAGAGGAAACATACTGTGAATAATGTCTTACATATGAAACCCTTGGTACTGTTACTAAAACATAGGTTATATGCATGCAAAATTAAATGGTTATGAAGAAAAGACGACATAAGTCTGTGGACGTATTATATATTAACTAATAGCTTTTTTATTTTAAACATTCATATTTCCAATTTTTAAAAATCTTTCTAAAATAATACTGCATATCTCTACTACTCTATGTGGCGGGAAGAACAATAAGGATTGGTACCTCAAGTGAAGTCACTCAAGAAAGGGAGTGGGGAGAGAGAGATGCACACAAACACACATATACGCAAAAATCAGTAGTGATGTCACAGCTCGTCTGCACCCTGCATGGGTGCCGAACAATGGCTGGCCCCCTTAACTCTACTGAAATCAATGGTTGTGGGAACCTAAATACCAGGGGTGGCCAACCTGAGCCTGAGAAGGAGCCAGAATTTACCAATGTACATTGCCAAAGAGCCACAGTAATTTGTCAGCAGCCCCCTCATCAGCTCCCCCCACCCGTTCCCAGTGCCTCCCACCGGCAGCCCCGCTGATCAGTGCTTCCTGCTCCCTCCCTGCACCTCCCAATCAGCTGTTTCGTGGCATGCAGGAGGTTCTGGCGCGGGAGGACGGAGAAGCGAGGGCATAGCAGTCTCAGGGGAGGGGGCGGGAAGGAGTGGAGTGGGGGCAGGGTCTGTGGCAGAGCCAGGGGTTGAGCAGTGAGCACCCCCCGGCACATTGGAAAGTTGGCACCCGTAGCTCCAGCCCCGGAGTCGGTGCCTAGACAAGGAGCCGCATATTAACTTCTGAAGAGCCACTTGTGGCTCCGGAGCCACAGGTTGGCCACCCCTGCTAAATACCTTTGATCTAGTGTTTAGAGGCTTTTGAAAATGTTACCCTTTTTTCTCAGAAATCATCCTTAAGTATGCAAAAATCATATTCAGTGCTCCCTGCATCTGAGAGCTGGTGAGTACAGTAACATGGTCACATCCAATGAGAATTTCCATCACAAGCTGCCCCACATACCCAGAAAGATACACTGTTTAAGGGATAAACAGGTCTGGATGGAGTGGATTACACACACACTTCTTCCCACATGCACCTGGCAGTCCTTCATGAGCCCACCCAGGATATGAGGTTGTACACCAAAGAGGGGAGAATTCCCAAGGTGGAGAGGCAAATCACTAAAGCAAGTATATGCCACACTGTTACAACCTTCTCTACTCTTCCTCTAACATATGTAAAGATAAATGGTAGTATGCATCAATCACTGTCACAAAAAAAACACAACAAAGGTCCTTCTAACTAAGAGCCTTCTCCGTGCTTTCGTTCAGTCTGAAGCCAATGGGAGTTTGCCTTCGTGAAGTTGACAAAAACTAGAGCTCTCATGATTTGACCTTAAAAACATTAAGGGTCAAAAAGCCAGACTGTTCAGGTATAAGATCGAAACTGGCATATTTAACACCTTTTCTGCATGCAGAACTTTGGGTGATGTCAGTGGGAGTTTAGGAAAGTGTGCAGAACAAGACTTGTTTTTATTTGCCAGGGGATAAATTTTCAAATGGTCCTCAACACAGCCTCTAAATTTTGCACATGCAATCTTGTAAAAAAGATACAAATTAGATCTGTAGCTCCTGATTTGTAGGTACCCATATTTATGTCTGTAACTCATGCAGTTAAAGCCTAATCTTTTTAAAATGTCCACTAATTTTAGGCTTGACACCTATAATGCACTCTCTATTCTATGCATGCAGTACAGTTGATTCCACTTATTAATAACTTCTCAGTTGTCAATAAAGGGAAGACAGATGTGCATGTCTGCAGCCAGGGAAGGAAGAGCAGGGACATGCATGGTACATCTCCCTGCAGCCTTGCAAACTTGCCTGAGGCTGTGAGGTGAGCAGCAGAAGGGAGAGGTAGCATTTCCGCACTTCCTCTCCTGGCGGCAGTCCTACAAGCCTGCCTGCAGCAGTGGTCAACCTGACCCAGCACTTCCTTCCCTGGGTATAGACCCAGAGGCAAGTTTGTTTGGCTGCAGCCAGGGAAGCAAGTACTGGGACATGTTAAGCCTGGGCCACTGTTGCCATGGCAGGATGCAGCCTGGAGAACACAGAGAGGTACAGTGCAGCCTCATATCCCCCAGCACTCCCCATTCCTGTGGGAAGCTCCAGCATCTGGGCTACAGTCCCCCTCCCTGCTGCTGCCCTGCCCGCAGCACCCCCACTCCTAGCTGCAGGCAGGTTTGCAGTGCTGCAGCCAGGGAACGCTCATCAAAAAGTTGTCAGAAAGTGGTATGCCTGTTGCTAATATCCAAATTCCATCAACAGAAAAGTCAATGGAATGGGACTGGTTCCTGGCAAAGTGTTGCTATTAACCACAAGTTGTTAATAGCAATATTGCTATTAAGGGGCTTCTACTATATAGAGATGCATATGTACAGAACATATGAACATATACACACACAAAGAATATGTTATTCTGTAGTGTGATACAAAGATTTTATTGGCTTGAGTTTGGAATGGCTCCATTATTCACAGTGGTAAAGCCATGAATGAGATGTGCAGGTCATCCCAAATGAGTGGCAATGAAATTTATATTAAACCATACCATCATATATTTTGTATATGACACAATGATACTTTTAGCTATTTAGTTTATTTTCTATGCATCTTGCATTACTGTACAACTTTCTGAGAAACCTTCTAAAATATTTTATTGAGTTAAGCCCTATTGCCAGACACTTTTGCTCTTAAAATTGGTCCTCCTTGCTCCTGCCCACTTCATATTTTATCCATTTTATTTTTCTCACACAGTAACTTTTATTCCTATATTTCCTGACACTGGTTTCCAGTGTTTTAATTGAAGTGGTAGATAATTGGCGGAAAACCTAAAACCTTTATATCTACCTCATTTTAATGAGAAGGGGGTTGGGTTGATAGCTGTACCTTGCACTTCAAAGTTGTTGTATAAGATTTTAAGACATTGTATATCTTCTATGGTAATGTTGTTTTTCATCAAAATAAGAAAGACCTGGTCAAAAGCCTTTTCATTTTCAAGTGACAATCTATTACTTTGATCTTTTTTGTAATAATATTTAAAAACCTTCTAATATATGGGACTATTCTCTTTGCAATAAAACTTGCCTCGTCTGTATTTATTAGTTTATCCATTAATGGTTCCTAAAGGGACTGTGAAACCATACAAATAATACCATATCTAAAAGTTTCAGTTAAAGAAAATTAAATCATTGATTTAAATAGAAGGCATTTTCTGCCCTTATCTTTACTATGCAGAACTGAAACAATTAAAAGGATGTGCTGCCCAAAATACTGTTCTTGTGCCAATAAGTTGTACTACCACACCACACAAAATAGACAGAATGAACAGATAATATCTCAACTTCTAGGTAATAGGAATACACAAGAGCAAAATATAAAACATTACGGCTCTTAAAGAAAAATGGAGGACTGGCCATGCCCGATTTATAATTCTGCTATGCACCATAATTAAAGTTTACATTGGATTGGATCAAAAGATGGTCAGATCAAATAGCTGCATTTTGAAAAACTTATAACACAATACCACTAAGGGCTAGATTCACAAAAGGATTTAGGTGCCTAACTGCTATTTTAGGTGCCTATATCCCAGAATCGGGCCCCATTAGGAGTCACAAAACCCACCACTCAGCTTCCCCTGAACCTGCAGGAACCTAAACTCACTCTGTATCTAAATTTTTGCCCTAAAAGGTCCTTAGACATCTATGTTTCTGCCTCTGTTCATGTGCTCTGTGGCCCCCACGCCAGGCGTCCAGTCACCTAAGCTCCAGAGTGATTCATGAACTGGGAGAAGATAGGTGTTCCCCTGCCTAACTTGTCTGTAGGAGTTGATTTGGTAAGCATGCTCAAAGCTGGCCTACCAGTTCAGGCCCCTATAGGTGAGCTTGCACAAAACGGCCAGAGGAGGAGGAGCTGCCTCATAACAGATAGTAGGGAAAGGTGGAGAAATCTTTGTTTCTACCCTGCCCACTCCCACTTAAGCACAATCTCCACATGGAGGGGAGTGAGGTAGGCCCCAAAGCAACTGAACCTCCCTTCTCTCAGGACTCTAGAGGTTGTCTTTCCCCTACTGGTGTAATCAAACATTCCCCCTGCTGAGAGAAGGAAGGGGCTTTCTCACCCAGGAAACACATCATACCTCCTAGGATTGTCCTTTCTGTCCCTAATTCATCTGATTTACCGTCCCTGAGAAGCTATTAGCAAAAAAAGAAAAAAAAGGGTCTGGAAACATCCGCTTTTTTATTTGTGCTTTTATAACCTAAACATGGCTAAATAATTTATTTTTATAATTGCTCCTGCTCACAGATATTGCATGCTATTTATCCAGAGTCATTTATATGGTCAAGTTACAAACTACTGAAAATAAGGGTTTCTAGAGTATATACTTACAGATCCTTAAATATAATGGCATTGTTGGGGACTGATATTATACTCCAGAGAAAGCAATACTGTGTTCTGTTGATACTAATTAAGCTACAATGTCAATCGTATAGTAAACATTGGTAACCTTTTTTTTTTAAATCTAGGTTTTTACATGAAGATTATACTGGGGCAATTAGTTCACACATTCATGGCCATTTTCTTATCATTATCATGAAATGTAATAAGATATTTCATTATTATTTAGTCTGAAAAACTTTAACAGAGAAGTTGCAGAAATTACCTCTAAATTTATACTTGAGTTACCGGACTCATTATTTCAAACATCTTGGTCTGAATCAATATCAGTAATGATTCATTCTTTTGATTAAGAAGTGACTCCATCTGTAGATGTCAGATAATTACTGAGATGACCTATAATGAGAACATTTCACAACTCTCTGACTTAAATTTCTTATTCCCTCAACAGCATAATGACTTCCTCCTAGATCTTTTTATAGTGTGTCTATGCTCCTGGGGTTTCTTTTTATGATCAGTCACTATCAGTGGTTGCTTCTATCATCTTTTTTTAGACAAAGAAAGATAGTGGCTCCATACAATATAAACTGTGTTTTGTCTAGGGTTATATTTTAGTTTTTTTCTGAATATTTCCAAATTTTGTTTTAAGAGCCCTGTTATACCAGTCTGTATTTAAAGCACACATGACGGCAATCATAAAAGATGATACAGGATACTCTGTTATTCATTTAAGTCCTCTAAAGGGGATTAATGTGTTTTTTAAATATAAAATATTAAGATTAAAAATGCAAGATATTCTTTTGATCCCAACACTTGGGAATATGGTATTTAAAAGTTTGTAAGAAGAAATGATAACTTTCACTGTGAGGCTTGCTGCAATACTTTAAGTTCATTGTTATAGCAGAATACAAAGAGTGCTTTGTAGTTAAGTCATACATTTTGTGTTATTTCTTTTGAGTCTTTTGTGAACCATTTCTAGGGACTAGAAACATTACATCAACATCATACTCTGTGTTTTGACTCCCAGTACTAGAGTTTGTTTTCTCCTTATATGTATTCGCTAACATTTAAAAGCCTTGTAATACAGTTAGGTAAATAGAGTATGGATATCAGTTTATATTATCACATTTCCCTCTCTCTCCTTCTCATTGCTTCTTACTTTCTGGTTTAACAAATGAATTGAGTAAATACTGGCCTTTAACCTAGTTTGCATGTCAACAACTTGATTTGCATGTCCAGATTCCTCCAGATTTTCTGCCAAGCCAGTTTTCTGTTCATGCCTAATACAAACAAAATAAGTGATTGGGGAAGGAGGGAATGAGAAGCCCTAAAACTGAAAACAAGAAGGTCAAACACTCAAGCACATGAAAAATTTGTAAAATGCAACTTTTCAGGCAAATAGTGGCAGGCAATATACTCCCTAACTACTGGATTTCTTTCTGAGTAAAAACTTCAGGCTCATTAATTACTACCAGTTCATTCTTTTCCCAAGATTTACATTCCTGTTATGTGACTGGACTTGCTTAAACAGTAGGAAATAATGAAGACCAAAATGATAGGCTTATTTCCCGGCTTCCTTTTATAGTAAAGACAGAAATTTTGTTTAACAATAGATCTTGAGTACAGTAGGTCAAAAACCTCAGATACATTTCTATCACAAAATACCTTTAATATTGCACATTTACCGCATCACTAGACTTCTGCTTTATTACTATCAAAAATGGAATCATTATCCTTTCTTGATGTACATATCAATTTTAGACCTTACATTAAAAATACATGCATGAATGAGACCAGCAAGAGCACTAATGAATGAAGCCCATCTAACTTCAGAGACTGGCCCCTCTGGATTGGGAAAGAAATCAGAACTGTGGTAACAATCTCTTTCTTAATGGGTTTTGCGTGTGTCTCTCTGAAGGTAGGGGGGGAAAAAACAGAACAAAGATGATTGAGCAAGACCAAGCCTGATAGAATTCAGTGACTCCACTGAAGTAATACAAAGCAGAGAATGCCTGCCATAGTATTACCTCCTTTCTGCACTGAAGCCACTTTAAGGCTCTGAATTTTAGGCTACCATCTAGAATGGCAATAGTGTTTGCTGAACCTGTTTTAAACTGGTACAGGCTAACTTGATTTTAAAATGTTTGGTTTGCTAGGGTTGACCTAGGCTAGGTTAGCCTACACCACATTGGACTTAACAGGTTTTTCCCATCCAAACTGGTAGTTAAACACCATGTTACTGGGAATATTAAAGGTGCCTAAATTAGATAGAGAGATTAGATAAAAAGATTTGGATTTAAATATTTGAGCGGTGGAAAGATGTAGCCTGTGTAAAAATGGGATTAAGAAAATATAACCCAGGAAGCCACTGGAAAATGCTTGATTTTTCTCCCCAGAAAATGAGATGCATTATGTTATTTTGTGTGAAAATGAACATCTAATAGAGTACAATGCTTTTCTCGATTAATCCATTTCCATTGTGTAGAAACTGCTTGTGCCTTTCAGAAATATTCCCATGAGTCTTGATTTGTATCTCACTTGTTAAAGGAAGTATTTCTTAACTTTCAGGATAAAAATCACTCTTTGACAGCTTTTCATATATCTGTCATTATGGAATACACTAATTGTTAACAGAATTAATTGAGTTCATTTCTCTTAAGATTTGCTTATTTGAAACTGACCTAGATTTTACTGAGAGATCATCATAAAATTTTTTACCAAAAGATATTGCATGAATCTGGCAAATCAATTACAGCAATCGATGCAGCAGGTGTAGATTTAGCAGGTCTAGTGAAGGCCAGCTAAATTGATGGCAGATCGCTCGACTCCGATTGACTCCAGTACTCCAGCTCTCTGAGAAGAGTAAGGTAAGTTGACCAGAGAGTGTCTCCCATCGACGCAAAGCAGTGAAGACACTGCGGTAAGTTGACCTAAGCTATGCTGACTCCAGCTATGTTATTCACATAGCTGGAGTAGTGTAACTTAGGTCGACTTACCCCAGTAGACAAGCCTACCATCACCAACACACATCCACACTGGCCGATATTGTAAAAACCATTGTCCATTGGTGTGCATGGAACTTACAAATGTAAATCCACTGTTCCATCCGACTCTTATTTTTCATAGATATTAAGGTCAGAAGGGTCCATTATGATCATTTAGTCCGACCTCCTGCACAACGCAGGCCACAGAATCTCACCCACCCACTCCTGCGAAAAACCTCTCACCTATGTCTGAGCTATTGAAGTCCTCAAATCGTGGTTTAAGGACTTCCAGGAGCAGAGAATCCTCCAGCAAGTGACCCATGCCCCACGCTACAGAGGAAGGTGAAAAACCTCCAGGGCCTCTTCCAATCTGCCCTGGAGGAAAATTCCTTCCCAACCCCAAATATGGCAATCAGCTAACCCCTGAGCATATGGGCAAGATTCACTTGTGTAATAAATGAAGAATTCAAGTGAATTTTTATACACATTCATACACATTATTTATTAGTTTAACTGTTTACCAGAAACCTCTGTGGATAGGCAAAGTATATTTCTTAAAACACTTGTAACTTCACCAAATCAAATCTCATTTTCACAGGACCAACAAAAGACACATCTGTAATTTATGGACTAAGGCCCAACCAAATTTCAGGCTTCTATGACATGCTGCCGAGACAATAGTGGTGTTTACAAAACAGTTGCAATGTTTCTAAGATGAAAACAAGTGTGCCAAAAAGGTTAAAAACTAGCAAAGTTATAAACATCTGAAAATGAGCTTTCTAATGGAAACATATGTACAAATTAATTCTAGGTATCACTTTACACCGTCCATCTAATACCACATTTGTGGAGAAGATTTCCATACCATGACAAATCAGCTTCAAACAGATGCCACTGAATTCACTGTAATGTTTCCTACTCCACCCCTCACCCCAACTGTAGAGGCATCCCTCCTCTAACTAAATTACACCTGGCTGAAGCTCAGGATGGATGAGGAGATTCACTGCTACAGCAGTTACAGCTTTTGTATTCACAAAAATACATCAGATAAGCATTGGTATGTCAGGGTTTATGTCACTTGTATGTCTGAAAAAACATTATACCACTGGAAAAGGGATATTTCCAGCTTCCCAATGGGATCCAGCACATCCTTTTAGCCCTGGCAAAGTTAGTTATATCAGATTTAAATGCTGTTATATTTTGAGGGTTAGAAAAACTATTGTAGGTCACTAGTAAGTGCATATGTATCCCCTTTGACCCCTGTACATTTGAACTAATTACATCAAGGGCTTATCTACACAGACAGTTAGTGCACAGCAAGCTGGAGTGTAAATCTAAAGCACACTAGCCTGCCACATACTAATTGTCCATGTGGACCCTGCTACTGTGCACTAAAAGCTCTGTAGTGTGCTTTGACATACTGCTGTTTGAGATGGGAATAGATCAGATTTACATATAAAGGGATATAAAAAATAGTCCCAAGTAAAACATTTTTAAACCTTTCAAGAGATTCCTAGACCATGGAAGCCAAAATATATAAGTAAAATTGATATTCATTTTCTTAATATCCATGTAAGCAAGCATTGTCATTTCTACAGGGAAACTATGTGATTATGAGGAAGGGAGGTGCTTCTCACAACAATCACTCTATCACAATGTGGGCCATAGTCTAAAAACATTTGAGAACAGCTGCTCTAAATAATTTCTAAAAGTATTTCCCCCCCATAGTGTAAGTACCACTGATAGAATAAATGAAGATGTGGTTTGATACGAAGGCTTTATGAACACTCATTTGGGATGACCTGAACTTGCAGCTTCAATTAGAGCTTAGATTTGTATCCAGACTATTCAACCCTATGAAGGATTTTACCTGGTCATGAACCGCTTTTCCCATACAAACCCACTCCAACTCTACCATGTATTTTTTGCTTAAGGGAAGGACTGTGGGCTTCTACGTCTGATTGGAATCTTCAGTGCATGGATTGTTCTCCAGATAGGTATTTTCAGAGGTTGCCAGGTAAAACCATTACACCCTAACATCCTGAAAGGGCTACAAGCGTCAAGGGGAAATATATGGCACTTTTTCCATACTGCATTAGGGAGCAGTGTAGAGTCTCTTCCAGTGGCTAACAGTATTTTCCTAGTTTTGATATTTAACGAAAATACATTCATGCTGATAATAAGGGTAGAAACTGCACCTCCCAAATAAATAATTATTGTATCACTTCAAGCCCAAACTATTGAAATGAGAGGTTGATAATTCAGTGCTGGAACCCATTCTCTCATTAATTTCAACATTGCCTCTGACAGCGGATGTTTATTTCAATACTTTGTACATCACATCACTTAATAGGAAAAGCTATGACAGAGACCCAGGGGGAGCTGAGAAAATTAAACCAAAGGAAAGTTGGGAGAAGCAATAGACTAAGTTCATGCCTTCAGAAACAAGGAAGGTGAACTGTTATATACATGTATATACCCTAAGCATACACAATGTGGAGTCACAATGCATGCATGTGGGCTACATGTATAATGGCTTAAATTTTGAGATAGGGTTTAGCTTTACTTGTGAATTCTGCCAGACATTGGCTGTGTTTCTTAGGCTATCTGAATATATCTTGCAGATTCTTTTAGCTGCCCCACTTTCAGCTGGGTGAATATGATAACATCAAAATCTTTTAAATGAACATGTGATGAAGTCTGAGCCGAAATAAGCTTTTTATTTCAACACTTTGTGCAACATCAATGAGAGCTTTCTGTTTTTTATACTTAACATGTGAACATATTGTGATTTTGTGGAGAAATTTACATTTACCAAATATACAGACCTCAAGAACTATAAGACGTTAACACACACATGTAGTGGTGTATACACAAAGTACGTATATCGCAGTATGTAAATATTATGTATCTAGGTAATAGGAAACACTTCCTTCTCTTTTTTAAACTACAGAAGTGTCTTCATAAAAGAATTTGTGCTAGCTATTATTCACAAATGGATTAAAATGCACATATTATAGAATATCAAAGGTGAAATAAAAGGAAAATGGCATCCAGGAGGACAAAGGAGCTCAAACAGTCTCCCCATGTGAGAGACACAGAAACAGCTTCAAAGTTCCCACTACAACTTGAATGTGCAGTCTACCACGGCGGCAGCTGTTGCTCCTGCATAAGTATTTCTATGATTGCTACTATATGAATATATATGAAATAGAAAGCAGTGTAAAATAAACTACATTGTATTTAATATGCTAATCCATATTTTAAAATCAATATAAAATACAAATCTTTGATTTACAGCTCACCTCCCCTAGATTAACTCCTGTGACAACAGATATAATTAACTACATTAAATACTTCAAAGTCTTTAAGAGTGACTGCAGTGAATGTGCTATTGAACATAAAGGAAGTCACCCACTAGATTGTGTTGTGAACTTAAACAACTGTGAGTATTAGAAAATGGCTTGTAGGCTCAGCAAAGCATCTGTTAAATATTATAGTCAACCAGCAAAACGGTGCACACAATCCTTGTGAAAAAACAGTGAATTATTATATAGAACTGTGTGACATTGTACGCAAGGATCAAATACCACATAATGCACAGTCCAACGACAAAGATAAACCTGAAAAGCTGATCTATGAAAATTATAGTCACACCACTGACTGATTGTCTGTCATCTGTCCTACCCATTCTGTGTTCAAAACCCATGTCACACGGAATGTGAACATTGAGTAAAGCCACGGGAGGAAGAGGGAATTTCTCAGTTCAGTGCTGCACTGCCAGCAGTCCTTGGGTGCTGGTGAAGCAGCACAAGTTGCTCTCCTCTTTCTTCTTGGTCAGTGACTCCTGAGCACCTTAGTGATATATTATGAACGAGGGCTCAGCACCAATGCACATGATATAATTGGTCCCCTCCCCAGATGTTGCCCCATTTTGGTGCTGCACATCTATGTAAAATAGCAAGTGTACATCTCACAGTGTACATCACCCTTCCACACAATGCAGAATCAAGCCTAATACACTTAGTCTTGGTGCTCTTGGTAGCAGGAAATTTCGGTAACCCGTATATCACAATGGGCAAGATAATTTTATTTTTAATATGTTTCAAACTGATTATATATTTTATGTATGCATTCTGAACTCAGCCTGTGTGATAGTGAGAATAGGATTGGGCGACTTAGGGAAACAGTCAGAAGAACTGATAATAGGACTCAGAGCCTCTCTCTTTTAGGACACTGGTTGAAACTCATCCAGTTTAGTAGGGGTTAAAAAGTTATTACAATCTAATGGCTTTTGGAGGCAGACGTGAAATAAGATGCTAGTCTCACCCAGTTTCTGCTGGACAGGTGTCAACCTTGCAAACGAGCATGATGATTGACACTACTTGCACCCCTTGCTGGCAGTCTCCGCAAAGAAGCTACTGGCTGGGTGGTAATGGAAAACAACTCTTCCCTGATTTCTGGAACTGGTGCCTTTTGAGTAGGGTGGAAGCACATTGGTGGTACTGTGTGAGGAAGCCTGAACCGTTGCTTGCCCTTGTCTATATCCTCCTGTTGTCAGCAGGATTTAAAAAATAAGAGGCCTTAAACGGTGATTTGTGGAGTTTACCTCTTAATGATGTCAACAGAAGTTGAGGGTACTCATCTTGTCAGAGGTGAAGTGTTGGGCCTAAGAACTGATGTTTGAAGCATTTCTAGGAAGTTCTTATTTAGTAGCAGGAAGTCATTCTCAACTTTACTTCAGACTACACACCACCCAGATTCCCAAGCTAAAATCACACTTGAGTGCTAGAGCACAGTTAGAGAAATGCCTGTTTATTCAATAGAGTATTAGGCTGTTCCTAATGGTGGAAAAGGTACTAACATTTCATAAATGGTGTGTATCTGAACCCACAGCCTGATAAACAGGCAAGGCAGATGATAGGGAAAGCTCTTTACAGTCTTTATCACCAAGCAGAGGAAGAATATACCTGCAAGTGCATGAGTCGCCTCATTTGTGAATGTTGAAAATTTGTACATTATATTTCAATACATAATACTGCTGTATTGTTTGATTGTATAAATACAGGCTGTATTGTAATGGATATGTAGAAGAGGGCAGAATAGAAGTTGCATTTGAAATCTCAACTTCGGCATTTCCTGATTTTTGACTACTTAACCATACAACCTTAACATTTTCTAGGGCCTTCACTGCATGAGAAAATTGCACCAGCTTTACTAAAGGTATATTTTAAACCAGTGTAGTTAAACAGATGTAAAAATACTGTGGGAATATACTTTTATTTTGGTTTAGTCTACATTGATTAACAATTGGCTTTAGCTATTCCAAAAGAGCTCTGAAGCTGAAATATGAGTGCCCACACAGTTTAAAACTAATTTAAATTAAACGAGTGCAACTTTTTTATGTAGGCAAAGCATTTGGTGGAAGCTAACTGGAAATGTGGATGGTCAGCACAAGACCCTTCACACCTCATAAGACCAAGCTGGGATCTGCAGCGGTGGGAAGAGGCAGTGGCAAACAGCTGGGAGCCACAGGGAGAGTTGCTGCTTTTCCTGCTGCCTATTCTCAGGGAGCTAAAGCAGAGGCCCCTCTCTGCAGCTGGTGACTGGTGCTCCCTCTCAGGAGGCACCAGTCATCTCTGGCAGAAGCCCTCAACCCTACTACCCTGCCTCAGAGCAGAAGCCCTGAGCTCCTGCCCCCCTGCCCAGTCTGGTAGGCAGAGAATTGGGGAGGCGGGGGGTGGGACGCAAGATCTGGAAGCTGCACTTTAACTGTAAAAGGCTTACAAATTGAGGCTTATGGGCTGCAATTTGGCCACCCCTGTTCTATGGACTATTGAAAGGACCTTGAGAGGAGGGAGGTTTATATGTAGGGCCCTAGCAAATTCACGGTCCATTTTGGTTAATTTCACCGTCATGGGATTTTTAAAATAGTTAATTTTATGATTTCAGCTATTTCAATCTGAAATTTCATGTTGTTGTAATTGTAGGGGTCCTGACCCCAAAAGGAGTTGGGGTGGGGGGGTCACAAGATTATTGTGGGGGCGGAGGGTTGTGGAACTGCTACCTTTACTTCTGCACTCCTATGGGTGGTGGCATTGCCTTCAGAACTGGGCATCTGGAGAGCAGTGGCTGCTGGCTGGGAGCCCAGCTCTGAAGTCAGAGCCGCCGACCGTTGCAGCGCAGAAGTAAGGATGGCCTGGTATGGTATTGCCACCCTTATTTCTGTGCTGCTGCCTACAGAGCTGGGCCTGTGTCAGCAGCCACCGCTGTCTGGCCACCCAGGTCTGAAGGTAGCAGTGCAGAAGTAAGGGTGGTGTGGTATGGTATTACCACCTTTACTTCTGCCCTGCTGCTGGTGGGGCGCTGCCTTCAGAGCTGGGCTCCTGGCCCACAGCTGCCGCTCTCTGGCAGCCCAGCTCTGAAGGCAACATAGAAGTAAGGGTGGCAATACTGCAACTCCTCTGAAATAACCTTGTGACCCCCCTAAAGCCTCCTTTTGGGTCAGGAACCCCAATTTGAGAAATGCTGACCTCCCCCATGAAATCTGTACACTATAAAAAGTACAGGGTAAAAGCACACAAAAGGCCAGATTTCACGGGGGGAGACCAGATTTCAGGTCCGTGACATGTTTTTCATATGGCCATGAATTTGGTAGGACCCTACTTATATGCAATTTACAACTCTTTTGACTGGGGGTAGGGAAAAAAAGCAAAGTGCACCATCTGCATGTTCCAAGACTTATGACCTTCAGAAAATTGGCAATAATCTGAACAAATTCTACAATCTACAAATTTTGGCTAGATGCCACCTAACAATCCTGTCCTTTGGTTCTCCAGAAGAGGGAGCTTCTGTCCTGTGCAATTTATGAGGCCTGAGGTGTGCAGGAGAGCAAAGCTACTGAGGTTCATTGGGTGTGTTTTCTCCCTTTGAAACTTTCAAAGCACAAACTAGCCCCTCCTTATCCCATTCACAACTTATAAAGTCCACATGGGCAGAATCAAGGGGACCTGCAGCACCCTTGCCTTAGGCCAAATGCTCTTTTACATTATGCAGCTAAGTTTGTTACATAGGCATGTTCAGCACACCAGGCATTTCAGCACACTTTGCAAGCTTAGCAAAATAATATAGTTCAACATATAGTACTCATGTCCTGTAGGCAATCAACAAACAGTCATAAGTAGGTCAAATCAGAAGGATATTTCTAGGAAACAAACAAAAGTATTTAGCCCCGGTAAGTGTTATTTCTGCAACAAATTTCAACTTCCAGCCCCTAGCTCTATTGGTGTTTTTAAAAAGTTGCAAGGGTTTTTTTTAAAAAATAAGAAAAGTATAAGAGCCTGGAAAACGTCAGCCCAAAAGATAAAATTCCGGAAAGTTACAGCAACGGAAAAGCAGAAGTGAGAATGGAAAAATCATTATGCAACTTGAGCTAAACTGCACTGTAGTGCTTCCATTACAAACAGATAGATTACTACAATAATCAAAAGAGTACATGAACACAAGACATTCTGTAATATTTTCACCTCTTGTTTGGTATTTACACTAATAGGGCATATGATCACAGACAAAATCAGCTTTACTATCCATGCAAGATACACATTTTTTTACTTTTACATAGGTTCAAATTCTCTTTAAAAATACAAAGAAAACCCTGCTAATGCACTACCGACCTAGTGTCCTCTTTGGTTGTCAAAGTTTTCAGTTATCATCAATGAAACACACCCCATTTGCCAATCGCTATGACTGTGAATAAAAAATTAAAATGAAAGTATTGTGGGTACCTGTCCAGGCGTGATATCTCTGCTTTCACCCTGCAGGAGGCTCAGCCTCCTCAGCAAGAGAGACTTCTTGCAAAGGGAACATAATACTTTGGAATGTTATTCAATGTGTTACAATCTCCTCTCCTAGATGCCTTGATAATATATTCTTACAGCATTTGCTCATATGATGCAGGCTGAAGCTCTAAGGGGCACTCAAGATTGCTCCCCTGTGGTAGTCTCCCTGGTTTGTCTTGAAATGAGACAAGAGTTTTGCTGTGCTCTGAGGTCTGTAGTTCACTTCAAACACTCTCCTGTACTTAGTTAATGGGGCCAGACAACTCCATCTGTAAAATACCATACATGATCTCTTGAGTAATGTGCCTTTGAGAGACACCCTCAGCAGATACGCCCTTAAATATGAATCAAACAGAATTACTATTGTAGCCTGTACTAACACTATAACTGCAAATCATAGAAAATATGAAATAAAAATGGAATATACAGAAAAGAGATTGCTAAAACAGTCTGATACAATGAGGTTCACACTGTTAGAAATCTTTGCTGAAGAGAAAGCTAAAAGATGAAGCTTCCTAATTCAGGTTTTTCAATGGTACCTACCACCATGGTATCTAAGCAACATTACATTTATTAGCAAAATAAAGTTAAAATCTCTTTTCTCAAGGTACTAGCCTCTTTTCCATGCTATCACATTTATGTGGATGCGCCTGAGAGGAACCATGTCACTCCTACTGTTCTCAGCATTTAACTCCTTGTCCTTCACCCTCAAATCAATTAAATACTGGGAGTTAGGCATCTAGGTGCCTTTGAATATCCCACTAGGTGCCTATCTGCATCTTTAGATGCCAACATGCCTTTAAAAATCTGGTCTGTAGCCCAGAGGTACCAGTGGGAGCTGCACATGCATAACTGAGAATAGTGTTTGTGGGTCTATTATCGTGCTTTGCTTTTGGCCCACCTGAGAGTAAGTATCAATGTTTTGTGGCTCTTGAAGGCAAACCAATCTATGGCTGAATTACTCCATGGTCAAAGATACTCATTGTTATTTAAAACTCGGACTTTCCACACTGATTGTATTCTGGATAGCTTTGGGTACAGACCTTCAGCTGGCATAAATTGTCATAGCTCCAAAGAAGTCAAAAGAGTTATAATAGTTTACTGCAGCTGAGAATCTGCCCTGGAATATTAGGTATGATTTGCCTTTTAATTTAACATTCCTATAGTGTCCTTCAAATACCATGGATACTGGAGATTTTGTTTACCTTTTATTCTGCAGCTTAAAAACACTTGAAACTGATGCACAGAATTATTAAGAAGAATGTATTCTTGTAGCTATATATAGTTTTCAAATATTCATAGGTAATTGGATTTAAAATTTGTTCATTTTCTCCCTACCAAATAGTTTCATCTCACCTGAGATGCACTGTAACTAAATGCATAGCTGGATAAGTAATTAGGACTTTTATAAGGTGTTATTCTTTTAGCCTTGGATTTTGCTCTTTGTGATAGGTGCCAACCAAGAGTGAGATATTTCTTTCAACTCTAAAGAATAATAGCTGACAAAGGTTCTCATAAACCCAGCACCTGCTCTTTAATTTGTCTTTGTACAGATAAAATGTTTTCCTCTAAGGAGATGTCACGCTTCTTTTTGGTAATGTATTTTATTAAATGTAAAACACTGAAGCTAAATGTCTGGCTTAAACCAGCAAAGGCAATGAAATTTGCCACTTTGTTATTAATTTACTCCATATGCCTCGTTATTGCAGCACAGAATAGAAAAGTTGGCAACTGCTTTAAAACCATTCACTACACTTAGACCGCTGAAATGGGTTAAAGGATGATAGGCTGAAATGCTGAAGAATTTCCTTGATTTTTATATATATTAAGTCAATCTCAATTTATTTCAATGTGTTTTTGCTCATAACATATTCATCTTATCAACAATTCAGAGTGAAAAAAGAAGGTTAAGCAATGTCCAAAAGGAGATGGGTCTAGTGTTTTCAGCTTCTTTGTTCTACTAAAAATAGCCAAACCAATAGATTAAATCTGATTCAAAAAATGAAGAATATAAAATGTATCTCTCCCCCTGCCAAAAATCTCCTGTCTCCATTTCTGTGCACCCAATTTTTCATTTATACTTTGATGCACAGTTTTTTCAGTCTTTTTAAGTGTCTGTGTATTTCTCAAATTAATTTTCTGTATATAAATACATTTTAAATATTTCCTTTAAAACTTTTTCTATTCTCAGTTCTTTAGTTTGGCCTTTCTTCTTCCATATTTGACCACTCCTTTTCCCTTGCTCAACTTTCTCTTCCCGTTTATACCGCTCAGCCCTAGCAAAAAGCAGGGCAGGGCCTCCTTGCAGCCGGGCTCTCCCAGCTGTAGGCTCCAGCTTGTCCTTTAAAGGGGTAGTAAATCTATTCAGTAATGTAGGTTAGTAATTTTCACAGGTGGAAGCGGCGCGGGCCAAGGGATGTACTGGCCGCCGCTTCCAGCAGCTCCCATTGGCCTGGAGCAGCAAACCACAGCCACTGGGAGCCGCAATCGGCTGACCCTGCGGACACAGCAGGTAAACAAACCAGCCCGGCCTGCCAGGGGCTTTCCCTGCACAAGCGGTGGAACAAGTTTGGGAACCACTGGTCTAGATCATCACCATTTTTCTAAAAGATGGCACTGTAATTCTAGCTAATGTAAATAATGTGTGTCATCATGCACAATAACCTGATGGCAAGAGTATACTCCCTGTATATTGGTTATAAATAACAAAAAACCAACACCAGCTAACACACACATTTTTTAAAAGTTTTCCACAGAAAAATTCTTATTTGAAAATGTATGTATTTCAAGGCAGTTCATGCATTATCCCCGTTGTGTATTAGACTTAATACATGACAGTAATTCCAACATCAACTTCAGACATTTCAATTTCAACATTTGCAATTTCTTTCATACCGAGAATGGTGTTTAGTCTATGCATAATCAAGAACCCTAGGATGTAAACCAAAACATACTACCTTATGCCCCCTGCCACACTGAGGAGTATTCATGAAAGAAATGTCATCAGGACCATTTACTGGCATTGTTAGTTTAATTCTACAGCACTCATATTAGCTAAGTAACACAAGGAAAGTTTCCACACTAAATTAAACATGTTTTTGTTGCTGTTGTTTTTAAATCAATAATCTTCAAGTTTTGCTCTGGACTTTTCAAATAAATATTTCATTTAGTCCTATTAATGAAACATTTTTGTAAAATTTAAACTTGTTCTTTTACAATGTATCTTACATCCTTCAAGGGATTTAGAATTCACTCTATTTTAAGGCGGAACTCCTCTTTTTTAAGATAACTTCTGGTGCAAATGATCTGGTTTATCTTTAAAAGCTGATTTAGGTTTTTAAGATTATCCTTACATGAAGATGAGCTCTTTTTCCTGATTGTAATCTTTCAGCTTCTTAATGCTCTCCACAGACAGATCGCAAGTATCACTAATCTTTAATTCTTTTCCAAATGAAAAAAAAAAATCTAGACCATGGCAAAATTTAAGAGGAGGGGAAAATATATTTTAGTTATATAGTACTACCGAATAACAAGGATTTGGATTGTGTATGCAAAGTTAACACTATTTTAATGTTTAAATAATGTATTATGTTTAACGCTATATTAATATTATTCTAGGAGAAAGGAGAGAGAGGATTGTCTTATAGGTAAGGTACAGAATATAAGAGCTGAAGGTCAGAGACCTATTTAATAAGATGCCTATAAAGTGCCTAGCACTCTCCCTTTTAAGACATACATAAATAATACAGCAAAGATTAACAGTAATTCATTACAATATGTGTCATACTTAAGTAAAATGTCTGTAGATACTATAGGAAAAATTATATGCATTTGACAGTTTGGTTACTTTTTGAATGTATATTGTGTAATCAGCTATCTTTTTGGCATGCTACAGCATATCCCAGCTCCAAAGGAACTAGCAATGAACATGTATCAGGAAAAAATGGAAAATACACAAAAATAGAGAAAAGCCTTTAAAAATCTGTACCTCTTTATGTATCGACAGGTAATAAATAACTGACTTCTTGTGAATTTTATTTATTCACACACTGATGTAAAAAATGCATTTACAAGTATAAATACAGATTCCAAAAAGGAAAAATGTTAGAAACCAATGGATATATCATCAATTTTGATTTAATTCATTGCGAACGTCTATGAAGATACATAATATAAGTCTGAGACAGGACTCTTAATCCTTGTCATCTGGCCAGTCAAGGAGTCAGACACCAAATATAAAAACATTTCCACAGAATACAGCTGACCAGCAGGATTGCTTGGCCAACACATGAGGGAAAAAAGCAGCTTTCAGTAGTGGATAAAATGAAATTGATCTATCATTGAGGATAGTAGAGGTGCATTAAATTGACAACAGATGCCTTTGTTCAAATTCAAAAAATATTTGCCATTTTGAGAGCAGTGTAAATATTTTAGCATTATTGACAAGGGGATTCTGTTTGTTTTCTGATACCAACGATGCCTTAGGATACATCTACACAGGTATAAAACCCAGAGCTTGGGTTCCAGTATTCCCTCTAATTTTTCCCACCCATGTGTGGAATGAATTTTGTTAGGTGATGTGTGACACATCACCTCCATATTGGTGCACATAACAAAATTCATGTGGTGGGGCCGAGGGGTTTGGAGTGTGGGAGGGGGCTCAGGACTGGGGCAGTGGGTTGGGGTACAAGGGTGTGAGGGCTCTGGCTAGGGGTGCAGGATCTGGGGTGGGGCTAGGGATGAGAGGCTCAGGGATGGGGCAGAATGTTGGGTGCAGGCTCTGGCTGGGGGTGTGGGCTCTGGGGTGGGGCTGGGGATGAGGGGTTCAGGGCTGGCACAGAGAGTTGGGTGCAGGGGGCAAGGTCTCCGGCTGCAGGTGTCAGCTCTGGGGTGGGGCCGGAGATGAGAGGTTTGGGGTGCAGGAGTGTGCTCTGGTGCTACAGTGGGGAGAGAGGACTCCCCACAGCTTCTCTCCCTGCAGCAGCACCTGGGCTGAGGAGGGAAGAGGCGCCTCTCCTCACCGCAGCAGCTCTGGAGCTGGGGTTGCAGGATAGGCACCCCTCCGCCAACCCAAGGAGGTCCCAGCTGGGGGAGGGCTTCCCTGGCCACACCTGGGTCCGGGCCTGGTTGGGCCGCCCTGGCTGGGCCTGGGGCCAGGCCAACCCTACTGTGCCTGGGGTCGGGCCACTCTGGCCATGCCGCCCCAGCAGGTCTGGGTGCCCCATCCGCAGCAGGTCCAGGCTGCAGTATAGTTGGGGCCGAGGGAGGAGTGCCCTCCCCTGGCCATGTCAGGTCCCTGGGCAGGTTCCCTGAGCACCTGTGCTGCACTAAATAGGCTGCTGCGTGGCCGTGAAGCTTACAGGGAACTTAGAGTCCAACCCAAGCCCGAATGCCTACACAACAGTTTTTCAGCCCCAAACCCCAAGTCCCGGGATTCTGAGTGAGCTGATCCAAGCCAGCCATGGGGTTTTTATCCCCATGTAGACATACCTTTAAAGTACCTATTCACTCTGGGTCATACTGTTGCCCCCTGCTTTCCTGACATTTATTCTACTGTTCCAACTCACCAGAACCTTGAAGTGTAGTGTTAAATATTCCATGAATCAACACGTAGAAATCAGACAACTGTTTACAGGATGTACTCTGATCTTCATTCTCAAGGGTCTGATATAATAAGTGTTGTATCTGCCAGCTGGTGGCTTGGCACTAAACCAATTTTAACTAATTAGTAAAATCTCCTCATTGTGGTTGGACTCGGTGTGTGCACATACATTCTGCTCATTACTGCACTTGTGGCTCAAAGTGGGACACTTGTAGACTGTGAGCAGTTACTCTGTGACATGCACCAACAGAGCCTCCCCCTCCAGCTGACCCAGTAAGAGTTGTGCCATGTTTTTCTCAGCAGGAATCTGCACTTTGTAAGTCTTACAGTAAATCGTGTTATTTCATGCTCTGATGCACGACAGTTGAACAAGAAAAGTCAGACAAAATACATGTTATAATTGACAAAACAACCATTTGCTCTAATGGTTAAGAAGAAAAAAGTGTAAACAAATTCACTGCAGCACACAGCCATATGCAGAAGAATGCGTTTATAGCCCACTACAAGACAATGTCCTTTAACTCTGTTTACCAGATGTTGAAGGGTTAAGGGTTCATTGCTATATATCATATAGATTTTGATTAAAAACAATGGAATGATATAAAATTAACATGACACACATTAAATGCATTAAAAGATGGCTGAGAAGTCTCAAAATGTAATTGTCAATGGGGAATTATCATTGAGTGGGCCCTGCAAGGATCAGTTCTTGGACCTGCACTATTTAAGAAAACATTAGATCCAATAAAGTTTGCAGATGACACAAAAATTGGGGGAGTGGCAAATAATGAAGAGCACAGGTCACTAATACAGAGTGATCCGGATCTCTTGGAAAACTGG
Source organism: Lepidochelys olivacea (assembly GCF_965140295.1). Taxonomy (NCBI): domain Eukaryota; kingdom Metazoa; phylum Chordata; order Testudines; family Cheloniidae; genus Lepidochelys; species Lepidochelys olivacea. The sequence continues at coordinate 54,848,765 of NC_140412.1, forward strand.
GCCCAAGCAAACAACATTCATTTTAATATGGCTAAATGTAAATGTTTACAACGAGGAACAAAGAATATAGGCCATGTTTACAAGATGGGGGACTCTATGCTGGGAGGCAGTGACTCTGAAAAAGATTTGAGATATGTGGTGGAGAATAATCTGAACCTGAGCTCTCAGGGTGATGCTCTGGCCAAAGGGCTAATGCAATTCTTGGATGCATATACAAGGGAATCTCAAGTAGGAGTAGAGAGGTTATTTTACCTCTGCATTTGTCACTGGTGCAACTGATGCTGGAATATTGTGTAGAATTATGGTATACACAATTCAAGAAGGATGTAGAAAAATTGGAGTGGGCTTAGAGAAGAGTCACAAGAATGATTAAAAGGTTAGAAAACAGGCCTTATAGTGACAGACTCATGGAACTCAATCTATTTGGTTTAACAAAGAGAAGGGTAAGGAGTGACTTGATTTCAGTCTATAAGTACCTATATGTGGAACAAATATTTAATAGTGGTCTCTTCAGTATAGCAGAGAAAGCTATAATGTGATCCAATAGCTGGAAACTGAAGCTAGACAAATTAGAAATAAGGTATCAGTTTTTAACAGTGAGAGTAATTCGTCATTGTAAAAATTTGCCAAATGTTGCTATGGATTCTGCATCATTGACAATTTTAAAATCAAAAGTGAATGTTTTTCTAAAAGACATGATCATAAATTATTTTGGGGAAGTTCTATGGCCTGTGTTATACAGGAGGTTAGACTAGATGATCACAATGGTCTCTTCTGGTGTTGGAATCTATAGATCTCCATTATACTTTGCCCATATGGGTTGGCAAGGGTGCCACAGGTGTCCAGAGCTATCTCTTCATTTTGTTTAATATCAAAGCTGAGTGGGAGTGTTATCTCTGATGGCATCACTCAAAGTTCCTTTGTCAGACTTTTTGCTACTGATTCATCAAATAATAGGTAATCTAATTACTCACACATTTCCTATTAGTAGTCTAAAAAAATCTCATGAAAATTATAGCTTATGATGCTGAAATTTTACTCTTTCAGAGACAGAAAACTTATCAAATGTGTTTGCCAAACCTCCTATTGGCAGCAAGGATTATTTCCATGAAAGCTGGAAAAGATTGTAGTAACAGTAAATACTTGTGTCGCTGGAATATGAATATATCATTTTGCCTTATGCAAGGACCAGGGTCCCAGAGTGTGAAAGCTTTCTGTTTTCTGTCTTCAGTGGACAAAGGTTTTGCTCTTTCTTACCAATCCCCATAGTCCTCCAGACTCCCGTTGGCTTACGTTCTTTCTTTCCCCCATCTTGACGTGCAGCCACCAGCCTTTTGGCCAAAGAGAACTAGACAATAGTTGCTTTGGTGGAAAAGAGGGTCCCATCAACTCCTCCTCTGCCAAAGCATGATGGCTATGAAGTAAAGAAGGAAAAGAAGGCTCTAGGAAGAGGAAAAATAGCCTCAGTTTTTAATTGCCAAAACCAGCCAAAATGCCCTAATGTCTCAAAAAGATTTGTAATCATCAGTGAATTCCTTTCCACGAATGAGAGGTAGTGAATTATGATGATAGATTATAATCTACAAAAATTAATCTTAACTCAATTTATGTGGAAGAGAGCTGTATTGTTCTTCCAGATGCATTGTTCTTATGCTACTCTGGAATATAAACATATTCTAGAATTGCGTCTGTGTCTAAATTAGCTGTTACCACTCAACAAAGAGATCGTGGAGTCATTGTGGATAGTTCTCTGAAAAAATCCACTCAATGTGCAGAGGCAGTCAAAAAAAAGATAACAGAATGTTGGGAATCATTAGGAAATTGATAGATAATAAGACAGAAAATATCATATAAATCCATGGTTCACCCACATCTTGAATACTGCATGAAGATCTGGTCGCTCCATCTCAACAAAGTTATATTGGAATTGGAAAAGGTACAGAAAAGTGCAATAAAAATTATTAGGGGCATGGAACACCTTCCATATGAGGAGAGATTAATAAAACCGGGATCTCTCAGTTTGGAAAACAAACAATCAAGGGGGGAGGGATACGATAGAGGTCTATAAAATCATGACTGGTGTGGAGAAAGTAAATAAGTAAGTGTTATTTATTCCTTCTCATAACACAAGAACTAGGGGGTCACCAAATTAAATTAATAGGCAGCTGGTTTAAAACAAACAAAAGGTAGTATTTCTTCACACAACACACAGTCAGCCTGTGGAACTCTTTGCCGGAAGATGTTGTGAAGGCCAAGAGTATAACAGGGTTAAAAAAAGAACTAGATAAGTTCATGGAGGATAGGTCCATCAATGGCTATTAGCCAGGATGGGCAGGGATGCAAAATCATGCTCTGAAGTGTCCCTAGCTAGAAGGTAGAAATGGGTGATGGGATGGAGCAGTTGCTGATTACCTGTTCTGCTCATTCCCTCTGAAGCACCTGGCATTGGCCACTGTTGAAAGACAGGATACTGGGCTGGATGGACCATTGGTCTGACCCAGTATTGCCATTTTATGTTCATACTTCTTTGTGAGCATGGGGAAAATCTACCATGCAAAGGACTGAGAGACTGTATAAAATAGGGAATCCTTGATAAGTGGTGGTAACATGGTTGTGAGATCAAGTTTTCAGAGGGTTAAGGAATTTGAAAAAAATGTGCTCTTTGAGTAATGGTAAGTGGTAATCTGGATCTGTGTAAGCAGCCTGCATCATCCAGGAGAAGAGACGAAGTAGTGTGGCATTTGAATGGTGGTTTATTCAGATTTGAAAATGGATCCATGAAGAAGAGAGGAAACAAA